>NC_142489.1:60042648-60655299 GCF_049115385.1 Moschus berezovskii
GAAATTCTCTGTGTATTCTGGGCTCTGGAGAAGATAGTACTACCTTGATCTATCTCTCTCCTTTTGATTCCCCTTCTTGTCCTCCATTTCACCTCTATGTCTTTCCTCCTTCTTCTCTTCTCCATATAACTCTGTGAGCCTCTCTGAGGGTTCCAGACTGTGGAGAGCACATAGGGAATCGTTTACTGGCTCGATTGCTCTCTCCCTTTGTGATTCCCCCTCCCCGCCTTTTGGTCATCTCGATCTCCCTCCTCCCTCTTCTCTTCTCCATGTAATTCTGCAAACTTCTCTGGGTGTCCCTCACTGTAGAGAGTCTTTTCATTGTTAACCTAGAAGTTTTATCATTAATGCAGTATGGAGGTAGAAGTCTTGAGGCTACTATGAGAATAAGACTCTAAACAAGAAGCGGGAGGCTTAAGCCCAAAACCTGATAACACCAGAGAACTCCTGACATCAGGGAACATTAACCAATAAGAGATAATCCGAATCCTCCATACCTACACTAAGAGCAAGTGTCACCCATGAGCCAACAAGTTCCAGAGAACGACATACCACACAAATTCTCCAGCAACACCGGAACATAGTGCTGAGCTTCAATATACTAGGAAAGGCTGATGGCTACCCTAATTACCAGGTGAATCTAGACAAACTGAAAAAATGTTGTCATTAAATCTTATTTAAAGTCTATCTGTTAGTTTGAAAATTCTGTAATGAACTGATTTGCTAGCATAAACATATAGAGTATATCTCTTTGTCTTTACAATTCTTTAGAAGTTTCCTTATCATGAGCATCATCTTATGTCTTAGTATTCATTTACAAACATAATTTTTTTCCTTTCCTTATGTCTTTGTGGTGAGGATTTCTAGATGGGTTAACAACAAACAAGCAAACAAACAAAAACGGAAAACTGGTTTCATCTATATTATACCTGCACAACACATTTTTCTTAACCAGCTGCTTTCTGGGTTCAGGAGTCCTGTCTACTGGTGTGAACATCGTAAACAGATGCATATACAGCAGTACCAAATGGAAAGAAGAGACTCAATATTATACAATGAGTTGTTTTCTCTCGAAATTCGTATGTTGAAGCTCTAACTCTCTGTTCTTTATATTTAGTGAAACTGTGAGGATATTGCAGTTCTTTCTGACCCTACTTGGAAATATTACCTCTAGATTGGTAGTTGAGTTAATATGTTTGGCACTTTATAAGAAAAGCAGATCAGTCAGAGAAAAAAAAACAGAAACATTACTATGTGAAGACAAAGCCAGAAAATGGCCAGGAAAAATCCAAAAGAGGTCTCAGAAGAAAACAAGTCAGCTGAATTTGATTACTGCCTTGAACCTTAGAAGTTTGGAGCATATTTATTGAAGCTCCCTGGTATAGGACACTTTGTTATGGCAACTTTACCAAACCAATATATGCACTTCTCTTGAAAAACATCTGCCAATACCAAAAGAATTCTCCTTTTCTTACATAAGTTTTCAGGGAATGGAAACTGACAAAGAACTCACTTATCCATTGATTCATTACCCCCACAAAGTCCTATTGCTCCTTAAGAGTTTTCATTCTTTCTTTAGAGATTCAGCTGTGTTAAAATGTATCCCTGCTTCATGGTTAAAGATGACATAGGAAATATTAGAAAGATCATAGTTTACAGGAACTGGTAGAAGAAAATAAACACAAGGGGAAACAGGCTGACATTGAAAATACACAACCCTCTCCACTTATCTTTTTCATACATCATGTTTAATTCCCTAGGAGAAAAGTGGTAGTGGCTTAGGTTTTGCTTCCTATTGCTTTGGGGAAATCACAAAGTTGTGAAGTTGTGGTAACCATGCCAACCTAAACATTCCCAAACCAAGACACTAGGCTGCAGTAGCTATGGGGCAGCCTAGAGGATAACAAATCCTCCCAAAACGTTGGAGCCACCTTGCCCTTTACACCAGACAATTGGCCAGGGATATTGGCATCAGCATCTCTATGGCAGGATTTGTGGTTTATGACTGCCACTCTTATCACCAACCCTCTAGATGCCTGAGAAACCCAAGAGACCACCGTTCTAGGTTTTAGACTAGATATCTTAAATAAACAGGAATAAAATTCAATCCAAACTGAAGGGCTCCAACCAAAGGAGATGCATAGATGGTCCTCAGCCACACAAAGGGCTGTTATGAGCAGCAATACCACAGCTCCAGGCAAGTTCACCACTAACACCTGCAGCCCATTCCAGACACATATCCCCAGTATTGATGGAGAGAATAGATTTGAAGTCCACTATCAACTAGAGGCCACATCCCTGGTAGTTCAGATTGTAAAACGTCTGCCTATAATGCGGGAGATCTGGGCTCAATCCCTGGGTAGGGAAGATTTCCTGGAGAAGGGAATGGCAACCCACTCCAGTACTCTTCCCTGGCAAATCCCAATGATGGAGAAGCCTGGTAGGCTACAGTCCGTGGGGTCCCAAAGAGTCATAAACGATTGAGCAACTTCATTTTCACCAACTAGAGGGGAAAAAAAAACTAAACCTCTTGACCTTCTATCTTAGTCAAATTTAAAAGACAGAGTCTGCGCTCCAGCACATCATGTCCAAGACATACATAATTGATAATATTTGTAGGTAACAGTACCAGGTAGAGGACACCTTGGATCTGTCGTACAACCAAAGTGAAATCATATAGAAGACTTTAGTGCCAGTTTCAGAGAGAAAATGGTCATCTCCCATATGACCATAGGATTCAAATCACTAATAAGGCAGTGCAGGTTCCCTCTATGGAACTTAATCAAGAAGTTTCAGTTCAGGCCTGTTTGCAGGTTCAAATTTCCATTTCTCAACTGTTTCCATTCAATCTTCTGACAGCTCAAAATATGGACAATATACATGCACTCTTGGAAGATGACTAAGACTGAAAGAACACAGAACATTTCCAGGGCAAGCGACAGAGAGTGCCACAAGTCGTCGATTAGATGGAAGAAGATGGACAGCAGAATCAAACAGAGATTTCAGAGCTTGGATCTGACTGTTTAATTTGGTGGAAACAATGCCAAACCTGCCTGCAGACCTAGAGGATGCTTTTCAAATATTTAACAAACTAATGTGATCTTTGGCCTCAGCCAAGTTTAACAATTTTCAGACCTCAGAATACTATAGTAGACCAAGTTCAGTGCCACCACTTAGAAATTCAGGGGATAGTATTTTTTGGGTGGGGGACTTGTAGGAGACTTCTCTATCAGATTTGTTCCAACACACAGCATACTTAATAGAGCTGGAGCCATGATTCACCCATAGATGACACGTCTTTCAGAAATATTTTAATTGAGTTATCTTCAGTGGATGATTCATATCTTTGTCACTCCCATGGACTGCAACATGACAGGTTTCCCTTTTCATTACCAACTCCTGCAGTTTCTCAAACTCATGTTTATTGAATCGGTGATGCCATCCAACCATCTCCTCTAGCCTGCAATATATTCCGGGTATCAACGTCTTTTCCATTGAATTTGAACTTTGCGTCACCTTCAGTATCAGTCCATCCAATGAATATTTGTGGCTGATCTCCGTTAGGATTGACTGGCTTGATATTCTTTCAATCAAAGTGACTCTCAAGAGACTTCTCCAACAGCACTGTTCAAAAGCATCAGTTCTGCACTCAGTTTTCTTTGTGGTCCAACACTCACATACATACATACATGACTACAGGAACAAACATAGCTTAGACTCCATAGACATTTGTTGGTAAAGTACTGTGTCTGTTTTCTAATGCACTTTCTAACCCTATCATAGTTTTCCTTCAAAGAAACAGGCTCTTTGAAATCATGACTACAGTCACCAACTGCAGTAATTTTGGAGCGCAAGGAAATTAAGTCTCTCACTGTTTACATTGTTTCCACATCTATTTGTAATGACGTAATGGGACTGCGTGCCACAATCTTCATTTATTGAATGTTGGATTTTAAGACAGATTTTTCAATCTCGCCAAGAAGTTCTTTAGCTACATTTCATTTTCTGCCTGAAGGGTGGTGTTATCTGTATATTTGAGGTTATTGCTGTTTCTACCAGCAGTCCTGATACCATATTGTGCTTCATCCAGTTCAGCATTACGCATCATGTACTCTGCATATAATTTAAATAACCAGGGTGACAATGTACAGCCTCATTAACTGTTTCCCTTCAAGTTGGAACAGGTGTATTGCTCCTTGTCTCTTTCTAACTGTTGCCTCTTGACCTGTATACAGATTTCTCACAAGGCAGATGAAGTAGTCTGGTATTTCTGTCTGATTAAGAATTTTCCAGTTTGTTCTGATGTACGCTATCAAAGTCCCTGGCATAATAAATGAAGTAGAAGTAAATTTGTGTTTTCTGGAATTCTCTTGTATTTTCTATGGTCCAATGACTATTGCCAATTTGTTTTCTTGTTCTTCTGCCTCTTCTAAATTCAGCTTGAACATCTGGAAATTATCAGTGTAATTACTCTTGTAGACTAGCTTGGAGAATTTGAGCATTACTTTGATAGTGTGTGAGGTGAGTGTAACTGTGTGAAAATTTCAAAATGTTTTCTGTAACATTTCTTTGAAATAGGAATGAAACTGATGTTTGCTTGTCCTGTAGCCACTGCTATTTTTCCTAACTGGCTAGCATATTATGTACAGCTAATTATTTGGGATTTGAAATAGTTTAACTGGAATTCCATCATCTCCAATAGCTTTGTTGTAGTGATGCTTTGTAAGGCCTTCTTGACTTCACATTCCATGATAGCTAACTCAAGGTGAGTGATCACACCACTGTGGTTATCATAAGATCTTTTTTCTAAAGTTCTTCTGTGAATCCTTGCCACCTCTTCTTAACACCTTCTGCTTCCTTTAGGTCCATAACCTTTTGTCTTGTCCTGCCCATCTTTACATGGGATATTCCCTTGTTATGTCTACTTTATTGGAAGAGATCTGTAGCTCTTCTCAGTCTGTTGTTTTCATGTGTCTCTTTATATTTATCACTTAGGAAGGCTTTCTTAGCTCTCCTTGTTATTTTTTGTAACTCTGCCTTCAGATGGACATATCTTTTCATTTTGCCTATCGTCTTTCCCTCTCTTCTTTGGTAGAAAGAAAGAAATTTGAAAGTCCTCCTCAGACAACCATTTTGCCTTTTTGCATATCTTCTTCTTGGGGATGATTTTGATCACCACTTCCTGTACAGTGTTATGAACCTCCATCCATCAATCGTTCATATTGGGCACCTAGCAGCCTTGGGAATTCACTGTTCAGTGACCTTTCTTTTTACCTTTTCATTCTGTGCATGGGGTTCTCAAGACAAGAATACCGAAGAGGTTTGACGTTAATGTATCCAGTAGACCATGTTTCATGAGAAATCCCACCATGACCTGACCATCTTGGGTGGCCCTACATAGGATGATTCAGAGCTTCATTGAGTTAGACAAAACTCTGTCCAAGTGATCACTTTGGTAAGTTTTCTGCAATTGTGGCTTCCATTTTGTCTGTCCTCTCATTGGTAAGGATGAGAGGCTTATGGGAGTTTCCTCATAATATTTCAATTACAAAATCGTAAACAACAGTCCTGGAATTTTTTTTTTTCTCTTTGAATACTTCTATACTGGTACAAAACGAAGAAAGTACACACTTGTAAGTCCCATTTTTGTATTAGATATTTTTTCTAATTTTCCCAACTGTACCAATGTTGCTGAATGACTTCCTGATACTTAATATAGCCTATTTTATAGTAACTACCCCAGCCATACCAGACACACTCAAATAAATGAAAGGAAGATGAAATGCAAAAGAACAGACAAGCCAACTTCTGAAGAGTGTTGCAAATAAAGAAAAGTCATGGGAAAGTGAGCCATAAGTTGGCAGGCTGACACAGTAGTGTGGGGAAAACGCTGGAGAGAAATCAGCGAAACTTGTAAACATATCATTTGTCATCAGTCCGGCTCTCAGTCATGTGTGACTTTTTGTGACCCCATAGATTGCAACATGCCCGGCTTCCCTGCCTATCAGCAACTCCCAGAGATTTCAGAAACTCATGTCCATTGAGTCCATGATTCCATCCAACCATCTCATACTGTGTTGTCCTCTTCCCCTTCTGCCTTCAATCCTTCCCAATATCAGGGTCTTCTCCAGTGAGTCAGTTCTTCACATTAGGTGGCCAAAGGGTTGGAATTTCAGCTTCAGCATCAGTCCTTCCAAAGAATATTCAGGACTGATTTCTTTTAGGAAGCACAGTTAGAGTCTTCGGCAACCCCACAATTCAATTCTTCAGCGCTCAGCTTTTCTTATAGTCCAATTCTCACACCCATACAAGACTACTGTCACTTGTCATAGGTATCAGTAACTTCCTATTTCTCCCATCTAATTCTCATTAAATTTCTTCCTTCATAATTATCCTGCCTACATATTAAGATTCTGCTGTATTCCAAATCTAAATGACACATTTCAACTTCTTCCTTAGTCTCATGACAGGATTACTTATGGCCTTATTGGTCATCTCCATTTGTTTTAGTCTAGCAATCAGTTAATCCCATTACTTCTGACACTAGGAAATATAGGAATGTGAGGGGCATCGTTTCATCTCCTTCATGTCATATTCATCTTCTCCTGAGCCTCCAGATACCTCCATCAGTACTTCTTATATGTTACTCATTGAGACAATTGTGACCACACTTGATGTATCTTATAAAACTTATTATAGTATGAAAACGGGAAATATACTAAAATCCTGGGGAAACTTCACTAATGCTTGAGAACTCCCTCAGAAACGGGACTCTCAATCTTCCTGATACATTCTCTGGCAAGGTCTAGAGGCTCAGAGTGAAAGAATATTATAGAGATTCACCTTCCTGTATGGATGAATTGTGGAATACAGTTGAATCTAAAACCTCTTTAACTTGTGACATAAAAGTAGGCATGACAGCATGCCAAAGACAAAAAACAGCCACACACACTTAGAAAATAGTTCTAGTGGCTCTCTAGTGATATGCCAGACCCGATCATGTCTATCATTAAGGAGCCTGGTCCTAGATAAGGAAGGGATATATATGGGTCTCAGTGTTGTCATTTCCTCTCAATTCCAGAGATTTCCATTGCTCTAGAAAAGGGAAAATTTGTTCGAGGTTATTATTCCCAGATCAACGAAGCAATATCCCAGTTTATCAGATCCCATATAGCCAAAGCAATATAGAAATCCATATTTCTGCTAATAGGAAAGAAATTCCAAAACATCAGTGGAGAAAAGGAAACAAACCTCTTACCAAAAGGGAGGTAATTTGTTTGTTTTGTTTTAGAAAAAGAAACAGTTCAGTTCAGTCACTTAGTCGTGTCCGACTCTTTGCGACCCCATGAATCACAGCACGCCAGGCCTCCCTGTCCAACACCAACTCCCAGAGTTCACTCAGACTCATGTCCACAGAGTCCGTGATGCCATCCAGTCATGGGCCGGCATATCTCGCATCTGCATTGCCAGGGCCGGCATCTCTAAAAGAAACAGTAGTGTATAAAAATACACAAAGATAATTTAGAGAAAAATGCTTACTAACTTCAGGGTACACCACATGGAGACCTATTAAAAAGAAAGACAATTTGTATCTGAACACAAGTATATGTGTAAGTGTGTGTGTTCTGTCCTGTGTGACTCTGCAAAGCAATGAGTGTAACCCTCCTGCCCCTTCTGTCAATGGGATTTTCCAGGCACGAAACCTGGAGTGGGTTGCCATTCTCTACTCCATTAAGTTAGGCATGTAAAGCTGAAGAAAAACATTACCCAAGCATTTTATTGCATCTTTTTCAAGATAAAGCAAACTTTATAAGCTCTTGGCTCCAGACAGTGTCTATGCATTTCCAAAGTTGCACTTGTGAAAGAGGCAAGTTTACACGCTTGTGGACTGGGATGAGTCAAAATATAGAAGAGACCAACTAAGCATAACAGGGAAATGTTTAACAATCTGGATTACTTCACAATGTTTTGAGTCCCATTTTTTATCTCTAAGCCCCCAAAGAGAATACATTCCATCCTTTACTGTTTCAACATTTCAAGCAGGAGACAAAGGCAAAATGACGGCGTAGAGTGCCAAGAAGTGGGTCATAAATCTGTGTATCTGACTCAGTAACTTTACTGCATTTTCATTTATATTTCCAGAATTCACATCCAAGAACTTCCTTCAAACTCTAATAATGCTGCAGACCTTGTGTAGCCCTGGTGATTGCAGTAAAGGGGCCAATGAGATAGTGACACTGATTATCCCCCAGGGCTCCAGGAATAGGACAATATATCCAGTGTTGATCTTTCTTGTAGGAGATGCTAGAGATCAGGCATTGGCAAGTCCCAAATGGGCACAGAAACCATAGGAATGCAGAACCAGTTGCAGATTAATAAGTTTAATCACTTATTCCTCCTGGACATGGTTTACAACAAGATCAATAAGTATTAGACATGATATTAGTCTTCGTATCTTTCACTAAAGTATGAAGTACAGGTTGGTGCTGGTTTAGAGAGGGTCTGGGTGTACACAGAAGCATCACTGACCATGAGGTAGTGATGCAGGGGCCGGTTGGTGTCAAATTCAATTAATGTATAGCTGAGGAAAATAAATCCATATTGTAGCATGCTGCTAGAACTATGCAGAACTATGGCTGCTGGTGCTATACTTCAAGGATGGCTTCAACATATCCCCCACTAGGTCCTACCACCTATTCCATATTTTATACTATCCCTACAAGAAATGTTCAGGGAGAAGAAAATACGACTAGTGTGCTGCCATGAAGCTAGAGCTAATGTACGTGCTGGAGTACGGACTCACCAAGAAACACCTTTTCCATTGGTACTACAAATTCCACGTAAGCTGAAAATAGAGCGTTCCAAGACTAAAGCAGATAGGGTCATCAAATCTGTGTTTATTAAGATGTTTATTAACATCTTAACTGCACAGAAGAGGCATCAGAACCTAACACGACTCCACTTAAGCATTTCTCATGAATTTCACTACCTATATGATAAGACATTTCTAATCATTTCTGTCATTCCTGCTCACTGCTCATGTCCACACATGACCAGTCATTCAGATACCTTTAAGCTCCATGTTTTGTTCTTCTCATATTCTGTGCCTTGTCAATGTCCTTCATTTTGCCTGAATTGTCCTTCCCTTCTTTTAATATTTTTCCTACCAAATCTTGATTTTTTTAAAGTGGAGAGTTCAAAAGAGATAAAGAGGATATAAAGATGAAGAGGAACATCAAAAGGCTATCTTAAAATTCATCTTTCAAGAAATGAAGGTATATTATCTCGTCCTATCACTTCATGCAAATAGATGGGATTCAATGGATACAGTGGCAGACTTTATATCCTTAGTCTCCAAATCGCTGCAGATGTTGACTGCATCAGTGAAATTAAAACACTTGCCCCTTGGAAGAAAAGCTATGACCTTCCGAAACAGCATATTAAAAAGCAGAGAGATTAATTCCAGACAAAATTCCATTTGGTTAGAGCTATGCTTTTCCCAGTAGTCATGTATGAATGTGAGGGTTGACTATAATAAAAGCTGAGCACAGAAGAACTGATGCTTTCAAACTGTCCTGTTGGAGAAGACTCTTGAGAGTCCCTTGGCCTGCAAGGAGATCCAACCAGTCCATTCTAAAGGAGATAAGTCCTGTGTATTCACTGGAAGGACTGATGCTAAAGGTGAAACTCCAATACTTTGGCCACCACATGCGAAGAGCTAACTCAGTGTAAAAGACGCTGATGCTGGGAGGGATTGGGGGCAGGAAGAGAAAGGGATGACAGAGAATGAGATGCCTGGATGGCATCACAGACGTGATGGGCATGATTTTGAGTGAACTCTGGGAGTAGGTGATAGATAACGAGGCCTGGCATGATGTGATTCATGGGGTCACAAAAAATAGGACATTTTTGAGGCACTAACACTTTCCCTTTCTGGTAATAGTTTGGTATTGGTGGCTTCCTGTAAAATGCTATGGTCCAGAGGTCAAAGGTAGATTCTGACTCAGGCATGCAATAAACAGGAAAACCAATGAGGAAAAAAAAAAAAGAAAGAAAGAAGGAAAAAGAGAACTCACCCAGTGTGGCTTTCTGGCAAAACGACAAGATTATTTCTCTTTAATATTGTACCACGAAGATTCCTTTAAAAATTAGGTATCCTTCAACTTTACAAATCCTGGCCACCTAAACCTGTAAAAGACTCTCTATTCTGGAAAACTGCTTTGGTCAAAAGAAAGCCTACTCATCTGAGAGGTAAGAATGCATTTCTATTGGTAAAATTTTGTCAGGAATTACATGGAAGCAAATGACTGAATAAAAGGTGAGATAAAGTGTAGTACAATTTGGTTTCCAATTGAGATTATACTTGCTTTATCACTGCGTTATCTTGTTTCTGTCATTCCATGTCTCCTGAAAATCCTCATCATTAAGTCCCATGAACAGCAATCATGAACACTGATTTAAGGGATTGTTATGGAAAACGTCGCAGAGAGTAGGACACGACCAAGCGACTGAACTGAACTGAACTGAACTGATGGAAAACGTTCCCACCACAGAATAGAAAATACATATCATTCACCAAAATAGGAAAGCAAAAAACTTTCATACACAAGCATCAATTTCTGTTAATGAAAAATGTTCTTTGTGACATTTACTATCCCTGATACACACCTCTGAAATACATAAGTCATTGTAAAAAATGCTTTCCTTAGAAGATGATGACAATTTTTTTAGCTCTTCTAGGGAATGAAACCCAATGTTGGTGATTTTAATTTGTAAACTATGTACTACTTTTTCAGAGGGTTAGGATCTTAAGAATCTTGCTTCCATACAGATTTTCTTAAGATGAACTTGTTTAATATATGTGTTTCTTGTCGATTTCATAAGTCCTTATTCAGACATTTTTTTACTCCCTAAATAGAGACTTCTACTCCTGAAGCAAGGCGAGTAAAGTCAGAAGGAAAAATAGATATGGGATATGATAGTTAATTCCAATCGGAGAACACAATCTATCAAAGAAAATTGAACAGCTCAACTAAAATAGTAATCTTATAACAATCTGTAAAGTCAGAAGAAAACTTCATGAGTGATTTAAAATCATATCTCTAAGACCATTAACAAAAAGATAAAAATTAAGGGAAGCAGAACAATGGCAGATGCACAGGCAGTGAGACCAAGAAGAACAGAACATAGAATGGAAGTTCAGTGTGACTGAATAAAACAGAGTTAATTGAACAATGGGAAGACTGAGAATTACTAGCTTAATGTGAACAGTGTCAGAGTCCTGATCGCTGAAGAAACAGGATTTTGCCTCAGTAACAGGTACCACACTTTATCACTCATGAGCTTTTGCGTAGCAGAATTTTATCCAAGAATGAAACAGGACAGAGAAAGCTTCTGACATAGACATCAGAATCGGGACATAGAGTGCCCCTGACTAGTCTAAGCAAGAGAGCTATATACTATTTAGTTTTGTTATAACAGTAAATCCAAAGAATGTCTCAAGGTTGTAAAAAAGTTTACCAGACCACTTCTACAATTTACATTTTAAAGTAACAGGATTAGAACTTACCAGACCCACTCCTGTAATATACATTCTAATATCAAGTTTAGTCAGAATGTTTTCAAGAAGGAGAAACTGTTCCCAAGCAGGATACAATGTTGTTATATAATACTTACTAAGAAATATAGGAGAAAAATTAAAATATAAAAGCTTGTCCTTTCCTACTGCTTGAGAATTCCAAGCCTCTATCTCCTCTTCGAGAACCTCAAATTCTTTCTCCTCCTCAGGGTCTCTGGACTTATCATTCCACCTAGGAATTAACTCTCTCATTATCCCCTTTTCTTTTAAGGAGAATTATGTTGCCAAGGGAAAAGGGAGTCATTTTCATTCCATAGCTACTTCCTGATGTGATGGGGCTTCATCCCTAAATTCATCAGCATCTCTTCTAACCGTCATATTGAGAGTCTCTAGACCAGAGGCCCCAAATAATAGTTTGGAGAGGCTGAGGCAATTGTAGGAGCCTGTTCACTTGTAACTTAAAAACTTTCACACAGTTAGAAACAAATCAGCATTAAAGTTAGAGATGAAAGATAAAATAGTCATTAAACCAAATTAAAACAGAATCAAAATTAAGAGTTACATTATGTCCATAGTTACATGACTCCATTTTAGGATTTTTAGATGTCCTCAGGTCAAGAAAAAGTGACATATATTATTGTTGTTGTTGAAGGTATTCACAGAGTTGAAGTCCTTTCTTTGAAGTGATGAATCCCACCATGGGGAACCCCCTTCACTTGATGAGGAGTTTGAAAAGCTGAAAGCTGAATCACAGAGTTAATTCTAAAGTTTTAGGATCTATGTCAATAGCTGTGCATAAAAATGTCTGTCATTGAGATAATCCGCTTTTTTTGGGCGGGGGCAGAATGAGCCTTCCCTAAAGGTGTGGGTACATTTAAACCAACAGTTTTGTGTTTCCTGAGTTAATTTATGTAGATTCCTCTTAATGATGCCATTACCCTTTATCTACCTTTCCTGAAGATTGGAGTTGGGTAAGTGATATTGTATTCCTAAAACTTTTGACACTCCTTGAGTTACAACAGCTTTAAAAATAGGGTTGCTCTGAATTGTAAAGTTCAAGATCCCACTTACATCATGAGAAGTCAGTACACTAAGATTTTGTTCATTCCTTAAACTCAGGCTGTAATGGATACAACGTTTGATGTGAGAATAGGTCTTTGAGTGTGGTCTATGAGGTTGGTAATAACAGGAACAGCATTTGTGCTCTACCCATACATTTCCCATCAGCCCACTCCCTAATATTCACATTATTGTTCATTTTAAAAGAAAAGGTTCCATATTCATGAAAACAGTGGCCTGGAACTTGCGCAGCATATTTACCCCCCAAAGGGATAAAGGAGACTCTGGCATCATTAGGAACCCATGAGGAAATAACACAGAGTTCTAGTTTCATCTTAATGTCAGGAAGCAACAGTTAGAACTGGACATGGAACAACAGACTGGTTCCAAATAGGAAAAGGAATACATCAAGATTGTATATTAGCACCCTGCTTATTTAAATCCTATGCAGAATACATCATGAGGAACTCAGGGTTGGAAGAAGCACAGCTGGAATCAAGATTACCAGGAGAAATATCAATAACTTCAGATAGGCAGATGACACTACCCTTATGGCAGAAGGTGAAGAGGAACGAAAAAGCCTCTTGATGAAAGTAAAAGAGGAAAGTGAAAAGGTGGGATTGAAGCTCAACATTCAGAAAACTAAGATCTGGTCCCATCACTTCATGGGAAATAGATGGGGAAACAGTGTCAGACTTAATTTTTTGGGGCTCCAAAATCACTGTGGATGCTGATTGCAGCCATGAAATTAAAAGACACTTACTCCTTGGGATGAAAGTTATGACCAAACTATGTAGCATAATAAAAAAAAAACAGACATTCCTTTGCCAACCAAGTTCCATCTAGTCAAAGCTATGGCTTTTCCAGTGGTCATTATGAATGTGAGATTTGGACTATGAAGAAAGCTGATTGACAAAAATTGATGCTTTTGGACTGTGGTGTTGGAGAAGACTTGAGAGTCCCTTGGACTGCAAGGTGATTCAACCAGTGCATTCTAAAGGAGATCAGTCCTGGGTGTTCATTGGAAGGACTGGTGCTAAAGTTGAAACTCCAGTCCTTTGACCACCTGATGTGAAGAGGTGGCTCACTGGAAAAGACTCTGATGATGCTGGGAGGGATTGGAGGCAGGAGGAGAAGGGGACGACAGAGAATGAGATGGCTGGAAGGTATCACTGACTTGATGGACATCAGTTTGAGTGAACTCCAGGTGCTGGTGATGGACAGGGATGCCTGGCGTGCTGTGATTCATGGGGTCACAAATATTCGGACATGACTGAGCTACTGTACTGAACTGAACAGAACATAATAGCTTTTGGCTCATCCTGATAGCTTTAGTATAATAGAGGATAGGAGGAAAGTGGACCATGGGGCTTCAGTGAGCACAGAGACTCTTGCCCTGTTTTCCAAAAGGTATCAACTGATTAGCCCCCACAGAGTGCTTAATACCTAGTGTTCCTCAGATGTTATTAAGATGGGGGCATGTATGTGGTCCCAATTCTCTTGAGAGTCTGATGACTGGGGCCTATATCTCAGAGGTAAGTCTCTTCTCTTGTGTGGTTCTTTGCAGATGATACAGGGAGCCAGAAGTGCCTTGGATGCCTGAGGGGAAAACTTGTTGAAATATCCCTCCTTTCCTCAGTAATAGCAAGCCCATCCCTTTTCACCTGTGTCCCTCTGGTTATTTTTCTCAGGTTGTTTCAGAGCCGTTCTAATAGACATTGTTGGGGCTTCAGGCTTTTGCTGGATCCCCCCCCCCCATCTCTATTTTCATCCTCATATTCTCTACTATAATATACCATCTGAAATATCTGTAACAGTTTTCCTAAGGTTTAATTTGGCCCAAATACCTGTTTTCATAACTAATGGCAGACATCTGATGTAAAATGAATGAGAAATCTATGTTTAAAATTATTTCTTCCTCTGTAATATTAAGGTGAATGTCAGTAAAATTATGGGGAGCTTCCCGTAGTCTATTTAGGAATGTACCAGAATTTCCTTCTCTCCCTATTCTATGTCAACCAATTTTGCATAATTTAAAGTCAGTGGGTGGGGCTGGGGTGTCATCCTAAGATGGCAGAGGAATAGGACTGGGAGACCAATTTCTCCCCCAAAAATCCAGCAAAAGAACATTTGAACGCTGAACAAAGTCCACAGAATAATTTCTGAACACTGGCTTGAAGACATCAGGCACCCAGAAATGCTGCCAATTTTCTTCAAAATGAGGTAGGGCAGAATATAAAATAAAAGGAGTGTTAGCTATGGAAAGCCGTTCTGGCAAGGGAATCTTAAAGAGGAAAAAGTTTCCAAACACCAGGAGACTCTCTCTCCAGCGTGTCTGTCGGGAGTTTTGGAATCTCAGAGGGCAATGCACCTAGGAAAACAATACATACAGACATATATACATACATAAAACCCACAGGTTATGTGCCTACCCCAGACACTTGCATCCATCACCAGGAAGAGGGGGCTGAATAGGGAGGAGTGGGCTGCATGGCTTAGGATAAGGACCAGTCTCAAATGTCCTGAGGGCAATCTGAGGGGGTGCGAAGAGAAAGGGAAAGAGAACTATCCCAGAAAAGCCCTTACTTGAGATACTGCCGGGCCCACTCACAGAACAAAGGACGGAGAAAATACCAGAGCAGAATGTGCCGGATGTGGACCAGCCCATCCACCTCAGGAGGAGGGGGCAGGAGGGTGGTAGCCAGAGCAAGAAAGGGGCAAATTCAGTCCCAGAGACAGCATTCCCTATCAAACTGTGAACAGTCTTCCAGTTGCTAACCAAGACTTCCTGGAATTCTAGACAGTTGACATCCACCAGGAGTGCCAGAGCGAGAGATCAGTACCCCAGTAAAGACACAGCAGAGATGGTACACACTGTTACCCAGTAAACCAAGAGGCTGGGACCGGGGAAGAGATAAGGTGATCTTACTGCCAGGGAGAGGACACTAGCCAAACACCTTGTTGTCTCAGCTGTTCAGGACTGGGAAGTGTAACAAACAAACAAAAAAAAGCCCAACTCAATCTGTAACATTGGGGAGTACCAGAGAACCTGGCCCTGAGTGGCCTAGATCAGGAAAGTGCACGCAACTTGGGGCCCGCTCCCTGAAGAGTAATCTGGAGCCTGAGTAGTGTAGTCTAGGAAAGCAAACAACCAAGAGCAGGGGCAAACCCAGGGTGTCCAAGGCACTGCGAGCACTCCCCACACACGCCATTGATATTTGTTTGCAGTGTTCCTCCCTCCTCACAGCATGATTGAAAAAGTGAGCTTGAATAAGAGAACACTTCTCACCCTTATGTTAGAGTGGAAATTGGACACTGAAGAGAGCAGCGAACAGAAGAAACCAAACAAACAGAAGGAACCACGTTGGAAGGGACAGATGAAACAGAATACCCCTGTAGATAACAACAACTACACTGGAGGTGTACTTTAGATCTTGAGAACAAGATATAAGCTGGAACAAGGAGCTATCTGAAACTGAACTGAGCCCACACTGTCTGAAACAGCTCCAGAGAGATGTATTTTTACTACTTTCATTTTTTTTAAATTATTTTTTAAGTCCTCTGTACTGCCTTTAATTTTCATTTTTATAACATATTATTACCTTACCAATGCCAAAAAAGTAGAGGTTAGACCGTCAAAACTACAATATTAAACAAAAACAAAAACCCCAAAATATACTTTTTTTCTTTTGCTTTTTAATACTGAATTTTTGTGAGTCCAACTTCTACTTTAGATTTTTGATCTTTGCTTTTTGGTTATCAATATTTTACCTTTACGAATCTAATCTTAAGTACCCATTTTTATCTAGGAGCGTGATTACTGGCTTGATTACTCTCTCCCCCTTTTGATTCTCCTTTTTTCCACCAGGTGGCTTCTATTTCCTCCCTCCACCTTCTCTTCTCTACCTAACTCTGCGAATTTCGCTGTGTGTTCTGGGCTGTGGAGAAGATAGTAATACCTTGACCTATCCCTGTCTTTTTTATTTCCCTTTTTCTCAGCCATTTCACCTCTATCTCCTTCCTCCTCTTCTCTTCCCCATATAACTCTGTGAGCCTCTCTGAGGGTTCCAGACTGTGAAGAACACATAGAAAATAGGTTACTGGTTCGATTGTTTTCTCCCCTTGTGATTCCCCCTCTCCGCCTTCTGGTCACTTCTATCTCACTCCACACTCTTCTCTTCTCCATGTAACTGCAAACCTCTCTGGATGTCCCTCACTGAGGAGAGTCTTTTCATCAATAACCTAGAAGTTTTATCATTGGTGCTGTATGGATGTAGAAGTCTTGAGGCTACTGTAAGTATAAGACTCTAAACCAGAAGCAGGAGGCTTAAGCCCAAAACTTGAGAACAGCAAAGAACTCTTGACTTCAGGGAATATTAAATGATAAGAGATGATCCGAAAACCTCCATTCCTACACTGAAAGCAAAGATGACCCAAGAGTCACCAAGTTCCAGAGAAAGACATACCACACAAATTATACAGGAACATAGTGCTGAGCTTCAATATACAGGCTTCCCAAAGTCACTCCAATCGCATAGACATCTCAAATCTCACTACTGGATACTTCATTGCAATCCAGAGAGAAGAAACACAGTTCCACCCATAAGAACACCGACACAAGCTCCACGAATCAGTAAATTAGAAACAATCAAACACAAAGAACAGATATTAAAATCTCCATGGGAAAAACAACAAATAACACACAAGGGGATTCCCATAAGAATACCAACTGATCTTTCAATAGAAACTCTTCAGGTCAGGAGGAATGACAGGACATATTTAAAGTGATGAAAGAGAAAACCTACAACACATATTACTGTACCCAGGTAGGATCACATTCAAATATGAAGGAGAAATCAAAACCTTTACAGACAAGTAAAAGCTGAGAGAATTCAGCACCTCCAAACAAGCTCTTCAACAAATGCTTAAGAATCTTAGAGAGGAAACACAGAAATGGTATATACACTCGAACCACAAACAACAAAGTAATTGGCAATATGATACTAATATCAATAATTACCTTAAATGTAAATAGGTTGAATATCCCAAACAAAAGACAATCGCTGGAAGAATTAATACAAAAGCAATACCACGATATATGCTCTCTACAAGAGACCCACTTCAAAATACGGGACATAAAATAGTGATCGGAAATGAAGGGATGGAAAAACATATTACATGCAAATGGAGACCAAAAATATAAAAAAGCTGGAGTAGCAATACTCATATTAGATGAAATAGACTTTAAAATAAAGGCTATGAACAGAGACTAAGAAGAACACTCTATCATGAACAAAGGATCACCCCAAGAAGAAGATCTAACAATGACAATCATATACGGACCCAACATAGGGCACTGGACTATGTAAAGCAAATGCTAACAAGTATGAAAGGGGAAATTAGCAATAACACAATAATAGTGGAAGACTTTAATATCCCACTAAAACCTATGGATAGATCAACTAAACAGAAATTAACAAGGAAACACAAACTTTAAATGCCACCATGGACCAGTAGACCCAGTTGATACCTATAGGACATTTCACTCAAAAACAATCAATTTCGCCTTTCTCTCAAGTGCACATGGAATCTTCTCCAGGATAGATCATATCTTGGGCCATAAATCTAGTCTTGGTAAATTCAAAAACAATTAAAACCATTCCAATCATCCTTTCTGACCACAATGCAGTAATATTAGATCTCGATTACAGGAAAAAAAATTAAAAATGCCAACATATGGAGGCTTTTGAATAACCAAAAAATCACAGAAGAAAAAAAAAAGAAAAATATGCATAGAAAGGAGTGAAAAATTAAGACCCAACAACCCAAAACCTATAAGACACTGTAAAAGCTGTGCTAAGGGAAGGTTCATAACACTACAGACTTACCTCAAGAAACAGGAGAAAACTCAACTGAATAACAGCACTTCACACTTAGTTCAGTTTAGTAGAGTTCAGTCGCTCAGTCATGTACGACTCTTTGCGACCCCATGAATCACAGCACGCCAGGCCTCCCTGTCCATGACCGACTCCCGGACTTCATTCAAACTCATGTCCATCAAGTCGGTGATGCCACCCAGGCATCTTATTCTCTGTCGTCCCCGTCTCCTCCCACCCCCAATCCCTCCCAGCATCAGACTCTTCCAGTGAGTCAACTTTTCGCATGAGGTGGCCAAAGTATTGGAATTTCAGCTTTAGCATCAGTCCTTCCAATGAACACCCAGGATTGATCTCCTTTACAATGGACTGGTTGAATCTCTTTTCAGTCCAAGTGACTCTCAAGAGTGTTCTCCAGCAACGCAGTTCAAAAGCATCAATTCTTCAGCGATCAGCTTTCTTCACAGTCCAACTCTCACATCCATACATGAAAACGGGAAAATACCGTAGCCTTGACTAGACGGACATTGATTGGCCAACTAATGTCTCTGCTTTTTAATATGCTATCTACGTTGGTCATAACGTTCCTTCCAAGCAGTAAGCGTCTTTTAATTTCATGGCTGCAATCAGCATCTGCAGAGATTTTGGAGCCCCCAAAAATAAAATCAGACACTGTTTCTACTGTTTCCCCATCTATTTCCCATAAAGTGATGGGACCAGATGTCATGATATTTGTTTTCGGAATGTTGAGCTTCAGGCCAACCTTTTCACTCTCCTCTTTCACTTTCATCAAGAGGCTTTTGAGTTCCTCTTCACTTTCTGCCATAAGGGTGTTGTCATCTGCATATCTGAGGTTATTGATATTTCTCCCAGCAATCTTGATTCCAGCTTGTGCTTCTTCCAGCCCAGGGTTCCTCATGATGTACTCTGCATATAAATTAAATAAGCAAGGTGACAATATACAGCCTTGACGTATTCCTTTTCCTGTTTGGAACCAGTCTCTTGTTCCGTGTACAGTTCTCACTGTTGCTTCCAGACCTGCATACAGTTTTCTCAAGAAGCAGGTCAGGTGGTCTGATATTCCCATCACTTTCAGAATGTTCCAGAGTTTATTGTGACCGCACAGTTAAAGGCTTTGGCATAGTCAATGAAGCAAAAATAGATAATTTCCTGGAACTCTCTTTCTTTCTCCATGATCCAGTGGATGTTGGCAATTTGATCTCTGGTCCCTCTGCCTTTTCTAAAACCTGCTTGAACATCTGGGAGTTCACGGTTCACATATTGCTGAAACTTGGCTGGGAGAATTTGGAGAATGACTTTACTAGTGTGTGAGATGAGTACAATTGTCCTGTAGTCTGAGCATTCTTTGGCATTCCTTTTCTTTGGGATTGGAATGGAGACTGACCTTTTCCAGTCCTGTGAACAGTGCTGAGTTTTCCAAATTTGCTGGCATATTGAATGCAGCATTTTCACAGCATCATCTTTCAGGATTTGAAATAACTCCATTGAAATTCCATCACCTCCACTAGCTTTGTTCGTAGTGATGCTCTCTAAGGCCCGCTTCGCTTCACATTCCGTGATGTCTGGTTCCACATGAGTGATCATGCCATCGTGATTATCTTGGTCGTGAAGATCTTTTTTGTACAGTTCTTCTGTGTATTCATGCCACCTCTTCTTAATATCTTCTACTTTTAGGTCCAAACAATTTCTGTCCTTTATCGAGTCCATCTTTGCATAAAATGTTCCCTTGATATCTCTAATTTTTTTGTAAAGATCTCCTGTTTTTCCTATTCTGTTGTTTTCCTCTATTCTTTGCATTGATGGCTGAGCAAGGCTTTCTTACTATCTATTCTTTGGAACTCTGCATTTAGATGCTTACATCTTTCCTTTTCTCCTTTTCTTTTCACTTCTCTTCTTTTCACAGCTATTTGTAATGCCTCCTCAGACAGCCATTTTGCTTCTTTGCAATTTTTTTTTTTTCCATGGGGATGGTCTTTTCCCTGTCTCACGTACAATGTCACGAACCTCCGTCCAGAGTTCATCAGGCACTCGATCTATCAGATCGAGTCCCTTAAATCCATTTTTTACCTCCACTGTATACTCATAAGGGATTTGAATAAACTGCACCTCTAAAACAACTAGAAAAGGAATAAATTAACAACCCCAGGGTTAATAGAAGGAAAGAAACCTTAAAAATTGGGGCAGAAATTAAAAAAGAAAGAAAAGAGAACATAGGAATAAAAAAGAAGAAGGAAAAGTTGGTTCTTGAGAAGATAAATAAAAGTGACAAACCATTAGCCAAGCTCATCAAGAAACAAAAGGGAAGAATGAAATCAACAAAATTAGAAACAAAAATGGAGAAATCACAAATGACAACACTGAAATACAAAGGATCATAAGAGACTATCAGCAACTATATACCAATAAAATGGACAACTTGGAAGAAATGAAAAATTCGTAGAAAAGTCTAATTTGCCAAACATGAACCATGAATGAATAGAAAATCTTAATAGATCCACCACAAGCAAGGAAATTGAAACTGTAATCAGAAATCTAGCAAACAAAAACCAAGGATCAGTCGAATTCACAGATGAATTCTCCCCAAAATGTAGATAACAGCTAACACCTATCTTACTCAAATTCTTGCAGAAAATTGAATGGAAAGATAAATTTCCAAACTCATTCTATAAGACTACAATCATCCTAATAGTAAAACAAGACAAAATGAATAGTGAAGTCGCCTAGTCCTGTCTGACTCTTTACAATCCCATTGACTGTAGACCACCAGACTCCTCCTCCTCAACAAGTAAGGGAACAGGATAAATGCCCACCAACCCAAATAAAAGAGGAAGAGATTGGGAAACTACACGATAAAGAATTCCAAAAAATGATACTGAAAATGATCCAAAATCTTGAAAACAATTGGAGGTTCAGTTCAGTTTAGTTCAGTTTAGTCGCTAGTCGTGTCCGACTCTCCGCGACCTCATGAATCACAGAAGATACAACCTTGACTAGAGAGTAAAATCTGATAACACCATAGTAGGCCTAAAAGCAGCAACCAATTCTCCAGGCCTCCCTGTCCATCACCAACTCCCGGAGTTCACTCAAACTCGTGTCCGCAGAGTTGGTGATGCCATCCAGCCATCTCATTCTCTGTCATCCCCTTCTCCTCCCACCCGCAACCTTTCCCAGCATCAGAGTCTTTTCCAGTGAGTCAACTCTTCGCATGAGGTGGCCAGAGTATTGGAGTTTCAGCTTTAGCATCAGTCCTTCCAATGAACCAGAACTGATCTCCTTTAGAATGGACTGGTTGAATATCCTTGAAGTACAAGGGAATTTCAAGAGTTTTCTCCAACACCACACATCAAAAACATCAATTCTTTGGCGATCAGCTATCTTCACAGTCCAACTCTCACATCCATACATGATCATGGGAAAACCATAGCCTTGACTAGACAGATCTTTGTTGGCAAAGTAATGTCTCTGCTTTTTAATATACTATCAAGTTTGGTCATAACTTTCCTTCCAAGCAGTAAGCATCTTTTAATTTCATGGCTGCAATCAGCATCTGCAGTGATTTGGGAGCCCCAAAAAATAAAGTCTGACATTTTTTCCACTGTTTTTCCTTTATTTCCCATGAAGTGATGGGACCAGGTGCCATGATATTTGTTTTCTGAATATTGAGCTTCAAGCCAACCTTTTCACTCTCCTCTTTCACTTTCATCAAGAGGTTTTTGAGTTCCTCTTCACTTTCTGCCAAAAGTGTAGTGTCATCTGCATATCTGAGGTTATTGATATTTCTCCCAGCAATCTTAATTCCAGCTTGTGCTTCTTCCAACCCAGCGTTCCTCATGATGTACTCTGCATATAAGTTAAATAAGCAAGGTGACAATATACAGCCTTGACGTAGTCCTTTTCCTACTTGAAACCAGTCTGTTGTTCCATGTACAGTTCTGACTGTTGCTTCCTGACCTGCATACAGGTTTCTCAAGAGGCAGGTCATGTGGTCTGTTATTCCCATCTCTTTCAGAATGTTCCACAGTTTATTGTGATCCACACAGTCAAAGGCTTTGGCGTAGTCAATGAAGCAGAAATTGATGTTTTTCTGGAACTCTCTTGCTTTCTCCATGATGCAGCGCATGTTGTCTATTTGATCTCTGTTTCCTCTACCTTTTCTAAAACCTACTTGAACATCTGGGATTTCACGGTTCACATATTGCTGAAGCCTGGCTTGCAGAATTCTGGGCATGACTTTACTAGCATGTGAGATGAGTGCAATTGTGCGGTAGTTTGAGCATTCTTTGACATTGCCTTTCTATGGGATTGGAATGAACACTCACCTCTTCAAGTCCTGTGAACACTGTTGAATTTTCCAAATTTGCTGGCATATTGAGTGCATCACTTTCACAGCATCATTTTCAAGACTTGAAATAGTTCAACTGGAATTACATCACCTCTTCTAGCTATATTCGTAGTGATGCTTTCTAAGGCCTACTTGACTTCACATTCCAAGATGTCTGGTTCTAGGCCAGTGATCACGTTATCCTGACTATCTTGGTTATGAATATCTTTTTTTGTACAGTTCTTCTGTGTATTCTTGCCACCTCTTCTTAATATCTTCTGTTTTTCTTATATCCACACCATTTCTGTCCTTTATCGAGCCCATCTTAGCATGAAATATTCTCTTGATATTTCTAATTTTCTTTAAGAGATCTCTTGTTTTTCCTAATCTGTTGTTTCCCTCTATTTCTTTGCATTGACCACTGATGAAATCTTTCTTATCTCTCCTTGCTATTCTTTGGAACTCTGCATTCAGATGCTTATATCTTTTTTTTCTCTCCTTTGCTTTTTGCTTCTCTTCTACTCACAGCTATATGTAAGGCCTCCTCAGACAGCCATGTTGCTCTTTGCATTTCTTTCCCTTGGGGATGGTCTTGGTCCCTTTCTCCTGTACAATGTCACGAACCTTCATCCATAGTTCATCAGGCAATCTATCTATCAGATCTAGTCCCGTATATTTCTCACTTCCACTTTATAATCATAAGTGATTTGATTTAGGTCATATCTGAATGGTCTAGTGGTTTTCCCTACTTTCTTCAATTTCCGTCTGAATTTGGCAATAAGGAGTTCATAATTGGAGCCACAGGCAGCTCCTCGCCTTTATACTAACTGTATAGAGCTTCTCCATCTTTGGCTGCAAAGAATATAATCAATCAGATTTCGGTTCTGACAATCTGGTGATGTCCATGTGCAGAGTCTTCTCTTGTGTAGTTGGAAGAGGGTTTTTGTTGTGTCCAGTGCCTCCTCTTGGCAAAACTCTATTAGTCTTTGTTTGCCCTGCTTCATTCTGTGCTCCAAGGCCAAATTTGCCAGGCGTTTCTTGACTTCCTACTTTTGCATTCCAGTCCCCTATAATGAAAAGGACATCTTTTTGGGGTGTTAGTTCTAAAAGGTCTCGTAGGTCTTCATAGAATCATTCAACTTCAGACTCTTCAGCGTTACTGATTGAGGCATAAGCTTGGATTACTGTAATATTGAATGGTTTGACTTGGAAATGAACAGAAATCATTCTGTCGTTTTTATGATTGCATCCAAGTCATGAATATCGGACTTTCTTGTTGACCATCATGGCTCCTCCATTGCTTCTAAGGGATTCCTGCCCACAGTAGTAGATATAATGGTCATCTGAGTTAAATTCACCCATTCCAGTCCATTGTAGTATGTTAGGTCTTTTTGCGGGATAGATCTCCCTCTCTTTCCACCCCTCACCCCCTTACCTAGCTATCACACAGTTAAAGTTGTTTTCTCATGATAGCTCCGTCAGATTGCCCTCAGGGCATTCAGGCCTCGTCCTTACATTAAGCAATGTAGCCTGCTCTTCACTGTTCAGCCTCCTTTTCCCTGGTGGTAGATTCGAGTGTCTGGGGGTACTTCTCTGCTGAGTGTTGTTGTTAGCCACATAATCTGTGGGTTTTTTGTATTTATATATGTATGTATGTGTTTTTCATCCGAGGTTCGTTGCCCTCTGAGATTCCAAATCACCACACAGATCTGCCGGAGAGAGGGTTTCTGGTATTTGGATACTGCTCCACTTTAAGACTCCCTTTCTGGGATGGATCTCCATCACTAACTCCTTTTTTCTCCTTTAATCTTTTATATTCTGTTCTACCTCCTTTGAAGAAAATTGACTCCGTTTCTGGGTGTCTTTTGTCCTCTGCCAGAGTAAAGAAATTGTTTTGTGCAATTTGC
Organism: Moschus berezovskii; assembly: GCF_049115385.1. NCBI lineage: Eukaryota > Metazoa > Chordata > Mammalia > Artiodactyla > Moschidae > Moschus > Moschus berezovskii. The sequence goes on from NC_142489.1 coordinate 60,067,411, forward strand.
TCAGTGTTCAAAGGTTCTTTGAATGGATTTGTGGGAGAGAAGGTGGTCTCCCCGTCCTATTCCTCTGCCATCTTAGGATCGCACCCCTCCCCCCTCCCCCCACTGATTTTAAACTATGCTAAGTTGGCTGACATAGAATAGGGAGACAAAGAAATTCTAGTACATTCCTATGTAGACTACGGGAACCTCTCCATAATTTTACTGACATTCACCTTAATAATACAGAAAGATAAATTAATCTAAAAATAGATTTCTCTCTCATTTGGCTCCAGATGTCTTCCATAATTTACGAAAACAAGTAATTGTACAAAATTAATCCTTAGAAAGTTATGACCAACCTAGAAGGCATATTAAAAAACAGAGACATTACTATGCCAAACAAGGTCTGTCTAGTCAATGCTATGGTGTTTCCAGTGGTCAGGTATGGATGTGAGAGTTGGACTGTGAAGAAAGCTGATAGCCAAAGAATTGATGCTTTTGAACTGTGCGGTTGGAAAAGACTCTTGAGAGTCCCTTGGACTACAAGGTGATCCAACCAGTGCATTCTAAAGGAGATCAGTCCTGGGTGATCATTGCAAGGACTGATGCTAAAGCTGAAACTCCAATACTTTGCCCACCTCATGTGAAGAATTGACTCACTGTAAAAGACTCTGGTTGTGGGAGGGATTGGGGACAGGAAGAGAAGGGGCCACAGAGAATGAGATGGCTGGATGTGATCACCGACTCGATGGGCATGAGTTTGAGTGAACTCCAGGAGTTGGTGATGGACAGGGAGGCCTGGTGTGATGTGATACATGGGGTGGCAAAGAGTTACAACGGAGCTACTGAACTGGACTGAAACCTTGAACAACTGTTGCAAACATTTCAGATGCTATATCATTATAAAGAATATGGGGAGGAAACAGAGATAAAAAATTCAGCAAAAGACTGAAGCCCCAACAATGTCTGTTAGAACTGCTCTGAAACAGCCTGAGAAAAATAATCAGAGAGACACAGGTGAAAAGGGATGGGCATCTCCAGAGGGATTCCCTTCAGGCATCCAAGACACCTCTGGCTCCCTGTCTTGTCTGCAAAAGACCACACTAAAGAGAGACTGACCTCTGAGATATAGGCCTCAGTCATCAAACTCTCAAGAGGATTGGGAGAACACAAAAGCCCTCATCTTAATAGTATCTTAATAACACCATGTATTAAGCACTGTGCGGGGGCTAATCTGTTGATTCCTTTTGGAAGCCACCGCAAGTTTCTCTGTACTCACTGAAGCCTCTGGTCCAATTTCCTCCCATCCACTGTTATAATGGAGCTGTCAGAATGAGCCAAACGCTGTTATTTCATTCATCCATTAAGCTGCAACTAGGATTGTCTTTTATTTCCTCATGGGTTCCTAATAATGCCAGAGCCTCTCTTATCCCTTTGGGGAGGAATATGCTGAACAAGATCCAGGCCCCTGTTTTCATAATACGGAACCCTTTTTTTAATATGGACAATAATGTAAATGCTAGGATGTGGGCTGATGGGAAAAGTATGGGTCGAGCACAAATGCTGTTCCTGTTGTTACCAACCTCAAAGACCCTGTGTATACCATGCTCAAAGACCTCTTTTCATGTCAAAAGCAGTATCCATTACAGCCTGAGTTTAAGGAATGGACAAAATCTTACTGTACTGACTTCTCATGATGTAAGTGGAATCTTAAACTCTACAATTCAGAGCAACAGTGGCTCCATTTTCAAAACTTTTGTAACTGCAGGAGTGTGAAAAGTTATATGAATAGAATATCACTAACCCAACTCCCATCTTCAGGAAAGGTAGAAAAAGTGTAACGATATCATTAAGAGGCATCTACATAAGCTAACTCAGGAAACAGAGAACCATTAGTTGAAAATTTACCCGTACCTTTAACGAAGGCTCAGACTCCCCATCCCTCTGCAAAAAAAAAAAAAAAAAAAAAAATGGATTTTCTCAATGACACACCAATTTTATGCACAGATATTAGCATAGATCCTCAAGCTATAGAATTAACTATGTGACTCAGGTTTCAGCTTTTCAACCTCCTCATCAGTTGAAGGCAGCCTCCCATGTTGGGATTCTCCAATTCAAGGAAAGGCCCTTTTTCAACTCTGTGAATGACTTCAACACAAAAATCCTATGTGATAATTCTTGATCTGAAGATACCTATAAGTCCTAAAATGGACTCATGTAACTATGGACATAATGTAACTCTTGATTTTGATTGGGCTTTAATTTGGTTTAATGACTATTTTATATTTCATCTCTAACTTTATAACAGGGTTTGTTTCTAACTGTGTGAAAGTTTTTAAGTCACAAATGTACAGTCTGCTACAATTGCCGCAGCCTCTCCCAAATATTACTTGGCACCTCTGGACCACAGACTCAATATGAGGGTTAGAAGAAATGCTGATAAATTTAGGGATGAAGCCCCATCACTTCAGGAAGTAGTTATGGAATGAAAAGGACACCACTTTTTCTTGACAAAGTAATTCTCCTAAAAAAGAAAAGAGGATAAAAAGAGAATCAATTCATCAATTCATTTCGTTTCAGTTCAGTCGCTCAGTAGTGTCCGACTCTTTGCGACCCCATGAATCACAGCATGCCAGGCCTGCCTGTCCATCACCAACTTCCAGAATTCAGTCAAATTCAAGTCCATCTAGTTGGTGATTCCATCCAGCCATCTCATTCTTTTTCGTCCCCTTCTCCTCCCACCCCCAATTCTTCCCAATGTCAGAGTCTTTTCCAGTGAGTCAACTTATCACATGAGGCTGCCAAAGTATTGGAGTTTCAGCTTCAGCATCAGTCCTTCCAATGAAACCCAGGATTGACCTCCTTTAAAATGGACTGGTTGGTTCTTCTTGCAGCCTAAGGGACTCTCAAGAGTCTTCTCCAGCACCACAATTCAAAAGCATTAATTTTTCAGCTATCAGCCGTCTTCACAGACCAACTTTAACATGCATACGTGACCACCGGAAAAACCTTAGCCTTGACTAGACGGACCTTTGTAGGCAAAGCAATGTCTCTGCTTTTTAATATACTATCTAGGTTGGTCATAACTTTCCTTCTAAGGAGTAGGCGTTTTTTAATTTCATGGCTGCAATTAGCATCCTCAGTGATTTTTGAGCCCCCAAAACTAAAGTCTAACACGCTTTCCACTGTTTCCCCATCTATTTCCCATGAAGTGATTTAACCAGATGCCATGATCTTTGTTTTCTGAATGTTGAGCTTCAAGCCAACTTTTCACTCTCTTCTTTCACTTTCTTCAAGAGGCTTTTGAGTTCCTCTTAACTTTCTGCCATAAGGGTGGTGCCATCTGCACATCTGAGGTTATTGATATTTCTCCCGGAAATCTTGATTCCAGCTTGTGCTTCTTCCAGCCCAGCGTTCCTCATGATGTACTCTGCATATACGTTAAATAAGCAGCGTGACTATAGAACCTTGACATACTCCTTTTCCAATTTTGAACCAGTCTGTTGTGTCATGTACAGTTCTGTTTCTTCCTGACTTGCATATAGGTTTCTGAAGAGGTAGGTCAGGTGGTCTGGTATTCCCATCTTTTTCAGAGTTTTCCACAGTTTATTGTGATCCACACGGTAAAAAGTTATGGCATAGTTAATGAAGCAGAAATAGATTCTTTTCTGGAACTCTCTTGCTTTCTCCATGATCCAGCTGATGTGGCAATTTGAACTCTGGTGTCTCTGCCTTTTCTAAAATCTGCTTGAACATCTGTGAGTTCACGGTTCACATATTGCTGAAGCCTGGCTTGGAGAATTTTGAGCATGACTTTACTAGCGTGTGAGATGAGTGCAATTGTGCGGTCATTCTTTGGCATTCCCATTCTTTGTGATTGGAATGAAGACTGACCTTTTCCATCTGGTGGCCAGTGCTTAGTTTTCCAAATTTGCTGGCATATTGAGTGCAGCACTTTCTCAGCATCATCTTCCAGAATTTGAAATAGCTCAACTGGAATTCCATCACCGTCACTAGCTTTGTTCGTAGTGATGCTTTCTAAGACCAAATTGACTTCACATTCCAAGATCTCTGGCACTAGGTGAGTGATCACGCCATCGTGATTATCTTGGTCGTGAAGATTTTTTTTGTAGAGTTCTTCCGTGTATTCTTGCCACCTCTTCTTAATATCTTCTGTTTCTGTTAGGTCCATACAATTTCTGTCCTTTATCGAGCCCATCTTTGCATGAAATATTCCCTTGGAAACTCTAATTTTCTTGAAGAGATCTCCTGTTTTTCCTAGTCTGTTGTTTACCTCTATTTCTTTGCATTGATTGCTGAGAAATGTTTTCATATCTCTCCTTGCTATTCTTTGGAACTCTGCATTCAAATGTTGATATCTTTCTTTTTCTCCTTTGTTTTCACTTCTCTTGTGTTCACAGCTATACGTAAGGCCTCCTCAGACAGCCATTTTGCCTTTTGCATTTCTTTTCCATGGGGATGGTCTTGGTCCCTCTCTCCTGTACAATGTCACGAATTTTCATCCATAATTTATGAGGCAATCTATCTATAAGATATAGTCCCTTAAATCTATTTCTCACTTCCACTGTATAATCATAAGGAATTTGATTTTGGTCATATCTGAATGATCTAGTGGTTTTCCCTACTTTATTCAATTTCAGTCTGAATTTGGTAATAAGGAGTTCATAATCTGAGCCACAGGCATCTCCTGCTCTTGCTTTTGCTAACTGTATACAGCTTCTCCATCTTTGGCTGCAAAGAATATAATCAATCTGATTTCAGTGTTGACCATCTGGTGATGTGCATGTGTAGAGTCTTCTTTTGTGTTGTTGGAAGAGGGTGTTTGTTATGACCAGTGCCCTCTCTTGGCAAAATTCTATTAGCCTTTGCCCTGCTTCATTCCGTGCTCCAAGGCCAATGTTGCCTGTTACTCCAGGTGTTGCTTGACTTCCTAATTTTGCATTCCAGTCCCCTATAATGAAAAGGACATCTTTTTTTGCGTGTTAGTTCCAAAAAATCTTGTATGTCTTCATAGAATTGTTCAACTTCGGCTTCTTCAGTGTTACTGGTTGGGGCATAAGTCTGGATTACTGTAATATTCATTAGTTTGCCTTGGAAACGAACAGAAATCATTCTGTCATTTTTAAGATTTTATCCAAGTCCTGCATTTCAGACTGTCTTGTTGACCATGATAACTCCTCCATTTCTTCTAAGGGATTCCTGCCCACAGTAGTAGATATAATGGTCAGCTGAATTAAATTCACCCATTACAGTCTATTCTTGTTCACTGATTCCTAGAATGTCTACGTTCACTCTTGCCATCTCCTGTTTGACCACTTTCAGTTTGCCTTCTTTCATGGACCTAACATTCCAGGTTCCTATGCAATATTGCTCTTTACAGCATCAGACCTTGCTTCTATCTCTAGTCACATCCACATTTGGGTATTGGTTTTGCTTTGGCTCCATCCCTTCATTTCTTTTGGAGTTATTTCTCCACTGATCTCCAGTAGCTTACTGGGCACCTACCGACCTGGGGAATTCCGCATCCAGTATCCTATCATTGTGCCTTTCAAACTGTTCATGGTGTTCTCAAGGCAGGAACTGAAGTTGTTTGCCATTCCCTTCTCCAGTGGACCAAATTCGGCCGTGGTCCATGTGATCAGATCGACTAGGAGTATAATAAGTCCAGAGGCCCTGAGGAGGGGAAAGAGTTTGAAGTTCTTGAAGAGGAAATAGACGCCTGGCATTCTCAAGGAGTAGGAAAGGACAATCTCTTTATTTTTATTATCATTATTCCTTAAACAACACTGTATCCTGCTTGAGAACAGAAAACATTCTGACTAAAAGATATTAAAATGTATACTATGATAGTGGGTCTAATCCTATTACCTTAAAATGTAAATTATGGATGGCCTGGTTAACTTTTTTACAACCTTGAGTAATTCTGTGGATTTATTTTAATGACGAAATGAAATAGTATATAGCTCTCTTAGACTAGTCAGTGGGCACTCTCTGTCCCCCTTCTGATGTCTATGTCAGAAGCTTTCTCTGTCTCGTTTCATTCTTGGATAAAATTCTGCTACACACAAGCTCATGGATGATCAAGTGTGATCCCTGTACCCGAAACAAAACCTGTTTCTTCACAGATCAGGAATCTGCATTGTTCACAATAAGCTAGTAATTATCAATCTTCCCACTGTTCCTTTTATTCAGTCACACTGAACTTTCAGTCTTTGTTCTGTTCTTCTTGGTCTCGCTACCTGTGAATCTGCCATTCTTCTGCTATCCGTGATTTTTTTTTTTTTTTGTTAATGGCCTTTGAGATATGATTTTAAATTATTCATGAAATTTTCTTCTCACTTTACAGATTGTTATAAGATTACTATTTTAGTTGAGCTGTTCAATTTGTTTGATAGACTGTGGACTCCAATTGGAATAATCACTCAGAGCCCATGTCTATTTTTCATTTTGATTTTACTCGCCTTGCTTCAGGAGTAGAGATCTGTATTTAGAAAAAAAAAAAAAGTCTGAATAAGGACTTATGGGATCAATAAAAAACACGTTTATTAAACATATTCATCTTGAGAAATTCTGGATGGAAGCAAGATTGTTAAGATCTTAACCCTCTGAAAAAGTAGATATAATTTACAAATTAAAATCATTAATAATGGGTGTCCTTCCCAAGATCAGCTAAAATAAAAGTCATCATCTTCTAAGGAAAACATATTTTTCAATGACTTATGTGGACAAGGAACCTAAAAAAGGAAAACAGAGAGATTTCAGAGGTCTCCATCAGGGATAGTAAATGGCAGAAAGAGCAACATGTCTCATTAAGAGAAATTGATGCTAGAGTATGAATGTTTTTCCCTTTCCTATTTTGGTGAATGGTATGCATTTTCTAATCTGTGGTGGGAATATTTTCCATAAGAATCCCTTAAATCAGTGTCTGTGATTGCTGTTGATGGGACTTAATGGTGAAGATTTTCAGGAGACATGTAATGAGAGAAGCAAGATAAAGCAGTGGAAAAGCAAGTAAAATCTCAACTGGAAACCAATTTATATTACACTTTATCTCACTTTTTATTCAGTCATTTCCTTCCATGTTATCCCTGTCAAAATTTTACCAATGGAAATGGGATTTTCACCTCTCAGATGAGGCGACTTTCATGTAACCAAAGGCAGTTTTCCAGAATAAGAAGTCTTTTACATGTATTAGTGGCCAGGATTTGTAAAGTTGAATGTTGCCTAATTTTTAAAGGAACGTTTTTGCTATAATATTAAAGAGGAATAGTCTGGTACAGTTTTCCCAGCAAGCCACATTGGGTGAGTTCTCTTTTTCTTTCTTTTTCTTTTTCGCCATTGATCTTCCTATTTATTGCATGAGTCAGAGTCTACCTCTGATCTCTGGACCACTATACTTTTCCAGTAAGCCACCCATACCAAAGTACTAACAGAGTGGGAAAGTGTTAGTGGCTTAGACGTGTCTGATTTTTGTGACCCCAAGGACTGTTCCGCCCCTCACCCCCCCACCCCAGATTCCTCTGTCCCTGGAATTTCCCAGGGAAGAACACTGGTGTGGGTAGCAATTTCTTTCTTCAGGTGATCTTCCTGACCAGGGATTGAACCAGGGTCTCCAACATTGCAAGCAGATATATTTTTGTGTCTGAACTGTACAGGTCAATGACAATGAGGACTCCACTGACTAACCACCATACTCAAAGTTCAAGATCCTTGGCGCAATTCTATTGAATGGTTCTTTGATGACGACTTCTACTAATCCAGGCTGTAAAATCAACCTTCTCTAAACTGCATACCCTGTTACAATGGGAGCTGCACAAAGCTAAATACTTATGAGCTGGAAGGTTTCTAAGGAGCAAAATAGTCAAATGTTTGCTATTGAAAATAGCCAAACATAAAATAATTTAGAAGTTATAGGAAGATGTCTTGATTATAAAGATTGCAGGAAAAAGAAAAATTAGAAATCACAGTTTGCAGGCCCACATTCATTCCATAAATCAACTCGAATAGTTTAAATTTTGTCTGGTGTATACAATGTCATCTGAGGAAGAAAAGGTTAAAGCTTAGAGGTGAACAACTGCTAAACTGATCCAATATCTTATGTATACAGGTGAAGAAACAGCCATATAAATGAAGTTGCTTGTTAAAGTCCAGCAAGTTTTAGTATGAGGCTTCCTCAGACAATATTAACCTGAATAAATTGCAGCAAATTCTGAAGCTATTGTTAGGATTACATTTCCATAAGAATGGACAACGAAGTACACGAAGCAAACTGACATTGTGTATAAGCAATTGTTATCATTGACATCATTATCCTTAATTCTTCTGTATTCTCCTCAGCATCAGTATCAGTAGCTGTAGTATAACTGTCACTAATCACATTCAGATTAGGCACCGTTTTTGTTTTTTGTTTATTTTTTCATTCAGTTCAGTCAGTGAACCGTGTCTGACTCTTTGTGACCCAATGGACTGCAGCATGCCAAACTTCCCTACCACACCAACAATGGTCAGATCCTACTCATACTGAGAGCCACAGAGTCAATGATGCCATCCAACCATCTCATCTTTTGTCATATTCTCCTGCCTTCATTTTATTTTCAGCATCATAGTATTCTGTAAAGAGTCATTTCTTCACATCAGGTGGCCAAATAATGAAGTTTCAACTTCAGCATCAGTCCTTCCAAAGAATATTCAGGACTGATTTTTTTTTTTTTAATGATTGACTAGTAGGATCTCCTTTTGTTCAAGGGACTCTCAAGAGTATTTTCTAACAGAACAGTTCAAAAATATTAATTGTTTTGTGCTCAGTTTTTATTATAATCAAACTCTTACATCCATACCTGACTACTGGGAAAATCATAGCTTTAAGCAGATGGATTTTTATCAGCAAAAATTGTCTCGGCTTTCTAATATGATATTTAGGTTGGTTATAACTTTTCTCTCAAGGAGGAAGTGTCTTAATTTCACGGCTACAGTGTCTGTTGTGATTTTGTAGCCCAAGGAAATAAAGTCTGTCACTGTTTCCATTTTTTCCCATCTATTTGCCATGAAGTGATGGTACTGGATGCTATGATCTTCATTTCTTGCAAGTGGAGTTATAAACCGGCTTTTTCACTTTACTCTTTCACTTTCATCAAGAGGCTCTATAGTTCCTCCTCAGTTTCTGCCATAACGGAGGTATCATCTGAGTGTCTGAGGTTATTGATAATTCTTCAGGTAATCTTTATTCCAGCTTGTGCTTTATTTAGCCTGGCACTTTGCATGATGTACTGTGCATATATGTTAAATAAGCAAAGTGACAATATTTCTCGTCATATCCCCTTTGCAGGTTTTGATCCGTCTGTTGTTCCACGTCTGGTTCTAAGTTTTACTTCTTGACCTACATACAGACTTCTCAGGAAGCCAGGAAGGGGATCTGGCATTACCATTTCTTGAATAATTTTCCACAGATTTTTTTCTTCTACACAGTCAAAGGCTTTGATGTCATCAGGAAACCAAAAGTAGATTTTTTTTTTTTCTGGAATTCTCTTGCTTTTGCTATGACCTAGCAGATGCTGGCAGTTTATCCCTGGTTCCTCTGTCTTTTCTAAATTCAGATTGAACATCTGGACGTTTACATTATGTTAAGGCTCTAAATGTCTAGTGTAGATTTCTTTAATGAATATGTCATAGATGAGCAGTATACAATGTATTTTTCAGGCTTCTCACCCTACCTGTGGCTATTCATCAGAAAAAAACAATCTATATATGCCTATGTCAGGAATGTATAAGTGATATGAATGAGTGAAATAAAATACTATTCACATTATTTTAAGTCTTTGTCTTAATAGAAGAGATAGTGAATAATGATTGTAATGAATATGTGTTTTATATATATATATATATATAGAGAGAGAGAGAGAGAGAGTAGTCACACTATAGATGCTGATATATTTGGGGAAGCTTATAAATGTTTCAGAAAGATTCTGAAGATGAAATTACACCTGAAGAAGGCATTAAAAAAATCAGCATGTGGTAGGAGAAATTGTGAAAGAAGTGAAGGGCAATTCAGGTAAAATGAAGGACCCTGATAAGGCACAGAACAGGGGAAGAATAAAACATGGAGCTTAAGGGAGCTTGAATGACTGGTCATGTGTGGACATGTGCAGTGAGCAGCGATGTCAGACATGATTAGAAACATCTTATCATTTAGGTGTGAAACTCATCAGAAATGCTTAAGTGGAGGAGGATTATGTTCTGATGTCTCTTCTGTGCAGTTAAAATGTTAATAAGCACACTTTCCAGGGCCCTATCTGCTTTAGTCTTGTAACGTTGTATTTTCAGTTTGCCTGGAATTAGTAGTACGAATGGAGGAGACTGCTGCTTGGCCAAGTCCATACTCCAGCATATACATTAGCTCTAGCTTCATGGCAGCAATCTAGTGGTATTTTCTAATCCCTGAACATTTCTTAGAGGGAAAGCATAAAATGTGGAATAGGTAAAAGGACCTAGTGGGGAACATGTTGAAGACATCTTTGAAATCCAGCACCAGCAGCCATAGTTCTGCATAGTTCTAGCAGCATGCTACAAAATGGATTCATTGTCCTCATCTTTACATTCATTGAATGTCACCAACCAGCCCCTGCATGACTACCTCATGGTCACTTATGCTCCTATGTACACCCATCCCCTCTTTAAACCAGCATAAACCTGTACTTCATACTTTAGTGATAGATACAAAGACTAATACTGTGTCTAGTACGTATTGATTTGAACACCATGTCCAGGAGGAATAAGTGATTAAAGTTCTTAATCTCCAACTGGTTCTGCATGTGTATGCTTTCTGTGCCCATTTGGAACATGCCAATACCTGATCTCTAGAATCTCCTAAAACAAAGATTAACACTGGATTCAGTTCAGTTCAGTTCAGTTGAGTCGCTCAGTCGTGTCCGCCTCTCCGCGACCCCATGAATCACAGCAAGCCAGGCCTCCCTGTCCATCACCAACTCCCGGAGTACATTCAAACTCATGTCCACAGAGTCGGTGATGCCATCCAGCCATCTCATTTTCCGTCGTCCCCTTCTCCTCCCGCCCCCAACCTTTCCTAGCATCAGAGTCTTTTCCAGTGAGTCAACTCGTCGCATGAGTTGGCCAAAGTATTACAGTTTTAGCTTTAGCATCAGTTCCTCCAATGAACATCCAGGATTGATCTCCTTTAGAATGGACTGGTTGGAACTCCTTGCAGTATTAGGGACTCTCAAGAGTCTTCTCCAACACCACAGTTCAAAAGCATCGATTCTTCGGAGCCCTGAGGGATAATCAGGGACACTATCTCATTCACCACTTTACTGCCATCACCAAGGCAACACAAGATCTGCAGCATTATTAGAGTTAGAAGGAAGTTCTTGGAGATGATTTCTAGAAAAAAATGAAAATGTAATAAAGTTACTGATTCAGATGCACAGATTTATGACCCACTTCTCGGCACTCTACTCCTTCTTTTTTACCTTTTTCTCCTGCATGACGTGTTGAAGCAGTAAAGGATGGAATTTATTCTGTTTTGGGGCTTAGGGGAAAAAAAAAAGACTCAAGGAATTGTGAAATAATCCAGATTGTTAAACATTTCCCTTTTTTGTTTAATTTGACTTTTCTATGCCTTTACTCATCCCAGTCCATAAGTTTGTAAACCTGCCCCTTTCACAAGTGCAACTTTGGAATTTCAGAGAGACTCTCTGGAGCAGAGAGCTTATGCAGCTTGCTTTATCTTGAAAAAGATGCAATAAAATACTTGGGTAATGCTTTTCTTCAGCTTTATACATCTAACTTAATGGAGTAGAGAATGACAACCCACTCTAGGTTTCGTGCTTGGAAAATCCCATTGACAGAATTGTAGCCCAGGTGAGCTACACTCATTGGATTGCAAGGAGTTGGACTGGAGAGAGACACACACTTACACATCTAACTTATGTTCAGATACAAATGTTCTTTCTTTTTTACAGGTCTTCATGTGTTTCACACTGAAGAACCAAGCATTTTTCTCTAAATTATCTCTGTGAAAGTTTATACAAGTTTCTTGAAAACTTAACTGTTTCTTAAAAACAAAGCAAAGAAAAACTTCCTCCCATGTGGGAAGGGGTTTGCTTCCTTTTCTCCACTGATGATGTGGAATTTCTTTCCTATTAGCAGAAATACGGATTTCTATCTTGCCTTGGCTATATGGAATCTGGTAAACTGGGATATCGCTTCGTTGATTTGGGAGTAATAACTTCTAACAAATTTTCCCTTTTCTAGAGCAATGGATCTTTGCAACTGAGAGGAAATGTCAACATTGAATCCCTTATATATCTCTTCCTTATCTAGGACCAAGCTCCTTAACAACAGGCATGAACAGGTCTGTCATATCACTAGAGAACAACTAGAACTATTTTCCCAAGTGTATGTGATTCTGTTTTTTGTCTTTGGCATGCTGTCATGCCAACTTTTATGTCAAAACTTAAAGAGGTTTTAGATTCAACTGGATTCCACAATGCATTCCATATAAGAAGGTGAATCTCTATAATATTCTATTCCGCTGAGCCTCTAGACCTTGCCAGAGAATGTATCAGGAAGGCTTAGAGTCCGGTTTTCTCAAGCATTAGTGAGAACTAATACTTTTAATATATTAATGAGAATTAATACTTTAACATATTTTCTTTTTTCATACATTAATATGTTTTTTTTTAACTTTTACTTTTTATTGTAGGCTAATTATTTTACAACATTATATTGTTTGGTTTTGCCATGCATTGACATGAATTCACCCCGGGTGTACACATTAAATTTGGTCACAATTGTCTCAATGAGTAACATATAAGAATCAATGATGAAGGTATCTGGAGGCTGAGGAGAAGATGGATATGACATGAAGAAGATGAAAGGATGGCCCTCATATTCCTATATTTCCTGGTGTCAGAGGCAATGGGACAGACTGACTGCTAGACTAAAACAAATGGACATGGATAACAAGGTCATAAGTAATCCTGTCATGCGACTAAGGAAGAAGTTGAAATGTGTCGTTTAGATTTGAAATCCAGCAAGATCTTAATCGGTTCAGTTGAGTTCAGTCGCTCAGTCGTGTCCGACTCTCCGCAACCCCATGAATCACAGCATATCTGGCCTCCCTGTCCATGACCAACTCCCGGAGTTCACTCAAACTCATGTCCACAGAGTCGGTGATGCCATCCAGCCATCTCATTCTCTGTCGTCCCCTTCTCCTCCCGCCCCCAACTTTTCCTAGCATCAGTCTTTTCCAGGGAGTCAATGCGTCGCATGAGTTGGCCAAAGTATTGCAGTTTCAACTTTCGCATCAATCCTTCCAGTGAATATGCAGGACTGATCTCCTTTAGAGTGGACTGGTTGGATCTCCTTTCATTTCAACGGACTCTCAAGAGTCTTCCCCAACACCACAGTTCAAAACCATTAATTCTTCGACGATCAGCTTTCTTCACAGTCCAACTCTCACATCCATACATGACCACAGGAAAAACCATAGCCTTGACTAGACAGATCTTTGTTGGCAAAGTAATGTCTCTGCTTTCAAATATACTATCAAGGTTGGTCATAACTTTCCTTCCAAGCAGTAAGCGTCTTTTAATTTCATGGCTGCAATCAGCATCTGCAATGACTTCGGAGCCCAAAAAAATTAAGTCTGACACTGCTTCCACTGCTTTTCCTTTATTTCCCATGAAGTGATGGGACCAGGTGCCATGATATTTGTTTTCTGAATATTGAGCTTCTAGCCAACCGTTTCACTCTCCTCTTTCACTTTCATCAAGAGGCTTTTGAGTTCCTCTTTACTTTCTGCCATAAGGGTGGTGTCATCTGCATATCTAGGTTATTGACATTTCTCCCGGCAATCTTGATTTCAGCTTGTGCTTCTTCCAGCCCAGGCTTCCTCATGATGTACTCTGCATATAAGTTAAATAAGCAAGGTGACAATATACAGCCTTGACGCACTCCTTTTCCTATTTGAAACCAGTCTCTTATTCCATGTACAGTTCTCACTGTTGCTTCCAGACCTGCACACAGATTTCTCAAGAAGCAGGTCAGGTGGTCTGGTATTCCCATCACTTTCAGAATGTTCCACAGTTTATTGTGATCCACAGAGTCAAAGGCTCTGGCATAGTCAATGAAGCAGAAATAAATGCTTTTCTGGAACTTTCTTGCTTTCTCCATGATCCAGCGGATGATGGCAATTTGATCTCTGTTGCTGCTGCCTTTTCTAAAACTGTTGAACATCTGGGAGTTCATGGTTCACATTTTGCTGAAGCCTGGCTTCGAGAATTTTGAGCATGACTTTACTAGCATGTGAGATGAGTGCGATTGTGTGGTAGTTTGAGCATTTTTTGGCATTGCGTTTCTTTGGCATTGGAATGAAGCCTGACTTTCTCCAGTCCGGTGGCTACTGCTGAGTTTTCCAAATATGCTGGCATACTGATTACAGCACTTTCACAGCATCATCTTTCAAGATTTGAAATAGCTCAACTGGTATTCCATCACCTCCACTAGCTTTGTTTGTAGTGATGCGTTCTAATGCCCACTTGACTTCACATTCCAAGATGTATGGCTCTAGGTCAGTGATCACGTTATCGTGACTCTCTTGGTCGTGAAGATCTTTTTTGTATAGTTCTTCTCTGTGTTCTTGCCACCTCTTCTTAATATCTTCTGCTTCTGTTAGGTCCATACCATTTCTGTCCTTTATCGAGCCCATCTTTGCATGAAATATTCCCTTGGAATCTCTAATTTTCTTGAAGAGATCTCTTGTTTTTCCTATTCTGTTGTTTTCCTCTATTTCTTTGCACTGATCACTGAGGAAAGGTTTCTTATCTCTCCTTGCTTTCCTTTGGAACTCCGCATTCAGATGCTTATATCTTTCCTTTACTCCTTTGCTTTTTGCTTCTGTTCCTTTCACAGCTATTTGTAAGGTCTCCTCAGAGAGCCATTTCGCTTTTTTTGCATTTCTTTTCCATGGGGATGGTCTTGGTCCCTGTCTCCTTTACAATGTCACGAACCTCGGTCAAGAGTTCATCATGCACTCTATCTATCAGATCTAGTTCCTTAAATCTATTTTTCACTTCCATAATCATAAGGGATTTTCATTTCGGTCATATCTGAATGGTCTAGTGGTTTTCCCTACTTTCTTCAGTTTAAGTCTGAATTTGTCCATAAGGAGTTCATGATCTGAGCCACAGTTAGCTCCTGGTCTTGTTTTTGCTAACTCTATACAGCTTCTCCATCTTTCGTTGCAAAGAATGTAATCAATCTGATTTCGATGTTGACCAGGCAATATATATTAGGAAGGGAGGGATAATGAGAATCAGATGTTATAAACAGGAACTTACTGATATCTATGACAAGTGACAGTAGACATTATAGGTGTGAGTGCTGGACTACAAGAAAAGCTGAGCGCTGAAGAATTGATGCTTTTGAATTTTGGGGTTGCAGAATACTCATGAGAGTCTCTTGGATATCAACGATATCCAAACTGTGCATCCTAAATGAAATCAGTCCTGAATGTTCATTGGAAGGACTGAAGTTGAAGCTGAAATTCCAATCCTTTGGCCACCTATTGTGAAGACATGAATCATTGGAGAAGACCCTGACACTGGGAAAGATTGAAGGCAGAAGGGGAAGAGGAGAACACAGGATGAGATGGTTGGATGGCATCATGGACTCAATGGACATGAGTTTCAGAAATCTCTGGGAGTTGCTGATAGGCAGAGAAGCCTGGCATGTTGCAATCCATGGGGTCACAAAGAGTCAAACACGACTGAGAGACTGAACTAGATGATGACAAATGATTTGTTTACAAGTTTTGCTGATTTCTCTCCAGAGTTTTCCCCACACTCCTATGTCGGTCAACCAATTTATGACTCATTTTCCCATGGCTTTTCTTTATTTACAACACTTTTCAGAAGTTGGCTTCTCTGTTCTTTTGCATTTTATCTTCCTTTCCATTTATTTGAGTGTGTCTTGCATGGCAGGAGGAGTTACTAAAAAAGAGGCTACATTTAGTGGCAGGAAGTCATTCAGCAACATTGGTACAGTTTAAAAAATTAGAAAAAATCTAATACAAATATGGGACTTCCAATTGTGTTCTCTCTTCATTTTGTATCAATAGAGAAGTATTCAAAGAGAGAAAAAAAATGCAAATCCCAGGTATGTTGTTATATGTTTTCTTAACTGAACTATTATGAGGAAACTCCGAAAAGCCTCTCATCCATATCCATCAGGGGACAGACCAAATAGAAGCCACAATTGCAGAAAGCTTACCAAAGTGATCACTTGGACAGAGTCTTGTCTAAGTCAGTGAAGCTATGAACACCATTTTGAACAACACGGCCAAACATGCCTGTCACTCCATGTATATCTTAACTTCATGCTTTTACATTCCAGAACCCTATGATGAAATGGACATCTTTTTTCGGCATTAATTCTAGAAATCCCTGAAGTTCTTCCTACAACTGCTCAAGTTCCCTGGTAGCTTAGATGGTAAACAAGTGAAATGCAGAGACTGCCATTATTCATGTAGGAAAATCCACAACCAGATTGTCATGTTCAAGAAAGAGAACTCCACATTCCTTGTAGGAAAAATAACCATCCTGAACATCAGCTGTGAAATACAGATAATTCTATATGTCATGACGTAAAATCTTCAGCAAATATTCATACATGAATTGTAGAAAATTAATATTTCAGATATGAATATTGACGTTGATTTGCCTATATAAAATATAGGAATTCCATATTTCTAGTAGTCAATTTGGCATCTAGATAGGTGATCTGACATACAGAGAATTCCATATTTAGAGATGAAATTATCTCTATATAAAGAGTTTTACAGATAAAGCATCTCAAAATAAAAGATGCTATGTTAAGTATCCCCCTAAGGGACCTGACTCCTCAGTGCCAGAGAAATTGAAGTCCGCTGATTTCCTGTACAGAGGCTATTTCTAAGTGGTTCTATTCTCATCCTGCCTCCTGGTGAGAACACACGCCAGCCTACCCCATCACCCCAGGTCTCTGGGGCTGTGAGTAGGTAGAGGATCATCTTAAGCCATGCTTTGCAGAGTCCTGATAACTCAGGCATTCTGCAAAGACTTTAAAGAAGGATGTTTCAAACTGGCATACTCTGCAGGTAGCAGCTGCTTATGCTATAGTGCCGGCAGTCTCACAAACCTTACAAAAACGGCAAGATGTGCACATGTGTCTGGTCCTGTGGGGGAAAGAATACTGCTACACTTGAGAAGGACAGAAAACTCTTTGTAGGGACTGTACATACCCCATCTCTGAGCCTGGTAATCTGGCCCATTCTGTTTCTTGCTTTTTTTCATCTCCCAGTATAGCCCTGAATGTTTTCTTCCTGCCTCTCCTTTCTGCCTAGGGATCGAGGGCGCAGCAGCATATCTCCACTTACAGCATCCTTTCTCGGTGACATCCCTGGGCTTGATTTCCTGGCGACAGGGCTTTGGCTGCCCCATAGTTAATGTAGTTTACACAAATTTGTTCATTTTTTCGGTATTCATTCTCCTTCTAGCAGCCAGGCCAGTTCTGACAGCTCATATGCACATTTATGTTTGTGGGCACACACACATACTTACACACAACTCTAAAGGGAAGTTTTCACATATTGTCATAGCTTTGTTTTCCAGGATAATGGATTTTGGTACGTACCTCTCATTTTCTCTGGTTTTCTTTCACTAACTTGTCATTCAAGTTAGTATCCTCTTCTACCTCTGCCCTTTTTTCTGGAAGATTACAAATTTTGGGATTTACTCATGAGAAGGCCTGACTTGAAAAGACATTCGGTGGGCTGGAAGTGCTTGTGGTGAACAGCTGATTGGTGGGTGCTCATGTCCTGTATTCTCTCATCGCATTGACTGTTTCACAGTGCCAATCACTTTGGCATGATTCCATTCCATGTGCTTTCCGTCCAGGAATCACACCAGAAATAGCAAATGGATTTGGAGTGCACTGACTTGGAGGTACCTATCTCAGCCTACACCTCTCAAAACCATTCCTTTTCAATGCTGGAATCTTGTGGCAGCCCCAGTGCCCAATCAGGCTCAAGACCTGATCAAGGTGATCCTGCTCCTCCCAACTGTGTAATAGGCTGTTTGCAACAGTTTCCATTTTCCCCCCAAAAGTTGTCTCCCTGTAGCAGGAAAAGGCCAAACTGATGTCTGGACCTCCTAAAAGGCAAAGAATATGTGACAGGCCTGTGTCTGAAACAATGTCATGAAGAAGGTGCATGCAGATCCAAAGGGCCTCTGAGGAAACAAGGCACTGAACGTGAGGTCAAAAAGGTCCAGTGGCCTTCCTTTTTGTCAGCACTACACTTTATTTCTGTTCACTCATACACATAGCCCCCACACGGATTACACTCTGAGAAACCTGCCAGCCCTGGGCCCATAACTCATGCCTCCATTGTGCAGAAAGCAGCATTCCTCTCTCAAATGTACCAACAGGGCTTGATTCCAGGCAAGGACTCACTAACTTGCTAAATGCCAAAGTTCTCTTTCTGCTTCCCTCATCAGACTGTGTTAGATCTACCTGTAGCTCAGGATCCCTGCTAGCCTATGAAATTGGTGTGCCACTAATGCAGCTAAAGGTTGGGCTGGTGGACATCCAAGATGCCCACCTCAAACCAAGTGTACATGCGAGAGTCCCATGGTGCATATCTCCTTAAAAATTACCATGACAAAATCAGATATTCTACTTCAGGGAGATTGTGAGAACCATCCGTCACCTGCAGACAGACCCACATTTTCCTTTTGCTCTCCACAACTAAGGATGATAAAAAAAGAAAGGAAAGAATCCATGTCAGGATTTTGGGTATGAGCAATGGCACGTCTTCATCTGGACGGCTATTTCCTAGCCGCTAAGCCTGAAAAGCAGCAGGCTCTGAACTCTTACGATAGGCATCAATGTCTCCCACTATCCCAGGGTCATTTCATGCAAACAGCCCACCACACATCAGTCACTTCACTTCCATCCCTCATTTATCTGACTCTTTGTGACCCCATGGACTACAGCAAGTCAGTCTTCACTGCTCATCTAAAACTCCCAGAGTTTGCTCAAACACATGCCCATCAAGTGGTGATTCAATATCTCTCGTTCTATTCTTTGGAAAATTATGATGCCGTCCAAGCATCTGATTCTCTCTCATCCACTTCTCCTATCTTTAATCTTTCCCAGTATCAGGGTTTTTTACAGTGTCAGTTGTTCACATCAAGTGTCCAAAATATTGAATTTTCAGCTTCAGCATCCGCCCTTGCAATGAATACTCATGACCAATTTCCTTTAGGATTGACTGGTTTAATCTCCATGCAATGCAGGACTCGCGAGTCTTCTCAATACCATAGTTCAAAAATGTCAGTTCTTCCAGTGCTCAGCTTTATGGTCCAAAATTCACAGCCATACATGACTCCTGCAAACACCATAGCTTTGACTAGATGGATATTTTTCAGCAAAATATTTTCTGTGGTTTTTCAATAATGTCTATATTTGTCACAGACTTTCTTCCAAGGAGCAAGCGTCTTTTAATTTCACCGCTGCGGTCAGCATCTACAGTGATTTTGGAGCCCAAAAAGCAAAGCCTGTCACAGTTTCCAGTGTTTCCCCATCTATTTTCCATAAAGTGGTGGGACCAGATGCCATGATATTCATTTTTTGAACGTTCAGTTTTAAGCCACCTTTTCAACTCCTCTCTTTCACTTTCATCAAGAGGCTTTGTACTTTCTCTTCACTTTCTGCCATGAGATGAGTATCATCTGCATATCTGTGAGTATTGACATTTCTCCCAGAAAACTTGATTCCAGCTTGTGCTTCATCCAGCCTGGCATTTCACATGATGTAGTCTGCGTTGGAATAAATTGGTGACAATATAGAGCCTTGAGGTACCACTTTCCCCTTCTGGAACCAGTCCATTTTTCCAAGTTCATGGTACTGTTGCACATTGACCTGCATACAGATTTCTGTGGAAGCAGGTCAGGTGGCCTGGGATTCCCATCTCTTGAGGAATGTTCCAGTTTTTCATGTTCTACAAGTCAGACTTTCAGTTCAGTTCGGTTCAGTTTAGTTCAGTCACTCAGAAGTGTCCGACTCTTTGCAACCCCATGAATCACAGCATGCTATTCCTCCCTGTTCATCACCAACTCCCGGAGTTCACTCAAACTCATGCCCATCGAGTCGGTGATGCCATCCAGCCATCTCATTTTCTGTCTTCCCTGCCTCCTCCTGCCCCAAATCCCTCCCAGCATCAGAGTCTTTTCCTTGGCATAGTCATTAAAGCAAAAATAGATGTTTTTTGGAACTGTCTTGCTTTTTCAATCACACAATGGGTGTTGGCAGTTTAGTCTTTGGTTGCTCTGCCTTTTCTAATCCAGTTTGAACCTCTGGAAATTCTTCATTTGTTGACACTTCTTGGAGAATCTCTGGCATTACTTTTTGTTCTGTGTGAGATGAGTGCAATTGTGCAGTAGTTCAAACAGTCTTTCGCATTGCCTTTTAATGAGATTGGAGTGAACTGATCTTTTCCAGTTCTTTGGCCACTGCTGAGTTTTCCAAATTTGCCTGCATATTGAGTGCAGCATTTTCACAGAGTCATCGGTTAGAATTATACATAACTCAACTGGATATTCATCTCTTCCAACAACTTTGTTCTTACTGATGTTTCCTTATGCCTACGTGATTTTGCATTCCAGAATGTCTGGGTCTGTCAGGATGCATTCCACTTTAAGGGATCCAATATGTTGTCTTCTTTGTGTGCTGTATCTCAAGGACTCTTTGTTCATTACCAGCTCCTGCAAAAGAGGAACGATCAGAGCTGCACGCAGTTCTCAGGTCTGAGATCATGGGAAAAGACACCTGCTTGGATTCCCTTCATTGACTCCCTTCATTGACTCTCTTCAGTGACTTTGGACTGAAAAGACTATCTATTATGTTGCAATTGGTGGAATTTCATTCTTTTTCATGACTGAAGATATATAAGCATGTGTTTCTTCAAATAAAGTACCCTTGTTTCACTCAACACTTGGGTCCCCGACATTCTTCTCATCAACTCCAGTCCCTAGGTACCAGTCTACTCTGACTGTGACTGCTGGTGCCCCAACAGGGACCTGGTGAGCACCCTTGGCAAGCAGACTGAATGACTGTTAGGACCTATGCAGGTCGGTAAATGCAGGGTTATGAGAGAAATGGCTGGAAAGTCCCACCTCCTTTCTACTTTACTTCATCATTTATTTAAGGTTCAACGACTTTTGGTTTCGCATCAGCAGATACAGGCTCATCTCCAGACAGAGGCTGAATAGAATCCCTGGTTCCCTGATGTTTGGATTTAGAAATTTGAAAGCAGGTTAAAGAATATATTGAACGAGCCACAGGATGGGGAGTAAATATTGCAACAAATTTCTGACCCTTGTGTGCCCTCATTAAAGCCTTGATCTTTTCATTTCAAGGCAATCCTATCTGCAACCCCCATATTCCTCATCAAGCGAATGCTCATGTTATACGAATATAAATTAGATGATGAGACTTTACAAAAAGCCCAATTAGAGCAACATACAATGTTTCAAAACTTTCCGACTGTCCCTGTTCCGGTTGTCCCTAGCGCTAGTCCTCCTCTTCTAATGTAAGTGAAGCCAAAGATTCCCCGATTTGAGGACAAGATGAATCTGATGTTGATACTTCTGATGCTCTCTTTGACACTAAAGCCAACAATATAGTCAAAGAGAACATCAGAAGTATCAACAAAAACCACTGTGAATGCTGATTGCAGCCATGAAATTTAAAGACGCTTACTTCTTGGAAGGAAAGTTAGGACCAACTTGGATAGTATATTAAAAAGCAGAGACATTACATTGCCAACAAAGGTCCATCTAGTCAAGGCTATGGTTTTTCCCGTGGTCATGTATGGATATGAGAGTTGGAATGTGAAGAAAGCTGATCACCGAAGAATTTATGCTTTTGAACAGTGGTGCTGGAGAAGACTCTTGAGAGTCCTTTGGACTGCAGGGAGAGCCAACCATCCCATTCTGAAGGAGATCAATCCTGGGTGTTCATTGGAAGGACTGATGCTAAAGCTAAAACTCCAATACTATGGCCACCTCAAGTGAAGAGTTGACTCACTGGAAAAGACTCTGATGCTGGGAAGGATTGGGGGTGGGAACGACAGAGAATGAGATGGTGGATGGCCTGGCATGATGTGATTCATGGGGTCTCAAAGAGTCGGTCATGATTGAGCGACTGAACGGAACTGAACTATATCTATCTATCTATATATATATATATGACATATGGGGAGAAGGCGATGGCACCTCAGTCGAGTATTCTGGTTGGCTGCCATCTATGGGGTCGCTAAGGGTCGGACACGACTGAGCGACTTTACTTTCACAATGATATATGGATATATATATATATAACAACGAAAAGAATTTATGCTTTTGAACTGTGGTGTTGGTGAAGACTTGAACGTCCCTTGGACCTCAAGGAGATCCAACCAGTCAATCCTAAAGGAGATCAGTCCTGGTTATTGATTGGAAGGAATGGTGTTTAAGCTGAAACTCAAGTATTTCAGCTACCTGATGCGAAGGGCTGACTCATTTGAAAAGATCCTGATGATGGTAAAGATTGAGGGCAGGAGGAGACAGGGATGACAGAGGATGAGACAGTTGGATGACATCACTGACTCGATGGACATGGTGGGTGGACTATGGGAGTTGGTGATGGACAGGGAGGCCTGGCGTGCTGCAGGTCATGGGGTCGCAAAGAGTTGGACATGACTGAGAGACTGAATTGAACTGAACTGAATGATATACAGACAGGTGAATTAGGTAAATCAGATTAAAAACAATTCTTATGAACATCAATAGTATCTGAACGTGCACGACCAAATATAAGTATTAAAATTAATTGCAAAAGATTTTCTGGTGTTCTTGATACTGAATCCGATATTACTATTATTACAAAACATTTATTGCCCAAACCTGGGCATTTACAAATGAATTCTTGTTAAACTGCAGGAGTATCTCAAACTAAAGTACAGGAGACTTACTAAAATGTCCAAATATATCCACGTGAGTGACCAGAAAGCCAACCTGCAACTTTAAAACCTTATATGATCGATGCTCCCCTTAATTTAATAAGAAGAGATTTACTTATGCAATGACAAAATCAAGTAAATATTCCATATTTTTCCTACGGGCCACTGCTCATTTAATAAACAATATAATTATTAAAATAACTTTGAAATATGACGAGCCTATTTGGACAGAGCAGTGGCCCCTTACAAAAGTTGGACTGTGAAGAAAGCTGAGCGCCAAAGAATTTATGTTTTTGAACTGTGGTGTTGGAAAAGACTCTTGAGAGTCCCTTGGCCTGCAGAGAGATCCAAACAGTCCAATCTGAAGGAGATCAGTGCTGAGTGTTCATTGGAAGGACTGATGCTAAAGCTGAAACTCTAATACTTTGGACACCTCAGGAGAAGAATTGACTCACTGGAAAAGACTCTAATGTTGGGAGGGATTGGGGTTGGGAGGAGAAGGGGATGACAGAGAATGAGGTGGCTGGATGGCATCACCGACTTTGTGGACATGAGTTTGAGTGAACGCCGGGAGTTGGTGTTGGACAGGGATGCCTGGCACGCTGTGATCCATAGGGTGGCAAATAGTCAGACACGACTGAGCAACTGAACTGAACTGAAGGAACTACAATGGAGGATACACAATTGAAATTAAAACATATTGAGGAATCATGTTCTCCTTGGAATACTCCCATTTTAGCGATAAAGAAGAAATCTAACAAATGGCGTCTTTTAACTGACTTTTGAAAGATTAATGCATCCATGAAACCTATCTGTGCAGTGCAACCATGAATTCCATCACCTGCCACTATTCCTCAAAACTGGCATATTATTATCATAGGCTTGCAGGATTGATTTTTTACTATACCTTTACACCCGCTAGACCGAGAAATATTTACTTTCTCCCTTATCCTAATCATATCAGGCCTCACAAATAGTATCAATGGACTGCATTGCCTCAAGGAATGATAAATTCTTGCGCCATGTTTCAATGTTGTGTAGCCAAAGCTCTTGAACCTGTGCGAAAGCAATTTCATAACTATGCTATTGTTCACTATACGGATGATATATTGTTTTCAGCTCCTTCTATTTTAGAAACTCAGCAGATGTTTGATGTAGCTCAACAACACTTAAAAGAGTTTCGATTAATCTTTGCCCCTGAATAGATTCAATCCTCTGCACC
Source organism: Moschus berezovskii (assembly GCF_049115385.1). Lineage (NCBI taxonomy): Eukaryota > Metazoa > Chordata > Mammalia > Artiodactyla > Moschidae > Moschus > Moschus berezovskii. The sequence goes on from NC_142489.1 coordinate 60,091,689, forward strand.
TTACAATTACTTGGGATTTAATGCTATTAGACAATGTATCACTCCTCATCTTGCACAGATTCGTGTTGATAAATTATCAACCTTGACTGATTTTCAAAAATTTTAGGCATATAACCTGGAGTAGACCTACTTTGGGTATTGCAGAGTATCAACTGACTTATTTAACACTTTAAAAGGAGTTTCTGATCAAAATAGCCCTCGTTCACTCTCCCAAGAGGCACGAGAAGAATTCTGCATAATGCAAAAGAAACTGCAAAAGCAAATTCTTTCTCCTATCAGACTTGAGATACCTTTAGAGTTATTTACCCTTCCCTCTCTCCAGTCCCCTACAGGACTTCTTGCCCAGCAAGAACGCCTGATAGAATGGATGTATACCCTTTTTTACAGGGACAAGATCACTTACACTCTCTCTTGATTTGATTGCTAAAGTAATTATCAGTGGGAAAAATAGAACTGGAGCTCTAATTGGCTCTGGTTCTTATAAAATTGTAATTCAGTTCAGTTCAGTCGCTCAGTCGTGTCCGACTCTCCGCGACCCCGTGAATCACAGCACGCCAGGCCTCCCTGTCCATCACCAACTCCCGGAGTTCACTCAAACTCATGTCCACAGAGTCGGCGATGCCATCCAGGTATCTCATGCTCTGTCGTCCCCTTCTCCTCCCGCCCCCAACCTTTCCCAGCATCAGAGTCTTTTCCAGTGAGTCAACTCGTCGCTTGAGGTGGCCAAAGTGTTGCAGTTTCAGCTTTAGCATCAGTGCTTCCAATGTAGTACCTATTAGTAAATCTCAATTTGAGAGTGGTTTGCAAACTTCTACTATCTTCCAAATAGCCTTTTGAAAATATTCTGGAAATTTTCATTTCATTATCCTTTAACACACTTTGCAATTTGTTCAAAAGTACTGAATATATTATCTGTCGCATTGTCACATCACAACCTACACCTCAAGCTGATGTTTTTTTATATCAGATCAGTTCAGTCGCTCAGTCGTGTCCCCATGGATCCGCGACCCCATGGATCATAGCACATCTGGCCTCCCTGTCCATCACCAACTCCAGGAGTTCCCTCAAATTCATGTCCACAGAGTCGGTGATGCCATCCAACCATCTCATTCTTGGTCGTCCCCTTCTCCTCCCGCCGCCAACATTTCCTAGCATCAGAGTCTTTTCCAGTGAGTCAACTCGTCGCATGAGGTGGCCAAAGTATTGGAGTTTCAACTTTAGCATCAGTCCTTCCAAAGAACACCCAGGATTGATCTCCTTCAGAATGGACTGGTTGGGTCTCCTTGCAATCCAGGGGACTCTCAAGAGACTTCTCTAGCACCACTGTTCAAAAGCATCAATTCTTTGGCGATCCGCTTTCTTCACAGTCCAACCCTCCATCCGTACATGACCACAGGAAAAACCATTGCCTTGACTAGACGGACCTTGGTTGGCAAAGTAATGTCTCTGCATTTTAATAGGCTTTCAAGGTTGGTCATAACTTTCCTTCCAAGGAGTAAGCGTCTTTTATTTTCGCGGCTGCAGTCAGCATCTGCAGTGATTTTGGAGCCCCCCCCAAAATAAAGTCTGACACTGTTTCCACTGTTTTTCCATTTATTTCCCATGAAGTGATGGGACCAGATGCCATGATATTTGTTTTCTGAATGTTGAGCTGCAAGCCAACCTTTTCACTCTCCTCTTTCACTTTCATCAAGAGGCTTTTTCGCTCCTCTTCACTTTCTGCCATAAGGGTAGTGTCATCTGCATATCTGAGGTTATTGATATTTCTCCCAGCGATCTTGATTCCAGCTTGTGCTTCTTCCAGCCCAGCGTTCCTCATGATGTACACTGCATATAAGTTAAATAAGCAAGGCAACAATATACAGCCTTGACGTAGTCCTTTTCCTACTTGGAACCAGTCTGTTGTTCCATGTACAGTTCTGACTGTTCCTTCCTGACCTGCATACAGGTTTCTCAAGAGGCAGGTCAGGTGATTTGGTATTCCCATCTCTTTCAGAATGTTCCACAGTTTATTGTGATCCACAGAGTCAGAGGCTTTGGCATAATCAATGAAGCAGAAATCGATGCTCTTCTGGAACTCTCTTGCTTTCTCCATGATCCGGGGATGTTGACAATTTGTTCTCTGGTGCTTCTACGTTTTCTAAAACCTGCTTGCACATCTGGGAGTTCACGGTTCACACAATGCTGAAGCCTGGCTTGGAGAATATTGAGCATGACTTTACTAGCGTGTGAGATGAGTGCAATTGGTGCGGTCGTTTGAGCACTCATTGGCATTGCCTTTCTTTGGGACTGGAATAAAGACTGCCCTTTTCCAGTCCTGTGGCCACTGCTGAGTTTTCCAAATATGCTGGCATATTGAGTGCAGCACTTTCTCAGCATCATCTTTCAAGATTTGGAATAGCTCAACTGGAATTCCATCACCTCCACTAGCTTTGTTCGTAGTGATGCTTTCTAAGGCTCACTTGACTTCACATTCCAAGATGTCTGGCTTTAGGTCAATGATGACGTTATCGTGACTATTTTGGTCGTGAAGATCTTTTTTGTACATTTCTTCTTTGTATTTTTGCCTCCTCTTCTTAATATCGTCTGCTTCTGTTATGTCCATACCATTTCTGTCCTTTATCGAGCCCATCTTTGCATGAAATGTTCCCTTGGAATCTCTAATTTTCTTTAAGAGATCTCTTGTCTTTCGCATTCTGTTGTTTTCCTCTATTTCTTTGCATTGATCACTGAGGAAGGCTTTCTTATCTCTCCTTCCTATTCTTTGGAACTCTGCATTCAGATGTTTATATCTTTCCTTTTCTCCTTTGCTTTTCACTTGTCTTCTTTTCACAGCTGTTTGTAATGCCTCCTCAGACAGCCATTTTACTTTTTGCATTTCTTTTCCATGGGGATGGTCTTGGTCCCTGTCTCCTGTACAGTGTCACGAACCTCCGTCCAGAGTTCATCAGGCACTCTCTCTATCAGATCTAGTCCCTTAAATCTATTTTTCACTTCCACTGTATAATCGGCGTCTCCAGCAACGCAGACACGAGAGACGCCATCCCCGGCGCAACCGACCATGCAAAGAGGCGCGGCCGTGAGGAGGTACCCCAAGACTGAGGCCAGGGCCAGTGGACGGGAGGAGCTACCCCACCTCCAATAGGCCGTGGCTGCGCGGGCGCAGGAGGGCCGAGAGGAGCTACTCCACCTTCAGGGTCAGGAGGGGAGTCCTTGAGGAAATACCCCTCATCCAAGTTAAGCTGCAGCGGCTGCACTTTCTTGGAGCAGCTGTGAAGAGATATCCCACGCCCAAGGTAAGAGAAATCCAGATAAGACGGTAGTTATTGCGAGGGGGCATCAGAGGGCAGAAACACTAAAATCATAATCACGGGAAACTAGTCGATCTGATCACATGGACCACAGCTGAATGTGGTCCACTGGAGAAGGGAATGGCAAACCACTTCAGTATACTTGCCTTGAGAACCCCATGAACGGTATCAAAGGGCAAATTGATAGGATACTGAATGAGGAATTCCCCAGGTCGGTAGGTGCCCAGTATGCTACTGGATATCAGTGGAGAAATAACTCTAGAAGAATGCAGGGATGGAGCAGAAGCAAAACCAATACCAATTTGTGGATGTGACCGGTGATAGAAGCAAGGTCTGGTGCTGTAAAGAGCAATATTGCATAGGAACCTGGAATGTTAGGTCCATAAATCAAGGCAAATTGGAAGTGGTCAAACAGGAGGTGGAAAGAGTGAACATAGACATTCTAGGAATCAGTGAATTAAAATGGACTGGAATGGGTGAACTTAACTCAGATGACCATCATATCTACTACTGTGGGCAGGAATCCCTTAGAAGAAATGGAGGAGCCATCATGGTCAACAAAAGAGTCCGAAACACAGTACTTGAATGCAATCTTAAAAACGACAGAATGATTTCTGTTCGTTTCCAAGGCAATATTACAGTAATCCAGACCTATGCCCCAACCAGTAACGCTGAAGAAGCCGAAGTTGAACGGTTCTATGAAGACCTACAAGACCTTTTAGAACTAACATCCAAAAAAGATGTCCTTTTCATTATAGGGGACTGGAATGCAAAAGGAGGAAGTCAAGAAACACCTGGAGTAACAGGCAAATTTGGCCTTGGAACACGGAATGAAGCAGGACAAAGGCTAATAGAGTTTTGTCAAGGGAACGCACTGGTCATAGCAAACAGCCTCTTCCAATTCCAACACAAGGGAAGACTCTACACATGGACAACACCAGATGGTCAACACCGAAATCAGATTGATTATTTTTTTTGCAGCCAAAGATGGAGAAGCTGTATAGAGTTAGAGTAAACAAGACCAGGAGCTGCCTGTGGCTCAGATTATGAATTCCTTATTGCCAAATTCAGACTTAAGTTGAAGAAAGTAGGGAAAACCTCTAGACCATTCACATATGACCTAAATCAAATCCCTTATGATTGTACAGTTTTCTATATAGACGGGACTAAAAATGTTAAAGCCTCATTCTGGTCTCTCGAAGAGTGAAACGTTCTTTATACTAAATCTCACTCTTCTCAACAAAATGAATTATATGCTCTCATTCAGGTTATTCACCTACATCCTTACCATATTAATATAGCTTATGATTTTTTATATTCAATATTTGTATTACAATCTATCGAAACTTCAATCATAAATTCTAATCAGTCTATTATTCAACATTTTATCCAACTACAATCTCTTATTAAGAACTGCACTTCCTCTACTCATATTACCCATATCCGAGCACATTCTTGTTTTCTGGCCCTGTGGCTCATGGCAACGAACAAGCTGATAAGCTTGTCGTTTTGCTGCTCCTGAAGAGCCACATGATCTATTTTGCAATAATGCTGGTTCATTCCACCAAATTTGGAAAATTCCATACTGCCTTGCTAAAGAAATTATTATTAGTTGCCCTACTTGAAGGCCCTTACATCTTCGATCTATTGCGCAAGGCATTAATGCTCAAAGATTACATCCTAACGAACTATGGCCAATGGGTGTAATGCATTGTCCTGAAATTTCTCGCTCTTCCTTATATGTCTCAATCGACACAAATTCCTTTTTAATATGGGTCACACCTCTTCAAGGTGAGGCTACACGACATGTTGTAACCCACCTGTTAACTTGTTTTCCTATAATGGGAACACCTAGTTCTATAAAAACAGATAAAAAAAAAAAAAAGCCCTGCCTATATTTCTTGGCAATTCAAACAATTCCTACAATCATTTTCTATTAAATATATTTCAAGCATCACTTATAATCCACAAACAACTCTTTTTTAAAACTGGAAACTGTAACATTTTATTTATTTTTTTTAATCGGAGGCGAGTTACTTTACATTAATATATTGGTTGGTGTTGCCATACATTGACACGAATCTGCCCCGGGTGTACATGTGTTCCCTTTCTTGAACCCACAGCCCACCTCCCTATTCCCCATATCCTCCCTCCAGGTCATCCCCGTGCACCAGCCCCGAGCATCCTGTATCATGCCTCGAACCTGGACTGGTGATTCAGTTCAAATAATATACATGTTACAATGCCATTTTCCCAAATCATCCCACCATCACCCTCTCCCACAGAGTCCCAAAGACTGTTCTATACACTTATGTCTCTTTTGCTGTCTCGTATACAGGGTTTAGGCTACCATCTTTCTAAATTCCCTACATATGCATTGGTATACTGTATTGATGTTTTTCTTTCTGGCTTACTTCACTCTGTAAAACAGGCTCCAATTTCATCCACCTCATTGGAACTGACAAAAATGCATTTTTTTGATGGCTGAAAAATACTCCATTGTGTAGATGTACCAGAGCTTTCTGATCCATGCATCCGCAAATGGACATCTCGGTTGCTTCCATGTTCTCCCTATTATAAGCAGTGCTGCAATGAACATTGGAGTACATGTGTTTCTTTCATTTCTGGTTTCCTCAGTGTGTAAGACCAGGAGTGGATTGGCTGGATCATATATCAGTTCTATTTCCAGGTTTTTGAGGAATCTCCACAGTGTTCTCCATAGTGGCTGTACTAGTTTGCATTCCCTCCAACAGTGTAAGAGGGTTCCCTTTTCTCCACACCCACTCCAGCATTTATTTGCATGTAGACTTTTGGATAGCAGCCATTCTGACTGGTCTGAAATGGTATCTCATTGTGGTTTTGATTTGCATTTCTCTGATTATGAGGAATATTGAGCATTTTTTCATGTGTTTGTTAGCCATCTGTTTGTCTTCTTTGGAGAAATGTCTGTTTAATTCTTTGGCCCGTTTTTTTAATTGGGTCGTTTATTTTTCTGGAATTGAGCTGCAGGAGCTGCTTGTATATTTTGGAGATTAATTCTTTGTCAGTTGATTCAGCGGCTATTAATTTCTCCCAATCTGAAGTCTGTGTTTATACCTTGCGTATAGTTTCCTTTGCTGTGCAGAATCTTTTCATTTTAATTAGGTCCCATTTGTTTATTTTTGCTTTTATTTCCAATATTCTGGGAAGTGGGTCTTGGAGGATCCTGCTGTGATTTATGTCAGAAAGTGTTTTGCCTACGTTCTCCTCTAGGAGTTTTAGAGTTTCTGGTCTTACATTTAGTTCTCTAATCCATTTTGCGTTAATTTTGGTGTTTGGTGTTAGGAAGTGTTCTAGTTTCATTCTTTTACAAGCGGCTGACCAGTTTAACCAGCACCACTTGTTAAATAGACTGTCTTTACTCCATTTTATTTTTTTGCCTCCTTTGTCAAAGATAAGGTGTCCAAAGGTGTGTGGATTTATCTCTGGGCCTTCTATTTTGTTCCATTGATCTATATTTCTGTCTTTATGAGAGTACCATATTATCTTGATGAATGTGGCTTTGTAGTAGAGCCTGAAGTCCGGCAGGTTAATTCCCCCAGTTCCATTCTTCTTCCTCAAGATTGCTTTGGCTCTTCGAGGTTTTTTGTATTTCTATACAAATTGTGAGATTATTTGTGCTAGTTCTGTGAAAAATATCGTTGGAAGCTTGATAGGGATTGCATTTAATGTATAAATTACTTTGGGTAGTATACTCATTTTTACTATATTTATTCTTCCAATCCACGAACACGGCATATTTCTCCATCTATTAATGTCCTCTTTGATTACTTTCACTAGTGTTTTATAGTTTTCTATGTACAAGTCTTTTGTTTCCTTAGGTAGATATATTCCTAAGTATTTAATTCTTTTCGTTGCAACAAAGAATGGAATAGTTTCCATAATTTCTCTTTCTATTTTCTCATTAAGTGTATAGGAATGCAAGGGATTTCTGTGTGTTGACTTTATATCCTGCAACTTTACTGTATTCACTGATTAGCTCTGGTAGTTTTCTGGTAGAGTCTTTAGGGTTTTCTGTGTAGAGGACCATGTCATCAGTGAACAGTGAAATTTTACTTCTTCTTTTCCAGTTTGTATTCCTTTTATGTCTTTTTCTGCTCTGATTGCTGTAGCCAAAACTTCCAGAACTATGTTGAACGGTAGTGGTGATAGTGGGCACCCTTGTCTTGTTCCTGACTTTAGGGGAAATGCTTTCAGTTTTTCACCATTGAGGATAATGTTTTCTGTGGGTTTGTTATATATAGCTTTTATTATGTTGGGCTATGACCCTTCTATTCCCACTTTCTGGAGGGTTTTTATCATAAATGGATGTTGAATTTTGTCGAAGACTTTCTCTGCACCTACTGAGATAATCATATGATTTTTATTTTTCAGTTTGTTAATGTGGTGTATTACCTTGATTGATTTGCGGATATTGAAGAATGCTTGCATGCCTGGGATAAAGCCACTTGATCATAATGTATGATCTTCTTAATGTGCTGTTGGATTCTGATTGCTAGAATTTTGTTAAGGATTTTTGCATCAATGTTCATCAGTGATATTGGCCTGTAGTTTTCTTTTTTGTGGGATCTTTACCATGTTTTGGGATTAGGGTGATGGTGGCCTTATAGAATGAGTTTGGAAGTTTCCCTTCCTCAGCAATTTTCTGGAAGAGTTTGAGTAGAATAAGTGTTAGCTCTTCTCTAAATTTTTGGTAGAATTCAGCTGTGGAGCCGTCTGGCCCTGGGCTTTTGTTTTGCTGGAAGATTTCTGATTACAGCCTCTAATTCCATGCTTGTGATGGGTAGGCAGGCCGCCCTGCCTCCCTACCCATACCCCGCCTGCTGGAGGGTGGTGCGGGCATCTGTGCCGCTTCTCTGCTGAGAGTTTCCTCTGGGCACTTAGTCTGTGGGTTTTAATTATTTATTTCATTATTAATTAAATATTTATGTATGTATGCGTTTTTCTCCCAGTTCTGTGGCCCTCTGAAGTTCCAAGGCTTGCCACAGACACACCAGTGATTCCAGGTGTTTGGAACCTTATTATTTTTTTTTTTTCTTTCCTTTCTTTCTTTAAGCCTCCCTTCCTAGGACGGAGCTCCGTCCCTCCCTCTTTTGACTCTCTTTTTATCTTTTTTACTATTTCCTACCTCCTTTCGAAGATTATGGGCTCCTTTTCTGGGTGCCTGTTGTCCTCTGCCGGTATTCAGAAGTTGTTTTATGGGATTTAATCAGTGTTCTAATGTTCTTTTGCTGATTTTGTGGGGGAGAAAGTTGTCGCCCTGTCCTATTCCTCTGCCATCTTCCTGTGCTCCCTAAACTCTCCACAAGCACAAATTAAAAAAGTAAATATAGAGGGGGAATATACAGGATCATTTTTGTGTTCCTTATCCAGAGCAGACTTTCAGTTCAGTTCAGTTCAGTTCAGTTCATTTCAGTCGCTGGCTCAGTTGTTTCCGATTCTTTGTGACCCTATGAATCACAGCGCTTCAGGCCTCCCTGTCTATCTCCAACTACCTGAGTTCACTCCACTCATGTCCATCAAGTCGGTGATGTCATCCAGCCATCTCATTCTCTGCTGTCCTCTTCTCCTCCTGCCCACAATGCCTCCCAGCATCAGGGTCTTTTCAGGTGAGTCAACTCTTCACATGAGGTGGCCAAAGTATTGGAGTTTCTGCTTCAGCATCAGTCCTTCCAATGAACACCCAGGACTGATCTCCTTTAGAATGGACTGGTTGTGTCTCCGTGCATTCAAGGGACTCTCAAGAGTCTTCACCACCACAGTTCAAAAGCATAAATTCTATGACTACAAGCTTTCTTCACAGTCCAACTCTCACATCCATACATGACCACTGGAAAAACCATAGCCTTGATTTGAGGGACCTTGCTTGGCAAAGTCATGTCCATGCTTTTTAATACGCTATCTAGATTCCAATGCAATATAATCTCTAATCTTAAAATTATCGTTAATGCAGCTTTGTTTGTTTTAAATTTTTTAAACTTATTGCAAGGAGATATTTTGACAAAAGCAGAAAACCGTTTCCTGAAACTGAAGGACACTTCTCTTCCTCTACCTATTTTGTATCAAGACGGGGTGACTAAACAGCGGATGTGGAAAATTAATATTACCAGGAAAGGGACACGCTTGTATTTCTCCAGATGGATCCAACGAAGTCATTTGGTTCCCTCTTCAGAAGATTCACCCAAGGAAGCTAAGATAGAGAGAAAAAGGTGAAATCCCCGGGAGGAGGAGATTTCAGTACAAGCCATGCCGGCTTTTAAACTTTCTAGGAAATGCCACACTCGACGTCATCGACCTCATCATCTCCCTACTTGGAGACAGATAAAAGCTCTTATTAATCAACCTGAAAATCTGGGTTCTCAACAGGAAATGACCTGGGATTCTGAGAATATTTTTGTGGCTACAATTGCTTTCCTTGCTTTTGCTTTCCCCGCTCAGGCTGACTTGAATAATCACACTTATAGGGCTTATATACCTAAGCCCCAGTTATTGCAAGTTGTAGAATGGACAGATATAGGACCTGTCATATCCACTAATGACAGAGTACATACGCCTCCTCCTTGGAGATTGGAGGGGCCGGCTCCTCTCTTCCTGAGGAAGATGGAAGACTAATAAACATTTCTCTAGGCTATGAAATCCTTCCTTTGTGCATGGGCCCAGGAGAATTATGTATTAATGTTAGTCAACAAAAGTGGACTTTCATCCTGCCTCCAAAAAAGAATTTCAGTACATTGCTTAGACTGTTTACCACCCTGTCCCTTTATGAAAACCATGTCAATACTACCAAATCTTTCGGACAAGGACAAAAGTTGAAATGTAAGGGGTTTACGTATAAGGACTTTACATATATTCCTGTTTACTGGGATAGATGTCAAGCTAAATCAGGGAAATTAATGTTTTTGGCCAAGTACACCATTGTTGATTGGGGAACCCAATCATCTAACTGCTCAGATGATCTTAATAATACAATGTGTGATATGCTACTCAAGAAGAATGGAAGATTACCAATAGTTCAATGGAAAACTTCCATGACAAAGGACTCTTTGGCTGGATTGACAGTGAAAGGGCAACTCCTCGCCCTCGAATCATCCTCAATATATGAATTGGACCTGAACAACAGGACATTTGGAAACATGATGCACGTACTTAAAAACTTGGAACTTGGACTGGATATGCCACAGGGACCAGTCGTTGTCATAGTAACTCTTCCTTCCGTTATAATCATTCATATTTTATACAAGTTTCCATCCCCCTTCCTTTTGTTATAGCCATAGGGAACTCACAGTTTAATAAGACTTTATGTTCTGTCACTTGTAGAGATTGCAAATTGTATACTTGTCTAAATTCCTTTAAAATAAATGAATCCCCTTTGAGTCTTCAATCTCGGTGTAGTCTCTGGTTACCAAGTAGATCTCCAAATACCCTGGGAAGAAGGTCCCATGGTAGGACTTGCCTCCCGGTTACTCTTTAAATTACTCCAATGATCTAAGCGATTCATTGGATGGCTAATTCTTGGCATTTTGGGATTAATAGCCATTTGCATCACTGCTGCAGTTGCAGGCATTGCTTTACAAACCTCAATTCAAACCCAAAACTTTATTCAAATTTGGACTAAAGATGCTGATACTATGTGGGCCACCCAGGCTCAGATGGATGAGGATGTTCAGGGTAAAATACAAGAATTAAAAACAGGCATCCAGTGGGTCAGAGAACAATTAATACATTTCAAAAAGCAAGTATTATTAAAATGTGATTGAAGACTTTTGCATTACTCCTGTTTGGTTCAACAATAGTGCTTACAACTGGGAACAAATCAAGTTTCATTTACAAGATACACATAATAATGCTCCTTAAATATACAATTGTTGCAAGAGAAAATCTTTGAAATCTTCTCTAAGAGTCTATCCTCTTCCAAAAATTTGGAAACCTTACTGATCACCTAGCTGATCAATTATCTCGGTTAGTCACTTGAGGATGATTTCAAAGCATTACACTTCGTATTGGATCTGGAGCTATAAAGCTGATAATTATCATGGTCATTAGTATCTGTAGTATGCAGATGCCTTTCAACTAAAATGTTCAAACTAAACAGACTCAATTGGTCAGTGCCTTTTTCACAGAAGTATATGCAGTCACCCCCAATTATGAAAAAATAAAACAGGGAGAATCGCCAGGGGTCGTTCAACTTTAAGGGATCCAATAGGTTTTCTTCCTTTGTGTAGCATTTCTCAAGGACTCTGTTCATTCTCAGTTCCTGCGAAACAGGGACGAGCAGAGCTGCACGCAGTCCTCAGTACTGGGATCATGGGAGAGGACACCTGCTTGGATTCCCTTCAGTGTCTCCCTTCAGTGACCTTGAATGTAAAGGATTATCCATTTTGTTGCAACTGGTGGAATTTCATTATTTTTAATGGCAGAATAGTAATTTTATTATAGATATATAAACATGCGTTTCAGCAAAAAAAAAAACAAGCACGCTAGTTTCACTTGAGTCTTCTGTCCCCTGCATCCTTCTTCTTGTCAACTCCAGTCACCAGATCCGGGTTTACGAAGACCGTGACGTGGGTTTAGTTGAGTGATGACACCATCATGATTATCTGGTCATGAAGAGTATCTTTGTTGAGTTCTTCTGTGTATTCTTGACACCTTTTAATTGTTGCTGTTTCTGTTAGGTCTCCAATATTTCTGACCTTTGTGGTGCATTTCTTTATATGAAATATTCCCATGGTATCTTTAATTTTCTTGAAGTGATCTCTAGTCTATCTGATTCTATTGTTAACCTCTATTTCTTGGCATTGATCAATGAGGAACGTTTTCTTTTCTGCCCTACTTATTCTTCAATATTCTACATTCAAGTAGGTATATCTTTCCCATTCTCATTTCACTTCCACTTCTCTCTCTCCTTTTTCTTTTTTTCTTATTCTCAGCTAGTGTAAGGTGTCTTCGAAAACCGTTTGCCCTTGTGCATTTCTTTGTCTTGGGGATAGTCTTCATTGCTTCTCCTGTACAATGTCACGAACCACTGCCCTTAGTTCTACAAGAACTCTATTAGATTTCCAATTATAATCAAAAGGGCTTTTATTTAGATCACACCAGAATGATCTAGGGATTTTCCCTACTTTTGTTGAAATCAGTCTGAATGTTTCAGTATGAGCTGATGATCTGAGTCACAGTCAGCTCCCGGTTTGTTTTGGATGGCTACATTAAGCTTCTCCATCTTCAGCTGTAAAGCATATAATCAGTTTGATTTTGGTATTAACCGTCTTCTTGTGTGCATGTGTAGAGTCGTCTCATGTGTTGTTGGAAAAAGTTTCCTATGACAGTCCCTTGTCTTGGCAGAACAGTGTTAGACATTGCCTTGGTTCATTTTGTAGCCAACGGCCAAACTTGTCTATGACTCTAGCTATCTCTTGATGTCCTACTTTTGCATTCCAGTCCCCAATGATGCAAATGATATCTTTATGGGTGCGTGTGTGTGTGTGTGTGTGTTAGTTCTAGAAGATCCTATTGGTAAACATAGAACCACTCAACTTCAGCTTCTCACCGACCTTCATCTCAATTTCTACTTCAACATTGCTGGTCAGGACATAGATTTGGATTATTGTGCTATTGCATATTTTGTCTTGAGAATCAGCAGAGATCTTTCTGCATTCTTGAGAAGGCACCCAAGAACTGCATTTCACACACTTATGTTGACTGTGAGTGATACACCATTTCTTCTCTAGGGATTCTTGCCCACCGTGGTAGATAAAATGGTCATCTCAATTAAATTTGCCCATTCCAGTCAATTTTAATTCACTGATTCCTGAAAGGTTGATGTTCACCGTTGACATCCCCTGTTTGACGAATTCCAAGTTAATTTGAATCATGGACCTAACTTTCTAAGTTCCTATGCACTATTGTTCTTTACAGAATGAGACTTTACTTCCATCACCAGTCACTACCACAGCTGGGTGTTTTTGGTTTGTTTTTTGTTTTTTGCTCTGGTTTCATCTCTTCATTACTTTTGGAGTTACTTCTCCACTGATTTCCAGAAGCATATTAGGACACCTACCAACCCGGGGAGTTCATCTTTCAGTGTCCATTCTGTTTGCCTTTTCATACTATTCATGGGGTTTCAAGGCAAAATACTGAAACTGTGCCATTCACTTCTCCATTGGCCCACGTTTTCTCAGAACCCTCCATCATGACCCATCCATCCCGGATGGCCCTACAGAGTCTGACTCATAGTTTCATTGCATTAGACAAGACTGTGGTCCACTGCATCAGTTTGGTTAGTTTTCTGTGGTTGTGGTTTCCATTACGTCTGCCCTCTAACGGATAAGCATAAAAGGCTTATAGAAGCTTTCTGATGGGAGGGACAGACTGTGAGTGAACCTGAGTCTTGTTTAGATAGGTGGGGCCATGTTCAGTAAAGCTTTAATCCGATTTTCTGTTGCGGGGAGGGGTGGGGAGGGCTGTGTCCAGCCCTGCTGTTTGAACTGAGGACACACTTTGGTATGAGAACTGTACTTGTGATCTTCTTCAAAAGGGCTTGTGCAAGCACTGTTGTATTCAGTGCCCCTCATCCTCCTGCAGCCCACTCTCGGCCCACACTTACAGGCAAATCTGGCTCAGGGTTTTGTGGGGACACTGCTCCTTATGCTTGGCTCCTGGTGCACACAAGATTTTGTTTGTGCCTTCCAACTGCTTCAGTTCTGTGGAAGTTCTGTAATCAAGTCCTCCAAAGTCAAATTTCCTGTGGGGTTCTCAATCCCTTTGCCAGACCCCCAGGTGAGGAATTGTGCAGTGCTCCTAGAACTTCCTTAACAGTACGAGAATTTCTTCGGCATATCTATGTTTCAATTTGTGGATGTCTGCTAGCTGGCTTTATTGTGGATTGAATGGAAAACTCCTCCAAGAGGGCATATGCCATAAACTGCATGACCCAGGTCTGTAGCAGCCAGAGACCCTCTCCCCTGTCAGGCTACTGCTGACCGATGCCTCTGCAGGAGACACTCAATCACTGAAAGACAGGTCTGACTCTGCGTCTGGAAGTCTCTGCGTATTTGTGCACAAAATGTTTTCTATGAGCCCTCTGAGTGTGGCTGGAAGGTATTGATTCTAAACACAAAGTCACCCCTCCTACAGTCTTCTTGGGATGTCTCCTTCCCCACTGGACATGGTGTACATCTTTTTGGTGGGACCTGACCTTCTCTTGTCCATCATCATTCAGTAGCAAGCTGCAATTTTGGAGCTCTCTCAGGAAAAGATAAGTGAACACCCTTCTACTTGGCTATCTTTGCTCCCTCACAGGCACATACTGGCAAAGGGGAAAAATCATATACCCCACGGCTGCACTTTCTTCACCTTTCTACACCGCCAGTTATGCATGAGCACCTGGATGGATTGCATGCTCGCACACGGTATGCTAGGATGCCTGTGGTTTCACAATGAAGGAGCCTACCTGATCATGTCATTTGTCTCACACGATGCTATTATTGGCCGCATCAGCGAGGGAGTTTGCTGCCTGATGGACTGGTCTGAGGCAGCAGTAGGCCAGGGCCTTCCTCTAACGTGTAAAAAGTCTCCAGTGCAGTAGGCTATCTTTCTGTTCCTCCTCCTTCCAGCCTCTGTTCGTTTCGGAAGGACCTTGACCTCTTCACCGTCATGGATCCTGTTATAGCCATGCCCACCATTTCCACAGGATACCCCACTTCCCATAGACTAAAGGGTTCAAAGACTGTGCTTTAAAATACCCACACCATTGAATTTACACTGGGTGAGTTCTCAAAACTTCCCCATCTGCTTCCTGGTAGAAATACACACATCAACGTGGCACAAACTGTGAGCTTCTTTATGTCTCTTGAGGTAAACCCAGATTTATTGACCCACCTTTCCTCATTCCTGTGCTGAACAGGAGCACCTCAGAGATGCATGGGCCAGTCTTCCACAGTCTGTGGACGCCTCGTGCCTCCTTCTGCTTGCTGCATGCCTCGTGATTTCTCACCTTCATCTCTACGTCGGATGTGGTTGGACACACAACCACATACAGAAACACACACAAACACCGCCATGTCTACCCACGCATGTACACACAAATGTTCAAAGGCACAGGGAAACATAACAAACAGGGACCATAGGTGTTTCTGTAGCTGAAGAACCAGTGCTTCATATCAAATTTAGAGAACTCCATATTTCTCCAAGGGAAGTTTCCATTCTGATCTCCAATATGAAATACAGAGGAGTCCAACTTCCAAAGTGGAGAATTAACACCTATGATTGAATGCAGTCAATACAGAGCATTTAACATTTCATGGAAGAAATTCTGTTTCGATATAATTTGAGAAATATGACAAACTCTAAACTTGATGAAGAAAGAGTGGGCCCTGATTTTCATTTGTGCAAGAGAGATCATTCCAAATCCATACTGGATCTCGATATCTTCAGAAACCAGTGCCAAGATGTTCATATGAGAAATATACAGAACTCCAAATTAAATGCCAGAAAACCACATGTAGATTTTCATACATGAGTAATAGAGAATTCCATATATCACATAAGAAAGATAGAATCCAGATTTTCATAGAGTGAAATAAAAAACACAATTATCATGGAGTAATACTATCACTATATTTGCATGTAAAAGTATAGGTAATGCTATACTTGAGTTAATTTAAGTTCAGTCTCTCGGTCATGTCCAACTCTTTGTGATCCCATGGACTGCAAATTACGACACTGCACTGCCCAAAAGCAATTCCTGGAGCGTTCTCAAACTCATGTCCATCGAGTCGGTGATGCCATTCAACCATCTTATCCTCTGTCATCCTCTTCTCCTCCTGGATTCAGTGTTTCCCAGGGTCTTTCCGATGAGACAATTATTTGCATTAGGTGGACAAAATTGGAGTTTAAGCTTCAGAATAAGTCCTTCCAATGAATATTCAGTACTGATTTCCTTTAACCTCCTTGCTGTCTAAGAGACACTAAAGAGTCTTCACCAACAACACAGTTTTAAAGCAACAATTCTACTGCTCTCAGTTGTCTTTAGAGTCCAAATCTCACATCCATAGATGACTACAGAAAAAAAAAAATCATAGCTTTGATTAAGAGGATATTTGCTCACAAAGCAATGTCTCTGCTTTTCAATATGTTGACTTGGCAGGTCATACCGTTCCTTCCAAGGAGCAAGAATCTTTTAATTTCATGGCTGCAGTCACCATCTGCAGTCATTTTGGAGCCACACAACAAAATAAAGTCTCTCTGTGTTTCCATTGTTGCTCCATCAGTTTCCCAAGCAGAGATGGAACCAGTTGTAGTTATCTTCGTTTTCTGAATGTTGAGTTTTAAGTGAACACTGAACTCCCCTTTCTCTTTCACCAAGAGGCTCTTTAGTTGTTCTTCACTTTTGCCGCAAATGTAGTGCCATCTACCTTTCTGAGGTTATTGATATTTCTCACAGAAACCTTGACCCAAACTTTGCCTCATGCAGTCTGGAATTTAACATCTTGCACACCACCTAGAAGGTAACTAGGCAGGGTGACAATATGTAGCCTTGGCATAATTATTTCCTGATTTAAAAGCACCCTGTTGTCCATGTCCAGTTCTAACTGTTGCTTCTTGACCTGGATACAGATTTCTCAGGAGGCAGGTCAAGTAGTCTGGTAATCCCATCCCTTTAAGAATTTTCCACAATTTACTGTGATCCACTTATGGCAGAAAGTGAAGAGGAATTCAAAAGCCTCTTGATGAAAGTGAGAGAGGAGAGTGAAAAGGTTGGCTTGAAGCTGAATATTCAGAAAGCAAAGATCATGGCATCTGGTCCCATCACTTCATGGGAAACAGATGGAAAAACAGTGGAAACAGTGTGAGACTTTATTTTTGGGGGCTCCAAAATCACTGCAGATGTTGATTACAGCCAGGAAATTAAAAGACGCTTACTCCTTGGAAGGAAAGGTAGGACCAAGCTTGATAGTACATTAAAAAGAGACATTACTTTGCCAACAAAGGTCCGTCTAGTCAAGGCTATGGTTTTTCCCGTGGTCATGTATGGATATGAGAGTTGGAGTTGGACTGTGAAGAAAGCTGATAGCCGAAGAATTGATGCTTTTGAACTGTGGTGTTGGAGAAGACTCTTGAGAGTCCCTTGGACTGCAAGGATATCCAACCACTGCATTCTAAAGGAGATCAATCCTGGGTGTTCATTGGAAGGAATGATGCTAAAGCTGAAACTGCAATACTTTGGCCACCACATGCGACGAGTTGACTCACTGGAAAAGACTCTGATGCTGGGAACGGTTGGGGGCGAGAGGAAAAGGGGACGACAGAGAATGAGATGGCTGGATGGCATACTCTGTGGGCATGAGTTTGAGTGAACTCCGGGTGTTGATGATGGACAGGGAGGCCTGGCGTGATGTGATTCAAGGGGTCGCGGAGAGTAGGACACTATTGAGCGACCGAACTGAACTGAACTGAACCGAACTGACAAAGCCTTTATACCAAAGGCTTTGGTATAAACAATGAAGCAGACATACACGTGTTTTTTTTCTTTTTTTTTTCCTGGAGACCTCTTGATCTTTTGATGGGACCTCGGATATTGGCAATCTGATCTCTGTTTCCTTTGCCTGTTCTAAATCCTCTTTGAAGTTCATGACTCACGTACTGTTCAAGCCTCGCCTGGGTAATTTTTACTATTACTTTGCTACTATTTGAGTTAAGGCCATTGCGTGTTAGTGTGAACAGTTTATGGCATTGCCTTGCATTGGAATGAAATAAAAACTGAAAGTTTCCAGTCCTGTGGCCACTGCTTCGTTTTCCAAATTCCTTGCATACTGAGTGCAGCACTTTGAGACAATCATTTTTCAGGCTACGACATAGCTGAACTGGAATTCCCTCAGTTCTACTACTTTTGTTCATAGTGAAGTTTCATAAGGATGGCTTGACTTCACATTACAAGAGGACTGGCTCTAGGTGAGTGATCACATCATCCAGGTTACTGACTCATGAAGATCCTGTTAAAATAGTTTTTCTGAGTAACCTTGCCACATCTTCTTAATATCTTCTGCTAAATTGAGGTCCATGCAATTTCTGTCCTTTATTTTGAGCATCTTTTCATGAAATGATTCCTTGGTATCTCTAATTTTCTTGACGAGGTCTCTAGTCTTTCCCATTCCATTATTTTCCTCTATTTCTTTCCACTGATCACTGAAGAAGGCTTTCTTATCACTCCTTCTTATTCCTTGAACCTTTGCATTCAGATTGTTATATCTTTAATTTTCTCCTTTGTTTTAGCTTCTTTTCTTTTCTCATCTATTTGTAAGGCATCTACAGCAAACCATTTTGCCTTTTTGTATTTTTTTTTTGAGGAGGGTTTTGATCACTGCCTATTGTACAATGTCACAATCCTCTGTCAGTAGTTCAGCAGGCATTCTTTGTATCAGATCTGATCCCTTGAATCTATTTGTCACTTTCACCGTGTCATCATAAGGGATTTGATGTAAGACATACCCGAATGTTCTAGTGGTTTTCCCTACGTTCTTCAAATTAACTCTTGCTTTGGCAATAAGGAGTTCAAGATCTGAGGCACTGTCCACTCCCAGTCTTGCTTTGCCTACTCTACAGATCTCCTGCATCTTTGGCTGTGAAGGAAAAATCAATCTGGTTTCAGTTTTAACCATATGATGAGGAACATTTGTAGTATCCTCTCGTGTTCCCAGAAGAGGATGTTGCTATGAGCAGTGTGTTCTCTTGGCAAATCTCTGTTAGCCTTTGGAAGACTTCATTCTGTACTCCAAGGCCAAATTTGCCTTTTACCCCCAGATATCTCTTGACTTCCTACTTTTGCATTCCATTCCCCTGTGATGGAAAGGTCATCTTTCCTGTCTGTTAGTTCTACAAATTCTTGTAGGTCTTCATAGAATTGTTCCATTACAGCTACTTTAGCATTACTGGTCAGGGCACAGACTTGGATTACTGTGCTATTGAATGGGTTCCCTTGGAAAGAAACAGAGATCATTCTGTCATTTTTCAGACTGTCACCAAATACTACATTCCAGACTCTTTTTTTTTTTGACTATGATGGCTACTCCATTTCTTCTGAGGGATTCTTTCCCACTGTAGTAGACATAATGGTCATTTGAGTTAAATTCATCCATTCCCGTCCATTTTAGTTCACTGATTCCTAAAATGTCAATGTTCATTCACTCTTGACATTGCCGTTTTGACCCCTTCCTATTTACCTTGATTCATGGACCTAACCTTTAAAGTTCCTATGCAATCTTGCTCTTTACAGCATCGGGGTGTTCTTCCATCACTAGTCACATCTGCAAGTGGGAATTTGTTTTTGCTTTGGCTCCATCGCTTCATTCTTTTTGGAGTTTCTTCTGCCCTGATCTCCTATATCATATTGGGCAGCTATCTACCTTGGAATTTGTCTTTCAGTATGCTATATTTTGCCTTTACATGCTGCTCATGGAGTTCTTCAGGCAGGAACACTGACGAGGTTTTCCATTCCCTTCTCCAAGGACCACGATTCGTCAGAGCCCATTACCATCACCCGTCCATCATGGGTGGCCCTACAAGCATGACACATAGTTTCACTGAGTGAGTTAGACAAGGCTGTGTCCCATGTGATCAGTTTGGTTAGCTTTCTGAGATTATGGTTTTCATTCGTTCTGCCTTCTGACAGATAAGGTCAAGAGGTTGTGGAAGCTTCCTGATGGGGAAGACTGACTAAGGGAAACTGGTTCTTGTTCTGACAGGTAGGGCCATGCCAGTTCAGTGGCTCAGTCATTGACAAATCTTTGTGGCCCTATGCACTGCAGCATGCCAGTCCGCCCTGTCCATCACTAACTCATCGAGTTTACACAAACTCATGTTCATTAAGTCAGTGATGCTCTCCAATGATCCCATCTTCTGTCTACTCTTATCCTCCCACCTTGAATTTTTCCGAGCATCAGGGTCTTTTCCAATGAGTCAGTTCTTTACACCCCGTGACCAAAGTGTTGGAGTTTCAGCTTCAGCACCAGTCCTTCCAATGAATATTCCGGACTGATTTCCTTTAGGATGTACTGCTTTGATCTCCTTGCCCTCCAAAAGACTCTCAAGCCTCTTTTCCAACATCATAGTTCAAAAGTATCAATTCTTTGGTGCTCAGCTTTCTTTAGAGTGCAAATCTCCCATCCATACATGACTACTGGAAAAACCATAACTTTGACTAGACAGAAATATTTTGGAAAGTAATCTCTCTGATGTTTGATATGCTGTCTAGTTTGGCCATATTTTTCTTACAAAGAGAAAGCATCTTTTATTTTTATGGCTGCATTCCCAATCTGCTGTGATTTTGATTACAGTTCCATTCCCCAAACCGCACCACTGGCAAAAAAAAAAAAAGTCTCACATTCTTTCCATTGTTTCCCCTTCTATTTGCCATGAAGTGATGGGACCGGTTGATATCATCATTGTTTCCTGAATTTTGATTTTTATGTCATCTATTTCAATCTCCACTTTCACTTTCATCAAAGGGCTCTTTTGTTCATCTTCCCTTTCTGCCATAAATATGGTGCCATCACCAGCTAAGAGATTATTGATA
Source organism: Moschus berezovskii (assembly GCF_049115385.1). Lineage (NCBI taxonomy): Eukaryota > Metazoa > Chordata > Mammalia > Artiodactyla > Moschidae > Moschus > Moschus berezovskii. The sequence continues at coordinate 60,112,605 of NC_142489.1, forward strand.
TTTCACCTGTCTATCTTGATTCCAGTGTGTGCTTATTCAACCAGGCCTTTCACATGATATAATCTGCACATAATTTAAATAAGCAGCATGTCAGCATACAGCCTTGACATACTCCTTTCCCATTGGATTCAGATTGCTGTTCCATTGCCAGTTCTAACTGTTGCGACTTTACCTGCATACAGATTTTTCAGGAGGCAGGGCAGGTTGTCTGGTATTATCATCTCACGATAAATTTTCCATAGTTTGTTGTGACCCATAGTCAAAGGCTTTGGTGTAGTCAACGATGCAGAAGTAGACTTTTTTCTTCTGGAACTCTCTTCCTGTGTTTCTGATCCAAAGGCTATTGACAATTTGATATCTGGATCCTCTGCCTTTTAAAAATCAAGCTTGAACACCTGGAAGTTCATGGTTTACGTACTGTTGAAGCCTGGTTTGGAGAATTTGAATCATTATTGTGCTCGTGTGTAAGACGATTGCATTTGTGTGGTAGTGTGAAAATTCTTTGGCACTGGCTTTCTTTAAGATTGAAATGAAAACTGACCTCCTTGTGTAATTATGGATCATTAATATGTGTATATTAAAAAAAAATCCCAATATTCAATTATGTTTATTGTCCACTTTGTTTTGAAAGTAAATTATGAAAAAGGAGTAAAGAAGAAAAAAGAATTCTGCATGGTGTTCTCTGATGACTTAAATGTGAAGGAAGTCTGAAAATTCAGGGATTCATGTACACATAAGTGTCCTTCATTTTGACATAGTAGAAAAAATCTAAGATAAGATTGTATAATTTTTATAAAACAAGATTGCTTAATGCAATATTACAAGTCAACTGTACCTCAAACAGTGAAGAAATAAATGGTTCCACCATTTGCAATATTTTGGTCCTTGAGAACATGACGGTAAATAAAATATTTCAGTTACAATGTGACAGAAACTTTAATCACGTGATGGTGTTTGTAAAAATATCTGAATTTTTAAAAAGTGAGTTAAAAGTGGTTATCAGAGCCTGTTCAAAATGGACCATGATTGTTCAAGTTACCAACTTGTATCGTAGGTCAAATATTTCTCCAAGAAAGGTGTCTAATAGAGACAGGACGGACATAAATCTGCAGATCTTAGCTCAAGATTATTAGTGAAGTTGGAAGTACAACTGCAACCACAGTCACACGTTCAATGGAGTGCAGTGGAATATACATTGCTCCCATTCTCAGGGCCCTCTAGGCCTTCTACCCTAGGGCTGGGTAGTGAAAGGCAGAGTTTCTGGACAGGCAAAAGACTATGCATTGCAGAGGCACAGTACCCTTGATGGAGCCATTCACTGTCCTCCACCAGGGTTCGAAGAAGTAGCCACACGTCCGATGCTCCCCTCCATGACCTAATGGCTGTGGCAAACTGTAGGGGTAACAGTCTATGACACCCAGCCCCCTTTTGGATAGTATGAGGAGACCGAGGACCAACTGTGTTTCGGGCACCTGACTCCCTCATTAAAATGACTGGACAAAGTATGAGAACCTTGGAAATAGAAGGACACAGAGAACAGACAGCTTCCCCTTCAGCTGGGACTGGGCACTGATGGGAGAACCAAGACCAGACGTTCAGATCTAGCCTACGCCCAGACAGGATAACCACCCTTCAGAGGGAAACCCTCCTTCTAACCAGGCTGTTGGATGATGAAAGTCGTTTTAGGATATTTCCTTTCAGAATACGGATTGATATTTTCTTCAGTACAGGTTTACAGAGACAGTATTACTTGACTGTGACCTTACCTCAATAACAGAAGTAAGAGAACCTGACAGCAAGATATTTGCAACACCTTATCACAACCCTCACTTACCTTTCCTCTAAGTGAGTTGGGATTGAGGAGTTTGGTGTAATTAAAGGAATAAGCCACATATCTTGCATTATTGTGCAATGAAAACCTCTAGTATGTAAACGTCAATCTTTGAAAATATCTTAGCCCAATAATATTGGGTATTTTTAGCAGTAACATCTATGTCTCACTTCTGTGGATGAGAGAGTGCCTCATTTCAAAACCACATTCTATCATGTGTACATGAGAAGTTTATCCTTTTCCAGTATAAAACAAATTAATTGGTGCACTGGGATGAACTAGAGGTATGGGATGCGGAGGGAGTTGGAGGGGGGTCTAGATGGGCAACATATGTACACCCGGGGTGGATTCATGTCAATGTATGGCAAAACCAATACATTGGAAAGTAATCAGCCTCCAATTCAAATAAATACATTTAAAATAATACTAGTAATAAAAACAAATTAGCAAACACTGATGGCTACCCCAATGATCAAGTTAATTAAGGGCCAGATTGCTGTGACAGATGTCATCAGGTCTACTTGAAGAATACTTATAACTTTGAAAATATTGTAATGAACTTATTTCCAAGTAGACATATATAATATATGTATTTTGACTTTACAACAATTTTGTAGTTCGTATATGTGCATCACAGTTTGCTTTAATACTTATACAAAATAAATAGTTTTCTTTCCCTAATGTCTTTATGTTGAGGATATGGAGGTTGGTAAGAAACTGAATCTTGTTCACAGTAGAATTAGTCCCCAAAACCCCATTTTTCTTGCTTTCTGAATTGGGTAGATCTGATTAGTGGGGGGAACACTCAGAGACAGATTAGTATACCACAGTAACAAGTGAAAAGAAGAAAATCAATATTGTAGAATAATTTTGTCCTCTCAAAATGTGTACTTTGAAGACGATGGCATCACCGACTCGATGGACATGAGTTTGAGTGAACTCTGGGAGTTGGTGAAGGACAGGGAGGCCTGGCGTGCTGTGATTCATGGGGTCACAGATAGTCGGACATGACTGAACGACTGAACTGAACTCAATGTACCTTGTACAGAGTCAAAATTGTGAGCAATGTATAATTGCTTTCTGAACCTTTTTGCCAATAGGGTTTTTAGGTAGATATTTTGATATACAGGACTGGGTTTTTACAAGGAAAGGAGAGCAGACACAGAAAACACAGAGACATTAATATGTGGAGACAAAGCCATGTGAAGATGTTTTATCATCCAAAAGAGGCCTCAGAAGAAAGAAAATCTTGTAACCCTTTGATTACTGGCTAGATCCCTGGAAGTATGAGAAAATCTTTATTGAAGCTACCTGCTATATGGCATGCTGTTACAGCAAACCTTGAAAAGACATACACCACTACCTCTTGAAAATAAGCTTTAAAGTTCAAAAGAAGCCTACAGTTCATACCCAGGTTCTCACAGAAAGGAAACTGTTAAAGAACTCTCTGACCCATAAACTGATAATGTTTTCAGAATTTTAATGGGAAAAACCCCATTCTCCATTGCAAAGAGAAGTACAAAGTACTTAGGAATAAATTTACCTAAAGAAACAAAAGACCTGTATTTATATATAGAAAACTAAAACACTGCAGGAATAAAGATAATAGAAACAGACCGAGAAATATGTCAGCTTCTTAGATCAGAAGAATCAACATGTGAAAATGAATGTTGTTGTTTCCACAGAACAAGAACAAACAATTTCAACCTCTAAAAGTTAAAGCAATCTTGAAAAAGAAGAATGGAAATAGTGGGATCAACCTGCCTGACTTCAGGTCATACTACAAAGCTACAGTCCTCAAGAAAGTAAGGTACTGGCACAAGACAAAAATATAGATTAATGGAACAATATAGAAAGCTCAGAGATATATCCACACACATATGGACACTTTATCTTTGACAAAGGAGGCAGAAATATATAACGGAGGAGAGAAACCACTTTAAAAAGCAGTGCTGGAGAAAATGGTCAACAACTGTAAAAAGAATGTGCTAAAACACATTCTACCACCCTATACAACATTTCACTTAAAACGGATTAAAGATATAAACGTAAGTCTAGAAACTATATAACTCTCAGAGGAAAACGTAGGTAGAACAGACTGTAACACAAATCACAGCATGATTCTCTGTGGCCCCCCTGAGTGATGGAAATAAAAACTAAAACAAACATGGGACCTCATTAAGCTTGAAAGTTTTACACAATGAAGGAAACAATATGCAAGCTGAAAAGGCAGCCTTACCAATGGGAGAAAATAAGAGTAAAGAAAGTAACTGAAAACAAAGTAATCTCCAAAATACACAAGCAGCTCATGCAGTTCAATACCAGAAAAATAAGCAATCCATCAAAAAGTGGCACAAAGAATTAAAGAGATTTCTCCGAAGGAGACATACAGATGTCTAACAAACACAGGAAAATCTGCTCAACATCACTCATTATCAGAGAAACGCAAATCACTACTACAGTGAGGTACCGTTTCACACGGGTCTAAAGCTACCATCAAAAACTACCATCAAAAAACTCTACAAGCCAGCAATGCTGGAGAGGGAGCAGAGAAAGGGCACCTTCTTACATTGTTGGTGGGAAGGCACTATGGAGGACAGTGTGGAGGTTTCTTACAAAAAAAAAAAAAAAGGAAATAGAATTACCATGAGACACAGTGATCCCACTTCTGGGCATACACACCAAGAAAACTAGAATTTAATGAGACATATGTACTCCAATGTTCATTGGAGCACTATTGACAATAGCTTGGACTTTTGAAACAACCTTGATGTCCGGTTCGAAGATGAATGGTTAAGGATGATGCTGTCTATATACACAATGGAATATTCAGCTATTAAAAAAGGGGCACGTTTGAGTCAGTGCTAAGAGGTGGATGAAACTGGAACCTACTATACAGAGGGAAGCAAGCCAGAATGAGAAACACCAACGCAGTACACGAAACCTTATATATGAAATTTAGAAAGAGGTAACAACGATGCTATAAGCGAGACAATGAAAGTGATACATATATAAATAAAAGAATTTGGGACTCTGTGGGAGAAGGCGAGGGTGGGATGCTAGGAAAGAATAACATTGAAACATGAAACATTGAAACATGTATATTATCGTATGGAGAACAGACAACCAGTTGAAGGTCGTTGAATGAAGCAAGGCATGCAAAACTGGTGCTGCGGGACAACCGAGAAGGATGAGTCCATGAAATAGGTGACTGACATAATAGTGTGGAGGAAGCTCTGATGAGAATTCAGTAACCATGAAACAAGTTCACTTGTCTTACAGGAAAAGAAAAAGTCTCTTTTTCTCCCTGTTAGCTCTCATTAACTCTATCCACTCGTCAATACCCAGCCTAGCGGGGATGAACCAGTTTGATGTCAAATCTAAACCGGACATTCCAACTTCTACCTTAGGTTCATGACATGAATGCTTATGACTTCATCGTCATCCACTTTTCTTTTACTGTAGCAATGAGTAGTCTAACCCACTGTGACTGAGGCCTTCAAGTATGTCACTGTGGAGCCCATCCTTTCTTCTTCCTAACATCATCTCCATGTTCCCCTGAGCATCAGGTACTTCCATAAGTACTTCTTAGCTGTTGCTCATGAAGGCAACTGAACAACCCTCATGACCTCTTATCAATCTCATTAAAGTGTGAAATAGACAAATATGCTAAAAAGACCTGGAAAACTTCCCTAATACTGAGAACGCCTTCAGAAAAGGGAGTCCCAGCCTTCCTGATAAATTCTTGGTAAAGGTCCTGTAACTTGTGGGAAAGAATATAAAGAACATGCTCACTCTTGCTATGGAAAAAAGTGGGTAATAGGATGGAATTAATAAGTCCTTTCATATGTGACATAAAAAATGATGAGACAGCATGGGAAAGACAGACACAAAGCCACATATATGTGGGGTGAAAGTTCTTGGGTTTTTTCGCTCTACGACAGACCTGTTAAATGCATAAAGCAGCCTGCTCCTAGAAAGGAAGAGGTATATGTTGGTGTCAAGATTATCATTTCCTCTCAGTTCCATATCTTTCCATTGTGATCCTTACTAGTCCAGACAAGTAAAACTTAAATTAGAGTTTATCATTCCAAAATAGGAAATGAAACATCCCAGTGGACCAGATTCTCTAAAGTCAAAACAGTGTCTTTATTTCGTATACTAGGAAAGAAGTTTCAATTCTTGGATGGTAAAGAAGAAGCATAAGACTCTCCTCATAGGATATGTTTTTGTTTCCTTCTTGGTCATCTTTCTTCTTTCTTTGAAGGTAAAAGACAGGCAGTGAACTTTAATACAGTCACAGAGATAATTTAGAAAAATGTTAAGCCCTTCATTGTGAGCGACACAAAGTCCTATGAGATAATAAATAAACACAATTGCATCTCACACTAAGATACATGTTTGTTTATATGTTCAGTCTTGTCCAACTCTTTGCAACCAAATGAAATGGAGAACACCAGGCTCCTCTGCTCATGGGATTTACCAGGCAAGATAGTTGCTTCCTGTGGCCATTTCCTACTCCACTGTTAGATGTATGGAATGAATGAAAATATTACCCATGAATTTTCTTGCATCTCTTTCAAGACAAAATAAATTATACAGGCTCTTTGCTCGAGTGAATCTTTCCGAAATTCCAAAGATGCAATTGGGAATGAGAAATGGTTAAAATATTGTGGACGCTCATGATCACAGCAAGGCTGGTACAAATTAAAGGAAAAGGTAAACCTCGAAACCTGACCTACCTTAGAATTTAGTGAAGCTCAATTTTTGTTAAACATATACCAACAAAAGTTCCCTTCTTTATGTCCTTTTAACAGCTAAAGATGGAGAAATAGGTAAATAGATGGAGTAGAGCTCAGAGAAGTGGGACAGAAATCTCTGTATATGACCCAGACAGTTTTCAAGGGTTTCACCTTTGTTTGCGCGCCTGTTTGCTTGTTTGATTTTAAAGAACTCATTTCCCAGAACTTCATAGAAACTGAAGATCTTGTGTCACCTTGGTGTTGGCGGGAACCATGACCACGAGCAAGTGGCACTGGTTTTCCCTCAGGGCTCCAGGTATAAATCACTATGTCCAGTGCTTAAGTTCTCCGTAAGAGAAGCCACAAATCTAATATCCGAAATCGGTGGGATCATGAAAATAACAAGAGAGCTCCAGGAACAAACAAACAAATAAACATATTCTTCTACTTCGTTGTTTATAACAAAGGTTTTGACTGTGTGGATCACAACAAATGCTGGAAAATTCTTAAAGTGATAGGAACACCAGATCACCTGACCCGCCTCCTAAAATATCTGTATGCAGACCAAGAAGCACCAGTTAGGACTGGATGGAAAACAACAGACTGCTTCCAATTAGAGAAAGGATTATGACAAGGCTGCTTATTTAAATTCTATGTATTGTTCACTTCAGTCGCTCAGTCACATCCGACTCTTTGCGACCCATTAACCGCAGCACGCCAGGCCTCCTTGTCCATTACCAACTCCTTGGGTTTACACAAACTCATGTCCATTGAGTTGGTGATGCTATCCAATCATCTCATCCTCTGTCATCCCTTTCTCTTCCTGCCCTCAATATTTCGTAGCAACAGGAAATTCCCCAGAGAGTCACTTAATCACATCAGGTGGCCAAAGTATTGCAATTTCATCTTCAACATCAATCACTCCAATGAACACCCAGGACTGATCTCCATTAGGATGGACTGGTTGGAGCTCCCTGCAGTCCAAGGGACTCCCAAGAGTCTTCGCCTCCCCTACAGTTCAAAAGCATCAATTCTTCAGCGCTCAGATTTCTTTAAAGTCCAACTCTCACATCCATACATGCCCACTGGAGAAACCATAGTCTTTACCAGACGGACCTTTGTTGGCAAAGTAATGCCTCTGCTTTTTAATATGCTGACTAGGCTGGTCATAACTTTCCTTTGAAGTAATAAGTGTCTTTTAATTTTATGGCTGCAATCACCATTGGAGCCTAAGAAATAGTCAGCGACGGTTTTCACTGTTTCCCCACCTATTTGTCATAGAGCGATGGGACCAGATACCATGATCTTAGTTTTCTGAATGTTGAGCTTTAAGCGAACTTTTTCACTATCCTCTTTCACTGTCATCAAGAGGTTCTTAAGTTATTTTTCACTTTTTGCCGAAAGGGTGGTGTCGTTGGCATATCTGACGTTGTTGATATTTCTCCCAGTAACCTTGATTCCAGCTTGTGCTTCCTCCAGCACAGCACTTCTCATGATGTACTCTGCATATAAGTTAAATAAACAAGGTGATAACATACAGCCTTGACTTACTCCTTTTCCTATTTTGAACCAGTCTGTTGTTCCATGACCAGTTCTAACTGTTGTTTCATGATCTGCATATAGGTTTCTCAAGAGGCAGGTCAGGTGGTCCGGTATTCCCATCTCTTTCAAATTTTCCGCCATTTATACTGATCCACCCAGTCAAAGGCTTTGGCATAGTCAGTAAAGAAGACAGAGATGCTTTTCTGGAGCTCTCTTCTGGATGTTGGCAATTTGATCTCCGGTTCCTCTGCCATTTTAAAAACCACCTTGAACATCTGGAAGTTCACAGTTCACGTATTGCTGAAGCTTAGCTTCGAGAATATAGAGCATTATTTTACTAGCATTTGAGATGAGTGCAATTGTGCGGTAGTTTGCACATTCTATGGCATTGTCTTTCTTTGGGATTGAAATTAATATTGCTGTTTTCCACTCCTGTGACCACTGCTGAATTTTCCAAATTAGCTGGCCTATTGAGTGCAGCACTTTTAAAGCATCATCTTTCAGGATTTGAAAAAGCTCAACTGACATCCAAACACCTACACTAGCTTCGTTCGTAGTGATGCTTCCTAAGGTCCACTTGACTTCACATTCCAAGAAGTCTGGCTCTAGGTGAGTGATCACACCATCGTGATTATCTGGGTCGTGAAGATCTTCTTTCTACAGTTCTTCTGTGTATTCTTACCACCTCTTCTTTATATTTTCTGTTTCAGTTAGAACCCTACCGTTTCTGTGTTTTTTTTTTTTTTTTTCCTGTGCTTGTTTAAGTCCATCTTTGCATGAAATGTTCTCGTGGGATCTCCAATGTTCTTGAAGTGATCTCTCGTCTTTCTCATTCTATTGTTTCCCTTCTTTTTTTGCACTGATCCCTGAGGAAGGCTTTTTTTTTTCTCTCCTTGCTTTTCTTTAGAAATCTGCATTCAAATGTATACATCTTTCCTTTTCTCTTTTGCTTTTTGTCTCCCTTGTTTTCAAAGCTATTTGTAAGGCCTCCTCAGATAGCCATTCATTTTTTGCCTTTCTTTTCCTGGCGATGGTCATGATCCCTGTCTCCTGTACAATGTCCGGTACCTCCATCCATAGCCCATCAGGCACTCTGTCAAACAAATCTAGTCCCTTAAATGTATTTTGCACTTCCAGTGTATAGTCATAAGGGATTAGATTTAGGTCATACCTGAATGATATAGTGGTTTTCTCCATTTTCTTCAACTTCTGTCTGAATTTGGCAATATGGAGTTCAGGATCTGAAACACAGTCATCTTCCTGTCTTCTTTTTGCTAAATGTATAGAGCTTCTCTACTTTGGCTGCCAAGACCATTATCAATCTGATTTCAGTGTCGACCATCTGGCGATGTCCATGTGTAGAGTCTTCTCTTGTGTTGTTGGAAGAGGGTGTTTACTTGACCCGTGCGTTCTCTTGGCAGAACTCAATTAGCCGTTGCCCTGTTTCATTCTGTATTCCAAGGCCAATTTTCCTGGTACTCCATGTGTTTCTGGAATTCCTACTTCTACTTTCCAGTCCCCTATAATGAAGAGGACATCGTTTTTGGGTGTTAGTTTTAGAAGGTCTTGTAGGTCTTCATAGAATTTTCAATTTCAGCGTCTTCAGTGTTACTGATAAGAGCAGAGATTTGGATTATTATGACAGTAAATCCTTTGCCTTGGAAAAGAACAGAGATCATTCTGTCATTTTTGAGACTGCACCCAAGTATTGCATTTTGGACTCTTTTGTTGACTATGATGGCTACTCCATTTCTTCAAAGGGATTCCTGCCCACAGTAACAGATTCTCCCATTCCATCTTAGTTCACCGATTCCTAGAATGTCAATGTTCACTCTTGTCATCTCCTGTTTGACACTTCCAATTTGCCTTGACTCACGGACCTAAAATTCCACGTTTCTATGCAGTATTGTTCTTAATAGCATCAAACCCTGCTTCCATCACCAGTCCCATTCACAACTGGTTACTGATTTTGCTCTGGATCAATTGCTTCATTATTTCTGAAGTTATTTCTCCTCTGACCTCTAGAAGCATATTGGGCACCTACCGAAATCTTTCAGTGTCCTCTCCTTCTGTTTTCATGGATATCATGGGGTAATCAAAGCAAAATACCGAAGTGCTTTGCCATTGCCTATGACAGTGGACCATATTCTTCCAATCAGGTGAAGAGCTGTCATCAGGTAAAAGAAAATTTCTTCTTGGAGAAAACTCTATTGCAAATCTAGACATTGTATTTAGCAGAGACATTCACCTTAGTAACAAAGGCCTCCACTTCACACGCCCCTGTTTTTCATCCAGTACTCATGTGCAGATGTGAGAGCTGGAATATAAAGAAAACTGAGAAAAGGAGAAATGATGGCTTTCAACTGTGCCGCTGCCAAAGACTTTTCAGTTCAGCTCAGTCACTTAGTCGGGTCTGACTCCTTGTGACCCCATGAATCACATCACACCAGGCCTCCCTGTTCATCACCAAATCCCGGAGTTCACTCAAACTCATGTCCACAGAGTCGGTGATGCCAGCCAGCCATCTCATTCTCCGTCGTCCCCTTCTCCTCCCGCCCCCAACCTTTCCCAGCATCAGAGTCTTTTCCAGTGAGTCAACTCGTCGCATGAGGTGGCCAAAGTATTGCAGTTTCAGCTTTAGCATCAGTCCTTGCAATGAACACCCAGGATTGATCTCCTTTAGAATGGACTGGTGGGATCTCCTTGCAGTCTAAGTGACTGGCAAGACTCTTCTTCAACACCACAGTTCAAAAGCATCAATTCTTTGGTGATCGGCTTTCTTCACAGTCCAACTCTCACATCCATACATGACCACGGGTAAAACCAGAGCCTTGACTAGACGGACCTTGGTTGGCAAAGTAATGCCTCTGCTTTTTAATATACCATCAAGGTTGGTCATAACTTTCCTTCCAAGGAGTAAGCGTCTTTAAATTTCATGGCTGCAATCAGCATCCGCAGTGATTTTGGAGCCCAAAAAATAAAGTCTGACACTGTTTCCACTGTTTTTCCATCTATTTCCCATGAAGTGATGGGACCAGATGCCATGATCTTTGTTTTCTTAACCTCGAGCTTCAAGCCAACCTTTTCACTCTCCTCCTTCATTTTCATCAAGAGGCTTTTTAGTTCCTCTTCACTTTCTGCCATAAGGTTAGTGTCATCTGCATATCTGAGGTTATTGATATTTCTCCCAGCAATTTTGATTCCAGCTTGTCCTACTTCCAGCCCAGTGTTCCTCATGATGTACTCGGCATATAAGTTAAATGAGCAAGGTGACAATATGCAGCCTTGACGTACTCCTTTTCCTATTTGAAACCGGTCTGTTGTTCCATGTAAAATTCTGACTGTTGCTTCTTTACTTGCATACAGGTTTCTCAAGAGGCAGGTAAGGTGGTCTGGTATTCCCGTCTCTTAGAACTTTCCACAGTTTATTGTAATCCACACAGCCGAATGTCGTCCAGTGGAAAAGGGAATGGCAAATCACTTCAGGATGCTTGCCTTGAGAGTCCAATGAACAGTATCAAAGGGAAAAATGATAGGATACTGAATGAGGAATTCCCCAGGTCGGTAGGTGCCCAGTATGGTACTGGATATCAGTGGAAAAATAACTATAGAAGGAATAAAGGGATGGAGAAAAAGCAAAAGCAATACTCATTTGTGGATGTTACCGGTGATAGAAGCAAGGTCCGGTGCTGTAAAGAGCAATATTGCATAGGAACCTGGAATGTTAGGACCATGAATCAAGGCAAATTGGAAGTGGTCAAACAGGAGATGGCAAGAGTGAACATAAACATTCTAGGAATCAGTGAACTAAAATGGACTGGAATGGGTGAATTTAACTCAGGTGACCATCATATCTACTTCAGAGGTCAGGAATTCTTTAGAAGAAATGGACTAGCCATCATGGTCAACAAAAGAGTCCGAAATGCAGTAATTGGATGCAACCTTAAAAATGACAGAATGATTTCTGTTCGTTTCCAAGAAAACCATTCAATATTACAGTAATCCAGGCCTATGCTCCAACCAGTAACGCTGAAGAAGCCGAAATTGAACGGTTCTATGAAGACCTACAAGACCTTGTAGAACTAACATCCAAAAAAAGATGTCCTTTCCATTATAGGGGACTGAAATGCAAAAGTAGGAAGTCAAGAAGCACCTGGAGTAACAGGCAAATTTGGCCTTGGAGCACGGAATGAAGCAGGGCAAAGGCTAATAGAGTTTTGTCAAGAGAACACACTGGTCATAGCAAACACCCTCTTCCGACAACACAAGAGAAGACGCTACACGTGGACATCACCAGATGGTCAACACCGAAATCAGATTGATTATATTCTTTGCAGCCAAAGATGGAGAAGTTCTATACAATTAGCAAAAACAAGACCGGGATCTGACTGTGTCTCAGGTCCTAAACTCCTTATTGCCAAATTCAGACTGAAATTGAAGAAAGTAGGGAAAACTGCTAGACCATTCAGATATGACCTAAATCAAATCCCTTATGATTATACAGTGGAAGTGAGAAATAGATTTAAGGGACTCGGTCTGATAGATCGAGTGCCTGATGAACTCTGGACAGAGGTTCGTGACATTGTACAGGAGACAGGGACCAAGACCATCCCCAAGAAAAGACATGCAATAAAGCAAAATGGCTGTCTGAGGAGGCATTACAAATAGGTGTGAAAAAAAGGGAATTGAAAAGCAAAGGAGAAAAGGAAAGATATAAGCCTTTGAATGCAGAATTCCAAAGAATTGCTAGGAGAGATAAGAAATCCTTCCTCTGTGATAAATGCAAAATCATAGAGGAAAACAACAGAATACGAAAAACAAGAGATCTCTTCAAGAAAATTAGAGATTCCAAGGGAACATTTCATGCAAAGATGGGCTCGATAAAGGACAGAAATGGTATGGACCTAACAGAAGCAGAAGATATTAAGAAGAGATGGCAAGAGTACACAGAAGAACTGTATGAAAAGGATCTTCACGACCAAGATAATCACGATAACGTGATCACTGACCTAGAGCCAGACATCTTCGAATGTGAAGTCAATGGGCCTTAGAAAGCATCACTACGAACAAAGCTAGTGGAGTTGATGGAATTCCAGTTGAGCTATTTCAAAATCTTGAAAGATGATGCTGTGAAAGTGCTGCACTCCGTATTCCAGCAAACTTGGAAAACTCAGCAGTGGCCACAGGACTGGAAAAGTTCAGTCTTCATTCCAATCCCAAAGAAAAGCAATGCCAAAGAATGCTCAAACTACCGCACAATGCACTCATCTCACACGCGAGTAATGTCATATTCAGAATTCTCCAAGCCAGGCTTCAGCATTATGTGAACCGTGAACTCCCAGATGTTCAAGCAGGTTTTAGAAAAGCCAGAGGCACCAGAGGTCAAATTGCCAACATCCGCTGGATCATGGAGAAAGCAAGAGAGTTCCAGAAAAACACCTTTTTCTGCTTCATTGACTATGCCAACTCCCAGAGACCACCCGAACTCATGTCCACTGATCGGCAATGCCATCCAAACATGTCATCCTCTGTCATCCCCTTCTCCTCCTGCCCTCAATCTTACCCAACATTAGGGTATTTTCCAATGAGTCTTCTCTTCACATCAGGTGTCAAACTATTGGAGTTTCAACTTCACCATGACATAGTCCAATGAATACCCAGGGCTCATCTCCTTTAGGATGGACTGGTTGGATCTCCTTGCAGTCCAGCGGTCTCTCAAGAGTCTTTTCCATCACCACAGTTCAAAAGCATCAATTTTTCAGCACTAAGCTTCCCTTACAGTCCAACTCTCACGTTCATATATGACCACTGAATAAATCATAGCCTTGACTAGATGGACCTTTGATGGCAAAGGAATGTCCCTGCTTTTTAATATGCTATCTAGGTTTGTCATAACTTTCCTTCCAAAGAGAAAGCGTCTTTTAATTTCATAGCTGCCATCACTATCTGCAGTGATTTTGAATCCCGAAAAGTTAAAGACTCTTAGGGGGCCCTTGGACTGCAAGGAGATTTAGCCAATTCATCCTAAATGAAATCAAACATAAGTATTCATTCGAAGGACTAATGATGAAGTTGAAAGTTCAGTTTTGGCCAGCTGACGCAAAGTGTCAATTCACTGGAAAATTCATGATGCTTTTAAAGTTTGATGACAGGAGAGGAAGGGAGTAATGGAGGATAAGATGGTTGGACGGTATCAGAAAAACAATGGACATGCATTGGCACAAACTCTGGGAGATACTGAAAGATAGAGAGGCCTGTTGTGCAGCAGTCCATGCCGTCACAAAAGAGTTGAAGACAACTTGTTGACTGAAAAATGACACTCAATGTCTCTAGTGTTACTTCTTCAAATCACTCTATGATTAAATACTTAATGAATGTAGTAACAAATAACAACTAAGGTGGTATAATAGCAGATGGTGCAATGCATTTTTTGTAAACAAATATGGGAACTGTAGGGTCTGAAAGAAATAAATCTTAGGATTGAATGAATTTTAAATATTACTGTGAGGGAGCAGATAGGAAGATGGGAAGATGGAGGAGGAATAGGACGGGGTGACAACTGTCTCCCTCAGAAATTCATCAAAAGAAAAATTGAACGCTGAGTAAATCCAACAAAACAACTTCTGAATGCTGGCAGAGGACATCAGGCAACCAGAAAAGCAGGCCATTGTCTTCGAAAAGAGGTAGGAAATAATACAAAAGATAAAAAGAGAGGTAAAACAGGGCGGGATGGAGGTCCATCCCGAGAAGGGAGGCTAGAAGTTTCCAAGCACTTGGAAACACTCACTGGCAAATCTGTGACAACTCTTGGAACCTCAGAGGGCCACATAACTGGGAGGAACAATAAATAAATAATTAAAACCTACAGACTACGTGTTCAGTGGTAACTCCCAGCAGAGAAGAAGTGCAGCCGCCCGCACACCCCACCAGCAAGCAGAGACTGGGCAGGGAGGGGCGGGCTGCATCCCTTAGAGTAAGGACAGGGCCTGAATGCCCCTAGTGCAATCTGAGGGTGCTAACTTAAGATAGCTAAGCAGACTGTGGGATAGCTAGCCCACAAAAAGGCGAAAAGCCCCAAGATAAGACACCCCCAGACCCACTCACAGAACAAAGGACTAAACAGAGCTAGATAGCTGCGGTCAGCCCATCCACCATCCCCCGCTGAAACAGGCAGGGAAGTACAGCCAGAGACAGAAGCAGACAATCGCGTTCCTAGTGAGGCATCCAATACCAAGCTGCATGCAGGCTTCGTTGCTAACCAAGACTTCTTGGGTTCTGGCCGGTTGATATCCGTTGAAAAGGTGCGCTGGTTGTACACCCAGAAAACCGAACAGCAGGGACTGGGGAGGCAATAAGTCACAGTGACCCCGCTGGCCAAACACCTGCTCACCTGAGCTTCTCAGACTGGGGAAGGGCACAAAACGCAGGCCCAACCAAGTCTTTGCCTTTGTGTAGTACCCGAGTACCGGAACCTGGGTGGTTTAGACGAGAGATGTACATCCAACCCAGCGCCGGCCTTGGACGGTTTGCAGCAGAGAAACCTAGAGCCTGTGCAGTGTAGACTGGGACAGCAGACGTGCCAAGAGTGGGGGCAAACCCAGTGTGGCTGAGACACGGCAAGCACTCCCCACAGATGCCGTTGATATTTGTCTGCAGCTTACCTCCCACCCCACAGCACGACTGATGGGTGAGCCTAAAAAAGTGTCTACCACAGCCCCCTTGTGTCAGGACGGGAATTAGACACTGAAGAGACCAGCAAACAGAAGAAGCTTAAACAGAAGGAACTGAGTTGGAAGAGACAGATGGAGAAGTCTTGAGCCTACTGCAAGAATACCAGAGCCAGAGGCTTAAGCACAAATCCTGAGAACACCAGAGAACTCTTGTTCCAGGGAATATTAATTGATAGGTGCTCATCAAATGCCTCCATCAGTTCAGTTCAGTTCAGTCACTAAGTCGTGTCCGACTCTCCGCGACCCCATGAATCACAGCACGCCAGGCCTCCCTGTCCATCACCAACTCCCGGAGGTCAATCAAACTCATGTCCACAGAGTCGGTGATGCCATCCAGCCATCTCATTCTCGGTCGTCCCCTTCTCCACCCGCCCCCAACCTTTCCCAGCATCAGAGTCTTTTCCAGTGAGTCAACTCGTCGCATGAGGTGGCCAAAGTATTGCAGTTTCAGCTTTAGCATCAGTCCTTCCAATGAACACCCAAGATTGATCTCCTTTAGAATGGACTGGTTGGATCTCCTTGCAGTATAAGGGACTCTCAAGAGTCTTCTCCAACACCACAGTTCAAAAGCATCGATTCTTGGGCGATCAGCTTTCTTCACAGTCCAAATCTCACATCCATACATGACCACGGGAAAAACCATTGCCTTGACTAGACGGACCTTGGTTGGTAAAGTAATGCCTCCATACCTACACTGAAACCAGGCAACACCCAAGGGCCAACAAGTTCCAGAGAAAGACATACCATGAAAATTATCCTGCAACGCAGGAGAATAGACCTGAGCTTCAATATACAGGCTGCCCAAAGCCACTCCAAATCCACTGATATCTCTTAACTCATTACTGGACACTTCATTCCACTCCAGAAAGAAGAAATCAGCTCCATCCACCAGAACACCGGCACAAGCTTCCCTAACCAGGAAACCTTGACAACCACCCATCCAAAGCCACACACAGCAATTAAACTACACAATAAGGAAAACTCCACAGACTGCCAAAAGATGGAAAGGCCACCCCAAACACAGCAATATAGGCAAGGTGAAGAGGCAAGGAAATACCCAGCAAGTAAAGGAACAGGATAAATGCACACGAAAAAAGAAAACAAAAGAATAAGATATAGGGAATCTATCTGATATAGAATTTCCAATACTGATAGTGAAAATGATTCAAAATCTTGAAAACAAACTGCAGTTACAGATAAACAACCTGGCGACAAGGATCGATAAGACGCAAGAAAGGTTTAATAAGGATCTAGAGGAAATGAAAAAGAGTCAATATACAACGAATAATGCAGTAGATGAGATCAGAAACACTCTGGAGGGAACCAACAGTAGAATAACGGAGGCAGAAGACAGTTGTTAAGCGAGCTAGAAGATAGAACTATAGAAATAAATCAAACAGAGCGGAAAAAAAAAAAACGAATTAAAACAATTGAGGACAATCTCAGAGACCTCTGGGACAATGTCAAGTGCCCCTACATACGAATCATAGAAGTTCCAGAAAAAGAAGACACAAAGAAAAACCATGAGCGAATATTTGAAGAGATAATAGTTGAAAACTTCCTTAAAATGGGGAAGGAATTTATCACCCAAGTCCAAGAAACACAGAGAGTCCCTAACAGGATAAATCGAAGGGGAAATACTCCAATACAAACATTAATCAAATTAACAAAGATCAAACACAAGAACAAATATTAAAAGGAGTAAGCGAACACCAACAAAAAACACACAAGGTGATTCCCATAAGGATAACAGTTGATCTTTCAGCAGAAACTCTTAAGACCAGGAAGCCATGGCAAGAAATACTGATCAGATCAGATCAGATCAGATCAGTCGCTCAGTCGTGTCCGTCTCTCCGCGACCCCATGAATCACAGCACGCCAGGCCTCCCTGTCCATCACCAACTCCCGGAGTACACTCAAACTCATGTCCACAGAGTCGGTGATGCCATCCAGCCATCTCATTCTCCGTCGTCCCCTTCTCCACCCGCCCCCAACCTTTGCCAGCATCAGAGTCTTTTCCAGTGAGTCAACTCGTCGCATGTGGTGGCCAAAGTATTGCAGTTTCAGCTTTAACATCACTCCCTCCAATGAAGATCCAGGATTGATTTCCTTTAGAATGGACTGCTTGGATCTCCTTGCAGTATAAGGGGCTCTCAAGAGTCTTCTCCAACACCACAGTTCAAAAGCATCGATTCTTCGGCGATCAGCCCTCTTCACAGTCCAACTCTCACATACTGAAAGGGATGAAAAAATAAAAAATAAAAACTCTACCGCCAAGATTACTATACCCATATCTCATTCAAATATGAAGGAGAAACCGAAAGCTTTACAGACAATCAAAGGCTGAGAGAATTCAGCATCACCAAACCAGCTCTCCAACAAATGCTGAAGGATCTTCTCTAGATAGGAAGCATAGAAAGGGTGTATAAATTTGAACCCAAAACAATAAAGAAAATTGCAACGGTATCATTCTTACCAATAATTACCTTAAATGCAATTGGGTTAAATGCCCCAACCAAAAGACAAATACTGGCTGAATGGATACAAAAGCAAGACCCCTATATATGTTGTCTGCAAGAGACACACCTCAAAATAACGGACACATATAGACTGAAAGTGAAGTGCTGGAAAAAGTTATTCCACCCAAATAGAAACCAAAAGAAAGCAGGAGTAGCAATATTCATATCAGATAAAATAGACTTTAAAATAAAGGCTGTGAAAAGAGACAAATAAAGACACTACATAATGATCAAAGGATCAATCCAAGAAGAAGATACAATTATAAATATATGCACCCAACATAAGAGCACTGCAATATGTAAGACAGTTACTAACAAGTATAAAAGGGGAAATTAACAACAACACAATAATAGTGGAAGACTTTAATACCCCACTCACCCCTATGAATAAATCATCTAAACAGAAAATTATCAAGGAAACACAAACTTTAAAATACAATAGAACAGTTAGACCTAATAGATATCTATAGGATATTTCACCCCAAAACAATAAATTTCTCCTTTTTCTAAAGCACACACAAAGGTGCCCACTCTCACCACTACTGTTCAACATAGTTCTGGAAGTTTTGGCCACAGCAGTCAGAGCAGAAAAAGACATTAAAGGAATTCAACCTGGAGAAAAAGAAATAAAACTCTCAGTGTTCGCCAATGACATGATCCTCCACACAGAAAACTCTAAAGACTCTACCAGAAAACTAATCAATGAATGCAGTAAAGTTGTAGGATTTAAAATCAACACAGAGTAATCCCTTGCATTCCTATACACTAATAATCAAAAAATAGAAAAATAAAATAAGGAAACTATCCCATTCACTGTTGCAACGAAAATAATAAAATACATAGAGATATATCTACCTCAAGAAACAAAAGACTTCTATATAGAAAACTATAAGACACTGGTGAAAGAAATCACATAGGACACTAATAGATGGAGATATATACCGTGTTCGTGGATTAGAAGAAAAAATATTGTGAAAATGTGTATAATACCTAAAGTAATCCATACATTACATGCAATCCCTACCAAGCTACCAAGGGTATTTTTCACAGTGTTAGAACAAATAATCTCACAATTTGCATGGAAATTCAAAAAACCTCGAATAGCCAAAGTGATCTTGGAGAAGAATGGAACTGAAAGACTCAACCTGCCAGACTTCAGGCTCTACTACAGAGCCACAATCATCAAGACAGTAAGGTACTGGCATTAACTCAGAAATATAGATCAATGGAACAAAGTAGAAAGCCCAGAGATAAATCTATGCACCTATGGACACTTTATCTTTTACAAAGGAGGCAAGAATATAAAATGGAAAAAAGCCAGTCTCTTTAATAAGTGGTGTTGGAAAAACTGGTAAAAGAGTGAAATTAGAACACTTCGTAACACCATTCAGTTCAGTTCAGTTCAGTCGCTCAGTCGTGTCCGACTCTCCGCCACCCCATGAATCACAACACGCCAGGCCTCCCTGTCCATCACCAACTCCAGGAGTACACTCAAACTCATGTCCACAGAATCAGTGATGCCATCCAGCCATCTCATTCTCCGTCGTCCCCTTCTCCTCCCGCCCCCAACCTTTCCCAGCATCAGAGTCTTTTCCAGTGAGTCAACTCACCGCATGAGGTGGCCAAAGTATTGCAGTTTCAGCCGTAACACCATACACAAATATAAACTCAAAACGGATTAAAGATCTAAATGTAAGTCCAGAAACTATAAAACACCTGGAGGAGGACATAGGCAAAACACTCTCTGACATAAATCACAGCAGGATCCTCCATGACCCACCACCCAGAATATTGGAACTAAAAGCAAAATAAACAAATGCGACCTAATTCAAATGAAATTCTGCACAGCAAAGGAAACTATAAGCAAGGTGAAAAGACAGCCTTCAGAATGGGAGAAAGTAATAGCAAATGAAAAAAAAAAACTGACCAGGAATTAATCTCCAAAATATACAAGCAGCTCCTGCAGCTCAATTCCATAAAAATAAATGACCCAACCAAAAAATGGGCCAAAGAACTCAACAGATATTTCTCCAAAGACGACATACAGGTGGCTAACAAACCACATGAAAAACTGCTCAATATCCCTTATAATCAGAGAAATGCAAATCAAAAGCAAAATGAGATACCATTTCACACCAGTCAGAATGGATGCTATTCAAAAGTCGACATGCGATATATGCTGGAGAGGGTGTGGCGAAAAGGGAACCCTCTTACACTGTTGGTGGGAATGCAAAGTAGTACAGCCACTATGGAGGACAGTGTGGAGATTCCTTAAAAAACTGGAAATAGAACAGCCATATGATCCAGGAATCGCACTCCTGGGCATACACACTGAGGAAACCAGATTCGAAAGAGACACATGTACCACAATATTCATTGCAGCACTGTTTATAAGAGTGAGGACATGGAAGCAACCTAGATGTGCATCTGCAGACGAAAGCTTTGGTACATATACACAATGGAGTATTACTCAGGCATCAAAAAAAATACCTTTGAATCAGTTCTAATGAGGTGGATGAAACTGGAGACTATTATACAGAATTAAGTAAGTCAGAAAGAAAAAAACCAATACATTATACTAAGGCATATATATATGGACTTTAGAATGGTGATAATGATAACCCTGTATACGAGACAGCAAAAGAGACACAGATGTATAGAACAGACTTTTGGTCTCTGTGGGAGAGGGCGAGTGTTGGATGATTTGGGAGAATGGCATTGAAACATGAATCATATCATATGTGCAACGAATCGACAGTCAAGGTTCGATGCATGATACAAAGCTCAGGCTGTTGTACTGGGATGAACCAGAGGGATGGGATAGGGAGGGAAGTGGGAGGGGGGTCACGATGGGGAACACACGTACACCTGGGGCAGATTCATGTCAATAGATGGCAAAACAAATACAATAATGTAAAGTTCAGTTCAGTTCAGTCGCTCAGTCGTGTCCGACCCTCCGCGACCCCATGAATCACAGCACGCCAGGCCTCCCTGTTCATCACCAACTCCTGGAGTTCACTCAAACTCGTGTCCACAGAGTCGGTGATGCCATCCAGCCATCTCATTCTCGGTCGTCCCCTTCTCCTCCCGCCCCCAACCTTTCCCAGCATCAGAGTCTTTTCCAGTGAGTCAACTCGTCGCATGAGGTGGCCAAAGTACTGCAGTTTCAGCTTTAGCGTCAGTCCTTCCAATGAACACCCAGGATCTATCTCCCTTAGAATGGACCGGTTGGACCTCCTTGCAGTCCAAGGGGATCTCAAGAGTCTTCTCCAACACCACAGTTCAAAAGCATCAATTCTACGGCGATCAGCTTTCTTCACAGTCCTAGTCTCACATCCATACATGACCACGGGAAAAACCATATCCTTGACTAGACGGACCTTGGTTGGCAAAGTAATGCCTCTGATTTTTAATATATTATCAAGGTTGGTCATAACTTTCCTTCCAAAGAGTAAGCGTCTTTTAATTTCATGGCTGCAATCAGCATCTGTAGTGATTTTGGAGCCCAAAAAATAAAGTCTGACACTGTTTCCTCTGTTTTTCCGTCTATTTCCCATGAAGTGATTAGCCTCTAATTAAATAAATTTTAAAAAGAAAAAAAAAATTCCTTTAATGATACTAATTAAATTGCCTCAACTAAAACGCCTCCAGATTAGTTTTAATAGCTAACATGGTAGAAACAATTATGTTTCTCAACTAAAAATACGTTGTATATATACAGTGAATACCACTTTAAGTAGCTTCAAGACTCATATCTTGTTTCAAGTTGATTCAAAAGTTTGTTAAACGTCAAATACTATATCCTCCAGCTGTTTTCAACTTCAAAAAATAAAGCTTCTTCAACAATTTGCTATCTCAATTTTAAATTCTGTTTTAGCTACATATGGTAACATGCTTTCTAGGTCACATGGTTTAATCTTCTATATTGCCAATAAGTGAAAATTTTGGAATACCTTGCTCAAAAGAGAGATGTTGTTTTCTTCTTCCAGAAAGTCAGATAGTGAAGCAGATCTTTGAAGAGGTTGTTGCTTTTTACTAAACCCATAAACGTTCAGCTGTCACACTAAACATTTCATATTATTGGTTTCAAATATCCTGAAAGGTGCCTTTCTTTCCAAGACTTCTTCCTTGAAGAGTTCTTCATTGATCACTATACAAGTGTCACTCTCATCCCACCAAATAGATTCAAATTGATCACTTTCCACTCTATTGCACAATTTTTGTGGAAAAGTAAGTCAAAGAAAATCATTCAGTTCACCTCTTTCAGAGACAGAAAATGTGTAATGTGGTCTTTTCATCAGAACTGCCTCAGACAAAGCCTGAAAATCATATTTTTCAATAATAGATCACGAAACCAAGTCTCCAGCAAGTGTATAATCATGCAAAGGTCTGATGGAGGTTTTTGAACCAGTGGATTCATCGTTAAGAGGCACATCTTGAATTTCTGAAGAAATTTGTGCCATCTCAGAAAAAACTTTCTTCAAACAGTTTTCTCATTTGTGTGATTTTACACACTGAAAATTCAAATGTTGCTTGGCTGGCCTACAGAGGGAAACTCCCAGACCATCACAGTATTTCAAAAAGTCACTGATCTCCTAGCAATGGACCGGTCACTGTGACATCACAAAGTCACTAGTCTCCTAGCAATTGAAGCGTAATGTTCAACCAGTGTTTACTTCAGCATAAACTGAAAATACAGGCTCCTTACACAAATCGCAACCAAAAGCATGAACCTGCAAAATCTCATTCCTAAAGAAATTTTATATGGATAAATCACATCAGTAAATCTATTTGGTTTCTGAAATAAAAGTGTTTCTCGGTGGTGGCCGAGAGGAGCTACCCACTCCTGAGGCCAGGAGTGGTGGCCGAGAGGAGTTACTCCACATTCAAAATCAGGAGGGGGTGGCCGTGAGGAGATACCCCTCGTCCACGGTAAGGTGAAATGGCTGTGCTTTGCTGGAGCAGCCGTGAGGAGATACCTCACAACCAAGGTAAGAGAAACCCAAATATGATGGTAGGTATTGCGAGAGGGCGTCAGAGGGCAGACACACTGAAATCGTGATCACAGTAAACCAGTGGATCTGATCACACGGACCACAGCCTTGTCTAACTCAATGAAACTAAGCCATACTGTGTGGGGCCATCCAAGATGGGCGGGTAATGGTGTAGAAGTCTGACAGAATGTGGTCCACTGGAGAAGGGAATGGCAAACCACTTCAGTATACTTGCCTTGAGAATCCCAAGAACAGTATGAAAAGGCAAAATAATAGGATAGTGAATGAGGATATCCCCACGTCGGTAGGTGCTCAATATGCTACTGGAGATCAGTGGAGAAATAACTTCAGAAAAGGTGAAGGGATGGAGTCAAAGCAGAAACAGTACCCAGTTGTGGATGTGCCTGGTGATAGAAGCAAGGTCCGATGCTGCAAAGAGCAATATTGCTTAGGAACCTGGAATGTTAGGTCCATGAATCAAGGCAAATTGGAAGTGGTCAAACAGGAGATGGCAAGAGTGAACATAGACATTCTAGGAATCAGTGAACTAAAATGGACTGGAATGGGTGAATTTAACTCAGATGACCATTACATCTACTACTGTGGGCAGGAATCCCTAAGAAGAAATGGAGTAGTCATCATGGTCAACAAAAGAGTCCGAAATGCTGTACTTGGATACAATCTCCAAATGAACAGAATGACCTCTGTTCATTTCCAAGGCAGACCATTCAATATTACAGTAATCAAAGCCTATGCCCCAACCAGTAACGCATAAAAAGCCGAAGTTTAATGATTCTATGAAGACCTACAAGATCTTTAGAACTAGCACTTTAAAAAGATGTCCTTTTCATTAGAGGGGACTGGAATGTAAATGTAGGAAGTCAAGAAACACCTGGAGTAACAGCCAACTTTGGCCTTGGAGCACCGAATGAAGAAGGGCAAAGACTAATAGAGTTTTGCCAAGAGAACACACTGGTCATAGCAAACAACCTCTTTCAGCAACAGAAGAGAAGACTCTATACATGAACATCACCAGATGGTCAACAGAAAAAACAGATTGATTGTATTCTTTGCAGTCAAAGTGGAGAAATTCTATACAGTTAGAAAAAACAAGACCAGAGCTCACTGTGGCTCAAATCATAAACTCCTTATTGCCAAATTCAGACGTAAATTGAAGAAAGTAGGGAAAATCACTAAACCATTCAAATATGACTTAAATCAAATCCCTTATGATTATACAGTGGAAATGAGAAATAGGTTTAAGGGACTAGATCTGATAGGTAGAGTGTCTGATGAACTATGGATGGAGGTTCATGACATTGTAAAGAAGACAGGGACCAAGACCATGCCCATGGAAAAGCAATGCATAAAAGCAAAATAGTTGTCTGAGGAGGCCTTACGAATACCTGTGAAAAGAAGAGAAGCGAAAGGCTGAGGAGAAAAAAATATATAATCACCTGAATGCAGAGTTCCACAGAATAGCAAGGAGAGGTAAGAAAGCCTTCCTCTGTGATCAATACAACGACATAGAGGAAAACAACAGAATGGGAATGACAAGAGATCTCTTGAAGAAAATTAGAGATACCAAGGGAACATTTCATGCAAAGATGGGCTCGATAAAGGTCAGAAATTGTATGGACCTAAGAGAAGCAGAAGATATTAAGAATAGGTGACAAGAATACACAGAAGAACTGTACAAAAAAGATCTTCACAACCAAGATAATCACGATGGTGTGATCACTGACCTAGAGCCAGACATCTTGGAATGTGAAGTCAAGTGGGCCTTAGAAAGTATCACTAAGGACAAAGGTAGTGGAGGTGATGGAATTCCAGTTAAGCTTTTCAAATCCTGAAAGATGATGCTGTGAAAGTGCTGCACTCAATTTGGAGCAAATTTGGGAAACTCAGCAATGACCACAGGATTGGAAAATGTCAGTCTTCATCCCATTCTCAAAGAAGGGCAATGCCAAAAAATGCTCAAACTACCACACATTTGCACTCATCTCACACGCTAGTAAAGTCACGCTCAAAATTCTCCAAGCCAGGCTTCAGCAATATGTGAACCTCCAGATTTTCCAGCTGGTTTTAGAAAAGGCAGAAGAACCAGAGGTCAAATTGCCAACATCCTCTGGATCATGGAAAAAGCAAGAGAGTTCCGGAGAAACATATATTTCTGCTTCATTGACTATGCCAAAGCCTTTGACTGTGGGAATAACAACAAATTGTGGAAAATTCTGAAAGAGATGGGAACACCAGAACACCTGACCTGCTTCCTTAGAAACCTGTATGCAGGGCAGAAAGAAACAGTTAGAACTGGACATGGAACAACAGACAGGTTCCAAATAGGAAAAGGAGTACGTCAAGGCTGTATATTGTCACCCTGATTATTTAATTTCTATGCAGAGTACATCATGAGGAACGATGGGCTGGAAGAAGTACAGGCTGGAATCAAGATTGCTGGGAGAAATATCAATACCCTCAGATATGAAGATGGCATCACCCTTATGGCAGAAAGTGAAGAGGAACTGAAAAGCCTCTTGATGAAAGTGAAAGGGGTTAGTGTAAAATTTGGCTTGAAGCTCCACATTCACAAAACTAAGATCATGGCACCTGGTCCCATCACTTCATGGGGAATAGACGGGGAAACAGTGTAAGACTATATTTTGGGGCTCCAAAACCACTGCAGATGTTGCTTGCAGCCATGAAATTAAAAGAAGCTTACTCCTTGGGAGGAAAGTTATGACCAACCCAGATAGCATATTAAAGAGCAGCGACATTACTTTGCCAACAAAGGTCCGTCTAGTCAAGGGTATGGCTTTTCCAGTGATCATAATGGATTTGAGCGCTGGACTGTGAAGAAAGCTGATCGCCAAAGAATTGATGCTTTTGAACTGTGGTGTTGGAGAAGACTCTTGAGAGTCTTGGACTTCAAGGAGCTCCAACCAGTCCATTCTAAAGGATATCAGTCCTGGATGTTCACTGGAAGGACTGATGCTAAATATGAAGCTCCACTACTCAGGCCACCTCATGCGAAGGGTTGACTCACTGGTAATGATTCTGATGCTTGGACGGATTGAGGGCAAGAGGAGAAGTGGACGACAGAGAATGAGATGGCTGGATGCCATCACCGACTCGATGGAGGCGGGTTTGAGTGAACTCCGGGAGTTGGTGATGGACGGGTAGGCCTGGCGTGCTGTGACTCATGGGGTCACAAAGAGTTGGATTCGACTGACTGACTGAACTGAACTGAACTGAATTGAACTCTTACCCAACCAAACTTGGGTTACTCACTTCTGTGCAATAGTTTATTGTGGAACCAGGCAAGGTGTCCTAGCAGCTGGTGTTTCAAAGACCCACACTCCCCAAATACTTTCAGGGGAACTATCTTTTTGACAGAGTGAGGTTAGGCATGGGGTGTGTGATTAGTTTGGGAACATTCTACTAGTGGCCTGTTCCTGAGGATATTGGGAGTCGACATCATTGACCGTCTGGTTCCAACTACTCTGTGGTCTAGGTACTTACATTTCAGCCTGGTTGGGGCTTTAGTATCTCTAAAACTGTTCACAGAATGTTATCTATGGCCCTTGAGGAGGAACTAAAGATCCTTGACTTTGCTTAATGTTCAAGAATCATTATTCTATATTGCTTGATTATTTTCCTTTGTTTCTGGCTTTTCTAGTTTCTCTGATTAAAATTACTCTGGGAACACGAGGAAGTCTAGAATCTCCTACTCCTCTCTCTTGGTTTTCATAGTTTTCAATCTTAAGACGGGACGGCTTAGAACAAGAAATGAAATAAAGTGTTGGATTTAGAGCGTGATCATAACTGTGACTGAAAATCTCAGTTGCAGGTTCGATTTCTGTCCCAGCTCTTGGAGTGTTTGAGTTAACTACAACTTTGGCTATTTCATGATGAGATTGAGCGTGGAACTGGAAATGAGTCTGACATCAACATTTTTTGTTATGCAAACATATCCGTCTACTTTATATAGATATATGTACATTGGAGGGACTGATGCTAAAGCTGAAACTGCAATACTTTGGCCACCTCATGCGATGAGTTGACTCACTGGAAAAGACTCTGATGCTGGGAAAGGTTGGGGGCGGGAGGAGAAGGGGACGACGGAGAATGAGATGGCTGGATGGCATCACCGACTCTGTGGACATGAATTTGAGTGTACTCCGGGAGTTGGTGATGGACAGGGAGGCCTGGCGTGCTGTGATTCATGGGGTCGCGGAGAGTCGGACACGACTGAGCGACTGAACTGAACTGAACTGACTGATGTATATCTATTATGTATATATATTTTTTCTATAACTTTATTTTTGTCATTAAACTGGACAAACATTTGAAAATTGGTAGCTATTTACTAAAAGAAAAGAGGGGAGTGATATAAAGCAGTTCTCGTATTTTTTCCACTTACGTATATTCAATAACCGAGTAGACAGTTGGTGATGGACAGGGAGGCCTGGCTTGCTGTGATTCATGGGGTCGCGGAGAGTTGGACACGACCGAGTGACTGAACTGAACTGAACTGAACTGAGACTTTTGAATAATTCTACTTTGGGGTTTTAATTTTTTTCCATTGCTGCTTTGCCTAACAGGAATTAAAAGCCATTGTACATTTTTTAATACACATACACACATGCACATATGTGTATATATGTGTATATGTCAAAATATAATTTTAGACAACTTTATTTAGGTGGTCAAAGTCTTTGCTTGTTCCCAAGATCTTTAATGAACTGTTTGGGAAGCCCAATGTTACTTAATAACTTTCTGGCTGAATAATATAGATCCTATTCTGAAAGGCTGTCCCTTAATGGAGCTGATCAGCAGTATGCTTTCTATAATAGTGATGGGGTTCATACATATGAGGACACCTTGAGCCCATAAAACTGCAACTCTCATTTACTTAGAGATATTGTTCTAAGACTGCTGTTCCTCTCCTCACGTTGGATATAATTTTAAACATTCAAATTAATGGGTTAAACGGATGCACCAGGCACTGTGCATAGATCATAATCAGGCTCTCTGGCTAGCTGAACACTGAAATTATATGATGTGTACATTAAAATAACTCTTCCATAATTCAGTGTGTACATTTTTATTTCATCACTTTAAACTTCTGGTACCAAATATTTGAGTAGAAATCACTGATGATCAAAACTTCTCTCCCTTCATGACACAGTGGTTCGGCTTCCTGTCCGCCTCCACATCATATCATTATTTCTTGTCCTCCTTTGTATTTTTGTAGGTGCCACATTAGAGATAACATGAAGAGGCTCAATATATTATGTTAATAGAGAAATGTATTATAGGCTGTGTATATTGTCAACATTTTACAGAGTTGTCACAGAAGCATGGCACAAATGCTCCAACAGGAAACTTAAAACCAGCAGTATTATATATGATGAGTAACGATCATCTTAGAATACGCTTAGAAAACAATTTCTTATCCAAAACACTGAGGGGAAAAAATGGTACAAGAATAAAATAATTCTCAATGTTGATAGGAAAACAGGATAAACAGTACACTTGAATTCTCAGTATTACACAAAGTAAGATGATAGCATCTGGTCCCACTGCTTCATGGGAAATAAAGGTGGAAAAGGCAGAAGCAATGACAGATTTCCTCTTTTGTGGCTCTATATTCACTATGAATGTGACGGCAGTTATAAAATTAGAATACAGGTGCTTCCTGGAAAAATGGCACTCACACATTTAGTAAGCGTGTTAAAAAGTGAATAGTTGACTTGATCAAAGGGGGCACATTGAGTACACTAATGGTCTTTCCAGTAGACATGTACAGATGTGAGAACACCAAACTGCTCTGCTGGGGATGACTTGTGAGCGTCCATTAGATTGCAAGGAGATCAAGCCATCCAAACTTAAAGGAAATAAACTCTGAAGATTCATTAGAATCACTAATGTTGAAGCTATGTCTCCAAAGCTTTGACCACCTGAGCAAAGAACTGACTCATGAGAAAAGACCCGACTCATGAGAAAAGACCCTGATTCTTAGGAGCCAATTAAATCTTGTTTCATGATTTGCATGAGAGAGGAGGAGAAGAGTGTATAGCTTCACTCATTCAATGGACATGATCTCAGGCAGACTCTGGGAGATGGTGAGGGGCAGAGAGGCCTTGTGTGCTGCAGTCCAAGGGGACACAAAGAGTCTGACAAGACTTTGTGACTGAACAACAACAAGATTTCAGTTAATAAAATGGATCTTCCAGGGTCTCGGTGGGGTCTCATCATGTTAGAGGAATAGGAGCCTGAGTCCACTTTCTCCCACACAAATCCATCAAAGGATAGATTGCACATGGAACACCTTCCAGAAACAAATTTGTGACCAATGTTGATGGGCCCTAGAAACCGATAAAGGAAAACCAGTCTCTTAAAAAGTAGGTAAGAAAAAATAAGTAATGAAAGGGGGGAAATGTTTTTAGGGATTGAGACTCGCCTTGGAGAAGGAGTCTTAAAGAAGGAGAAATTTGCACAAAATTGGAAACCCTCTCTCATAGGTGTCAGTCGGGGAAGAAATAGAACGGAAGAGAGGAAGAATAGAGAAACACAGATTATGCCAATAAATGCAATCACTGCCCTGAGGACAATGTGCGAAGCTAAGGTAACACGCAAACATAAACTATGGGGACACTAGAGACAGAAATTTTAGAAAGGACCTTTCCTGTGAGAAGGCTCTAAGGCCACATCTTGAACCATGCATACTCACAGAACAGAAGATTGTGCACTAGAAAATACCAAAGGAGACCAAGCCAGTGTCCATTTAAGACCCATTCCTCCACGGAGGGAGAGAGGAACGTGTACGACTGCCAGAGGAAGAAGGAGATAGGCTCATAGAATCTTGGCCCCAGACACATGCCCTGCCAATCTCTAAGCTAGCTGACAGTTGCTAGTGATGAATTCCTCACTTCATGAACAGTTCACATAGCCCAGAAACATGACAGCCTGCGGTCAGTTAGCCTGAGGAGACGAATGGCACACTTGAGACTGTGCCCTCTGCAGACACAGGCAGCAAACTGAGTGGCTGAGACCAGAAAGTTGTTTAAGATGCATGGACCACCTGGGACTGTGCCTTGCTTCCAACCAGTCACCCGAGGTTTTGGACTTGGGAAGAGCACAAAGCACATAGCCAATAGTGGTCATGGCCCTTGCCAAGCACCTAACTGCCTGATTGGCTGAGAAGTGCATGAAACACAGGGCCCACTTGGGACTGTGCCCTCATGTATCAACCAGGAGTCTGAGCAGGGTGGACTCAGAAAGTACATGCCACATTTGTCATTGACAAGCCCGATGTGATCAATAGACCTCAAGCACCCCCCCATCCCAATGGCCTTTGTTTCCTGTGTCCCACCTCTCACCCCCAAATACTGAACAGGTGAGGTCGAATAAGAGGCTACTGCACCCTCGTTTCATGGTGAAAACCAGATATGGAGAGGCTTTCAAATAAAAGAAGGAAATATAAACAAAGAAGCATATACCAACCCAGAAGTGACAGGTTAAACGTAATAAGTCTGCAATATACGGCCAGACTGTTCAAGTGAGGAACAACAGTCACCTTTGACAAGTACAAGCTTCAACAAGAGACTGTCTGACACTGTATTGACACCAAAAAGCACACAACTACTTTAAAATTCTGAGATCTATTTCCGCTCTTCTTTTAAAATTTATTTATTTTATTGGAAGGCTAATTACTTTCTAATATTGTATTGGTTTTGCCGTACATTGGCATGAATCTGACCCAGGTATTCATACGTTCCCCAACTTGAACCCGCCTTCCACCTCCCTCCCCATCCCATCCATCTAGTTCATCCCCGTACACCAGCCACGAACAACCTGTATCATGCATCGAGCCTGGACTAGCGATTCGTTTCACATATGATAATATACATGCTTCAATGCCATTATCCCATCATCCCACCCTCGCCCTCCCCCACAGAGTCCAAAAGACTGTTCTATACATCTGTGTCTCTTTTGCTGTCTCGTATACAGGGTTATCCTTATCACCTTTCTAAATTCCATATATATGCCTTAGTGTACTGTATTGGTGTTTTTCTTTCTGGCTTACTTCACTCTGTATAATAGGCTCCAGTTTCTATATGATTTCTTTAACTTTAAAATATTTTAGTCCTTTATTATAACCTAAACTTTTATTTCTATTAACTATTATTAGCTTTCAAGCAAAACACACGTAAATCTATTTTTTAAACACTTTTTATATATGAGAGAATGAATTTGGACTCCGTTTTCTTTTTTTACACTGTTTAAACAAGTCTATATTTTATTTTTGGTTCTTAATTTTACTTTCCAAAAATTGATATCAATGTTGTAACTTTAGTAACAAAATCTTTACGATCTGATGTCACTAATGGATTCGTTTTCCCGAATTGATTGCTCTCTCCCGTTTCAACTCTCCCATAACTCCTCCTAGGCATCTCTTTCTCCCTCTTTCCTTTCCTCTGCTGTCTGAAATTCTGTGAATCCCTTTGATTCTTTCGGGATGAGGAGAATTGTGCCACCATTTACCTCCGGTTTTATCTTCTGTATTGCATTGGTTTTTGATGTTACTGCAACCTGGGAACAGAAACCCAGAGGCCAGGGCGTCGATTCCAGAACTTTAGATCAACATTGAACTCCTTACCTCAAGGAATATTAAAGGACAAGCACACACCCCAGAGTTTCCGTGTCTACATGGAAAGCAATCTCCACACTTGAGTCAGTAAGTTCAGTACAAGAGAACCCACAGCTATTCTCCAGTAAAACAGAAACACAACAATGAATATTATAAAAGCCATACCAGACCCACAAACACCCCAAAGCACAGTCCGTGGACAATTCATTGCACTTCAGAGAGAGGAGATACAGATCTGTCTGCCAGTGAACACACACAAATGATCGGAAACATTAAACATTGAGAAGTCATTGGTCCAATCCCACCCACAAAAGACAGGTTCCACAACATAGTGGAGCTATAATTCTCAGGCCTGCAGAAAAGGGACCCAAATCACAGTAATCGAAACAGAATGAAAAGGGAGAGAAATATGCAGCTGCTGAAGGAAAATTACCAAAAAACCCCACAAAAACAAAGAAAAGAAGAGGAGTTAGGAAGTTTTCCTGAAAAAGAATTCAGAATAATGAAAGTAAAGATAAAAGTCTTGAAAGATATGTAGAATTGCCAGTAAATACACTGGGGGACCGGAATGGGTAGAAATAAACATGTTTAACATGGATCTAGAAGAAATAAAGAGTCAAGCAGTAAAAATCAATACAATAACTGAGATTAACAACACCCTGGAAGGAACCAACAGTAGAATAATTGAGACAGAGAAAGAACTAATTAGGTGGAGGCAGAAAGGAGGAAATAAATGAAGCACAGTGAGGTGTGCAACAAAAACAACAAGTTAAACAGGTAAAGCGCAGCAGTGATAAATGTCCCACAATGAGAAGCTTAGGTGTAGAGAAGGAGAACACCAAAACAAAAAGGGGTGGGGTACTTGGAAGATTCTTGAGGAAGTAAACTTTGAAAGCACCCTTAAACGAGTCAAGCCGAAAGAATTGGGACCAGATATGAAACAACTGAATGTTCAAAACCGGGAAAAGAAAGTGACAAATCTCTGTATTGTCACTCAGCTTATGTGAATCTACATTAGAGTATACTATTAAAATACCAGATGAGTAAATCACAAACTTGCATCAAGGATTGGGAGAAACATAAACAGCCTCAGATTATATAGATGACAACACTGAAACAAATAGAAAGTGAAGAAAAAATAAAGAGTCTTTGGATGAGGGTGAATGAGAAGAGTGCAAAACCAAGCTGACAACTCAACATTCATAAAAACAAAGCAAAAGGCATCTGGTCCCATCACTACTCTGCAAATAGAAGGGGTAAACATATGAACTTCCAGATTTCCAATTGGGTATCAGAAAAGGCAGAGGAAAGAGAGATCAAATTGCCAACATCCGATGGATCATGGAAAAAGCAAGAGAGTTCCAGGAAAACATCTCTTTCTGCTGTATTGACTATGCAAAGACTTTAACTGTGTGGATCTCAATAAATGGTGGAAACTTTTGGAAGAGATGGGAATACCAGACAGCCTGACCTGTCTCTTGAGAAAACTGTATGCAGGTCAGGAAGCAGCAGTTAGTGCTGGACATGGAACAACAGACTGGTTCCAAATAGGAAAAGGAGTATGTCAAGGCTGTATATTGTCATCCTGCTTATTTAACTTCTATGTAGAGTACATGATGAGAAACACTGGGCTGGGAGAAGCACAAGCAGGAATCAAGATTGCCTGGAGAAATATCAATAAACTCAAATATGCAGATGACAGCACCGATACGGCAGAAAGTGAAGAGGAATTAAAAATCTTCTTGATGAAAGTGGAAGAGGAGAGTGAAAAACTTGGACTAAAGCTCAACATTCAGAAAGTTAAGATCATGGCATCTGGTCCCATCACTTCATGAGAAATAGATGGAGAAACAGCGGAAACCGTGCCAGACTTTATTTTTTAGGTTCTAAAATCACTGCAGATGCTGATTGAAGCCATGAAATTAAAAGACGCTTACTCCTTGGAAGAAAAGTTAAGACCAACTTAGATAGCATATTAAAAACCAGAGACATAACTTTGCCAACCAAGGTCGGTCTAGTTAAGGCTGTGTATTTTCCAGTGGTCAATATGGATGTGAGAGTTGAACTGTGAAGAAAGTTGAGAGCAGAATTGATGCTTTTGAACGGTGGTATTGGAGGAAATTATTGAGAGTCCCTGCAAGGAGATCCAACCAATCCGTTCTACAGGAGATTAGTTCTGGGTGTTCATTGGACGGACTGAAGCTGAGGCTCAAACTCCAATACTTTGGCCACGTGATGCGAAGAGTTGATTCATTGGAAAAAACTCTAATGCTGGGAGAATTGGGGGCAGGAGGAGAAGGGGATGGCCGAGGATGAGATGGCTGGATGGCATCACCAATTCGACGGACATGAGGTTGAGTGAACCCCAGGAGTTGGTGATGGACAGGGAGGCCTGACATGCTGTAATTCATGGGGTAGCAAACAGTAGGACACGACTGAGACTGTTCTGAACTAAACCGAAATATGTGGAAACAGTGACAGGCTTCATTTTCTATGGCTCGAAAATTACTAAGAATAGTGATTGCAGTCATCAAATTAGCTGTTACTTGCTTTTGGACGTAAAAGCTCTGACAAACCTAGACATTGCATTAAAATGAAGACATACCACATTATTAATTCTCAGTTAAATATAAATGTCAAAGATGGTTACCCTTGTCTAACTCAAAGAAACTAAGCCATGCCTGTGGGGCCATCCAAGACAGGCAGGACATGGTGGAGAAATATGACAGAATGTGGTCCACTGGAGAACGGAATGGCAAACCACTTGAGTATACCTGCCTTGAGAACCCCAAGAACAGTATGAAAAGGCAAAGTAATAGGATACTGAATGAGGAATTCCCCAGCGTGGTAGGTGCCCAGTGTGCTCCTTTTGATCAGTGGATAAAAAACTCCAGAAAGAGGGAAGGGATGGAGCCAAAGCAAAAACAGTACCCAGGTGTAGATGTTACTGGTGATAGAAGCAAGGTCCGATGCTGCAAAGAGAAATATTGCATAAACCTGGAATGTAATGTCCGTGAATCAAGGCAAACTGGGAGTGGTCAAATGAGATGGCAAGAGTGAATCTGTGAACTAAAATGGACTAAATGGGTGAATTTAACTCAGATGACTCAGATGATTATATCTGCTACTGTGGGCAGGAATACCTTAGAAGACAGGGAGGAGCCATCATTGTCAACAAAAGAGTCCGAAATGCTGTGCATGGATGCAGTCTCCAAAACGACAAAATGAAATGTGTTCATTTCCAAGAAAAACCATTCAATATTACAGTAATCCAAGGCTATGCACCAACCAGTAACGCTGAAGAAGCTGAAGTTGAACGGTTCTATGAAGACCTACAGGACTTTTAGAACTAATACTAAAAAAAATAGATGCCCTTTTCATTATAGAAGTTTGGAATGTAAAAAGTAGGAAGTCAAGAAACATCTGGAGTAACAGGCAAACTTGGCCTTGGAGCAGGGAATGAAGCAGGGCAAAGGCTAATAGAATTTTGCCAAGAGAACGCACTGGTCATAGCAAACACCCTTTTTCAACAACACAAGAGAAGACTCTACACATGGACATCACCAGATGGTCAACACCGAAATCGGATTGATAATATTCTTTTCAGACAAAGACAGATAAATTCTATACCGTTAGCAAAAATAAGACCAGGAACTGCCTGTGGCTCAGATCATGAACTCCTTGTTTCCAAATCCAGACTTAAAATGAAGAAAGTAGGGAAAACCACTACACCATTCACATGTGACCTAAATCAAATTCCTTATGATTATACAGTGGAAGTGAGAAATAGATTTAAGTGACTAGATATGGTAGATAGAGTGCCTGATGAACTCTGGACGGAGGTTCTTGACATTGTATAGGAGACAGGGACCAAGACCATGCCCATGGAAAAGAAATGCAAAAAAGCAAAATGGCTGTCTGAAGAGGCCTTACAAATAGCTGTGAAAAGAAGAAAAGTAAAAAACAAAGGAGAAAGGGAAAGATATAAGCATCTGAATACAGAGTTCCAAAGAATGGCTAGGAGAAATAAGAAAGCCTTCCTCAGTGATCAATGCAAGGAAATAGAGGAAAAGAAAAGAATAGGAAAGACAAGAGATCACTTCAAGAAAATTAGAGATACCAAGGGAACGTTTAATGCAAAGATGGGCTCGATAAAGGACAGATATATTATGGACCTAAGAGAAGCAGAAGATATTAAGAACAGGTGGCAAGAATACACAGAAGAACTATACAAAAAAGATCTTCACAACCAAGATAGTCACGATGGTGTAATCACTGACCGAGAGCCAGACATCTTGGAATGTGAAGTCAAGTGGACCTTAGAAAGCATCCCTAGGAACAAAGCTAGTGGAGGTGATGGAATTCCAGTTGAGCTACTTCAAATCCTGAAAGATGATACTGTGAAAGTGCTGCACTCAATATGCCAGCAAATTTGGAAAACTCAGCAGTGGCCACAGGACTGGAAAAGGTCAGTCTTCATTCCAATCCCAAAGAAAGGCAATGCCAAAGAATATTCAAACGACCTCACAATTGCATTCATCTCACACACTAGTAAATTCACGCTCAAAATTCTCCCAGCCAGGCCTCAGCAATACGTGAGCCATGAACTTCGAGATGTTCAAGCTGGTTTCAGAAAAGGCAGAGAAACCAGAGATCAAATTGCCAACATCCTCTGGATCATGGGAAAACTAAGAGAGTTCCAGAAAAAACATCTATTTCTGCTTCATTGACTATGCCAAATCCTTTTACTGTTGGGATCACAACACACTGTGGAAAATTCTGAAAGAGATGGGAATACCAGACCACCTGACCTGCCTCGTGAGAAACCTGTATGCAGGTCAGGAGGCAACTGTTAGAACTGGACATGGTACAACGGACTGATTCCAAATAGGAAAAGGAGTGTGTCAAAGTTGCATATTGTCACCCTGCCTATTTCACTTCTACGCAGAGTACATCATGAGGAACACTGGGCTGGGAGAAGCACTGGCTGGAATCAAGATTGCTGGGAGAAATATCAATACCCTCAGATATGAAGATGACATCACCCTTATGGCAGAAAGTGAAGAGGAACTCGAAAGCCTCTTGATGATAGTGAAAGAGGAGAGTGAAAAAGTTGGTTTGAAGCTCCACATTCAGCAAACTAAAATGATGGCATCTGGTCCCATCACGGCATGGGAAATAGATGGGGAAACAGTGGAAACAGTGTCAGACTTTATTTTTTGGGCTCCAAAATCACTGCGGATGCTGATTGCGGCCATAAAATTAAAAGAAGATCACTCCTTGGAAGGACATTTCTGACCAACCTAGATAGCATATAAAAGAGCAGAGACATTACTTTGCCAACAAAGGTCCGTCTAGCCAAGGCTCTATTTTTTCACGGGATCATGTATGGATATGAAACTTGGATTGTGAAGAAAGCTGATAGCCGAAGAATTGATGCTTTTGAACTGTGGTGTTGGAGAAGACTCTTGAGAGTCCCTTGGACTGCAAGGAGATCCAACCAGTCCATTCTAAAGGAGATTAGTCCTGGATGTTCATAACAAAGACTGATGCTGAAGCTGAAGCTCCAATACTTTGGTCACCTCATGCGAAGAGTTGACTCACTGGAAAAGACTCTGATGCTGGGAGGGATTGGGGGCAATAGGAGAAGGGGACGGCAGAAAATGAGAGGGCTGGATGTCATCACCGACTCTATGGAGGTGGGTTTGATTGAACTCCGGGAGTTGGTAAAGGACATGGAAGCCTCGCATGGTGTGATTCAGGGGTTTGAAAGTGTTTGACACTACTGAGGGACTGAACTCAACCTGAACTGAACTGA
This sequence comes from Moschus berezovskii, assembly GCF_049115385.1. Taxonomy (NCBI): domain Eukaryota; kingdom Metazoa; phylum Chordata; class Mammalia; order Artiodactyla; family Moschidae; genus Moschus; species Moschus berezovskii. The sequence goes on from NC_142489.1 coordinate 60,150,437, forward strand.
ATGATGGTAATGTTGGAGGCTATGGGATGTTATTGAGTAATGTATATAGCTGTGACTGCTAACTTACTTAGCACCTTTTATTGCTAATTCAGAAAATACTTAAAATACTTCATTTGGCAAGCACTATGTCATCACTTCATGGGGAAATAGATGGAAAAACAGTGGAAACAGTGTCAGACTTTATTCTTGGGGGCTCCAAAATCACTGCAGAGGCTGATTGCAGCCATGAAATTAAAAGACGCTTACTCCTTGGAAGGAAAGTTATGACCAACATTGATAGTATATTGAAAAGGAGAGACATCACTTTGCCAACCAAGGTCCGTCAAGTCAAGGCTATGGTTTTCCCCGTGGTCACGTATGGATGTGAAAGTTGGACTGTGAAGAAAGCTGATCGCCGAAGAATTGATGCTTTTGAACTGTGGTGTTGAGAAGACTCTTGAGAGTCCCCTGTACCACCAGGAGATCCAACCAGTCCATTCTAAGGGAGATCAATCCTGGGTGTTCATTGAAAGGACTGATGCTAAAGCTGAAACTGCAATACTTTGGCCACCTCATGCGACGAGTTGACTCACTGGAAAAGACTCTGATGCTGGGAACGGTTGGGGGCGGGAGGAGAAGGGGACGACAGAGAATGAGATGGCTGGATGGCATACTCTGTGGGCATGAGTTTGAGTGAACTCCGGGTGTTGATGATGGACAGGGAGGCCTGGCGTGCTGTGATTCATGGGGTCGCGGAGAGTCGGACACGACTGAGCGACTGAACTGAACTGATCGCTTAGCTGATGTGAAAGATACATAAGGCAACTTGGGTACAGATACAACATATAGAAGAATTGGACATCTGTGGTTAACTTGGTAGGAAGGAAGACAGGTTATTTCAATTCCCAAGTAAGTGTTTAGGAAAAGTTGTGAAATGTGGCTTATTATGACTGAAAATATGTTGCCTGATTGTAGCTCTAGAAATTATGTGAAACAGATAGATAATGAAGCTTGTAATGGAAAGAAATATCATGCCTTCCAAGAACTGATTACCTTGGTGAGATGCTGCACTCACCACAAGGATTTAAGTCTATCTTTGTAGGAACAGCAAAGCAACATCAAAATATACATGAGGAAATATAGGGTGGTGTGTTGGTGGGAGGAAATAAAGGCATGACATAAGGAGAGCAGAGCAAGAATGACCCTTTTTAATACAACTTGTAAAATGCCTATCTTTTGCTGACTGTGGTGCAATCATTGACTATGTCATGTTATCTTTGGCATCCCATCATGGTATGTTAGTGATCATGATTATCGAGTAGACTAAATCTATATTTTCAAGTGAAACACATTTTTTTTTTAATGCAGAAAACCTTCTGCCTAACCTCTTAGCTTTCTTTGCAATGACTGGTATAATATAATAAAACTGAGAAAGCATTAAAATATATACACTCATTTGCTGTTTCTAAATTTGATTTGTATCTGATCCTTCCCCCATACCATCCTATCTTAGACACCCAGTCAGTTCTGCCTGGATGATTTCAGAAGTCAATTTATTTACATTTTGTCTTTTACATTGTTTGCATTTTCTATTTTTTCAAACAATTCATTAGGTGTAATGTACCTATGATGCATACTGAATGTTTCCTTGAACAGAAAATTTAATATTACAGCAGAGCAAAGTATCCAGGAACTGAAATGCTCATTTACTCTTAATTATTTCAAAGTGAAATTGACACTATGAAAATGAACATATAACTTTATTTTTCAAATAAGAGAATTGTAGGAATTTGTTGACATCTCCCAACATTAATTTAATCTTCAGTATCGTGCATAATCTGACACCTAATTGGTACACCAGTTGTATTAGGATGATTTTTAAATAATGAAGACGATTGATGTATTGACCTAGAAAGAGAGGCAACAATGCATCAGAAATCTCCGGTACTGGGAAACATGAATGGGCTGCGTGTTTTATTTTAGGGAAAGGTTTGTCATGGACTGCCACATGACCGTACACACCTGGAAAGGTAGACGTTTTCCACACTCAGTCCAAAATCACTGTTGCATAATGGAGATACAATATGGTACTGCAAACTAGAAGTAGACATAGCTGCCACAGTATGTCAAATAGACACTGCAGCCATTTGGCGTATAGCAGCTGATAGTTGAAACACCGTGAACAGTGCTCCACCTAGAATGTGGGATGGAGAGGGAGATGGAAGAGTGTTTCGAAAGGGAGGGGATATATATATATATTTCTATGCCTGATTTATTTTGAATTTTAACAGAATACAGAAAAATTCGGTAAAACAATTACCCTTCCATTAAAAAAAAAAAAAAAACAATAAGAGAAACAGCAAAGTGATGTATCACAGTATGTTCCTGTGGTCTAACTGATATTGATGATGGAGAAGAGAAATAATTTCAAGTTAGGGCACTTGTATCAACAACTATCTGGATGGTAGAACGCTATAGTTTGAATGGCACACTTAAACTTCTGCAGGCTGAAAATACATTCAATTCTCTAGTTCCAGGATTGAAGTCAGAATTATGACCATCCACATTACACGTTGCTTTAACATGCTTCTTCTCCTTATCTCGGATTAATGAAGATACTGTAGAGACATTTTTCTGATCAACTCTTCTTTTGATTCTTACTAAATGTGAGGATAACCTTGTTCAAAATATGGTTATGATAGAACTGAAACAAAAACCAAATGGGGAAAAATATTCCGTAACTCTTTCAACTAAGATAGATCAGAAAAACAAAGAAAAATGGATTCCTTAAATCATAAAATGTAAACACTTTCAAATAATCCTCTTCCATTAGTAGTTTAAAAAACTTACATAGTTGTAGAAATTATGATCCTCCAGTAAAATGTGCTATAAGTCTATGGTAAATGTCATTTAAATACCTTTAGGATTTGAAATTTTCCCAATTTTTTTTTCAAAAGAAATTTAAGCCATTTTTATTAATCTGGACAAACAAATGACAGAGAGAAGACATCACCAAATGCTCAACACAAATCAGATTGATTTTATTCTTTCAGTCAAAGATGGAGAATCTCTATACAGCCAGCAAAAACAAGACCAGGGGCTGACTCTGGCACAGATCATGAACTCCTTGTTGCAAATGCAGACTGAAATAGAAGGAACTGGAGAGAACCCCTATACCATTCATGTATGACATAAGTCAATTCACTTATGACTATACAGTGGAAGTGAGAAATAATTTTAAGGGACTAGATCTGACAGAGAGGGTGCCTGATAAATTATGGGTGGAGGTTCATGACATTGTACAGGAGACAGGAATCAAGATCATCCCCAATAAAAAGAAATGCAAAAAAGCAAAATGGCTGTCTGAGGAGGCCTTACAAATGGCTGTGAAAGAAGGGAAGTGTAAAGAAAAGGAGAAAAGGAAATTTATACCCATTTGAATGTAGAGTTCCAATGAATAGCAAGGAGAAATAAGAAAGACTTCCTTAGTGATCAATGCAAAGAAATGGAGGAAAGCAATAGAATGGGAAAGAGTAGACATATCTGCAGGATAATTAGAAATACTGAGGCAACATTTCATGCAAAGGTGGGCTCAATAAAGGACACAAATATTAGGAACCAAAGAGAAGCAGAAGATATTAAGAAGAGGTGGCAAGAATACACAGAAGAACTGTTCATAGAAGATTTTCAGGACCCAGAAAATCACGATGGTGTGATCATTCACGTAGAGCCAGACATCCTGGAATGTGAAGACAAGTGGGCCTTAGGAAGCATCACTATGAACAAAACTAGAGTAGGTGATGGAATTCCAGTTGAGCTATTTCAAATCCTGCAAGATAATGCTGTGAAAGTGCTGCACTCAATATGCCAGCAATTTGGAAAACTCAGCAGTGGCCACCGGACTGGAAAAGTCAGTCTTCATTGCAATCCCAAAGAAAGGCAATACCGAAGAATGCTCAAACTACAGCATAATTGCTCTCGTCTCCCAGGCTAATCATGCGTTGCTAGAAACTGTCTTTAAAACCTAAAACGTGAGTGACCTACAGAGGCCTGTAGAGTCATATCTCTGGTCTTTCCAAAGGTATGTACAGATATGAGAACACCAAGGTATTACTGACTGTAAACCGCTCTGCTGGGGAAGACTTGTGAGATTCTTTTGAACTGCAGGAATACCAAAAAATGAATTGTAAAAAAATCAACTTTGAAGACTCATTGGAAGGACTGATGCTGAAAATAAAGCCCCAAAGCTTTGTCCAATTGAGGCAAAGAGCTGACTCATTAGAAAAGACCGTGACCTATAGAAAGTGTTGAAAGCAGGGGGATCAGTAGGTGAGAGAGGATGAGACATCTGGAGAGCATCAGCGATTCAAAGGACATGATCTTGGGGAAACTATGGGAGAGAGTGAGGGACAGAGAGGCCTCTTGTGCTGGAGTCCAGGGGGATACAAAGAGTCAAACATGTCTTAGTGGCTGAAGAACAATAGCATTTCAGTTAATAAGATGGGTCTTGACGGATGGCAGTTGGTCCCAAAATATCAGAGGAATAGGAGGACAAGACAACTCCCTCCCCAACAAATTCATCTAAGCATCGACTGCACATGGAAGAACTTCCAGACAAAAAATTGTGAACACTGTTGAATGGCCCAAGATACCCAGAAGTCAAACATGTTTTCCTTTGAAATGGAGGTAGGAAAAAATAAAAGAGAGACAAAGAGAGACAAAGTATTTAGGGGCTGAGGCTGGTTTTGGAGAGGAAGTTGTAAATGAGGAGAAGTTTGCAGACAATTGTGAACCCTCTCAGGACAGTGACAGTGGAGAACTCTGGGATCGCTTAGAGCAACATAACCTCGGAAAAGTGAAACAAAAGCAAATGTGCCTAACTGTAATTTCCAGCAGAGAAAAAAATCAGATACACCTGTCCACCATCATTGAGGTGGACCTAGGAGGGATGCCCGGACTGTATCACTTGCCTTATGATAAGGACTCAGCTTTAATGGCCTGAGGATGATCTGACAGGTCTAAGATGACGTAGCAACCTAATCCATGGGAACACCAGAGACAAAAATGCAAAGAAGTCCTTTCTTGAGATAATTCTCCATGGCCATATAGGGAATACAGACATTCACAGAACCAAATGTTGGACATTCGGTTCAGTTCATTTCAGTTCACTGGCTCAGTCGTGTCCGACTTTTTGAGACCCCATGAATCACCGCACGTCAGACCTCCCTGTCCATCGACAACTCCAGGACTTCACTCAAACTCATGTCCACCGAGTCGGTGATGCCATACAGCCATTTAATTCTTTGTTGTCCCTTTCTCATTCGACCACCAGTCCCTCCCAGCATCAGAGTCTTCCAGTGAGTCAACACTTCGCATGAGGTGGCCAAAATATTGAAGTTTCAGCTTTAGCATCAGTCATTCCAATGAACACCGAGGATTGATCTCCTTTAGAATGAACTGGTTGGATCTCCTTGCAGTCCAAGTGACTCTCAAGAGTCTTTTACAAAATATCAAAGATGTGCAAACAGGCTTCCATTCATGACCCTGTCTTCCACGGAGGCAGAGAGGAAAGTTTGCATCAGACCAAGGCTGAAGGCACGAGGCTGCTTTTATATCCGCCCCAGAGACCACATGTGCCACCAAACTCTGAGCAGGCTGCCAGTTGCTAACCATATCTTCCTGGGTTCATGCTCAGTTCACATAGGTCAGGAGTGTCAAAATATGAGTTCAGCACCCCTCTGGAGACACATGGAATTCTTGAAAAGTTCACATAGTTCAGGAGGTTCAAAATATGAGTTCAGCACCCGTCTGGAGACACACGGAATTCTTGCAAAATTCAGGGAAATATGAATGGCCTGCCTGTTGTAGTTTAGGAAAAGATTTGTCATTGCTGGCACATTACCCTACACACCTGGAAAGGTAGAAGTTTCCACCCTCAGTCCAAAATCACCTTTGCATAATGGAGTTACGATGTGGTACTGCAAAATAGAAGCAGACATAGCTGCCAAAGTATGTCAAGTAGACATTGCAGCCATTTGATTTAGAGCAGCTGCTAAGTGACACCCAGTGAAAATGCTCAACTTAGATTGTGAGATGGAGAGGGAGATATGAGGGTGTTCCGAAAGGGAGGGGATATAGGTATATCTATGCCTGATTTATTTTGAGTTCTGACTGAATACAGCAAAATTCGGTAAAATGATTCAATTCAGTTCCGTTAAGTTCGGTTGCTCAGTCGTGTCCGAATCTCCGCGCCCCCATGAATCACAGCACACCAGGCCTCCCTGTCCATCACCAACTCCAGGGTTCACTCAAACTCATGTCCAGAGAGTCGGTGATGCCATCCAGCCATCTCATTCTCTGTCGTCCCCTTCTCCTCCTGTCCTCAAACTTTCCCAGCATCAGAGTCTTTTCCAGTGAGTCAACTCGTCACATGAGGTGGCCAAAATATTGGAGTTTCAGCTTCAGCATCAGTCCTTCCAATGAACACCCAGAATTGATCTCCTTTAGAATTGACTGGTTGGATCTCCTTGCAGTATAAGTGACTCTCAAGAATCTTCTCCAACACCACAGTTCAAAAACATCAATTTTTCGGTGATCAGCTTTCTTCACAGTCCTAGTCTCACATCCATACATGACCACGGCAAAAACCATAGCCTTTACTTGACGGACATTAGTTGGCAAAGTAATGTCTCTGCTTTTTAATATACTATCGAGGTTGGTGATAACTTTCCTTCCATGGAGTAAGCGTCTTTTAATTTCATGACTGCAATCAGCATCTGCAGTGATTTCGGAGCCCAAAAAATTAAGTCTGACACAGTTTCCACTGTTTTTCCATCTATTTCTCAGAAAATGATGGGATCAGAGGCCTTAATCTTTGTTTTCTGAAGGTTCAGCTTCAAGCCAACCTTTTCACTCTCCTCTTTCACTTTCACCAAGAGGCGTTTGAGTTCTTCTTCTCTTTCTGCTGTAAGGGTGGTGTTATCTGCATATCTGAGGTTATTGATTTTCTCCCAGAAATCTTGATTCCAGCTGGTGCTTCCTCCAGCCCAGCATTCCTCATGATGTACTCTGCATATAAGTTAAATAAGCAAGTTGACAATATACAGCCTTGACGTAATCCTTTTCCTATTTGGAACCAGTCTCTTGTTCCATGTACAGTTCTGACTGTTGCTTCCTGACCTGCATACAGGTTTCTCAAGAGGCAGCTCAGGGGTCTGGTATTCCCATCTCTTTCAGAATTTTCCACAGTTTATTGTGATCCACACAGTCAAAGGCTTTAAAACTATTACCCTTCCATTAAAAAATCAATAAGAGAAATAACAGGTTGATGTATCACAATATTTTCTTATGGTCTAACTGATACTGATGATGGAGAAGAGAAATAATATCAAGTTAGGGCACTTGTATCAGCAACTCTCTGAATGGTAGAACACTTTATATGAATGGCACAGTTAAACTCCTGCAGTCTGAAAATACATTTGCTCCTCTAATTTCAGAACTGAAGTCAGAGTTATGATCACCAATATTACCCATTGCTTTAATATGCTTCTTCTTCTTATCTCGGAATAATAAAGATACTGTAGAGACATTTTTTTATGATAAACTCTTCTTTTGATTGTTACTAAATGTGAGGATAACCTCGTTCAAAATATGGTTATGATCGAACTGAAACTAAGGGGAGCATGAGAAGATGTTGGAGGAATAGGACAGGGTGACCATTTTCTCCCCCACAAAATCAGCAAAAGAACATTTGAACACTGAGTAAATCCCTTAAAACAACTTCTGAATACCGGTAGAGGACATCAGGCACCCAGAAAAGCGGCCCATAGACTTCGAAAAGAGGTAGGAAACAGCATAAAAGATAAAGAGATACAAAAGAGGGAGGAAGAGAGCTCTGTCTTGGGAAGGGAGGCTTAAAAAAATAAGAGATAAGTTTCCAAACACCTGGAAACACAGGCGACTCTATGGGTAGGCTTGGAACCTCAGAGGGCCGCAAAACTAGGAGAAAAGAGACATAAATAATTAAAGCCCACAGACTAACTGCCCAGAGGAAACTCTGAGTGGAGAAGTGGTGCAGATGCGCGCACCCACCACTAGCAGGTGGGGGCTGGGCAGGGAGGCGTGACGGCAGCGCTTAGAGAGACGACAGGGGCTGAACACCTCGAGGGCAAGCTGAGCGCTCTAACAGGACCAAAGAAGACTGTGCAGCGAAAAGCCCCATCCTAATACTCTTCCAGTCCCTCTCACAGAACAAAGGACTGAGCAAAGCAATCCGGCTTGGGCGGCCCATCCCCCAGCTCCCGCCGGGACAGGCATGGAGGGCAACCAGTGTTGGAAGGGGCAGCTGCGGCCCCAGATAGGCTTCCCATACCAAGCTGCAGTCAGGCTTCCTTGCTAACCAAGACTTCTTGGATTTGGGCCAGTCAATATTTGCCTGAGAAAGTGCTCTGGTTGTACACATAGAAAACCAAGCAGCAGGGACCAGGGAGGCGATAAGCCACAGCGACCACGCTCGCCAAACCCCTGGTCACCTGAGCTGCTCAGACCGGGGAAGGCACAAAACACAGGCCCAGCCAAGTCTGCGCTTTTGTGGAGTACTCGCGGACCTGAAACCTGAGTCGCTTAGACCTGGGAAGTGCATGGAACCCAGCACCGGCCAGGGACAGCACCTGGCAGACAACCTAGAGCCTGAGCAGCATAAACAGGAAAAACACACACGCTGCGTGCGGGCGCATTCCCACAGTAGTCGAGACACTGTAAGCACTCCCCACAGATGACAGTGATATTTGTTAGCAGCATTCCTCACTCCCCATGGCAGGACCGAACAGGTGAGCCGGTGTCCACCACCACCCCCTGGTGTCAGGATGGGAATTAGTTACTGAAGAGACCAGCAAACAGAAGAGATTTTACAATAGAAGGAACTGCCTTGGAGGTAACAGAGGGAGAAGTCTTGAGCCTACTGCAAGAATAAGACTGAAAACCAGAGGCAGAGGCTTAAGGCCAAATCCTGAGAACACCGGAGACCTTCTGTTACAGGGAACATTAATTGATAGGTGCCCATCAAATTCCTCCATACATAAACTGAAACCATGCACAACCGAAGGGTCAGCAAGTTTCAGTGAAATAAATACCACACAAATTCTCCAGCAACACAGGAAAATAGCCCTGAGCATCAACATACAGACTGCCCAAAGCCACCCCAAACCACTGACATCTCAAACTCATTACTGGACTCTCCATTGCAATCCAGAGAGAAATCCAGCTCCACCCACCAGAACACTGAAACAAGCAAACCAAATTAGGGAACCTTGACAAGTCACCCATCCAACCCCACACAACGAGGTAACTACATAATAAAGAGAACCCCACAAACTGCCAGAGGACGGAAAGGCAACCCCAAGCACAGTAATATAAGCAAGATGAAGAGGCAGAGAAACACCCAGCAAGTAAAGGAACAGGATAAATTCCCACCAACACAAACTAAAGAGGAAGACATGGGGAACCTACCCGATAAAGAATTTCGAATTTTAATTGTGAAAATGATTCAAAATGTGGAAAGCAAAAAGGAGTTACAGATAAATAAAGTGGAGAAAAGGATTGAGAAGATGCAAGAAAAGTTTAATAAGGAATTAGAGGGGAAAATAGAGTCAATATACAATGAACAATGCAATAGATGAGATCAGAAACACTTTCGAGGGAACAAGCAGTAGAATAACGGAGATAGAAGACAGGATAAGTGAGCTAGAAGATAGAACTGTACAAATAAATGAAACAGAGATGGAAAAAGAAAAACAAATTAAAAGAAATGAGGACAATATTAGAGACTTCTGGGACAATGTTAAATACCCCAACATTGGAATCATACGAGTCCCAGAAGAAGAAGACAAAATGAAAGACCATGAGAGAATACTTGAGGAAATAATAGTTGAAAATTTCACTAAAATGGGGAAGGAAATAATCACCCAATTCCAAGAAACACAGAGAGTTCCTAATAGGATAAACCCAAGGCGAAATAACCCAAGTCACATATTAATCAAATTAACAAAGATCAAACACAAAGAAAAAATATTAAAAGCCGCAAGGGAAAAACAACAAATAACACACAAGGGGATCCCCATAGGGATAACAGCTGATCATTCAATAGAAACTCTTCAGGCCAGGAGGGAATGGCAAGACATATTAAAGTGATGAAAGAAAGTAACCTACAGCCCAGATGACTATACCCAGCAAGGATCTCATTCAATTGTGAAGGAGAAATCAAAAACTTTACAGACAAGCAAAAGCGGAGAGATTTCAGCATCACCAAACCAGCTCTCCAACAAATATTAAACGATCTTCTCTAGACAGGAAACACAGAAAGGGTATATAAACTCGAACCGAAAACAAATAAGAAAAAGGCAATGGGATCATACTTATCAATAATCACCTTAAACGTAAATGGGTTGAATGTCCCAATCAAAAGACAAAGGCTGGCTGAATGGACACAAAAACAAGACCCCCGTATATGTTCTCTACAAGAGACCCACTTCAAACTAGGGACACATACAGACTGAAAGTGAAGGGCTGGAAAAAGACATTCGACGCAAATAGAGACCAAAAGAAAGCAGGAGTAGCAGTACTCATATCAGATAAAATAGACTTTAAAACAAAGACTATGAAAAGAGACAAAGAAAGAAAGTACATAATGATCAAAGGATCAATCCAAGATGAAGATATAACAATTATAAATATTTATGCACCCAACATAGGAGCACTGCAATATGTAAGAAAATTACTAACAAGTATGAAAGAGGAAATTAACAATAGCACAGTAATAGTGGGAGACTTTAATAGCCCACTCACACCTATGAATAGGTCACCTAAACAGAAAATTAACAAGGAAACACAAACTTTAAATGATACAATAGACAAGTTAGTCCTAATAGATCTCTATAGGACATTTCACCACAAAACAATGAATTTCACCTTTTTCTCAAGCGCACACGGAAACTTTTCCAGGATAGATCATATCCTGGGCCCTGAATCTAGCCTTGGTAAATTCAAAAAAGTTTAAATAATTCGATGCATCTTTTCTGACCACAATGCAGTAAGATTAGATCTCCATTACGGGAGAAAAACTATTAAAAATACCGACATATGGAGGCTGAAAAACACGCTGCTGAATATTGAACAAATCATAGAAGAAATCAAAAGAGAAATCAAAATATGCATAGGAATGAATGAAAATGAAAACACAACAACCCAAAACCACTGGGACACTGTAAAAGCAGTGCTAAGGGGGAAGTTCATAGCAATACAGGCACACATCAAGAAACAAGGAAAAAGTCAACTAAATAACCTAACTCTACATCTAAAGCAACTAGAAAAAGGAAGAAATGAAGAACCCCAGAGTCAGTAGAAGGAAAGAAATTGTAAAAATTAGGGCAGAGATAAATGCAAAAGAAACAAAAGAGACCATAGCAAAAATCAACAAAGCCAAAAGCTGGTTCTTTGAGAAGGTAAATAAAGTTGACAAACCACTAGCCAGACTTATCAAGGAACAAAGGGAGAAGAACCAAATCAATAAAATTAGAAATGAAAATAGAGACATCAAAACTGACAACACAGAAATACAAAGGTTTATTAGAGAATACTATCAGCAATTATATGGCAATAAAATGAATAACCTGGAAGAAATGGACAGAATCCTAGAAAAGTACGACTTTCCAAAACTGAACCACGAGGAAATAGAAAATCTGAACAGACCCATCACAAGCACGGAACTAGAGGCTGTAATCAGGAATCTTCCAGCAAACAAAAGCCCAGGTCCAGACGGCTTCACAGCCGAATTCTACCAGAAATTTAGAGAAGAGCTAACACATATTCTACTCAAACTCTTTCAGAAAATTGCTGAGGAAGGGAAACTTCCAAACTCATTCTATGAGGCCACCATCACCCTAACCCTAAAACCTGGTAAAGACCCCACAAAAAAAGAAAACTACAGGCCAATATCACTGATGAACATAGATGCAAAAATCCTTAACAAAATTCTAGCAATCAGAATCCAACAACATATTAAGAAGATCATACATCATGACCAAGTGGGCTTTATCCCAGGAATGCAAGGATTCTTCAATATCCGCAAATCACTCAACGTAATACACCACATTAACAAACTGAAAAATAAAAATCATATGATTATGTCAATCGATGCAGAGAAAGCCTTCGACAAAATTTGACATCCATTTACGATAAAAACCCTCCAGAAAGTGGGAATAGAGGGACATACCTCAACATAATAAAAGCTATATATAACAAACCCACAGCAAACATTATCCTCAATGGTGAAAAACTGAAAGCATTTCCCCTAAAGTCAGGAAAAAGACAAGGGTACCCACTCTCCCCACTACTATTCAACATAGTTCTGGAAGTTTTGGCTACAGCAATCAGAGCAGAAAAAGACATAAAAGGAATACAAATTGGAAAAGAAGAAGTAAAACTTTCACTGTTCGCTGATGACATGATCCTCTGCACAGAAAACCCTAAAGACTCTACTAGAAAACTACTAGAGCTAATCAATGAATACAGTAAAGTTGCAAGATATAAAATCAACACACAGAAATCCCTTGCATTCCTATACACTAATAATGAGAATATAGAAAGAGAAATTAAGGATACTGTTCCATTCTCTGTTGCAACGAAAAGAATTAAATACTTAGGAATATATCTACCTAAGGAAACAAAAGACTTGTACATAGAAAACTATAAAACACTACTGAAAGCAATCAAAGAGGACACTAATAGATGGAGAAATATACCATGTTCAAGGATTGGAAGAATAAATATTGTAAAAATGTCTATACTACCCAAAGTAATTTATACATTCAATGCAATCCCTATCAAACTACCAACAATATTTTTCACAGAACTAGAACAAATAATCTCACAGTTTGTATGGAAATACAAAAAACCTCGAATAGCCAAAGCAATCTTGAGGAAGAAAAATGGAACTGGGGGAATTAACCTGCCAGACTTCAAGCTCTACAACAAAGCCACAGTCATCAAGACAGTATGGTACTGGCAGAAAGACAGAAATATAGATCAATGGAACAAAATAGAAAGCCCAGAGATAAATCCACTCACCTATGGACACCTCATCTTTGACAAAGGAGGCAAGAATATAAAATGGAGAAAAGACAGTCTCTTTAACAAGTGGTGCTGGGAAAACACTTGTAAAAGAATGAAACTAGAACACTTCCTAACACCATACACAAAAATAAACTCAAAATGGATTAGAGAACTAAATGTAAGACCAGAAACTATAAAACTCCTAGAGGAGAACGTAGGCAAAACACTCTCCGACATAAATCACAGCAGGATCCTCCATGACCCACCTCCCAGAATATTGGAAATAAAAGCAAAAATAAATAAATGGGACCAATTAAAATGAAAAGCTTCTGCACAGCAAAGGAAACTATAGATAAGGTCAAAAGACAGCCTTCAGAATGGGAGAAAATAATAGCAAATGAAGCAACTGATAAAGGATTAATCTCCAAAATATACAAGCAGCTCCTGAAGCTCAATTCCAGAAGAATAAATGACCCAATCAAAAAATGGGCCAAAGAACTAAACAGACATTTTTTCAAAGACATAAAGATGGCTAACAATCACATGAAAAAATGCTCAACATCCCTCATAATCAGAGAGATGCAAATCAAAACCACAATGAGATACCATTTCACAGCAGTCAGAATGGCTGCTATCCAAAACTCTACATGCAATAAATGCTGGAGAGGATGTGGAGAGAAAGGAACCCTCTTACACTGTTGGTGGGAATTCAAACTAGTACAGCCACTATGGAGAACATTGTGGAGGTTCCTCAAAAAACTGGAAATAGAACTGCCATATGATCCAGCAATCGCACTCCTGGGCATACACACCGAGGAAACCAGAATTGAAAGAGACACATGTACTCCAATGTTCATTGCAGCACTGTTTATAATAGCCAGGATATGGAAGCAAACTAGATGTCCATCTGCAGACGAATGGATAAGAAAGCTTTGGGACATATACACAATGGAGTATTATTCAGCCATTAAAAAGAATACATTTGAATCAGTTCTAATGAGGTGGATGAAACTGGAGCCTATTATACAGAGTGAAGTAAGCCAGAAAGAAAAACACCAATACAGTATACTAACACATATATATGGAATTTAAAAAGATGCAAACGATAACCCTTTATACAAGACAGCAAAAGAGACACAGATGTATAGAACAGTCTTTGGGACTCTGTGGGAGAGGGTGAGGGTGGGATGATTTGGGAGAATGGCATTGAAACACGTATGTTGTCATATGTCAAACGAATCACTAGTTCAGGGTCAATGCATGTTATAGGATGCTCGGGCTGGCATGCGGGGATGACCCAGAGGGCGGATAAAGGAGAAGGGAGGTGGGTGGGGGGTTCAGGAGGGGGAACTTATGTAAACCCTGGGCCAATTCATGTCAATGTATGGCAAAACCAACCAATATAATATTGTAAAATAATTTGCCTCCAATAAAAAATAAATTACAAAAAAAAAAAAAAGATATTTTAATTCAGATTTTGGTGCATGAAATATTGAAACGTCATAGTTTACAAGGAAAGTTCTGTACCAAGACATCATTTATGAAGTAGAGAAAATTCCATATTTCATGCAGGAATATCTAATTTTTCTATGGACAAAAAAGGATTTCCATGTTTCAAATTCAACAATCTCATCCCCATTGATATATGTGAAATACAGTTGTTGGTAATATTCTGTCACTCAGTCACGTCCAACACCTTGCAACACCGGGAATGGCAGCACTCCCGACCTCCCTATACTTTACTGTCTCCAACACTTTAGTGAAACACATGTTCATCGACTTAAGTGATGCTGTCCAACGATCTCACCCCCTGTGGCCCCAATCTCCTCCTGTCCACCATCTACCCATATCAGAGCCGATAATATTTTTTTTTTCTTTTCAATGGCAAGGCAGAACCTCAATGTTTTCCCATGTATTATTTCTTCACACCAGGGTAGCCAAAGTATTGGAATTTCAGTTTCAACATCAGTCTTTCCAATAGATGTTTAGGGTTACTTTTCTTTAGGATTGGTGGGGTTGAACTCCTTGCTAGACAAGGGTCTCTCAAGAGCCATCTTTAGCACTCAGCTGCAAAGCCTCAATGCTTTGTAACTCAGCCTTCTTTATAGTGAAGCTAGCACATCCGTACATGTCTTCTGCTAAAACCATAGCCCTGACTAAAGGGACCTTTATTGCCAAAGAGATATCTCTGCTTTTCAGTACATTGTGTCTATGTCTAGGCTTATCATAGATTTTCTTCCCAGGAGAAGGGGTCTTTTATTCTCAGGGATGTGATCACTGTCCCCAGTGATTTTGGAGCTAAAGAATCCTGTCTGTCACTATTTTCAATTTTACCCTTTCTATTTGCCAAAACATTGTTAGTCTTTGACCCACCTCATTTCATACACCAAGGTCAAACGTGCCCATTGCACCAGGTATCCTTTTATACTCTGTTTTTACATTCCAGAACCCTATGATGAAATGGACATCTTTTCTCAGCTTTAATTTTAGAAAGAGCTTACAAGTCTTCCTAAAACCATTCAAGTTCCCATTTAGCATAGATGGTAAAGAATTGAAAAGCAGAGATTTCCATTTTTCATGCAGGAAAATCTGCACCCATATGTTCTTGCTTAAGAAAAGGAACTCCTCATTCCTTGTAGGAAAAACAACTATCCTGATTTTCATATGTGAAGTGTAGAAAATTCTATATGTAATGTAGGAAAAAAATCTTCACCAAATATTCATATGTAAATTGTAGATAATTGATATTTCAAATAGGAATATAGACATTGATTTGCCTATGTTAAATAAGTAATTCCATATTTCTAGTAGGAAATTTGGCACCTGTATAGGTGATGTGAAACAAAATGATTTCATACTTCATGGAAAAAAGCACCATGCCTAGAGTTTCAAATACAGAAAATACAGAAATCCATATTTCATGTAGGAAAATCAGAGTGAGATTTTCATTTGTGAAATACAGACAATTGAAAATTTTGGCCCTTATTTTGCTAAATAAAATATAGGAAGTTCATTTTTTCATGGATTCCATCTGCGATAGAGTTTTAATATGTGAAATACAGAGAATTCCATACTTAAAGGAAGAAAATCAGTGCCCAGATTTACATATGTGAAACAATCAAAATCCTTATTTTGTGTACTAAAATCGATGGCTAGCATTTAATAAGTGAAATACACAAAATTCCAGATGTCATGTAGGAAATTTAGCATCCAGTTATGTATAGGTGAAATACATTAATTTCCCATTTTCATGTAAAAAATATGCGTACAGATTTTCACATGAAGTAAAGAGATTTTCATTATTTTTTTTCTTTTCTTCTTCTTCTTCTTCTTTTTTTTTTTTTTTTTTTTACTGCAAAGACTTTTATTTTTACTCACAATGATACAGAGAATCATTGAGGGGTACTGAATGGTGGAAGAAAATGAATTGACAGGATACAGTGACAGAACTGATGCTTTCTAATTCTGCTGGTAGAGTAGACGCTTGAGACTTGGACTGCAAGGAGATCAAACCAGCCAATCCTAAAGGAAATCAGTCCAGAAACTTCACTGGAAGGACTGATGCTGAATCTGAAGCTCCAATACTTTGACCACCTGAAGCAAAGAGCCAACTCCTTGGAAAAGGTCCCGATGCTGGAAAAGATGGAAGGCAGGAGGAGAAGGGGATGACAGAGGGTGAGAAGGTGGGATGGTATCACCGATTGGATGGACATGATTTTGAGTAAGCTCTGGGAGTTGGTGATGGACAGGGAAGCCTGGTGTACTGCAGTCCATGGGGTCACAAAGAGTCAGACATGACTTAATGACGGAAAAACAATAAAGAAGGTTAGCAGTAATGAAGGCTTGAAACCCTCCAGTATAAGAGAAGAAGATGAGAAGTGTTCAAATGCTAGATTTGCCAAAGACTGAAATGTGGCCTGTGAAAGAAGAAAGTCAATGATGACTGTGCCTTTTTTTTTTTTTTAACAACTGGAACTGAGTTGCCATTTTTTGACTAAAAGACTAAAGCAGGTTTTGGAGTCAGGCAAGAGATGTGCTAAATTGGAGACAATTATTGGTCAATTATGTAGAAATATCTAGGGGATTAGAAGTTTCTTTTTTGGAAGAGAGAACTATCTTTTGAAAGTTTCTTTTAAATTATTGGAAGAGAGTTTCCCAGTTTCTGTCATTTGAATAAGTACTTGGTGGGATCTAGAATGCTGACCTTCTTCTAGACATGCTCAGTATACTTAAAACCCAGACTGAAAAAGCCTACATTGTCAAGTTGAGGACCTGTTTTCACATCTCTTGGGGTGTTATTTTGTTCCCGCTTGTTCAAAATAACTAATTGCCTTCTGCATTAAACTGAATTGTATGCAGTACTTGTACCAGTCTGAAATGGACCACATTAAGAAAGAAAAGACTGGATATGATGAATGTCCAAACTTTATTCTGAATAAAAAAATGCCCTATTCGCCTAGCAGCACTGGGTTTTAGCCTTGTAATTCCTACAGTGATGTTTTCCCAGTGGTCCTGTTTGACACACTTAGCTCTCGGGGTTTCTTGCTGAACTTACTGATTTGTGACATGAATTAGAAAATTTGATAGAACAGGATATCCTCTGGGTGCATGCAACGGCCTGTAGGTACTTGATTAGTCCCTACTTACAAAGTCTGAGCTGATTTGCGAGTAAAGGGATTAACTAGAGATTGAGTAAGGTATTCACAGAGGTTAAAGTTTAGCCAGAAGGGCTCCCAGCACAACGTTTGTCAAGTACAGGGATGAAGTAAGAACTATACTTCAATTCTGACATTTAAATGATTATTTCAAATGAGGGAAACCCTCCCTAAATGTTCCAAGCCAACTTTATTTGTTCTTCCTAAAGTATCTATTAAATGACTAGGTATTGAGATCCAATTGAAGATATACAATGTTAGCTACACACGTTGTTAAGCATAATGTTCTGCTGACATTCACAGTATTCAGTAATTAGCTTAATGAACAGGTGTAAAAGTATATTAGTTATCCAGATGTTAATTTGCAGTAACATATGCTGCCTGATTTGGGAGGGTTTTGTCTGAACTACAACCAGTAAGATTTGTTACTTAATTAGGAAATCATTGTGTCTGTGTGTGTGTGTGATTCCCACCATTAGAACCATTAGTCTTGTTTAATGTGCTCTAAACTTTGGGAACACTCTTGGTAACGTCATTCCTATGACTTTAGGCACTATACGGGAGACAGGATGAAATCTACCTTTCTGTGGGATGCCTTAATTAGTGCACAGCTGTAGGCAATGTAGAGAGGGGAAGATTCACAGCTGTAATATGCAGCTTTTAAAAGGAGATGGAAATGCACTCTCCCACTGCATATTGCATCAGCCATTCCTTCCAAGGTTTGGTAAACAAATGTGTTATCCCTCACCGAATGGATTCACAAACAATTGAAAACGAAACTGTGCACCTTTTTGGCTAAGACCAACTGAGATTTCCATTTTCATTCTGGAAATTGAGAGTTGAGTGTTGAGAAATTCACGTATGCAATATAGTGAATTCCATATTTCATAGAGGGAATTTACATGCATACATTTGTATTTGAAACACTGAGTTCTGTGCTTCACGTAGAAACATTTTGCCCTACGCCAATATGCGACCTACAGAGAATTCCATATTTAGAGATGGAATTCTCTCTAAAGAGAATTACAGATGAAGAATCTCTAATTAAGGGATATCAAGGTCATCATCCCACTATGGGACATGACTCATCAGTGCAGGGGCATTGAAGTCAGCTCATTTACTGTACAGAGGCCCTTTTAAAGTGGTTCTGTTTTCTTCCTGCTTCCACATGAGAACTCGTGCCAGCTAACCCTATCACCTCAGCCCTGTCGGGATGGGAGCAGCAGAAGGATCATCCTAAGCCATTCACTGCAAAGCACTGATGTTTAAAAAATTTGTGAAGATTTGAGTGATGTTGGAAACTGGCAAATTCTGCAGGTTCAGTTCAGTTCAGTCCCTCAGTCGTGTCCTACTATTCATGAGCCCATGGCCTTCAGTGTGCCATACCTCCCTGTATAGCATCAACTACAGGAGTGGGCTCAAACTGATCTCCATTGAGTCTGTGATGCCATCAAATCATCTCATCCTCTGTCATCCCATTCTCCTCCTGCCTTCAGTCTTTCCCAGCATCAGTGTCTTCTCCAGTGAGTCAGTTCTTTGCATAAGGTGGCCAAATTACTGGAGTTTCAGCATCAGTCTTTACAAAGAATACTTCGGACTGCTCTCTTTTAGGATGGACTGGTTGGATCTCCTTGAAGTCCAAGAGATTCTCAAGGGTTTTCTTCAACACCACAGTTGGAAAGCATCAATGTTTCAGTGCTCAGCTTTCTTTATATTACAAATCTCACAATCATACCTGACTAGTGGAGAAACCATAGCCTTCATTAGATGGACCTTTGTTGACAAAGTAATATCTCTGCTTTTTACTATGCTGTCTACATTAGTCATGTTTCCTTCAAAGGAAGAAATGTCTTTTAATTTCATGGCTGCAGTCACCATCTGCAGTGATTTTAGAGCCCAAACAATTTGGAGCCCAAAGCTGCTTTTTGGCTTCTTTCCCCATTTATTTGTCATGAAGTGATGGGACAAGAGGCCATGATCTTCGTTTTCTGATTGATGAACTCTAAGCCAGAATTTTCACTCTCCTCTTTCACTTTCATCAAGAGGCTCTTTAGTTCTTTTTCACTTTCAGCGATAAGCGTGGTATGATATTCACATCTGAGATTATTTATATTTCTCTTGGCAATCTTGTCTCCAGCTTGTGCTTCATCCAGCCCAGTGTTTCTCATGATGTATTCCGCATATAAGTTAAATGAACAGGGTGACAATATACAGCCTTTTCCTACTTGGAACCAGTCTGTTGTTCCATGTCCAGTTTTCACTGATGCTTCCTGATCTGCCAGCAGATATTCAGGAAGTAGCTCAGGTGGTCTGGTATTCCCACCTCGTTCAGAATTTTCCACAATTTATTGTGATCCACACACTCAAAGGCTGTGGCATAGTCAATAAAGCAGAAATAGATGTTTTTCTGGAACTCTCTTGCTTTTTTGATGAGCCAGAGGATGTTGGTAATCTGATCTCTAGTCCCTCTGCCTTTTCTAAAGCCAGCTTGAACATCTGGAAGTCCATGATTCATGTATTGCTGAAGTCTGGTTGGAGAATTTTCATTACTTTACTCATGTGTCAGTTGAGTGTAACCGAGTGGTAGACTGAGCTTCTTTGGCATTGCCTTTCTTGGGCAATTCTACTCAACAGGCAGCATCAGCTTATGCTACAGAGCCACCAGGGTCCCAAACCTTACATAAAAGAAAGATGTGCCTGGTCCTGTGGCTGAAAGAGTACTGCTGCATTTGAGAAAGACAGAAAGCTCTTTGTAGGGGCTCTGCATACCCCATCTCTTTGCTTTGTAATCTGGGCCATTCTGTTTCTTGGCTGCTTTGCATCTCCCTCAATGGCCCTGAGTGCTCTCTTGCCGCCACTCTGACATCCTTGGGCTTGATTCCCTGGCTTCAAACTGCCAGCCAGGCCAGTTCTGGCAGTTCGCATGCAGTTTTGGGCCAGTGAGTGCAGATACAGACACAGATACACCCAACACTAAAAGAAAATTTTCACAGATGCAGAACTACACCTTTACTTGTCCAGGAAAATGGACTTGGGTAAGGACCTCTCATTTTCTCTGGTGGTTTTCTTCCATTTACTTGTGAATCAAGTTAGTGTCCTCTTCTACCTGTACTGTTTACTCTGAAAGGTTTCAAAATGTTGGGACATGTCATGAGGAGGACTGACCTACTCAGAGTTGGGTGGGCTGGAAGTGCTTGTGGTGAACAGCTGAATGAGTGGTGCTATTCTGTATTCCTCCATCTTATTGACTGGTTCACAGTGCCAGTCACACTGATATGATTCCATTCCATGCACTTTCCTTCCAGCAACCACACCAGAATAACATGGGGCTTCGGACTGCACTGACTTTAAGCACCCCATCTCAGCAATGTCTCTCAAAATCATTGTTTGTCAATGTCATGCAATTATGGCAGGCCCAGTACCCACTCAGGCCCAAGACTTCTGAGAGAGGTGTCCCTGTGCCTGCTAATTGTGTAAGAGCCTGTTTGGAGATACTTTCACTCCCCCTCCCCCATGGTTATCTCCCGGTAGCAGGGAAAGGACAAGTCGGGGCTTTCAAAAGGCCAAAGAGAATGTGACAGGACTGTGTCTGAAGCACTATCATGAAGAAGGTGCATATGGATCCAAAGGACCTCTGCTGAAACAAGTCACTGAACGTGAAGCCCAAAAGGTCAGGTGGCTTCAATTTTTGGCAACACCATAGTTTACTTCTACTCACACATACACAGAATCCCCGCACAGATCACACCCTGGGGAGCCTGCCTGCCCTGGGCCCACAACTCATGGCTTTATTGTGCAGAAAGTGGCATTCCTCTCCCAAGAGGGCATGATTCCAGGCCAGGCCTCCCTAACTTTCTAAATGCCAAGGCTCTCTTTCTGTTACCCTCATGAGGCTGTGGTAGATCTTCCTATAGCTCAGGATCCCTGCCAGGCTTTTAGCTTATGGAGTTCATGAACCATGAATTCAGCTAAAGTTTTGGCTGGGGGACAACCAGATGCCCGCTTAAATTCCAGTCTCCTTGTGAGTCTCATGGAACACATTTCACTCAGGATTACCGTAACAAAATCAGAGATTGTCCTCCAGTGAGACTTTCAGAACCATCTCTCAAGTGCAGAGAGACATTTTGCCTCTCTACCATCCACAGCCAAGGATGAGATCCCAGAGAAAGAAAGGAATTTATGTCAGGATTTTTGGCCAAGAAGTGTAACAGCTTTGTTCCGACTGCTATTCCCTTCTCCCTAAGCCTGAAAACCTGAAGGCTCTGAACTGCTTTCATGGGCATCAAAGTCTTCCACTATCCTAGGATCCCTTGATGCAAACAGCCCACCACCATTCAGTTCAACTTATTTCTGTCCCTCATTCATCTTACACTTTGTGACCCCATCAACTGAAGCATGCCAGGCTTACCTGTTCATCTATAGCTCCCAGAGCTTGCTCAAATACATCTCCATCAAGTGGTGATGCAATATCTCTCTTGCTAGTCTTTGAAAAATAGTGACGCCATCCAACCTTCTCATTTTTTGTCGTCCAATTCTCATTCTGTCATCAGTCTTTCCAAGTTTCAGAGTGTTTTACAGGGTCTGTTCTTCACATCAAGTGGCCAAAATACTGAAGTTTCAGCTTCAGCATCTGTCCGAATACTCATTACCAATTTCTCTTAGGATTCACTTGTTTCTTCTACATGCAGTGCAAATCTCAATTGTCTTTTCCAATAGGATCGATCAAAATATCAGTTCTTTGGTAGTCAGCTTTAATTTACAAATCTCACGTCCATACCTGACTGCTGGGAAACCCATAGCTTTGACTAGATGGACCTTTTTCAGCAAAGTAATATGTCTGCTTTTTAATATGCTGTCTATTTACGTCATAGTTTTTATGGCCGCAGTCACCATCTACAGTGATTTTGAAGTCCAAGATAGGAAAGCCTGTCATGGTTTCCACTGTTTCCCCATCTCTTTGCCATGAAGAATTGGGACCAGATACCATGAACTTCAGTCATTGAATGTGCAGTTTGAAACCAAAATTTTCACTCTCCAATTTCACTTTCATTAAGAGATTTCTTAGTTTCTCTTCACTTTGTGTCGTAATGGTGGTGTCGTCATATATCTGTGTTTGTTGCTATTTCCCCTGGCAAACTGGATCCTAACTTGTTCTTCATGCAGCTTGGCATTTCACACGACGCAGTCTACAAAACTAAACAGGGTGACAATATACAGCCTTGAGTGGCTACTTTCCCCAACTTTGGAACCAGTCCATTGTTTCCCGTCCATGATAACTGTTGTTTCATTATCTTCATGGAAGTTTCTCAGGAGGCAGGTCAGGTTGTATGATATTCCCATCTCTTGAAGAATTTTCCACACTTTTTGCGTTCAACAAGCCATGTTTTGACATAGTCAATAAAGCAGGGGATATTTTTCTGGAAACTGCTTGCTTTTTTGAGCATACAGTGGGTATGGAAAATTTGATCTCTGGTTCTTCTGCCTTTTGTAAATGCAGCTTGAATCTCTAGAAATTCTTTTACATACTGTTGAAAACTTCCTTGGAGAATTCCGTGCATTTCTTTTTGCTTTATGTGAAACGAGTGCAATTATGTATTAGTTCAAAGGAATGCGATGAAAAGTGATCATTTTCAGTCCTGTGGCCACTGCTGAGTTCTCCAAATTTGCCTTCATATTGAGTGCAGTACTTTCACAGCATCATATTTTAGGATTTGAAATATCTCAACTGGATAGCCATCACCTCCACCAGATTTGTTCTCACTAATGTTTCCTAAAGCCTTCTTGACTATGCATTCTAGGATGCCTGGGTCTAGGTGAGTGATGATACCATCGTGCTTTTCAGCATTGAACATTTTCTTTGTGTAGTTCTTCTGTGTATTTTTGCCACCTTTTCTTATATTTCTGCTTGTCTTTCTTCCCTAATATGTGTGTCCTTTATTGCATAAAATGTTCCCCTACTATATTTAATTTTCTTGAGGAGATCTCTAGCCTTTCTTATTCTATTGTTTTCCTTTATTTCTTGGCATAGATCAGTGAGAAAAATTTTCTTATAAACCATAACTATTCTTCAAAACTCTACATTTAGGTGGGTGTAACTTTCCTGTTCTTGTTTTCCTTCCATTTCTCTCTCTCTCTCTCTCTCTTTCTCTCTCTTTTTGTTTCCTTTTCTTCAGCTGTTTTTAAGGCTTCTTCAGGTAACCATTTTTCCTTTTGCATTTCTTTCTTCTGGGGATATTCTTCATTGCTTCATTTTGTACAATGTCACAAACTTCTGCACAAACTTCTCTCTCAGATCTAATTCCTTGAATCAATTTGCATTTGCAATTACAATAAAAAATATTTTATTTAGATTAAACTTGAATGATCAAGGGGTTTTCCCTACTTTCTTCAATATAAGAATGATTTTTTTCAACGTGTGTTGCTGATCTGAGCCACAGTCAACTTCCAGTATTGTGTTGACTGACTGTATAGACTTCAGCAATACGTGAA
Source organism: Moschus berezovskii (assembly GCF_049115385.1). Lineage (NCBI taxonomy): Eukaryota > Metazoa > Chordata > Mammalia > Artiodactyla > Moschidae > Moschus > Moschus berezovskii. The sequence goes on from NC_142489.1 coordinate 60,174,667, forward strand.
TTGTGAACTTCCATATGTTCAAGCTTCCTTTAGAAAAGACAGAGGAACCAGAGATCACATTGCCAACATCTGCTCAATCATCAAAAAAGCAAGAGCATTCCAGAAAACAAATCTATTTCTGTATTATTGACTATGCCAAAGCCTTTGACTGTGTGGATCACAATAAATTGTGGAAAATTCTGAAAGAGATGGGAATTGCAGACCACCTGACCTAAATCTTGAGAAACCTATATACAGGTCAGGAATCAACAGTTAGAACTGGACATGGAAAAACAGATTGGTTCCAAATAAGGAAAGGAGTGTGTCAGAGCTGTATATTTTCACCCTGCTTATTTAACTTATATTCAGAGTACATAATGAGAAACGCTGGGCTGGAAGGAGAAGCTGAAATCAAGATTGCTGGGAGAAATATCAATAACCTGAGGTATAAAGATGACACCACCCAAATGGCAGAGGGTGAAGAGGAACTGAAAAGCCTCTAGATGAAAGTGAAAGAGGAGAGTGAAAAAGTTGGCTTGAAGTTCAACTTTCAGAGAACTAAGATCATGGCATCTGGACCCATCACTTCATGGATCTGGATGGCGAAACAGTGGAAACAGTGTCAGGATTTACTTTGGCGGGCTCCAAAATCACTGAAGATGGTGATTGTGGGCATAAAAGTAAAAGACATTTACTCCTAAGAAGGAAAGTGATGACTAACCTAGATATTATATTAAAAAGCAAAGACATCACTTTGCCAGCAAAGGTCCATCTAGTCAAGGCTATTGTTTTTCCAGTGGTCATGTATGGATGTGAGAGTTAGATGGTGAAGAATGTTGAGTGCCAAAAAATTGATGCTTTTGAACTGTGGTTTTGGAGAAGACTCTGGAGAGTCCCTTGGACTGGGAGGAAATCCAACCAATCCTAAAGGAATGATTCTAAAGGAAATCAGTGTTTTGTGATCTTGGAAAGGATTGATGCTAAAGCTGAAACTCTAATACTTTGGCCATCTCATGCGAAGAGTTGACTCGATAGACAATACCCTGATGCTGGGAGGGATTGAGGGTAGGAGGAGAAGGGGAAGATAGAGGATGAGATGGTTGGATGGCGTCACCCACGAAATGGATATGAGTTTGAGTAACTCTAGGAGTTGGTGATTGACAGGGAGGCCTCTTGTGCTTCGGTTCATGGGGTGGCAAAGAGTTGGGCACGACTCAGCTACTGAACTGAACTGAACTGAACTGAAAGAGATTCACTATCCTCAACTTCATAGTATATTATCAGTTTGATTTCGGTATTGTTCATCTGATGATGTAAATATGTGGAATCATGTCTCGTGTTGTTGGAAGAGGGTGTATCCAATCACAGTATCTTGTCTTGGCAAAACTGTGAGGATTTGCCCTGGTTTATTTTGTACCCGAAGGCCAAACATGTCTGTTACTTTAGGTAGTTTTTAATTTCCTACTTTTCCATTCCAGTCCAGTATGTTGAAAATAACATCTTATTTTGTGGGTATAAGTCCTAGAATGTCCTACTGGTAATCACAGACCTACTCAACCTCAGCTTCACCCTGACCTTCCGCTCAACTTCCACTTTAGCATTCCTGGTCATGACATAGACTTGGATTACAGTACTACTGAATGGTTAGCCTTGAAAATAAGCAGAGATATTTCATTTTTATATTGCAATCAAATACTACAATTTACACTCTTTTTATTGATGAGGGTAGCTTCTTCCATTTCTTCTCTAGGGATTCTTGCCCACTTTTGAAGATAAAATGGTCATTTGAATTAAATTTGTCCATTCCATTCATGAACAAATGGATTGCTGAAACTTTGATCTTCACACTTGTCATCTCCTGTTTGACTACTTAAATTTTACCTTTATCATGGACCTAACTTTGTAGCTTCCTATGAAATATCATTCTTTAGAGCATCAAACTTTAACTTTATCACCACTCATATCCACAACTCGGTGTTGTTTGTCCTATGGCTCCATCTCTTTATTTTCACTGGAGTTACTTCCTCACTGAGTTCTAGAAGTAGATAGGACACCTATGAACCTGGCGTGTTCATCTTTCAGTGTCCTATCTTTTTGGCTTTTCATATCGTTCATTGGGTGTGGACATGAGTTTGAGTGTACTCCGGGAGTTGGTGATGGACAGGGAGGCCTGGCGTGCTGTGATTCATGGGGTCGCGGAGAGTCGGACACGACTGAGCGACTGAACTGAACTGAACTGAAGCAAGGATACTTAAGTGGTTTTCCACTCCCTTCTCCAGTTGACCACATTTTGCCAGAATTCTCCACCAGGTCCAATCCATCTTGGGTGGCTCTACCTGGCATATTTCATAGTTTCATTGAGGTAGACAAGGCTGTGATCCATTGGAACAGTTTGGTTAGCTTTCTGTGATTGTGCTTTTCATTCTCTCTGCTCTCTGATGGATAAAGATAAGAGGCTTATGAAAATATCCTGATGGGAGAAACAGACTGAGTGAGCCTAGGTCCTGCTCTGATATGTGGGGCCATATTCAGTGAATCTTTAATCCAATTTTCTCTTGATGGGTGTGGCTGTGTTCAGGTCTCGTTGTTTGAACTGAGCCCAAACTATCTTATGGGAAACGAAAGTACTTGGGACCTCCTTCAAAAGGATTTGAGCAAGCACACTTGTATTGAGTTCCCGTGACTACTCTGCATCCCACACTCTGCTGGAGACTCCTGGACACTCACAAGCAAGTCTGGCTCACTCTCTTTTGGGGACACTGCTCCTTATTCTTGACTCCTTGTGCACGCAAGGTTTTGTGTGCGCCCTCTAACAGTCTGTTTCACTCCTGTGGAAGTTGTATATTCAAATCTCACTGGCCTCCAAAGTCAAATTCCCTGGGGTTCTCAGTCCCTTTGACAGATCCCCAGGTTGAGAAAACTGTAGGAGTCCTAGAACTTCCTTAAATGTACAAAACTTTCTTTGGAATAATCATCCTTCAACTTGTGCATTGTGTGTTAGGCGGCTTTATGTTAGCTTGTAAGGTGACCTCCTCTGAGAGAGTTTATGTTACAAACTGCATGACCATGTCTGTAGCAGCCAGAGCCTCTCTTCCCTGTGAGGGCATTGCTGACCCATGCCTCTTCAGGAGACACTCAATCACTCAAATGCAGTTCTGACTCTGTCTCTGTGTGGTCTCTGCGTATAGGTGCACAAAATGTTTTATTGAACACTTGGGGCATCGCTGGTATTTATTGATTCTAAATGCAAATTCACTGCTCCTACATTCTTGTTAGTTTTCCTTTGCCCTTGGACATCTGTTGTTGTTGTTTGTGGGACCCAACATTCTCCTTCAAAGGTCCTTCAGAAACAAACTGTAATTTTGGACTTCTCACAGGGAAAATTGGTTTCACACTGTTCTACTTTCCCATCTTCGGTCCCTCACGGGCACACAGTACCAAAGGGGGAAATGCCTCCATCCCACATCTGCACTTTCTTCACCTTTCTGAGCTTTCAGATAGGCAGGAAGTACCTGGACATGGCCAAGGTCACCCTGTGTTTTCTTGGATGTGTGTGGTTTCACAATTAAGGATTTTACCTTTTCATGTCATTCGTCTCACATGATGCTATTGTTGATCACTCATAAAAAGAGAGTGTGCTACGTGATTGGCTGATCCGAGGCAGCACTCTCCCAGGGCCTTCCTCTAATTTGGAAATTTTTTACAGTGCAGTAGGTTTTCTTTCTCTTTCTCCTTCTTTTCTGAAGGACCTTCACCTCTTTATACTCTTATTTCCAGTTATAGCCGTGTTCACCATTTCCACAGGCCAGCCCTCTTTCCCCAGACTGAAGGGTCCACAGGCTATAATTTCAAAGCCCCACACCACTGGAGTTATACTGGATGACTCTTCAAGTGTTCCACATCCTCTTCCTGCTACAAACACACATGACCACAGCAGAAACTATGAGATTCTTCATGTCTCTTGATGTAAACCCAGATTTGTGAACGCACAGTACTGAGTTGTAACTGGTCATCTTTTCCTCAGTCCTGTCTTAAGCAGGAAGGACCATCTCAGAGATGCATGGACCAGTCTCTCCCAGTCTGTGGATGTCTGGTGCCTCTTTCCGCTTGCTCCATATCGCGTGGTCTGTGATTTTCATCTCTGTGTCAGCTGTGATTGGATGCACATCCACACAGGAAAACACACAAACACAGGAAACAAGCCTACGTGGCTAGACACACACAAATGTGCAAGGTACATTGAAACATAGGCAAACAGGGCACATAGGAGTTTCTGCAACTGAAGAACCAGTGCTTCATATGAAATATGGAGATTTCCTTATTTTTTATAGGAAAATATCCATTCTGAACTCAAATATGAAGTGTACAGATGTCCAAATTCCATGACGGAGTCTTCCCCCCCATATTTTGATACAGTAAATACAAGCCATTTCCCACTTCATGGAATCCATTCTTTCTTTGGGGATATGTTTTCAGAAATAAAACTATCTCTCTACTTCATGAAGAAACAGTGGTGCCCATATTTTCACTTGTGCAGTAGAAATAGTTCCAATTTCATACTGGTTTTCCATGTCTTCAAAAAGCAGTGCTAAGATTTTCATGTGTGAAATTTCTAGAACTTCACACTTAATAGTAGAGAACCACCACACAGATTCATGTATGAGGTGTAGACTAGTCTACATTTCACATTAAAAACAAAACAAACAAAAAGCAAAAAAAAAACAGCTTCCAGATTTTCTTAAAATGAATAAAAAAATGCAGTATATCATGGAGTAAAACAAGCATCACCATATTTGCACGTAAAAAATTCTCCATTTAAGTTCAATTCAGTCAAGTCTCTTAGTCGTGTTCAACTTTTGCGACCCCATGTACTGCAGCTTGTCTTGTTTCCCTGTCAATCACCAACTCCCAGAGATTACTCAAACTCATGTCCATCGAGTCGGTGACGCCATCTAACCATCTCATCTTCTGTCATTCTCTTCCCTTATTGCCTTCAATATTTCCCAGGATCAGGGTCTTTTCCAAAGAGTCAGTTCTTTGCATCAGGGGTCCGGATTATTGGAGTTTGTGCTTCAGCATCGGTGCTTCCAATGTATATTCAGGACTGATTTCCTTTGGCCTCCTTGCAGTCCAAGAGACTCTCAAGGGTCTTCACCAATGCCTCATTTTAAAGGCATCAATTCTTCCATGCTCAGCTGTTTTTACAGTTTAAATTTCACATCCGTACATTACTGCAGGAGAAACCATCACTTTGACCAGGTGGAACTTCGCTGGAAAAGCAATGTCTCTGCTTTTCAATATGTTGTCTAGGTAGTTCATAGCTATTAATCCAAGTACCAAGTGTTTTTAATTTTATGGCTGCAGTCACAATCTTCAATTATTTTGGAGCCCTCCAAAATAAAGTCTATCAGTATTTCCATTGTTCCTCCACCCATATTTTAAACAGGGATGGGACCATATGTCATGATCTTAATTTTCTGAATGTTGAATATTAATTCAAAATTTTCACTCTCCTCTTTAATTTTCATCAAGAGGTTCTTTATATCTACTTAATTTTTGCCATAAGAGTGATTTCATTTGAGGCTGTTGATATTTCTTGCAGCAATCTTTATTCATGCCTGTGCTTCTTAAAGTCTGGCATTTAGCATGTTGTACACTACATATGAACTCTGGATGGAGGTTTGTGATATTCTACAGGAAACAGGAACCAAGACCATCCCCAAGAAAAGGAAAAGCAAAAAAGCAAAACAGCTGTCTGAGAAAACCTTACAATGTTCTATGGAAAAAAAAAGAGAAGCCAAAAGCAAAGGAGAAATGGAAAGATTTATCCATTTGATTGCTGAGGTGCAAAGAATAGCAAGGAGAGTTAAGAAAGCCTTCCTGAGTGATCAATATAAAGAAATAGATAGGAAAAATAGAATGAGAAAGACGAGAGCCCCTTTAAGTAAATTTGAGATACCAAGGGACTATTACATGCAAAGAAGGGCTCAATGAAGAACCAAAATTGTATGGACCTAATGAAGCAGAAAATATTAAGAAGAGCTGCAACAAATACTTAGAACTGTTCAGAAAAGATCTTTCAGTTCAGTTCAGTTCAGTCGCTCAGTCGTTTCCAACTCTCCGCGACCCCATGAATCACAGCACCCCAGGCCTCCTTGTCCATCACAAACTTCCAGAGTTCACTCAAAATTCACAATGATGTGATCACTTATGCTCACCTATGGCCAGACATCCTGGAATGGGAATTCACGTGGGCTTTAGGAAGTATCACTATGAACAAAGCCAGTGGAAGTGACAGAATTTCAGTTCAGGTATTTCAAATCCTAAGAGATGATGCTGTGAAAATGTTGCACTCCACATGTCAGCAAACTGGGAAAACTCAGCAGTGACCACAGGATTGGACATGATCAGCTTTCATTCCAATCCCAAAGAAAGGCAATGCCAAAGAATGCTCCAAACTACCGCCCAATTCCACTCATCTCACACGCTAGAAAATAATGTTCAATATTCTCCAAGCCAGGATTCAAAAATGGATGAACCGTGTTCTTCCAGAAGTTCAAGGTGGTTTTAGAAAAGGGAGAGGAACCAGAGATCGAACAGCTAACATCTGCTGGATCATCGAAAAAGCAAGAGAGTTCCAGAAAAACATTTCTTTCTTCTTTATTTCCTATGCAAAAACCTTTGCCTGTGTGGATCTCAATAAATTACGGAAAATTCTGAAAGAGATCAGAATACCAGACCACCTAACTTGTCCCTTGAGAAACTTGTTTGCAGGTCAGGAATCAATAGATATTACTGGACATGGAACAACATCTTGATTCCAAATAGGAAAATGAATATGTCAAGGCTGTACTTTCACCCTCCTTATTGAACTTTTATGCAGAGTACATCATGAGAAACGCTGGGCTGAAGGAAGCACAAACTGGAATCAAGATTGCTGGGAGAAATATCAACAACCCAGATATGCAGGTGACACCACAATTATGACAGAAAGTGAAGAACAACTAAAGAGTTTCTTGATTAACACAATGAGGAGAATGAAAACGTTGGCTTAAATTTCAACTTTTATCAACTCAGATTATGGCCTCGAGTCCCATCACTTCTGGCAAATAGGTGGGGAAAGAGTGGCTGCCAATATATGTGTATATATATCAATGGAAAAGATCCTCACGCTGTGAAAGATTGAGGGTAGGAAGAGAAAGGGATGACAGAGAATGAGGTGGTTGGAGAGTATCACCGATTCAATGGACATGAGTTTGGGTATACTCAAGGGGCTGATAACGGACAAGCAGGTCTGGCGTTCTGCAGTTCATGGGGTCACAAATAGTCTGACACGACTGAATGACTGAAGTGATTATTATATACAATTTAAATAAGCACGGTGACAATATGGACAGCACGATTTGGGTGAAGCTGTCCTGCTTCCAGCCCATGATATCTTGGTACATGTAGGGGCTCTCAGTCTGCTTCACGCTGAAGCACAGTCTCTTGTCAAAGGGCTGGTCTCCCCTGTCCTTGATGAACTTCCTTTTGCCGGCTGTTACTCCCCTGACAAACGTCTGCAGGGTGGTGGTCCCGATGGCCATCAACGTGTCCATGAACAGGGATTTGCCTTTCCTGTTCACCGTCAGCCCCATAGTCATGCCCGAATTCAAGGGCTGGACACCTGTGGCACAAGCCGGTGTATCAGGGGCTGATGCCCCATCTGCGCCTGCTCAGCCCCTGGACCCAGGAGGGCCCCGACTAGATTCTGGAACGATGCCTCCAGGGCTGGGGAGTTCTCCCGTCCCTGCTCCACAGTGTCTGACTTCTCAGGGCTTTCATCCTGGAAGCCGTCCACCCCACTTCTGCTCTTGATGGGGCAATTGGGCACTGACTGGCCGAGTCCATGTTGATGCCTGCCAGGCCGGGTCCATGTTGTTTTGGGGTCCAGGCTCTGAGAGGGGAACTTTGGAACATCAGGCTGGCAGCAAACAGCAGGCTACTCTTGGCCTCATGCCCCTTGCCAACAACTAGTGCTCTGGAGGCGGCCTTGAGAAGCTGCTCTTGCTGCATCAGGAGATCTGCTTATGGGCATGGTTTGGGGAGGTCTGGTTACTTCTGCTGAAATTGCCCTACTTCTGCATCTTGCTGTGGCACCGTTTGAGGTCATGAATGTGATATTTGCAGTATATCAGGTGCTGCTCAAGAGGCCCTGAGCAACCCTATAGATCCCCCACCCCATGGGGCCACACCCTTATTCTTTTTTGAAAGAGTTAAAAAATCTTAGTTTCATTCAGCCCCTTACAGATTGTTCAGTTTACATATATATTTGAAACTACAGACCAAAAATAGTGGGCCCCACACCTGCAAAAATACTGCAATGACCAAGCCAAGTAAAGACAGATTTGCACTCTGTAAGCTCTCTGTGAGGCCAGGAGGTGGTCGGTTCGAAGTAGAAAATTCAAAACTGTACAAAAATACGGTTTTGATTTCATTTCACTCTGAACATTCAATATGATTACAAGCTCAGAAGCCTGTCAGGGGACAGGCTTCTGGAATCGTCCCCACCCCTGGCGGCAAGGCAGATGTCTAGGTACACAGGGCACTCGTGGACAGCATCCACTACTTGGTATATTGTAGAGACCTGAAAGCTGAGACCAAGAATATGAAACGTCGATATAATATGGCAGTTCTCTTAAAAAGGAGGTTCTGCATTTAACAGTGTGCCAACAGAGTTTTAACTTATTAAAAAATATATTCTAAGTGAACCTAAAAATTATATTTTATACACATAAAAATGCATCTTATTTGTGGTGTAAGCACGCGGCCCGGCTCCCAGAGGGGGCGGTGGTTTCGGCTGCCGGCTGCACGCGGGTCGGGGCATGCTTGGTCCGACATTCGGGGGGTTGGTGAGCACGAGGCCCGGTAGGCTAGGGTCGCCGCCGGGGCGAGGCGCCCCCTGCACCAAGCCCAGGGCGGGCCGAGGCCAGAGCATGGGGACCCCGGTCGCCTTCGCCTGCCCGGCCCAGGGAAGGCCATGCTCAAGGAGTGGCCCCACGTCTAAGGGTCAGCGAGGAGTGGCGACCACAGGACCTGAAGAACAGAGTGCTCCCCGAAACCCGCCTCCGCATGGTGCCTGCCCCTAGTAGGCTGGTGACATTATTTCGGCTGCACCTTCAAAACTGGTCCCTGGCCGCATTTGATTCTCCACCTGGTGAGCCCGCTTCGTATTTGTGGCCATCGTTTAAGATGCAGCAAGAAGGGAGCCAGGTGGAGACCTGGCCTCTAGCTCCTGCTTCTGTCTCTTCCCCCAGCTCTGCCTTCCAGGGACACGGTCGCCCTCCAGAAGAGGAGGCCCAAGCAGGAGGCGGTAGGGACAGGAATTGAACGGCAAGCCACGTCCGAGAAGTTTTCAGTGTAAGAGACCTGTTGGGGGAGCTGGTTCCCATTTCCCCACATTCTGCTGCTCCAAGGAAGTGCAGCCGCTGCACCTTACCTTGGACAAGGGGTATCCCCTCAAGGCTGCCCCTCCTGACCCTGAACGTGGAGTAGCTCCTCTCGGCCCTCCTGTGCCCGCACAGGCACCGCCTATTGGACATGGGTAAGCTCCTCTCAGCCACTGGCCCTGGCCTCAGGCATGGGGTAGCTCCTCAGGGCCGTGTCTCTTTGCGTGGTCGGTTGCTCCGGGGCCGGCGTGTCTTGAGTCTGCACCACCAGGTAGGTATTGCGAGGGGACATCAGAGGGCAGACACACTGAAATCTTAATCACAGAAACTAGTCAATCTGATCACATGGACCATAGCCGAATGTGGTCCACTGGAGAAGGGAATGGCAAACCACTTCAGTATACTTGCCTTGAGAAACCCATGAACAGTAACAAAGGGCAAAATGATATGATATACTGAATGAGGAAATCCCCAGGTCGGTAGGTGCCCAGTATGCTACTGGAGATCAGTGGGGAAGTAACTCTAGAAGGAATGAAGGGATGGAGCAAAAGCAAAACCAACACCCAGTTGTGGATGTGACCGGTGATAGAAGCAAGGTCCGATGCTGTAAGAGCAATATTGCATCGGAACCTGGAATGTTAGGTCCATGAATCAAGGCAAATTGGAAGTGGTCAAACAGGAGATGGAAAGAGTGAACATAGACATTCTAGGAATCAGTGAATTAAAATGGACTGGAATGGGTGAATTTAACTCAGATGACCATTAAATCTACTACTGTGGGCAGGAATCCCTTAGAAGAAATGGAGTAGCCATCATGGTCAACAAAAGAGTCCGAAATGCAGTACTTGGATGCAATCTTAAAAACGACAGAACGATTTCTGTTCGTTTCCAAGGCAAACCATTCAATATTACAGTAATCCAGGCCTATGCCCCAATCAGTAACGGTGAAGAAGACGAAGTTGAACGGTTCTATGAAGACCTACAAGACCTTTTAGAACTAACAACCAAAAAAGATGTGCTTTTCATTATAGGGGACTGGAATGCAAAAGTAGGAAGTCAAGAAACACCTGGAGTAACAGGCAAATTTGGCCTTGGAGCACAGAATGAAGCAGGGCAAAGGCTAATAGATTTTGTCAAGAGAATGCACTGGTCGTAGCAAACACCCTCTTCCAAAAAAACAAGAGAAGACTCTACAAATGGACATCACCAGATGGTCAACACTGAAATCAGATTGATTATATTCTTTGCAGCCAAAGATGGCTAACTCTATACAGTTAGAAAATCAAGACCAGGAGCTGACTGTGGCTCAGATCATGAACTTCTTTTTGCCAAATTCAGACAGAAATAGAAGAAAGTAGGGAAAAGCTCTAGACCATTCAGATATGACCAAAATCAAATCCCTTATGATTATACAGTAGAAGTGAGAAATAGATTTAAGGGACTAGATCTCATAGATAGAGTTCCTGAGGAACTATGGATGGAGGTTCGTGACATTGTACAGGAGACAGGGACCATCCCCATGGAAAAGAAATGTAAAAAAAGCAAAATGCCTGTCGGAGGAGGCCTCACAAATAGCTGTGAAAGGAAGAGAAGCGAAAAGGAAGTGAAAGGAAGAGAAGCGAAAAGAGAAGTGAAAGGAAGAAAAGCAAAGGAGCAAAAGAAAGGTATAAGCATCTGAATGCAGATTTCCAAAGAATAGCAAGGAGAGATATGAAAGCCTTCCTCAGTGATCAATGCAAAGGAGAGGAAGAGGAAAACAACAGAATAGGAAAAGCAAGAGACCTTTTCAACAAAATTAGAGGTATCAAGGGAATGTTTCATGCAAAAATGGGCTTGATAAAGGACAGAAATGGTATGGACCTAACAGAAGCAGAAGATATTAAGAGGAGGTGGCAACAATACACAGAAGAACTGTACAAAAAATATCTTCACAATGAAGATAAACACGATGGCGTGATCATTCACCTGGAGCCAGACATCTTAGAATGTGAAGTCAAGCGGGCCTTAGAGAGCATTACTACAAACAAAGCTAGTGGAGTTGATGGAATTCCAGTTGAGCTATTTCAAATCTTGAAAGATGATGCTGTGAAAGGGCTGCACTCAATAAGCCAACAAATTTGGAAAACTCAGCAGTGGCCACAGGACTGGAAAAGGTCACTCTTCATTCCAATCCTAAAGAAAGGCAATGTCAAAAAATGCTCAAACGACTGAACAATTGCACTCATCTCACAAGCTAGTACAATCATGCTCAAAATTCTCCAAGCCAGGCTTCAGCAATATGTGAACCGTGAAATCACAGGTGTTCAAGCAAGTTTTGGAAAAGCTAGAGGCATCAGAGATCAGATTGCTAACATCCGCTGGATCATGGAGAAAGCAAGAGAGTTCCAGAAAAACATCTATTTCTGCTTCATTGACTATGCCAAAGCCTTTGACTGTGTGGATCACAATAAACTGTGGAAAATTCTGAAAGAGATGGGAATACCAGACCACCTGACCTGCCTTTTGAGAAACGTGTATGCAGGTCAGGAAGCAACAGTCAGAACTGGACATGGAACAACAGACTGGTTCCAAAAGGAAAAGGAGTACGTCAAGGCTGTATCTTGTCACCCTGCTTATTTAACTTATATGCAGAATACATCATGAGGAACGCTGAGCTGGAAGAAGCACAAGCTGGAATCAAGATTGCTGGGAGAAATATCAATAACCTGAGATACGCAGATGACACCACCCTTATGGCAGAAAGTGAAGAGGAACACAAAATCCTCTTGATGAAAGTGAAAGGGGAGAGTGAAAAGGTTGGCGTGCAGCTCAATATTCAGAAAACGAAGATCATGCCATCTGGTCCCATCACTTCATGTGAAATAGATGGGAAAACAGTGGAAGCAATGTCAGACTTTATTTTTTTTGGGCTCCAAAATCACTGCAGATGCTGACAGCAGCCATGAAATTAAAAGACTCTTACTCCTTGGAAGGAAAGTTATGAGCAACATTGACAGTATATTAAAAAGCAGAGACATCACTTTGCCAACTAAGATCCGTCTAGTCAAGGCTATGGTTTTTCCCGTGGTCATGTATGGATGTGAGTCTTGGACTGTGAAGAAAGCTGATCACCAAAGAATTGATGCTTTTGAACTGTGGTGTTGGAGAAGATTCTTGAGAGTCCCTTTTACTTCAAGGAGACCCAACAACTCCATTCGAGAAGAGATCAATCCTTGGTGGTCATTGAAGGGACTGATGCTAAAGCTGAAACTGCAATACTTTGGCCACCTCATGAGATGAGTTGACTCACTGGAAAAGACTCTGATGCTGGGAAAGGTTGGGGGATGGAGGAGAAGGGGACTACAGAGAATCAGATGGCTGGATGGCATCACCGACTCTCTGTACATGAGTTTGAGTGAACTCCGGGAGTTGGTGATGGACAGGGAGGCCTGGCGTGCTGTGATTCATGAGGTTGCGGAGAGTTGGACAAGACTGAGTGACTGAACTGAACTGAAGTGAATCTACTTCATAGAGGTTATTTGTATTTCTTCCAGTAGTATTAATTCAAGCTTGTGAATCATCCAGATTGGCATTTCGCAACTTTTACACTATATAGAGGTTAATTAAGCAGGGTGGCAATATGCAGCCTTGGAACAATCTTTTCCTGATTTGGAAGCAACCTGTCGTTTCATATTCTATTGCTTCTTTTCCTAGATATAGATTTCTCAAGAGGTAGGTCAGGTGGTCTTGTTTTCCCACCATTTTATTATTATCATTATTAGTTAACAATTTGTTGTGATCCACACAGTCACAGGCTTTGGCATTACAATGAAGCAGAAGTAGAGGTTTCTGTTTTTCTTGTTTTTGGAGATCTCTTGCTTTTCTGATGATTCCCATGGATGTTGGCAATTTGATCTTTCTTTTCCTACCCTTGTCTAAATCCACCTTGAACATGTTGAAGTTCGTTGTTCATGTACTGTTGAATCTGGAAGGGAGAATTTTGAGCATTACTTTTCTACCATTTGACATGGGGGCAAATGTGTGGTAATGTGAACATTCTTTGGGATTGGACTGAAAACTGAACTTTTCCAGTCTTGGGGCAATTGCTGAGTTTTTCAAATTTGCCGGCATATTGAGAGTAGCGCTTTCACAGAATCATCTTTTAGCCTGTGAAATAACTTAACTGGAATTCCATCAGCTCCACTAGTTTTCTCCATATGATGCTTCATAAGGATTCAGTTCAGTTCAGTTCACTTCAGTCGCTCAGTCGTGTCTGACTCTCTGCGACCCCATGAATCACAGCATTCCAGGCCTCCCTATCCATCACCAACTCCCGGAGTTCACTGAAACTCATGTCCAAAGAGTCGGCAATGCCATCCAACCATCTCATTCTCTGTCGTCCTCTTCTCCTCCAGCCCCCCACCTTTCCTAGCATCAGAGTCTTTTCGAGTGAGTCAACTCCTCCCATGAGATGGCCAAAATATTGCAGTTTCAGCTGTATCATCAGTCCTTCTAAAGAACACCCAGGATTGATCTCCCTTAGAATGGACTTTTTGGATCTCCTTGCAGTACAAGGGACTCTCAAGAGTCTTCTCCAGTACCACAGTTCAAAAGCATCAATTCTTCGGCGATCAGCTTTCTTCACAGTCCAACTCCCACATCCATTCATAACCACGGGAAAAACCATAGCTTTGACTAGACAGACCTTTGTTGACAAAGTAATGTCTCTGCTTTTTAATATACTATCAAGGTTGGTCATAACTTTCCTTCCAAGGAGTAAGTGTCTTTTAATTTCATGGCTGCAATCTTACTTGACTACATATTCCAAGGTGTCTGAGTATAGGTGAATGATCTCACCATCGAGGTTATCTTTGTATTGAAGATCCTGTTTGTATAGTTTTTCTGTGTATTCTTGACACCTCTTTTTGATATGTTCTGCTTCTATTAGGTCCATACCATGTCTGTTCTTTATTTTGACCATCTTGGCATGAAATATTCCTTTTGTATCTTTAATTATCTTGAAGAGATCTCGTCTTTTCCATTCCAATTTTCCCCTCTATTTCTTTGCATCTTTCACTGAGGTAGACTTTCTTATCTCTCTTTCCTCTTCTTTGGAACTCTGCACACACGAATATATCTGTTCTTTTCTCCTTTGTTTTAGCTTCTGTTCATTTCTCAGTAATTTGTAAGTTATATCCAGACACCCATTTTGCCTTCTTGCATTTCTTTTTCTTGAGGATGGTCTTAATCACTGCCTTTTGTACAATTTCACAGACCTCTGTCTGTAGGCATTCAGGAACTCTATCAGATCTAATCCCTTGGATCTATTTGTCACTTTCCCTGTCTAATCATAAGGGATATGATTTAGGTCCTACCTGAATAGTCTAGTCGTTTCCCTACTATTTTAAATTTAAATCTGAATTTGGCAATAAGGAGTTCATGATCTGAGCCACAATAGATCCCAGTCTTATTTTTGCTGACTGTATATAGTTTCTCCATCTTTGGCTGCAAGGAAAAGAATCAATCTGGTTTCAGTTATGACCATCCGGTTATGTCCATGTATAGAGTCTTGCCTTGTGTTGCTGAAAATGAGTGCTTTCTGTGAACAATGTGTTCCCTTGGCAAAGTTCTGTTTCTTTGGACTGGCTATACTTTGTCCTCCAAAGTCAAATTTGCCTGTTACACCAGGTATCTCTAGGTTTCCTACTTTTGCATTGCATTCCCCTATGATAAAAGGGATATCTTTTATGGGTGTCAGTTCTAGAAGTTCCTGTAGGTCTTCACAAAGCTGTGAACCTAACTTTCCAGGTTCCTATGTAATATTACTCTTACAGCATCAGAATTCATTTCATCACCAGTCACATCTGCAACTGGGTTCTGTTTTTACTCTGGCTCCATGCCTTCATTCTTTCTGTCGTTTCCTCTCCACTGATCTGTCATAGCATATTTGTAAAAGACCAACCTTGGGAGTTCCTCTTTCTGTATGCTATATTTTGGATTACATGCTGCTCATGGGTTTCTCAAGGCCGAAATACTGAAGCGGTTTTCCATTCCCTTCTCCAAGGACCATATTTTGTCAGAACCCTTCATTATGACCCATCCATCTTGGGTGGCCCTATATGCCTGGCTCATAATTTCATTGAGTTAGACAAGGCTATGGACCAGGTGATCAGTTTGGTCAGTTTTCTGTGGTTATGATTTTCATTCTGTCTTCCCTCTGATAAATAAAGATAAGAGGCTTGTGGAAGCTTCCTGATGGGAGAGACTAACTGAGGGGAAAACTGGTTCTTATTCAGATGGACAGGTCCATGTTCAGTTGAGTTCAGTTTTGTGTCTCAGTCATGCTCAAATCTTTGCATCCCCCAAAACTACAGCATGTCAGTACTCCTTATCCTTCACTAACTCACTGAGTTTACTCAAACTCATGTCCAATGATTCGGTATGCTCTCCAGTTATAATCTGTTGCCCCTCCTCCTCCCACATTGTACCTTTCACAGCATCAGGGTCTTTTCCAATGAGTCAGTTCTTCACATCAGCTGGACAAAGTATTGGAGTTCACCTTTAGCCCCAGTCCTTGCAAGGAATATTCAGGACTGATATCCTTTAGGATAGTCTGGTTGGATTTCTCCTAGCCATCCAAGAGACTCTCAAGAGACTTCTCCAACATCACAGTTCAAAAGCATTAATTTTCCTGCTCAGCTTTCTTTATAGTCCAACTCTCACATCCATACATAATTTCTGGATAAACAACAGCTTTAACTAGATGCAAATTTCATGTAAAATTACTACACTAAATGTTCATATCTGAAATAAGTACAGTTCATCGCTTCTGAGACAGTATGTATCCTGGTTTTCACGTGTGAAAGAACAAAAATCCCACCTTTCCATGTCCAAAATTCCTCAGCAGTTTTTCATACGTCAAATATAGAGAATTCATTACCTCATATCAGAGACTCTGCTTACAAATTTAAATATGTGAGCTATACAGTATTCCCTACTTCAGTTAGAAACATCTACATCTAGATGATGAAATATAAAATACAGAATACCATGCTTTGGGCAGTTTTCTTAGTTTATTTATTTTTAATTTAGGGATAATTATTTTACAGAATTTTGTTTTCTATTAAACCTTAGCTTTCACTTGAGAATACCGTACTTCATGCAAGAAAATATGTGCCTTGATTTTTATACATGAAATAACGTGCATTCCTTAATTTATGTAAGATTTTCTAGTACCCACATTTTATGCATGAGTTCCACATATTCTGTCTATCATGCTGGAAAGTCTAAAACCAGATTTTTAAAAGGGAAATAAAAACAATTACATATTTCATGTAACAAAAACTTTGCTCAGGTTTAGGTCTTGGAAATACTGAGAATTTCATATTTAATGTAGAAAACGGACACACAGATTTTCTAATGACATATTTACAGAATTTCAGAGCATCATGTAGTAAAATCTGCATTCAGAAATTCATAAGTGAACTCCATGTTTCATGGAGGTAAAAATGGCATCCAGATTTCCATATGTGAAATATGCAGATCTTATATTTCATGTGGAAACATCACAACTTAGAAATCCAAATTTTACTCTAGTGATTTACCTGTTTCGTGTAGAAATATTGGCACCCAGATTTTCAAAAGTAAATATAGATTTCTTTCATATATCATGTAACGATATCTTCACCCAGCCTTTCAATATTTAATATCAGTTCAGTTCAGTCGGCCAGTCGTGTCCGACTCTCCGCGACCCCATGAATCACAGCACGCCAGGCCTCCCTGTCCATCACCAACTCCCGGAGTACACTCAAACTCATGTCCACAGAGTCGGTGATGCCATCCAGCCATCTCATTCTCTGTCGTCCCCTTCTCCTCCCGCCCCCAACCTTTCCCAACATCAGAGTCTTTTCCAGTGAGTCAACTCGTCGCATGAGGTGGCCAAAGTATTGCAGCTTCAGCTTTAGCATCAGTCCCTCCAATGAACATCCAGGATTGATCTCTTCTAGAATGGACTGGTTGGATCTCCTTGCAGTATAAGGGACTCTCAAGAGTCTTCTCCAACACCACAGTTCAAAAGCATTGATTCTTCGGCGATCAGCTTTCTTCACAGTCCAACTCTCACATCCATACATGACCACGGGAAAAACCATTGCCTTGACTAGACGGACCTTGGTTGGCAAAGTAATGTCTCTGCTTTTTAAAATACTATCAAAGAGAATACTAAATTTAAGTAGGGAATTATGTGGCCACATTTTCTTACAAGAAACATAGATACATGTACATTGCCTGTTTGGCACAGATCTAAACGAATCATGGAATATTGCAAAAATTATGTATGAAAATCTGACACAAATTTTCTTATGTGAATAACTGAGAATTCATATTCCATATTTGATTCTTGTCCCAAGTTTTTCAAATGCAAAATATACAGTATTCCATATTTCACGGAAGAAAGTCTTTCTTCAAATTCTCTTTGCTGAAATAAAAAGAAATTCATCGCTCAAGCGATTTTTCTATATGATACATAAAATTCCATTTTTATTGTAGGGAAATAGATTCCTGATCTTAACACACAGTATTCCTTATTTCTTGAAGGAATGTTAGCACACAGATTTTCAAATGATAAAGATAAAAAATTCCACTACTCAAGTTGAAAATCGGTGACGGTAATTTAAGACGTGAAATAGAGACTTTCATATTCCCTGAATAGAATTCTGCATTCAGAATTTCATAACTGTAATATTAAAAATTGGATATTTCATTCAACAAAATCTTCATATGTGATACACCAATAATTCTCATGTTGGAAACTTGGTCCCCAGATTTTCAAATATGAATTACAGAGACTTTTATAATTCATGTCTTAAAATCTGCACCTAGATTTTCATATGTGAAACTGAGAATTTCCTCTTTGCTGAAGGACTGTCTGCTGTCAAACTTCAACACAAGAAACAAAAAATTCGACAGTGTGCCCATAATCATATGTGAAATACATCACATAAGGACAAGCATACTCTGACTTTCACATTTGAAATGGAAATACTCCATATTATATGTAAACATATTTTCAGTAAAATTTGGGTGCCTGAGTAATTGAATCCCTCATAGTTTAAGAAGTAAAATATCCAACCAGACTTTCATAAAAGAAATAGAGAGACGTCCATCATTCATAAAGAAGCATGTAATTTTTCTAAAGGCATATATAGAATTCCATATTTCAGCTTCGAAAATCTCCTTCTTATTGACAAATATGAAACCGAGTTGTTGCTATTTTTCAGTTGATCTGTCATATCCAACTCTGCAACACCGTGGACAGCAGTACTCCAGGGTTCCCTGACCTTCCGTGTCTCCAACACTTTGCACAGACTCATGCTTGTTGAATCGAGATATTACCGTCTCCTGAAAAATTTTCCACAATTTACTGTGATCCAGAGAGTCAAAGGCTTTGGCATAGTCAATAAAGCAGAAATAGATGTTTTCTGGAACTCTCTTGTATTTTCAGAGATCCAGTGGATGTTTACACTTTGATCTCTGATTCCTTTGCCCTTTTCCGAAACCAGCTTGAATATCTGGAAGTTCATGGTTCACAGATTGTTGAAGCCTGCCTTGGAGAATTTTGAGCATTATTTTACCAGCACGTGAGATGAAGCTCTTTGTTTAGTAATTTGAGTATTCTTTGGCAATGCTTTTCTTTGCGATTGGAATGAAAACTGACCTTTTCCATTCCTTGGCCATTGCAGAGTTTTCCAAATTTGTTGGAGCAGCGAGTTGTGGCTGTGTGGCACCGGAGCAGCCAGCAGTCAAGAGGAGCTATCCCACACCCAATGTAAGGAGCAGAGGTTGTGATTTGCTGTAGGAGCAGGGAAGAGATACTCCCCGTCCAAAGGAAAAGAAACCCCAGTAAGATGGTAGGTGCAGAGAGAGGGCATTTGAGGGCAGAAAGACTGAAACCACCATCATAGGAAGCTAACAAATCCATCACATGGACCACCACCTTGTCTAACTCAGTGAAACTAAGACATGCTGTGTAGGGCCACACATGAGAGGCAAACATACATATCCACTGGGAAACAACCTAGCTTTGCCTATATGGACCTTTGTTGACAAAGCGATGTCTCTGCTTCTCAGTACATTGTGTTTAGGTTTGTCATAGCTTTTCTTCCTGGGAGCAAGAGTCTTATATTTTCAGGGCTGTAATCTGTCCCCAGTCATTTTGGAGCCTATTCACTGTCTGTTACTGCTTTCATTTTTAACCTTTCTATTTGCAAATTCTGCCTTTAGCCTTTGTTCGGCATCACTTTGTACCCCAAGTCCAAACTTGTCTGTTACTCCACGTATCGCTTGACTTCCTGTTTTAACGTCACAGTTAGCTATGATGAAATGGACATCCCTTTTTGGTGTTAATTTTATAAAATCTTGGAGGTTTTTCTAAATCTATTAAAGTTCCCTGGTAGCTTTGATGATAAAGAATTGAAATAAAGAAACTTGCATTCTTCATTTACAAAAATCTACACCAAGATTTTCATACAAAATTAGGGAATACCACATTAGCAGTAGGAAATATAACCATCCTGCATTTCAAATGTGAATTATAGAGAATTCCAACTTTCAAATAGAACTGACACCTAGATTTTCATATGTGAAATTTAGAGAATCATATACGAAAATATACACCAAGATACTTATATATGAAATATAGACAATTTATATTTTGTTTGAAAATATTGCCCTTGATTTTCATATCTGAAATACAGGAATTCCATATTTCAAGTGGTAAATCAACACCTGGACAATCAATAAATACAAAAATTTCGTATTACATGGACGAAATTTATGTATCTAGATTTCATTTATTCATAATTTTTAGTATTTATTTATTTATTTACGGCTGTACTGAGTCTTCATTGCTATTAAAAAAGTATCTCTACTTGCAGCAATTGGGGACTAATCTTCTTTGCAATGAGCTAGCTTCTCATGGCAGTGTCTTCTCTTCCCACGCACAAGCTCTAGGTCTCTCAGGTTCAGCACTTGGGGGCACACAGTTTTATCTACTTTGCTAGTATGTGTGGTCTCCTCAGACCAAGGATAAAACCCATGTCCCCTGCATTGACAGGCAAATTCTTAAGCCACTGGATCACTGGTGAAGACCAACAGGCTTTTTTTTTTTTTTTTTTGGTACATTTTAAAAAACTTATTTATTTAATTGGGGGCTAATTGTAGTATTGAGTGGGTTTTCCATACATTGACATGAATCAGCCATGTGTTTACAATTGTTCTTCATGTGGACATTCCTTCCACCCCACTCCCATCCCAAACCTCCAGGTCATCCCAGTGCACCAGCCCTGAGCACCTTGTCTCATGTATCGAGCACGAACTGGTGATCATTTTCACATATGATCATATACATGTTTCAATGATATTCTCTCAAATAAACCCACTCTCACCTTCTCCCACAGAGTCCTAAAGACTGTTCTATACATTTGTGTCTCTATTGCCGTCTCATCTATAGTGTCATTGATATCATATTTTGAAATTTCGTTATATGCATTAGTGTAGCGTAGTGGTGTTTTTTGTTCTGATTTACTTCTATTTCTGTAATAGGCTTCAGTTTCATCTACCTCATTAGAACTGATTCAAATTAAATCTTTTTAATGACTGAATAATATTCCTTTGTGTATATGTACCAAAGATTTCTTATCCATTCTTCTGCCAGTGGACATCTAGGTTGCTTCCATTTCCTGGCAATTATAAACAGTGCTGTGATGACCATTGGGGTACATGTGTCTCTTTCAGTTCTGGTTTCCTTGGTGTGTATGTCAGGCAGTGGGATCGTTAGGTCATATGGCAGTACTGTTCCCAAATTTTTACCTAATCTCCACAATGTTCTCCATAATGCCTATACTAGTTTGCTGATCCACCAACAGTGTAAGAGGGTTCTCTTTTCTCCACACCACTCCAGAATTCCTTTTGTGTAGACTTTAAGGTAGCATCCATTCTTACCAGGATGAGGTGTTACCTCTTTGCTGGTGTCATTCTTTTACACTTGGATGACCAGATTTCCTAGCGCCACTTGTTTAAGAGACTTTTTTTTTTTTCCATTGTAGATACTTGCCTCCCTTTTCAAAGAGAAGTTGTCCATAGGTGTGTGGCTTCATTCCTGGGCTTTCTATTTGTTCCAATGATCTATATTTTATCTTTGTGCCAGTACCATAATGTGTTGATGATTACAGCTTTGTAGTATAGCCTGAAGTCAAGCAGGTTCATTCCTCCAGGTCCATTCTTCCTTCTCAAGATTGCCTTGGTTATTCGAGGTTTTTGGTATTTCCATACAAATTGTGACATTATTTGTTTATAGTTCTATGAAAAATACCTTTGGTAGCTTGATAGGGATTGCATTGAATCTATAGATTGCTTTAGGTGGCATACTCATTTTCACTATTTTGATACTTCCAATCCATAAACATGTTATATTTCTCCATCTATTTATGTCCTCTTTGATTTCTTTCATCAGTGGATTTTTTTTTTTTAGTTATATATATATATATATATATGTCTTCTGTTTCTTTAGGTAGATTTATTTCTGAGTATTTTATTCTTTTTATTTCAATGGTGAATGAGAATGTTTCCTAAATTTGTCTTTCTGTTTTCTAATGTTAGTAAATAGGTATGCAGGGAATTTCTAGGTGTTAATTTTACATCCTGCAACTTTACTATATTTATTGCTTCAGTTTAGTTCAGTTCAGTTCAGTCGCTCACTCGTGTCTGACTCCTTGGGTCCCCGTGAATCACAGCACTCCAGGCCTCCCGGTCCAACACCAACTCCCGGAGTTCACTCAAACTCATGTCCATCGAGTCGGTGATGCCATCCATCCATCTCATTCTCTGTCCTTCCCTTCTCCTTCCACTCCCAATTCTTCCCAGCATCAGAGTCTTTTCCCTTGAGTCAACTGGTCGCATGCGTTGGCCAAAGTATTGGAATTTCAGCTTTAGCATCAGTCCTTCCAATGAACACCCAGGATTGATCTCCTTTAGAATGGATGGTTGGATCTCCTTACTGTCCAAGGGACTATCAGCTCTAGTCATTTTCTGGTGGAGTCTTAGTGTTTTCTATGTAGAGGATCATGATATCGGCCAAGACTCACAGTTTTATTTCTTCTTTTCCAATAGAGATTCCATTTATTTCCTTTTCCTCTCTGATTGCCTGGTTAAAACTTCTAAATCTGTGTTTAATAGAAGCGGTGAGAGTGGGCATTCTTGTCTTCTTCCTGACTTTAGGAGGATTACTTTCAATTTTTCACCATTGAGGATCATCTTTGCTGTTTGTTTGTCATATATAACTTTTATTATGTTGAGGTATGTTCCTTCTATTCCTTCTTTCTGGAGTTTTTTTTTTTGTCATAAATGAATGTTGAATTTTGTCGAAGACTTCTATATCTATTGAGATAATCATATGCATTTTATCATTCAATTTGTTAACGTGGTGTATTACGTTGATTGACTAGAAGATATTAAAGAATCCTTGGATCCGTGAGATAAACCCCGCTTGGTCATGATGTATGATCTTTTTAAATTGCTGTTGGATTCTGTTTGTTAGGATTTTGTTAAGGATTTTTGCATCTATGTCCATCAGTGTTATTGGAGTGTAGTTTTCTTTTCTTGTGGCGTATTTGTCTGGTTTTGGGGTCAGGGTGACAGTGGCCTCATAGAAACAGTTTGGAAATTTCACTAACTCTGCAAATTTCCTGAAGAATTTGAGTAGAATAAGTGTTCAGTTCAGTTCAGTTCATTCGCTCAGTCGTGTTCGACTCTTTGGGACCCAATGAATCACAGCACGCCACGCCTCCCTGTCCATCACCAACTCTCGGAGTTCACTCAAACTCACCTCCATTAAGTGGGTGATGCCATTCAGCAATCTCATTCTTTGTCATCCCCTTTTCCTTGGCCCCCAATCCCTCCCAGCATCAGAGTATTTTCCAGTGAGTCAACTCTTCGCATGAGGTGGCCAAAGTACTAGAGTTTCAGCTTTAAGATCAGTCCTTCCAAAGCACACCCAGGACTGATCTCCTTTAGAATGGACTAGTTGGATCTCCTTACAGTCCAAGGGACTCTCAAGAGTCGTCTCCAACCCCACAGTTCAAAAGCATCAATTCTTCAGCGATCAGCTTTCTTCACAGTCTAATTCTCACATCCATACATGACCACTGGAGAAAGCATAGCCTTGACTAGACAGACCTTGGATGGCAAAGTACTCTCCCTGCTTTTTAATATGCTATCTAGGTACATCATAACTTTCCTCCCAAGGAGTAAACATTTTTTAATTTTATGACCGAAATCAGCATCCGCAGTGATTTTGAAGCCCAAAAAATGAAGTCCGACACTGTTTCCACTGTTTCCCCATCTGTTTCCCATGAAGTGATGGAACCAGATGCCATGATTTTCGTTTTCTGAATGTTGAAGTTCAAGTCGACTTTTTCACTCTCTTCTTTCACTTTCATCAAGAGGCTTTGGAGTTCCTCTTCACTTTCTGCCATAAGTGTGGTGTCATCTGCACATCTGAGGTTGTTGATATTTCTCCCGGCAATCTTGATTTCAGTTTGTGCTTCTTCCAGCTTAGTGTTCCTCAGAATGTACTCTGCATATTACGTCGATAAGCAAGGTGACAATATACAACCTTGACGTACTCCTTTTCCTATTTGGAACCAGTCTATTTTTCCATGTCCAATTCTAACTGTTGCTTCCTGACCTGCATACCGATTTCTCAAGAGGCAGGTCACGTGGTCTGGTATTCCCATCTCTTTCAGAATTTTCCACAGTTTGTTGTGATCCACAGAGTCAAAGGCTTTGGCATAGTCAATGAAAAATAACTGCTAGCTCTTGTCAATTTTTTTTTTTTTTTTTTAAGAATTCAGCTCTTTAGCCACCTGATTCTGGGCTTTTGTTTGCTGGAAGAATTATGACTACAGTTTATATTTCTGTGCTTGTGACATGTCTGTTAAGTGTTTCTATTTCCTCCTGCTTCAGTTTTGGAAAGTTATACTGCACTAAGAGTTTGTTCATTTCTTCACAGTTGTACATTTTATTGGCATATAGTTACTGATAGTAGTCTCTTATGATCCTTTGTATTTCTGTATTGTTTGCTGTAGTTTCTCCAGTTTCATTTCTAATTTTGTTGATTGATTTTTCTTCCTTTGTTTCTTGATGACTGTGGATAATATTTTTTTTTCAATTTTATTTTTCATCTCATTGAATCAGCTTTTATATTTGTTGATTTCTGCTATGTTCTCATTTGTTTCTTTTGAATTTGCTTCTCTCCTAATTTTTATAATTTCTTTCCTTCTACTAGCCATGGCATTTTTCATTTCCTTCTCCAGGTGAGGAAACATCCCTGTTTATTTTGTCACCCTAACCTTGTGGGGCCAGGTGCAGCGGGAGAATAAACCAAAACCATCCTTTGTAGAATCCTGATACCCAAGCCAAGATTTAATAGACTAGTTCTGGAAGGCAGAGAGCCTGATGAACTATGAATGTAGGTTCGTGACATTGTACAGGACAGAGATCAACACCATCCCCAAGATAAAGAAATTTCAAAAATTTAAATGCATGTGGGGAGCGTTTACAAATAGTTGTGAAAAGACGGGAAGTAAAAAGCAAAGGTGAAAAGGAAATGTATACCCATTTGAATGCAGAGTTGCAAAGAATTGCTGGGAGATATAAAAAAGCCTTCCTCAGCGATCAATGCAAAGAAGGAGAGGTAAATATTAGAATGGGAAAGACTAGAGATCTCTTCAAGCACATTAGAGAATCCAAGGAAATATTTCATGCAAAGATGGGCTAAATAAAAGACAGAAATGGTAGAGACCCATCAGAAGCAGAAGATAATAAGAAGAGGTGGCAAGAATACACAGAAGAACTGTACAAAAAGATATTGGAAATTGAAGTCAAGTGGGTGTCAGTAAGCATCACTATGATCAAAGCTAGTGGATGCGATGGAATTCCAGTTGAGCTATTTCAAATCCTGAAAGATGATGCTGTGAAAGTTCTACATTCAGTATGCCAGCAGATATGGAAAACCCAGCCATGGCCACAGGACTGTAAAAAGTCAGTTTTCATTCCAATCCAAAGAGAGTCAATGCCAAATAATGCTGCTATCTATGGGGGGGAGGGGTATCAAAGAATCACCCCAAGGACAATATTTGGTGGCTGAACCACAAAACTCATCTCATTTTAAAAGCCTTTCAAATTTCCACAGGATGTGTTTTCATCCATGCACAGACCGTTAAATGACACCTTTCAGGCAGTGATGCCAGTATCCACACTACCCACTCTTCTTGCATTTTGTGGAGCCATCTGTGGCTAGCAACTTTAGAATGAAAAGTATTAGTGTCATTTATGAGTAGCAACACCCTTATTATAAACAATGCAATGTCGCTGGAGGTTTGCTCCATTCTTCCTGCCCTCAGGCTTCTCTCCTTCTCTCGTTAAGAATAGTACTCCAGTCTCACCCAATTGTCTGAAATTGCATCTGTTCACCTAGTCCTTAGGGATGCCACAACAAAACGGGTTCTCAAAAATATATGCATATTCACAGATTCCTATGCTGTGGCTAACGCCCGCCCCCTGACCCACCCCCCTCCCCGCGGTAAATTGATTTCACCTGCTCACTGCTCCTTTCTCCTGGGGGCTCACACATGCTGCTGCCACAATCACTAATACTCACACAAGATTCCTACTCAAGACAGGTAATTGCTTCCCTTAAGTAATTTATTCTTGGTTCCTTGGAATCAATAGATATCACTGACTCTGGTCAGTGAAACCACTCCAACTCTCAGAAAACTCAACAGCGGACACTTCAACAAAAAATTCTTTCATATTTTCAGGGCAAAGGACTTTGCTTATTGAATGCCATAGCAAGCTTCTTAAAGAAATACTCCTAAAATTGATTCCAGAAATGGATAAAAAAGAAGCTCTTTGTCCTCATCTTGCTAAACTCTCACACACTGAGTCTTCTTCCTCACATAGAAATTCTTCTATTCTCCCCAGATTCCCCGTTGGGTATTTTTTAGGCAATAATCAAGTTTTTATACTTTAAGACAATGTTCTAATTTGTCCTATGATTCTACTTCCCCAGTCTGCTATAATTTTAGAATCACTTCACTACACACTACTTGGGTGCAACCTCAAAAATGACAGAATGACCTTAGTTCATTTCCAAGGCAAACCATTCAAAATCACAGTAATGCTAGTCTCTGCCCTGAATTCTGATCCTGAAGAAGTTCAGAGTCATCAGTTCTGTGAAGACCAAGAACACCTCCTTGAATTAACAGCAAGTGAAAGATGTCCTTATCATCATAAGGGATTGGAATGCAAAAGGACAAAGTCAAGAGATACCTGGAATAGCAGGAAAGTTTGGCCTTGGAATAAAAGATGAAGCAGAACAAAGACTAATCAAACTGTCAAGGAAATGTAGTGATCAAAGCAAAGATCCTTTGACAACCACACAAGAGATGGCTTTACACATGGACATCAGCAAATGGTTCCTAATGGTATCAGCCTTACTATATAATCAGAGGGAGAAGTGTATAAGGTCAGGGGAAAAAAAAATCTGGAGCCCACTATGGATCAGATCATCAGTAACAATCTGCCAAATTCAGAAGGTCAGGTGCAAAACTACTAGGCCTGCCAGGGACTAGAAAATCAAATTCTCTATGAATATGCAGTGCAGGTGGCAAAGAGATTCCAGGGTTTATATCTAGTAAACAGAGCACCTCAAAAACTAGGGAAGGAGGTGCAAAATATTGTACAGCAAACAGTGAGTGAAACAATGCCAAAGAAAAAGAAAAGCATGGAGGAGGATGTACAAATAGCTGAGGAAAGAAGAGTAGCAGAAAGCAAGTGGAAAAGGCAAAGGTACCCAAACAAAGTTCAGATTTCCAGAGAAGAGAAAGGAGATGTAAAGCACTCCTGCAGTACGTAATGCAAAGATATATAAGAAATCAATAGAAGTGGAAAGACTAAAAAATTCTCTTAAAAAATCTGACTATATAAATGCAACATTTCATCCACAGGTGGGCTCAGTAAAGGACAGAAAGTTGAAAGGCCTAAAAGAAAGAAAAGAGATCAAGACAAGATGGAAAGAATGCAAAGAATTTTAGGACAAAAAGATCTTACTGCCCCAGATAACCAGGACACTGTGATGAATCCCACAGAGCCAGCCATTCTTGAATGTGAAGTCAAGTGGGCCTTACAAAGCACTGCTGTCAACAAAGCTAACGAAGGTGATGGAATTCTGTCAGTGCTGCATAAAATTCCAAATATTGATGCTATGAAAGTGTGACATTCAATATGTCAGCAAATGTGGAAAACTTAGCAGTGGTCACAGAACTAGAAAAAGGAAATTCTTACCCCAGTCCGCAAGAAAGACAGTACTAACGAATGATAAAAAAACACTGCACAACTTCACTTGTCTTCCAAGCAGGTAAAGTTATGCTCAAAATCCACTAAGCTTCTCTTCATCGTTCCATGAACTGAGGAACTCCAGATGTTTAAGCTGGGTCAGACACATCAGAGGAATAAGAGTTGAAATGGTCACCATTTGCTGGATTTTAGAAGTCATAGAAGTACTAAATTTCGTTGATCACTCTCAGCAAATTTGGAAACTCAGCAGTGGCGACAGGAATGGAAATTGTCAACATTCATTTCAATTCCAAAGAAAGGCAGAGCCAAAGAATGCAGAAACTACCACGCAAATACACCCATCTCACACGCTAGTAAAGCAATGTTTAAAATTCTCTTAGCCAAGCTTCAGCAATATGTAAACCATGAACTTCTAGATGTTCAAGCTGGTTTTAGAAGAGGTAGAGGAACCAGAGATCAAATTGCTAATATCTGCTTGTTCATCAAAAAAGAAAGAGACTTCCATAGAAACATCTATTTCTTCTTTATTGACTATACCAAAGCTTCTGACTGCGTGGATCACAATAAACTATGGAAAATTCCAAAGGGAATGGGAATACGAGGCCACCTGATCTGCCCCTTGAGAAATCTGTATGAGGGTCAGGAAGCAACATGTTAGAACGGACATGAACAACAGTCTGCTTCCAAATAGGAAACGGGGTACATCAAGGCTGTATGTTGTCACCCTACTTATTTAACTTATAGGCAGAGTACATCATGTGAAATGCTGGGCTAGAGGAAGCACAAGATGCAAGCAAGATTGCTGGGACATATTTCACTAACCTCAGATACGTACATGACACCACCCTTTTGACAGAAAATGAAGAAGAAGTAAAAGAGCCTCTCGATGAAAGTGAAAGAGGAGAGTGAAAAAGTTGGCTTAAAGCTAAACATTCTGAAAACTAAGATCATGGCACCCGGTCCTATAACTCCATGGCAAATAGAAGGGGAAAAATGGAAGTCATTGATGTATTTTATCTTTTTGGGCTCTAAAATCACTCCAGATGGTGACTTTGGCCATCAAATTAGAAAACAAATATTTCTTGTCAGAAAAGCTGTGAGAAATCGAGACATGTGTGAAAAAGAAAAGATACCAGTTCGCTCACAAACTTTGGTATAGTCAAGTCTGTGGTCTTTGCGGTATTCACATAGAGTTGATTGAGCAGGACCACAAAAGTGGCAGAATCCTGAAGAATTGATGCTTTTGAATTGTGGTATTGGAGAAGATTCTTGAGAGTTCCTTGGATAGCAAGGAGATCAAATTAGTCAATCGTCAAGGAAATCAGCCCAAAATAACCGTTGGATGAACTGCTAGTGAAGCTGAAGCTCTAATACTTTGTCTATCTAATGCAAAGAGCCAACTCATTGGAAAAGACCCTGATAATGAGAAGTACTGAAGGTAGAAGGAGAAGGGTGTGACAAGAATGAGTGTGTTGGATGGCATAACTGCCAATGCAATAGATATGAACTTGGGTCAGCTCTGGGAGATGGTAGTGCCTATTGAGGCTTGCCTGATGCAGTCCATGACATCACAAGGAGTCAGATATGACTTCCCGCTAAACAACAAAAGGGAGCGTCCTAATTGCACTTTCATCTTTATCTCTCAAAATTTTCCAGCAGCACCTATAAAGGATAATATATTCTCTCCATTGTATATTGTTGCCTCCTTTGTCATAGATTAGGTAAGCATTTGGACAAGAGATTATTTCAGGGTCTTCTATCTGTTCCAAGTTCCATTGGGCTGTATTCTTTTTTTTTTTTTTTGCAAGTTTCATGCTGTGTGGATGACTACAACTTTGAATTACAGACTGAAAGCAGGAAACCTGATTCCTCCAGTTCTGTTTATTTTTCTCGTGATAGCATGGCTATTCAAGGTCTTTTACATTTCCCAACAAGTTGTAAAAAAAAAAAAAATTTATCTAGTTCTGTGAAAAATGTCATTGGCAATTTCAAAGCAATTGTTCTGAATATGTAAATTGCTTTTTGTCGCACAGCCATTTTCACAGTATTGATTCTCCAAGTCAAAGAGAATGTTATATTTATCCATTTATTTTGTCACCCTTGATTTATTTCCTCCATGTCTTATTTAATTCAGCACACAAATCTTTTCCCAGGTTTACTTTCGGGAATTTTATTCTTCTTGCAGTGGTGACTGGGATTCCTTTCTTAATTTGTTTTTGATTTCAGTTTATAGGACTGCTAGAGATTGCTGTGTGTTAATTTTATAGCCAGACACTTTCCTGAATTCATGGAGTACTACTAGTAATTATCTGGTTTTATGGTAGGATTCTCTGTGCATAGTATCATATCATCTGCAAAAAGTGACAGTTTTACCTCTTATTTTCCTTTTCATTTGAAACTTTTTTTCCTGCTTCTTCCTATTCTCTGATTGCATTAGCTAGGTGTCCCAAGACCGTGTTGAGTAACCATGGTGAATAAGAAGCATCTTTCTTTTATTCATGATTTAGGGGTCATGGTTTCAGAATTTTACTATAGAGAACACTGTTTGTGGTGAGTTTATCCATAAATGGCCTTTATTATGTTAAAGAAGATTCCCTTTATTCCCTCCTCCTCTACAGGTTTAATCATACCTAGGTGTTAAATTTTGTCAAAAGCTTTTTCTGAATCTACATCCCAAACAGATTCAACACCTCTTCTTGGAATACTTAGGTATCTTTCGGTTTGTGTGTTTGTTTGTTTTTCTTCCTTTGGCCACATGATATAAAGAGCTGACCCATTAGATAGTGTCCTGACGCTGGGAATGATTGAAGGTAAAGGAGAAGTGGGTAGCCAGTGATGGGATGGTTAGATAGCATCACTGATTCTATGGACGGAAATCTGAACAAATTGTGGTAGATAGTGAAGGGAAATCTGGCAGGCTAAAGTCCATGGGGTGACAAAGAGCCAGAGCTGACTTAATGACTGAATAAAAACAGATGTTCTCCTTCTGTTCTTGACAGGAGTAGCTTTTTTTTTTTTTTTTTACTACTTCATTTTCTATCCCACCTCACCCTATCTAGATTCTACTTATGTTATATCGGCTCCTTATCATGTTGAGATTCAGCCACATTTTGCTGTTTTCATTGCTACCCACATGGCCCAACATTTGTGTGATTTTAAACTCCACATGTTTCAGTGGTTTCCTAACCACCAGCATCCTGATATTTTCCTGACACACTGATGTTTCATTCTATTCTGTTCATCTCGGTCTCACATTGTGTGTATATGCCAATTTTCTATTTCCCTTGATTTTTCTTTGCTGTTAATGTATATAAGACATTCTTTTAAATTACTAATGAAGATTTTTTTTTCTTTGTTTTATACATTCTTATGTGATGACTATTCCATATTGACCTGTTTGATGTTCTTTGATATGATATGTTCTCCAGTTGAAATAAACAATCAAATCATATGACTATTTCTATTTATGATTTACTCACCGCTGTTCAGGATTAGAGGCCTCTGTTTGAAAAATACAGCCTAAATAATGAAACAAATAAGAAACAAAACTTAAACATATAAATCTTAATAAATTCTAGATTTGAAAAGAAAATTATCTCCAAGAAAGGAGTATATTGTTTGCAAGTTAAAACTGCCAACTCTGTCTATTCATCCCTAGATCAGCCAAAAAATATCATCAGCTTCTTTGAAAAGCATATTTTGAAATGATGATTAAGGCAAATGGCAGACGAAACAATGGACAACAAATTAATCTGAAACATATACAAGCAACTCCTACAGCTCAATTCCAGAAAAATAAATGACCCAATCAGAAATTGGGCCAAAGAACTGAGATGACTTTTCTCCAAAGAAGACAAACAGATGGCTAACAAACATATGATGATGCTCATTATCAGAGATGCAAATCAAAACCACAATAAGGTACCATTCCATACCAGTCAAATTGACTTCTATCCAAAAGTCTACAAGCAATAAATTCTGGTGAGGTTGCAGAGAAAAGGGAAGCCTCTTACACTGTTGGTGGAAATCAAGCTAGAACAGCAACTATGGAGAACAGTGTGGAGATTCCTTAAAAAATAAAACTGCAATAGGACTGCCATGTGACCCAGATTACACTGCCTGGCATACACACCGAGCAAACCAGAATTGAAAGAGACAGGTGTACCCCAATCTCCATTGCATCACCGTTTATCATAGACAGGGTATGCAAGCAATCTAGATGTTCATTCGTTGAAGACGAATGGATAAGAAAGCTGTGATGAATATACACACTGGAATATTCACTTCAGTTCAGTTCAGTCGCTCAGGAGTGTCCGACTCGAGCACCCCATGAGTCTAAGCACGCCAGGCATCCCTGTCCATCACCAACTCCCAGAGTTTACACAAACTCATGTCCATCGAGTCGGTGATGCCATCCATCCGTCCCATCCTCTGTCATCCCCTTCTCCTCCTACCTCCAATCTCTCCTAGCATCAGGGTGTTTTGCAATAAGCCAACTCTTCACAGGACGTACCCAAAATATTGACCCAGATTCAGCATCAGTCCTTTCAATAAACACTCAGAACTGATCTCCTTAAGGATGGACTGGTTGCATCTCCTTGCAATCCAAGGGACTCTCAAGAATCTTCTCCAACTACACAGTTCAAAAGCATCGATTCTTTGGTGTTCAGCTTTCTTCAAGTTCAACTCTCACATCCATACCTGACCACTGATAAAACCAGAGCTTTGACTGGACGGACCTTTGTTGTCAAATTAATGTCTCTGTTTTTTTTATATGCTGTCTAGGATGATCATCACTTTCCTTTCAAGGAGTAAGAGTCTTAATTTCATGCTACAATCACCATCTACAGTGATTTTGGAAACCAAAAAAATAAAGTCTGACACTGTTTCCACTGTTTCCCCATCTATTTCCCATGAAGTGATGGGACCAGATGCCATGATCTTAGTTATTTGAATGTTGAGCTTTAAGCCAACTTTTTCACTCTCCTCTTTCACTTGCATCAAGAGGCTTTTTAGTTCCTCTTTACTTTCTGCCATAAGCGTGATGTCATCTGCATATCTGAGGTTATTGATATTTCTACCGGGAATCGTGATCCAAGATTGTGCTTTCCGACCAGGGTTTCTCATGATGTACTCTGAAGAACTTAAATAAGCAGGCTGACAATATATAGCCTTGATGTACTCTTTTTCGTATTTGGGAACAGTCTATTGTTCCAGTAGTAGAATATTACTCAGCCATTAAAATCAGTTCTAAAGAGTGGGTGAAACCAGAGCCTTACTTAGAGAGTGAAGCCAGAAAGAAAAACACCAATAGCGTATACTAATGTATATTTGTGGACTTTAGAAAAATGGTAATGGTAACCCTGTATGCGAGACAGCAAAAGAGACACAGATGTAAAAAACAGTCTTAGGACACTGTGGGAGAGGACGAGGGAGAGATGATATGGGAGAATGACATTGAAACATGTAAATTATCACATGTGAAAGAAATTTCCAGTCCATGTTCGATGCATGATACTGGGTGCTCAGGGCTGGTGCACTGAGGTGACCCAGAGGGATGGGATGGGAAGGGAGGTAGGAGGGAGTTTAAGGGTGGGGAACACATGTACACACATGGGAGATTCATGTCAATACCTAGCAAAACCAATACACTACTTTAAAGCAAAAAAAAAAAAAAAAAGAGAAAATAAAACTGCAAATAAAAAAGGATTAGAACATATAAAAGCAAACAAACAAAACAAAATTCAGAATTCTACATCAGGAGTACTAAATAACAACAGACAGGGGCATTTCTACTTTAGAGAAATTGTGGTTAGAGTAAAAATATCTTTCACTTTCCTTTTCTTGGTGAATGGTATTTGCTCTTCTGTAGTGGGAATGTTTTCATCAGTATCCCTTAAATCAGAGTCCATAATTGCTCTTCAAGTGACTTATTGCTGAGGATTTCAAGGAGAAATGGAAAGAGGGAACAAAGATATATCAGAAGGAGTACAGAATCTAATATAAAGTGTAGAACAAATTGCACCACTTTGTGTATAAATTTTTCAAAATTTTTTCTCACTTTGAATTAAGCCATTTGTTTCCAAGTCACTCACTGTTTAAGTTTTACTCATGGAAATGGGATCTTCTCCTCTCACATGAGGAGGATTTCATGTCACCAAAGGAGATTATTTTCAGACTAGGGAACTTTTTAAAGAGATTAGCGGCCAGGGCTTGTAGATCTTGAAGGGTGCCTAATGAAAGAGACCTGGGTGGGGCACTGTAAAAGACAGATAGTCTGGACACAGTCTCCCCAGCTTGCCACGCTTCATCTCTCTTTAAAAATTGGTCTTTTTACTTTCCGTACCTCTGAAATAGAGGCTACTTCTGATCTTTGGACCACTACATATGGGAAGAAAGCCTGCTAAGGAGCAAAATAACCAAGTGGTTGGTATTGAAAATACCTAAATGTGAAAGAGCTTAACAGTTCCAAGGAAATGGTTTGATTATGAAGATTATGAGAAAAATAAAAATTAGAAGACAGAGCTTTGCAGGCCCACATTCATTCCACAGTTCCACCTCAAACAGTTTACATTTTATCTACTCTATGCGACATAATCTGAGGAAGAAATTGTTAAAATTTAGAGTTTGGCGGCTGCTAATCTGAAAATATCTTAAGTATTTAGAAGACATAGACATATAAGGGAAGTTGTTTGTTCAAGTCCAGAAAGTTATTAGTACGAGGTTTCCTCAGGAACTCTCCACTTGATGAAATTGTAGTACATTCTCAAGCTACTGTTATTCTCACATTTCCCTAAGGTTGGACAAGGGACTACACCAAGCAACCTGATACTCTGTGCAAGCCACTATTATCAGTATCATCATTTTCCATATTTCCATTGTATTGTTCTCATCAGCAGTCGGAGAAGGCAATGACAACCCACTGCAGTACTCTTGCCTGGAAAATCCCATCGACAGAGGTGCCTGGTAGTCTGTAACCCATGCGGTCGTGAAGAGTCGACATGACTGAGCGAGTTCCATTTCGCTCTTCACTTTTATACATTGGAAAAGGAAATGTTCCAGTGTTCTTGCCTGGAAAATCCCTGGGGTGGAGTTGCCTGGTAGTTTGCAATCTATGGGGTCACACAGAGTCGGACACGACTAAAGTGACTTAGCAGCAGTAGCTCTAGTGCAACTGTTTCTGATCATGATCAGTTTTGACAGATAAATTTCTTTTATATATTATTCTAGAGATATAAAATTCTAGCTGTGAATCTCTTCGATGAATGTCTTAACGATGAGCAATATTAAAGTTATCTGTCATGCTTGTGGAGAAGGCAATGGCAAGGCCCTATCTATGGCTATTCATCAGAAAGTGTCTGTGTTTAACTATGTTAGGAATCTATAAGCTATATGTATAGATGTGCTAAAGCACAATTTATACTATTTAAACCTTAGTCTAAAGAGAAGATAGAGTCAAAAATGGTGGTATTGAATATGAAGAATTCATATTAATGCATAGACTTTGGACAGACTATAGATACTGATATATTTGTGGAGGCTTCTTGGTGTCACTGGGAGCTTTTGAAGATTAAAATGAGTCTGATCTAGGCCTTCAAGTAATGACGAGGTTTCAGTAGGAGACATTCGGCAGTAGGAGACATTCGGAAAGAAGGGAAGGACACCTCTGGCAAAAGCAACATTGACAAGACCCTGAATAGGAAAATAATAAAGCAAGGAGTTTAAGTGTACCTGAATGACAGATTTGCCTGTTACTCCAAGTGTTTCTTGACTTCCTCCTTTTGCATTCCAGTCACCTCTAATGAAAAGGACATCTTTTTTTTGGGGTGTTCTAAAAGGTCTTGTAGGTCTTCATAGAACCGTTCAACTTTGGCTTTTTCAGTGTTACTGGTTGGGGCATAGGCTTGGATTACTCTAATATTGAATGCTTTGCCTTGGAAACAGAGATCATTCTGTCGTTTATGAGATTGCATCCAAGTATTGCATTTCAGACTCTTTTGTTGACCATGATAGCTACTTCATTTCTTTTAAGGGATTCCTAACCCACAGTAGTAGATATAATGGTCATCTGAGTTAAATTCACCCATTTTAGTCCATTTGAGTTCACTGATTCCCAGAATGTCGATGTTCACACTTGCCATCTCCTGTTTGAACACTTCCAATTTGCCATGATTCATGGACCTAACATTCCAAGTACCTAAGCAACATTGCTCTTTACAGCACTGGATCTTGCTTCTATCCCTAGTCACATCCACAAGACGGCTTTGTATTTGCTTTGGCTTCATCCTTTCAGTCTTTCTGGATTTATTTCTCCACTGATCTCCAGGAGTATATTGGGCACCTACCAACCTGGGGAATTCCTCATTCAGTATCCTATCGTTGTGCCTTTTCATACTGTTCATGGGGTTCTCAAGGCAAGTATACTGAAGTGGTTTGCCATTCCCTTCTGCAGTGAACCACACTGAGTTAGACAAGGCTGTAGTCTGTGTGATCATATCGACAGGTTTTCTGTGATTATATTTTCAGTGTGTCTGCCTGCTGATGCCCTCTCGCATTACCTACCATCGTACTTCGGTTTCTCTTACCTTGGATGTGGGGTATCTCTTTACAGTCGCTCCAGCAAAGCACAGCCACTGCTTCTTACCTTGGACAAGGGGTATCTCTTAACTACCGCACCTCCTGACCTTGAACATGGAATAGCTCGTCTCGGCCCTCCTACGCCTGTGCAATCGCCACCACTTGGACATGGGGTTGCTCCTCTCAGCCACAACCCAGAGCTCGGGCGAGGGGTAGTTCCTCTTGGCCATGCTTCTGCGTGGTCCATCGCACAGCCGGCATCACTTCTGCATGGTCTGTCGTGCAGTTTTGCCAAGAGAATGCACTGGTCATAGCAAAAACCCTCTTTCAACAACATAAGAGAAGACTCTACACCTGGACATCACCAGATGGTGAACACTGAAATCAGACTGATTATATTCTTTGTAGCAAAAGATGGAGAAGCTCTATACAGTTAGCAAAAACAAGACCAGGAGCTGACTGTGGCTCAGATCATGAATGCCTTATTGACAAATTCAGACTTAAATTGAACAAAATAGGGAAAACCACTAGACCATTCAGATATGACCTAAGTCAAATCCCTTATGATTATACAGACGAAGTGAAAAATAGATTTAAGGGACTAGATCTGATTGATAGAGAGCCTGACGAACTATAGATGGAAGTTCGTGACATTGTACAGAAGAGAGGGATCAAGATCATCTCCGCTGAAAAGAAATGCAGAAAAGCTAAATCACTGTCTGGTGAGGCCTTACAAATAGCTGTGAAAAGAGGAGAAGTGAAGAGCAAAGGAGAAAAGGAAACATATAAGCATCTGAATGCAGAGTTCCAAAGAATAGCAAGGAGAGATAAGAAAGCCTTGCTCAGCGACCAATGCAAAGAAATAGAGAAAAACAACAGAATAGGAAAGACTAGAGATATCTTCAAGAAAATTAGAGATACCAATGGAACATTTCATGCAAAGATGGACTCGATAAAGAACAGAAATGGTATGGTATGGGTTCTTAATAGAAGCAGGAGAAATGGAGAAGTGGCAAGAACACAGAACTGTCCAAAAAAAAGATCTTCCCGACAAAGATAATCATGATGGTGTGATCACTCATCTAGAGCCAGACATCTTGGACTGTGAAGTCAAATGGGCCTTAGAAAGCACCACTAGGAACAAAGCTAGTGGAGGTGATGGAATTCCAGTTGAGCTGTTTCAAATCCTGAAAAATGATGCTGTGACAGTGCTGCCCTCAATATTCCAGCAAATTTGGAAAACTCAACAGTGGCCACAGGACTGGCAAAGGTCCGTTTTCATTCCAGTCCCAAAGAAAGGCAATGACAAAGAATGCTCAAACAACCGCGCAATTGCACTCATCTCACACTCTAAAATCATGCTCAAAATACTGCAAGCCACTCTTCAGCAATACGTGAACCGTGAAGTCCCAGATGTTTAAGCTGGTTTTAGAAAAGGCAGAGGGACCAGAGATCAAATTGCCAGTGTCCCCTGTTTCATGGAAAAAACAAGATAGTTTCAAAAAAACATGTATTTCTGCTTTATTGACCCATTTCTTTTTTCAGTCATTTGTTATTTAGGCATTGAGGTTCACGAGCTGCTTTTGTAGTGTAAGGATTAATTATTTGTCAGTGACTTCGTTTCCTGTTATTTTCTCTGTTTCATAGGGTGCTTTTTCACATTGCTTATAGTCTCCTACTGATCACTATAGTAAAAGCGGATATCAAACGAAGTCATAAGTAATCCTGTCAGTCAAGTAAGGAAGAAGTTGAAATTTGCAGTTTAAATATCAGAGGAAGCTGGTTCATCACCTGTAAGCAGTGTATGTGATGAGGGGAGAGACTTGATGAGACCTCAGTGGGAGAAAAATGGATTTCTTGATATCTACAACAAATAAGATATGTACAAGGATTGCCAATTTCTCATCAGAGCTTCTTCCACACTATTATATCAATCAGACATCTAATGGTCTACTTTTCCATGGTCTTTCTTTATCTTCAACACTTCTCAGGAGCTTGGCTTCATTTACTGTTATTTTCTCCCTTTCAAAGGGTGCCTTTTCACATTTCTTTTAGGTTCCTTCATTGTACAAAAGCTTTTAACTTCAATTAGGTCACATATGTTTGTTTGAGCTTTATTTCCGTTTCTCTGGGAGGTGGGTCAGAGAGCATCTTGCTGTGATTTACGTCAAAGTGTGTCCTGCCTACATTTTCCTCTAAGAGTTTTATAGTTTCTAGTCTTATATTTAGATCTTTAATCCATTTTGAATTTAGTTTTGCATATGTTGTTAGGAAGGGTTATGGTTTCATTCTTTTACAACTGGTTGATGCCTTTTCCCTCAGCACCACTTGTTAAAGAGATTATCATTTCTCCATTGTATATTATTTCCTCCTTTGTCAAAATTAAGATGCCCATGGATGTGTGGACTTATATCTAGGCTTTCTATTTTGTTCCACTGATCTAGATCTCTGTCTTTGTGCTACTGTCTTGATAACTGTAATTTTGTAGTATAGTCTGAAGTCAGGGAAGTTGATTACTCCATTTCATACTTCTTTCTCAGGATTGCTTCTGCTTTTAGAGGTTTCCCTGTGTTTCTATATTTACTGTGAAAGTGTAAATACTGTGAAAATATTTGTTCTAGTTTTGTGAAGAATACTATTGCTTACTTGATAAGAGTTGCATTGAACCTATAGATTGCTTCGGTTTGTGTATTCATTTTCACTATATTATTTCTTCAAGTCCATCAACCTTATATAATTCTCTATCTGTCTCATCTTTCTTTCATCATTGTTTTATAGTTTTCTTTATATGCGTATAGGTTTTTTTGTTTCTTTATGTAAATTTACCGCTAAGTATGCTATTCTTTTCATTACAACGCTGAAGAGGATTTATTCTCTTTCTATTTTCTCATTGTTCATGTGTAGCAGTGCAAGGGGCTTCTGGGTAATAATTTATAACCTGCAACATTTTGATATTCATCAATTAGCTCTAGTAATATTCTTGTGGTGTCTTTAGGGCTTTCTATGTAGAGGATCATGTCGTCTGCAAATAGTGAGAGTTAATTTTTTTTTTTTTTTAACCAACCTGGATTACTTTTTATTTCATTTTCTTCTCTGACTGTTGTGTCTAGGACTTCCAACTCAATGTTGAATTGTTGAGGTGAGAGGACTTCCAAATCAATGTTGAATTGTTGTGGTGAGAGTGAGCACCCTTGGCTTGCTCCTGATTTTATAGGAAATCCTTTCAATTTTTCACCATTGAAGATACTGTTTGTCGTGGGTTTCTCATATATAGCTTTTATTGTGTTGAGATATGTTCCTCTTGCACTTGCTTTGTGGAGAGTTATCCAACCAGTCCATTCTAAAGGAGATCAATCCTGGATGTGCATTGGAGGGACTGATGCTAAAGCTGAAACTGCAATACTTTGGCCACCTCATGCGACGAGCTGACTCACTGGAAAAGACTCTGATGCTGGGAAAGGTTGGGGGCGGGAGGAGAAGGGGACGACAGAGAATGGGATGGCTGGATGGCATCACCGACTCTTGGACATGAGTTTGAGTGTACTTCGGGAGTTGGTGATGGACAGGGAGGCCTGGCGTGCTGTAATTCATGGGGTCGCGGAGAGTCGGACAAGACTGAGCGACTGAACTGAACTGATCATAAGGAGGTGTTGACTTCTGTGAAAGACTTTCTCTGCATCTATTGAGATAATTATATTGTTTTTAATCTTTCAGTTTAATATGATGTATCAGATTGATTTGCAAATATTAAGGAATCCTTGCATCCCTGGGATGATGCCCACATGCTTCTAAGGTAATGATGTATGACCTTTTTGATATGTTTTTGGATTCTGTTTGCTAGAAGTTGCAGGAAAATTTCTGCACCTATGTTTACCAATATGTTTAGTGACATTAGCCTGTAGTTTTCTTTCTTTTTTGCATCTTTGTCTGGTTTCGGTATTAGGGTGATGGTGGCCTCGGAGAATGAGTTGGGGGAGCTTATCAGCCTCTGCAATTTTCTGGAAGAGTTTGAGTTGGTTAAGGCTTTGTTCTTCCATAAACCATTTTTTGGTAAATTAAAAAAAAAAAAAAAAAGTAGGATTCACCTGTGAAACCGTCTGGTCCTGGTCTTTTGATCGTTGAAAGATTCTTGATTACAAGTTTTATTTCCGTGATTCTGTTTCATCTATAAGATTTTCTACTTGTTCGTCCATTTATGGACAGTTATTCTTTCTAAGATTTTTTTTTCCATTTCTTCAACGTTGTCCATTTATGTGACATATAATTTCTCACAATAATCTCTTATGACCTTTGATATGTCTGTGTTTTCTGTTGTGATTACTCTATTTTCATCTGCAATTTTATTATTTGGATTCTTCTCCACCACCCCAGCACCCCCTCTTTTTTTTTCTTTTTCCTTGATCACTCTGGCTAATGCTTTGTCTTTGATTTATATTCTAAAAGAACCAGATTTTCATTTTATTGAGCTTTGCTATAGTCACTATTGTTTCTTTTTCACTTATTTCTGCTCTGATTTTTATGATTCTATTCATTCTACTGGTGTTCTTCTTTTTGTGTTTGCTTTAGATGTAAAGGTAGCCTCTTTCTTTGATGTTTATCTTCTTCCTTGAGGCAGATTTATATGCTATGAAACTCCTTCTTAACATTGCTTGTTACTGAAACCCAAAGTTTTGGGTTGTGGTGTTTTAATTTTCTTTTTGTAATTTTATTTATTTTACGGAAGTTAATTAGTTTACATTATTGTATTGATTTTGCCATACCTTAACATTAATCTGCCCTTGGTGTACATGTGTTTTTATTTTCCTTTGATTGAATTTAAATTTGATTTCCTTTTTGATTTTTTCTGTGATCTGTTGCTTATTCAGATGTCTGTTATTTAGCCTCCATATGCTTGGAGATTTATTTAATTTTTCTTCTGTGTTTGACACCTATTCTTACTTCATTGTGATTGGAATAGATGCTCGAAATTCTTTCACTTTTCATTTCTTTCTTTTTTTTTTTTTTTTGTTTGAATTTATGGACGGGGATTTGATCTCTCCAGGAGGCTGTTCCATGTGCACTTGAGGAAAGGTGTATCCATTACTAATGAGTGTAATGCCTATATATAGCAATTAGGTGTAACTAGACCATTGTGCTATTTAGCAAACCCTCAATATGTAAGGTAAATGCAATCAAGTAGAAAAGGGGAAATTAACAATAACACAATTATAATGGGGGCTTTTATATCCCACTCACACCTATAGACACTTCAACTGAAGAGAAAATTAGCAAATACTTATGAGCTGTAAATGTTCTTTTGTAGGTTGTCTGTTTTTACACTTATTGCAGTGCCTCAGGTACAGGAGGAGGAGGTACTCTAAAGTTGGCCATATTTAGAAGTGGCAGGAAGTTACCCAGCACAATTGGTAGAGGTGGAAAATTGATAGAAAAGTCCTAATACAAAGATGTGACTTCCAAGCTATTGCTATCTTCCATTTTTATGAGTCGAGAAGTACTCACCAAGAAAGTGAAATCCCTGATATGAGGGTATATGATCTCAAAATTGAAATATGCCTAAGAGAACAGTCTACATGCATAAAATTGAGTCCTGGCTCGAGCCTTATTAATTATACTAAGTGTTAGAAAATGTCTGATAGAACACATCCCCTGCAAGTCTCCCAGAACCTCCCCTAAATTACTATCTCCTTCATTTCTAAGCTATGGCATTGTACTTGGTATAGTATCATAGGCTGAGGCTTTAAGATTATAAAAGCTCGTTGAGAACAGAGACAACATTAATTTATTACCTTTGTAAATATCTCCCAAAGGCCTAAAGCCAAGTCTGGCGCAGCTGCCACCACCCAAAAGGCCAGATGCTAACTCTGAAATCTGCCCTTAATTCTCCTCTCCAACTTCCCCCATCTTATCAACAAGCAGTGGTGTCTTTTGTCCCTTGCCCTGGAAAGATTCTTTGTTCTTACAGTCTTCTTCATGGTCCAGGGTTGACTACCCATTGTCTGTATTTCAAACTCTCTGCTGATTGAATGAACATAATTTAGGAATGGAAACCAGAGGCTGCAGACAGGCCAGTACAGAAGCTTCTGAAGTTACATAGTGGGAATCTGCACTGACATGTGGCTACGTTGAATGTTATTAGTGACTTGAATCCTATCAACTGGGTCATCTGGGAGATGAACATTTTCTCTGTGAAACTGTACAAAAGGATTTCTATATGACTTCATTTGGGTGCAAGCCTTCTCTATAGTCTCCTATACCTGGAACTGTTCCCTCCAAATATTTCCAGTTGAACATACCTTGGCCTGATGTGCACACAATCTCTCCTTTAGGCTTGGCTAAGACGGGGGGTTCAGAGGTCTGGTTGACCCAATTTCTCAAGTTGGTAGAGGACTTACAATCTACACTCTTTATCAATAACTGGGGTATGTGCCTTGAAGGGCTGCAGGTGTTAACAAAGAACTTGCCTGGAGCTGTGGTTTTGCTGCTCTAATGGCCCTTCTTAGAGCCGAGGAACATGTGATTATTCATAGGCCCTTCAGTTTGGACTGGTATTATTTATTTATTTATTTTCATCAGTTGCGCACTTTGCAAACTAGAATCGTGGTCTTTTGGGGTTCTCACAAATCCAGAGGACTGGTAGTAATACTGGGGGCCATAGATGAGAACTTTTAAAAAGGGACTTCAACACACCTGGAAAACTCTCTGTGGGAAAGGCCCAGGTGGCTCCAACACATCGTGGGAGACCTTGTGATCCTCTAATCTCCCCAAAGGCTACTGCCGCCTATTGTCTTGGTTAACGGAGGTGTGATTACCATGATGTGCTTGCTTTGTGTCATCACTAAATCAATAGGCAGCAATGCCTTGGTCATTGCCCTTTGCAACGACCAGTCCTCATGATTGGTCAGGTCTTATCCTCGGGATTTAGAAGGAAATCAGTGGGAAGGATTAAAGGAGAGTTCTGTATGTTGTTGACCAGGTCATGCTGCCTTCCTGATGTGCTTACTTTCTTCTATCCCTTTCTCTAAATTATGCCCCTTTCATTGTTTCCTAGGAGATCTTACCCATTTAATAGAATGTTCATCCCAGCTGAATCTCTGAGGAAACAATGAAAACACTTAGGGAGCATTAGGAATCTTTGAGGATTATCAGTTGATGGGTAAGAGTGTTCTTTATCACTTTCCTTTCCCTGAGAACCTAAGTAAGTACGGTAAATTCTGTTAGGACACTCAGTCCTGTCCGACTCTTTTTGACCCCATGGATAGTAGCCTGCCCAGCTTCCCCGTTCATCAGCAACTCATAGAGCCTGCTCAAACCCATGCCCATCGAGTCAGTGATTCCATACGAGCATTTCATCTTCTGTCTTCGCTCTCTCCTCCAGCTTTCAATCTTTCTCAGCATCAGGATCTTTTCCAGTGAGTCAGTCCTTCACATCAGGTGGGCAACATATTCAAGTTCCAGTTTCAGAATCAGTCCTTCCAATCGATATTCAGGACTGATTTCCCTTAGAATTGACTTCTTTGATCTCCTTGCAGTCAAAGGCACTCTCGGGAGTTTTCTCTAACACCACATTTCAATAGCATTGATTCTTTGGAGGTCAAATTTCTTTCTAGTCCAATTCTCACTTCTACTTGACTCTGTACGTAGATTTGACTAGATCGACCTTTGTCTGCTTTATAACATGCTGTCTAGCCTGGTCATAACCTTTCTTCTAAGGAGAAAGTGTATTTTGATTTCCTGACCAGAGTCACCATCTGCAGTGATTTTGGAGCCCCCTCCCCCAATAAAGTTTCTCACTGTTTCCATTCTTTCCCCATCTTTATGACATGAAGTAATGAGACCAGATGCCATGATTCTCATTTTGGATGTGGTGTTTTAAGTCATCTTTTTCATTCTCTTTCACTTTCCTCAAGAGACTCTTTAGTTCTTTTGAAGTTCTGCCATGTCAATCGTGTCATCTGCATATCTGAGTTTACTGATATTTCTCCAGAAACCTTGATTGCAAACACTGTTTCATCCAGCGTGGCCTTTTGTATGATTAATTCTACATGTAAATTCAATAAAGAGGGTGACAATATACAGCTTTGACGTGCTCCTTTCCCAACTCGTAACCAGTCTGTTCTTCCATGTCCTGTTCTAACTGTTGCTTCTAGACCTCCATACAGTTTACTCAGGAGGTATATAACATGGTCTAGTAGTGCCATCTTTTGTCGAATTTCCCATTTTGCTATGATCTACCCAATCAAAATCTTTGGCATCGTCAAATAGGAGTATTTGCTTTCCTGGTGTTTTCTTGCTTTTTCCATTCCCCAACAGGTGTTTGCAGTTTGATCTCGGGTTCGTCTGTCCTTTTTAAATCCAGGTTGAACATGTGGAAGCTCATGGTTCACATTCTGTTGAAGCCTGGTTGGGGAATTTTGAGCAGTACTTTGCGAGCGTGTGAAATATGTACAACTAAGCCGTAGCATGAACATTCTTTG
Organism: Moschus berezovskii; assembly: GCF_049115385.1. Classification (NCBI taxonomy): domain Eukaryota; kingdom Metazoa; phylum Chordata; class Mammalia; order Artiodactyla; family Moschidae; genus Moschus; species Moschus berezovskii. The sequence goes on from NC_142489.1 coordinate 60,219,518, forward strand.
GATTGCCGTTTTTGCAGTTGGAATGACAACTGACCTTTTCCAGTACTCTGGCCACAATTGAGTTTTCAAAATTTACTAGCATATGGATGGCAGCACATTCCTAGTATTATCTTTTAGAATTTGAAATATCTAAACTGAATTCCATCACTTCCACGAGCTTTGCTTGTAGTTATGCTTCCTAAATCCCACGTGACTTCACATTCCATGATATCTGACTCTAGGTGAGTGATCACAGCATTGTGCTTAACTGGGTCATGAAGAACTTCTGTGTATCATTCATCTGTGTATTCTTGCCACCTCTTCTAAATAGCTTCTGCTTCTGTTACATCTGTACCATTTCTGTCCTTTAATGTGCTCCTCTTTGAATGCAATTTTCACTTGGTATCTCTGATTTATAGGAGGGATCTGAAGTCTTTCCCATTCTCTTTATTTCCTCTATTTATTGGCATTAATAACCGAGGAAAGTTTTATCTCTCTTTGCTATTCTTTGGGACTCGGCATTCAAATGTATACAGTTTTCCTTTTCTTCTTTTCGTTTAGCTTGTCCCCTCTTCTCAGTTCTTTGTAAGGCCACGTCACTTTGCTTTTCGCATTTCTTTTTCATGGGGATGGTCTTGATCACTGCTTCCTGTACAATGCCACAAATCTCCACCCATAGGTCTTCAGGCACTCGATCAGATATAATCCGCGGATTCTGTTTACAACTTCCACTCTATAATCATAAGGGCTTTGATTTTACATGTGTAAAATATATTAATTCCCTGTTTCATGTAGGGAAATATTCACCCAGGCTTTCATCTAAGAAATACAGAGAACTCTTTATGGTATTAGAGAAATACATGAAATATAGCTGTTCAATGTTTGACTGTTTAGCACAGGTCTTAATTTCTGAATCATTGAAAATCCTCTATTTTAAGTTTACAAATCTGGGAAATATTTTCATACGTGAATAATTGAGATTTCATATGAGAACCTTTCTCCCCAGATTTTCAAATATGAAATATACAGAATTCCAAATCTCCTATCAGAAGACCTTCATTCAAAATTTCTTGATGGAAATACAGACAATTTCATAGCTCAAGCATGAAAATCTGTGGACAAATTCTATATGTCTAGTAGGAAAATTAGTGCAAGTTTTTCACATATTAAATAGACAGTATTCAGTATTTCATGAAGGAAAGACAACACAAAGATTTTCAAATGAGAAATATGAAAATAATCTCATATTTCATGTTAGAAAACCTGTGACCATGCTTTGATATGTGGAATGGACATTTTCATATCTCCTTTAAAAGAATTTGCATCCAGATTTTCATAGCTCTAACGTGAAAAATTGCAGATTTTATGCAGAAAATTCTGTGTCCATACTTTCATGTGTGATGTATAGAGAATTCCATGATTCAAATTGGAAAAACTGTCCCCAGATTTGTATATGTGAATAATAGAGAATTCTGTATTTCACCTACTGAAACCTGCATCTAGATTTTCATATGTGAAACTTAGAATTTCACCTTTTATGTAGGACTATCTCGTTTCAGATGTCTATGCTTGAAACAGAAAATACCTTCATCAAGAGGCTCCTTGGTTCCTATTGTTCTTCTGTCATTTGTGTGTTGTCACTGGGATAACTAAGGTTATTCGTATCTCCCACATAAATTTTGTTTCCAGCTTGAGCTTCATCTAGGATTTTATTTTTTATGATGTTATCAGAAACAGAAGTTAAATAAGTAGGCTAACAATCCATAGCTTTGACATAGTCCTTTCCCGATTTTGAGCCAGTTTATTGTCCCCTGTCCAGTTCTAACTGTTGCACCTTTACTAGCACGCACATTTCCCAGGAGACAGGTTAGAAGTTCTGGTACTCTTATCGCTAGGAATTTTCCACAATTATTTTCCCTTTGTTTTAGTTTGAGTGTGATTCACAGTGTCCTAGTTATGAACAGAGACAATTAAGCAGATATAAATGATTGTATGGTATCCCCTTTCTTTTTCTATGATCCAAACATCAATTAATGTGTACCTCTTATGATTAAATCACTAACTACACATTTTGTTTCGTTTGTTTTGTATTTTAATTTTATATTTTGATCATTGTTGCTATTGTGGTTTTCTCTCTTTTGCAAGTATTAAAGTAGGAACTGGTAATTTCTTGTGTTTGCATTCTTATTTTACAAGATTTAAGTTATGGTCCTGGCAGTCTCTGACCTTTGACACCCACTGAATGGAGTTAAGCTTTGAGATCCAAAATTAGACATCTGTGCTGTGGGAAAATGTCAGAAATGTTAAAAAAAAAAAAAAAAAAGCTAGATATATTCAAGTGCTGACTTTTTGAGCTCAATTATGCTATTATATTTTAAGTGGAAAGTTCTGAATTTCTTCATGCTGATGAAAATTCTTCATTAAGAGAAATTTCTAAGGGGGAAAGAAAAGCAGTAACAACAATGAAATGCACTTGATTGCATTTGGAAGTCAAAGTAGTACCAGTTATGTGTGTATGCATGCAAACTCCCACCAAACAGAGTAATTCACGTTAACTAATGTTTCATGTTTTGCTTTCAAGGTTAAAAAAAAAAATAGAGCTTGCCAGGAAAAACAGAAGTTCGAAGAAGATAAAAATTTACGTGGACGTGAAATGCAACTCTCTCAAAGAATGGATCACAAATACTACTTCTACACTGACAACAGTTCTCCCAGTGCATCCGATAAATACTAGCAGAAGACCCGGGTCACCAGAGTGTCCCTTGTGGGTTTCAGACATACCGGGGTGGAAAGGAAATAAGATGGAAGAAGGAAGGTAAGAGGAAGCAAGACATAACCTGCGCCTTGGGGTGGGAGATGGAGAAGCAGGGAAGAGATTTCCAGAACGAGGCAAGACGCTTCACTAAAGTGTACATTACTTTGGCTGAAAGGAAGCAAGGAGAAACAGCTAATGAAATATAAATTGTATAGAGCAAGAGTCACACAGACAATGTGTGTCATGGCCCTATAGGCCCAAACTACAATGCAGCTCAACCAGTGTGCATGGGGTCTGGCAGCTGGAACACTGGATTTAGAGAGCCATCCTGGGAGAGGACTGCTGTTGACTATGTGGAGATGGCCTAATGGAGCAGGTACGAGTAGATATGTAGCAGGGAATGCATTTTGAGTATTCCCAAACTGCCAAAGAGGCAGGACCTTACTGCTGATCACACTCCGGAGGTAGAGACACTTTTGTAGCCCCTCCTCTTCCTACCCGTTAACACCGACTGCAAGGCAATAGAGAAAGACCAGCCAGAAGTATCACTCATTCCAAATCTCTTATGCCCATGGCTGCTGACTCCTATTCATAATTGGCACCACCAGGGTTCCAGCATTCCAAACAGCTGTACCACTCCTGTGCTCACCAAGGCAGACCCCAGTGCTCCACAAGTGTCTCGGGGAAGACTTCTTTGGTGACCATAGGTGAAGGAAAGATGAAAATTACATCTGAGACCCAGGGACAGAGACATTAAGGAAGAGGACTGAAAATCTTCCAACCGGTTGAGCATGCCACAGATTAAATACACACTATTAATCACATAGACCCTGTATCTACAGAATAGATCAAAAGATGATAAGAGCTCAAGCAAAAGAAAATGACCAGGCTCAGGCAGCTGTAAGAACGCACAGGAATTATAGCAGTTTTAAGTATGAGCAGTCCTTGGAGAGATCCAGAGTCCAGTTTCCTCCATCGTTGGACAGCTTCCTAAAGAGGTATAGTTGTCCTCTGACTCATCTTGGGGACTAGGACACTGACAGATGAGACACTAGGAAATATGCATTATTCTTTTGATGCATTGCATTGTTGAGTTGTTGGTGCACTATTTTGCCCAGTTGTAGCCTTCTTTGTTATTACACATTGCTTTGGCCTTTTAAGACTATTTCAACCATATTTTTTATTTCTTGTATAGCTGTTTCAACTTTTACTTTGGCTACCTAATTTCTATGCCTTTAGTTGCTGTTGCATCTCTTCCTTTTTAAAAGGTATTCATTTCTTCATTAATTGTGATTTTCTGTTATTCTGTGGGGGCTGTATCTGATCTTGTCAGATTTGCTTTCTTTATTCTTCAGTTGACATTCTGCTCTGGTATTGTTTTTTTGGCTTGAGATTTTTTCGATTGGTTTCCTTTATGAATCTGTTGTTTTTTCTGTTGTGTTTATTGCTTGTGCCCCTTTTATTTATTTTTTTCTTTTTGCCATTTACCTGTGTTACTTTTTTAAATCTCCTCAATCTCTTCCTATGGTATAGTGTTTCTCTGAGCATAAGATGGGTCTGATCTTCTCAGGTGTCATCATGGAAAACAGGATCATGGTATACCAGGGAATTCCTGTCTACAGTGAATATTAACTGGTGACAGTCTCCATGAAGGCCTCTTTCTTGATCTAAGATGCACTCCAACCAATGACCTGTGCAACCCAGGGCTGATGCCTCACACCACACAACAAGCAAGACAGAAATACAAACCAAATTATTAGCAGATACACTGGCTAATGTCAGACTAATCCCATCAGTACAGTTCCGTTCAGTCGCTCAGTCGTGTCCGACTCTCCGCGACCCCATGAATCACAGCACGCCAGGCCTCCCTGTCCATCACCAACTCCCGGAGTTCACTCAAACTCATGTCCACAGAGTCGGTGATGCCATCCAGCCATCTCATTCTCTGTCGTCCCCTTCTCCTCCCGCCCCCAACCTTTCCCAGCATCAGAGTCTTTTCCAGTGTGTCAACTCGTCGCATGAGGTGGCCAAAGTATTGGAGTTTCAGCTTTAGCATCAGTCCTTCCAATGAACACTAATCCCATAGACACCTGCAAATGACATGAGCAGACATGGTCACACCATTAGTGAAAGAAATCTCAGCTGCAGACTCAATAACATAGTTTCCAGTCTCTCCCACTGCAAAGTCCAAAATAGGCACTCAACCAACTTTATCGACTTGGAGTGAAGACGAGGAGCAATAACTATAACCCAGCAGTCTGAGAAGAAATGACCATTAACACAGAAAGTAGGGAAATATGAAGACAGATAAATATGTTGTGGGCAAAGGAATGTGGTAAAAATTCAAAACACAATGAAAGAAAAAATGGGTAGGCTCCCTACAAAATACTTGGAAGTAACGATAGTAAAGGTGAGAAAAGCATTCCTGAGATAGAATGGAGAAAAGAAGAGAAACATTTTTGAAGGGCCTAGAAAAATGAATAAGTAACAAAAAATAATTAACAACGGACATTAATAAAAATGGACATTGGTCTCCTATAGGCTAATACACACTGTTGTACTGTTGAAGTCAACACAAATTTAGGAAGTAATTATCCTCCAATTAAAAAAATGAAATTTAAAAAGAAACACAACCGTTCAATGGCAAGAGACCTGACAAAGTTAAATGATACATATCGGACATTTCAACCAAACAGAGAAAAATATGCATTTTTCTAAAGTGAAAATGAAATATCTCCAGGATATATCACAAACTGACTCTCAAATCAAGCCTCAGTAATTTGAAGGTAATGGTAATTGTATCATTTTTTTTTAAACCCACAATGCTATGTTTTACATACCAGATATGGGGACAGAGACTGTAAAAATCACGAATCCATGTAACAAATACACCTCTACATGGCCAAGAGATCACTGATGAAATCAGAGAGAAAATTTAAAAAAAAAATTTAGAAGAAAATAATATTAAAAGCATGATTATCTAACAGTTGTGGAGCATGCTTAAGCAGTAAGAGAGTGAAGTTGATAAATACTACACATCTCAAGTAATTAACATAATATTAAATCTAAAGCATTTAGAGAAAGAAGAAAAAGCAGACAAAATTTCCCAAAGTGAATACAAGGGACAAAAATGATAAAAAAAATCAGAGCAGAAATTAAAGAAAATACATGATGAAAAAAAAAAAATAGCCAAAATCAATATCTTTAAAAGGGGTCTCTTGGAGAGGATAGAAAAAATAGATAAATCATGGTCCAGACTTATCAAGAAAAAAAGAGACAAACTCTTAAATCAATCAAATTTGACATGACAAAGGATGATATTATAACGGATACCACAGAAATAACAAAGAATCGTAAGAGACTACAGCAAACACCTGTAAGTCAATAAAATTCAGGGTCTTGAATCTATGGATAAATGCTCAGAAATTCAACGAAGAATAAACAGAGAATATTAACCAAACAATGGTAAGCACTAATATTGAAACTGTGATAAAAATTTTCCAATTGATAAAATTAAGGCAGATGGCTTCACATGGAAATTTTACAAACGAGTCAGAAAACTGCCAACACATGGACTTCTGAAACACTTCTAAAATTCTAGAGTGGAAGAAACCCCCACAAACTCTCCTACAAGGTCACCATCACTCCAATGCCAACACCAACATAACAGAGAAAAGGAAAGTTAGACCTATATCACATAGATGAACAGAGGCAAATATCCTTAGCAAAATACAAGCAAAAAAATCCACCAATACCTTAAAAAGACTGAACAGAATTACTAAGTGAGGGTATATGACAGATACAGAAACATCTTCAGAAGCTTCATATCAATGGGTCAGTTCAGTTCACTTCAGTCTCTCAGTCATATCCGACTCGTTGCGACGCTATGAATGAGAGCCCACTAGGCTACCCTGTTCATCACAATGCTCAGAGTTCAACCAATTCCTGTCCATGGAGTTGATGATGCCATCCAGCCATCTCATTCTCTGTCTCCCCTTATCCCCTGGACCCCAATCCCTCACAGTATCAGGGTATTTTTCTAAGAGTCAACTCTTCCCAGCAGGTGGCCAAAGTATTGGAGTTTCAGCTTCAGCATCAGTCCTTCCAATGAACATCCAGTACTGATCTTTAGAATGGACTGGATGGATCTCCTTGCACTCCAAGGGACTCTCAGGAGGTGTCTCCAACACCACAGTTCAAAATCATCAATTCTCCGGAGATCAGTTTTCTTCACATTCCAACTCTCACATCCATACATGACCACGGGAAAAAGCATAGCCTTGACTAGACGGACCTTGGCTGGCAAGTTAATGTCTCTGCTTTTTATTATGATATCTACGTTGGTTAAAATTTTCCTTCCAAGAAGTAAGCGTCTTTTAATTTCATGACTGCAATCACAATCTTCAGTGATTATGGAGCCCCCAAAAATAAAGCCTGACACAGTTTTCACTATTTCCCCATCTATTTCCCACGGAGTGATGGGACCAGATACTGTGATATTTTCTTTCTGAATGTTGAGCTTTAAGTCAACATTTTCATTCTCCTCTTTCACTTGCATCAAGAGGCTTTTTAGTTCTTCTTCACATTCTGCCATAAGGGTGCTGTCATCTGCATATCTGAGATTATTGATATTTCTCCTGGCAATCTTGATTCCAGCTTGTGCTTCTTACAGCCCGGCATTTCTCATACGTGTTCATCATATAAGTTAAATAAGCAGGGTGACAATATACAGCCTTGACATACTCCTTTTCTTATTTGGAACCAGTCTATTCTTCCATGTCCAGTTCTGACTGTTTCTTCTTGACTTGCATATAGATTTTTCAAGAGACAGGTCTGGTATTCCAATTTCTTTCAGAATGTTCCACAGTATATTGTGATCTACACATTCAAAGGCTTTGGCATAGTCAATAAATCAGAAACAGATATTTTTCTGGAACTCCCTTGCTCCTTTGATGATCCAGCTGGTGTTGGAAATTTGATCTCTGGTTCCTCTGCCTTTTTATAAGCAGCTTGCGCATCTGGAAGTTCACAATTTACATTTTGCTGAAGCCTGGCTTGGAGAATTTTGAGGATTACTTTACTAGCGTGGGAGTTTCGTGCAATTGTGAGGTTGTTTGAGCATTCTTTGGCATTGCCTTTCTTTGGGATTGGGATGAAAACTGACTTTTTCCAGTCCTGTGGCCACTGTTGAGTTTTCCAAGTTTCCTGGCATATGGAGTGCAGCACTTTTAAAACATCAAATTGCATTATTTGCAATAGCTTAACTGGAATTCATCACCTCAGCTAGCTTTGTTCATAGTGATCCTTTCTAAGACCCACTTGACTTCACATTCCAGGATGTCTGGCTCTAGGTGAGTGATCACACCATCGTAATTATCGGGGTCATAAAGACTTTTTTCGTACAGTTTTGTGTATTCTTGCCACCTCTTCATAATATCTTCTGCTTCTGTTAGGACCATACAATTTCTGTCCATTATTGACCCCATCTTTGCATGAAATCTTCCCATGGGTTATCTAATGTGCTTGAAGAGATTTCTAGTCTTTCCCATTCTATTGCTTTCCTCTCTTTCTTTACATTGGTCGCTGAGGAAGGCTTTCTTATCTCTCCTTGCTATTGTCTGGAACTGTGTATTCAGATGCTTATATCTTTCATTTTCTGTTTTGCTTTTTGCTTCTCTTCTTTTCACAGCTATTTGTAAGGCCTCATCAGACAACCATTTTGCTTTCTTTGCATTTCTTTTCCATGGGGATAGTTCATACGACATTCTATCAGATCTAGTCCCTTAAATCTATTTCTCAATTCCACTGTATAAACATAACGGAGGTGATTTAGGTCATACCTGAATGGCCGAGAGGTTTTCCCTACTTTCTTCAATTTAAGTCTGAATTTGTCAATAAGTATTTCAAGATCTGAGCCACAGTCAGCTCCTGGTCTTGTTTATGCTGACTGTATAGACCTTCTCCATCATTGGCTGCAAAGAATATAATCAATCTGATTTCAGTGCTGACTGTCTGGTGATGTCCATGTGTAGAGTCTTCTCTTGTGATGTTGGAAGAAGCTGTTTGCCTGTTTGCTATGACCAATGCATTCTCTTGGCCAAACTCTATTGGCCATTGCCCTGTTTCATTCTTTATTGCAAGGCCAAATATATCTGTTACTCCAAATGTATCTTGACTTCCTACTTTTGCATTCCAATCCCCTATTGAAGGATTGAAACCATATGATCACCTCAATAGATGCTGAAAAATCTTTCATATATTCCAACAGTCATTTGTGATAGAAACTTTCCAACAATTGAACATAGTAAAAACTACCGCAAATAACAAAACACACAAATCAAAACTACAACGATATATCACCTTGCACCATTCCAAATGGCCACCATTAAAAAAAAAAAAATCTGTAACAGCTCTGCTAGTCCAGGGGCTAAGACACCATGATCCCAATGCAGAGGTCCCAGGTTTGATCCTTGGTCCTGGAATTAGACTCCACATGCAGCGATTGAAATTTGTTGCAACCAAATAAAGAAGTAAATATATACGTGTATATATATATTTATATGATTGTATACGAATATATGAAGGAGAAAGTGTGGAGAAAGGAGAAACCCCCTGCCTATAACCCAATAATCACACTGTTTTCCATACACTAAAAGGAAACCTTAAACAAAAAAATACATGTGTATGCCAGTAACCATTGTAAAACCATTTAGAGTAGCCAATAAAGGGAAGCAACCTCAGTGTCCATCAAACGAAGAATGGATAAAAAAGCTATAGTCCATATATAGGATGGAAAATTACTCACCCATAAAAAGGGAGAAAGTTGGATTATTTGCAGGGTTGCAGATGAATCTAGAGCCTATTACACAGTGAAGGAATTAAAAAACAGAAAGACCAATATTGCATATTAATATATATATAAGTGGAATTTAGAAAACAGGTACTGAAGAACCCATTTGAAGGGTAGGAAGAGATGCAGTCCTAGAAAACAGACTTGTGGACACAGTGTGGGAAGGAGAGAATGGAATGCATTGACAAATTGCACAGACATATGTAAAATACCAAGTACGTAGTAGATAACTAGTGCTATGGAGAGTTCTAGTGGAGTGGGTTGTGGGGTAGGAGAGGAGGTACAAGAGGGAGATGGGAGGACCGCTCAAAAGGGAGGCTCAGCTATATTTACTAATAACTGATTTATTTCACTGGGCCGCAGAAATTTACACAACATTGTAAGTTAATTATGCTCCAAATTTTAATCAGTTTGTTTCAATTGAAGAAAGAAAATCAGTCCTTGACCAACTTGTGAAAGTGACAAATAAAGTATCCAGGGCATGTCAAGTAAAATGTGTACCCAAGACTGCTTTAGTATATATAGACTTAGCAAAAACAAACAAACAAACTTAAAATGCAGAACTAAGTTAACCAAGGTCTGTCTAGTCAAGGCTATGGTTTTTCCCGTGGTCATGTATGGATGTGAAAGTTGGACTGTGAAGAAGGCTGATTGCCGAAGAATCGATGCTTTTGAACTGTGGTGTTGGAGAAGACTCTTGAGAGTCCCTTATACTGCAAGGAGATCCAACCAGTCCATTCTAAAGGAGATCAATCCTGGATGTTCATTGGAGGGACTGATGCTAAAGCTGAAACTGCAATATTTGGCCACCTCATGGGACGAGTTGACTCACTGGAAAAGACTCTGATGCTGGGAAAGGTTGGGGGCGGGAGGAGAAGGGGACGACAGAGAATGAGATGGCTGGATGGCATCACCAACTCTGTGGACATGAGTTTGAGTGTACTCCGGGAGTTGGTGATGGACAGGGAGGCCTGGCGTGCTGTGATTCATGGGGTCGCGGAGAGTCGGACACACCTGAGCGACTGAACTGAACTGAACTGACCTGAAGTTAGCCAGAATAAGTTCAGACTCTACACTTAAGTGTCCCTTCACTTCACTAATTTGTCATAAACGTAAAGAAGGGGTTCCTAAAATAAAGCAAACAAATGTGATATGTTTTCATAATATGATGTCACCATTTTATGAATCCATGAATCCCCTTAAGTTTTAATAAGTAATAGCAGACCTTTGACTTTCAGAACTATGGTAAGTAGGAATTAGTAAGCATAGGTTAAAACTGAGGTGCTGCACAAGAATCCCTTATATCGCAATACTAGAATGTGTGCTTCTGCTGCTGCTAAGTCACTTCAGTCGTGTCCGACTCTGTGTGACCCCATAGACAGAAGCCGACCAGGCACCCCTATCCCTGGGATTCTCCAGGCAAGAACACTGGAGTGGGTTGTCATTTCCTTCTCCAATGTGTGAAAGTGAAAAGTGAAAGGGAAGTTGTTCAGTCGTATCTGACCCTTAGCGACCCCATGGGCTGCGGCCTACCAGGCTTCTCCATCCATGGGATCTTCTAGGCAAGAATGCTGGAGTGGCTTGTGTGTGCTCCGAGATTGTGTGCTACTGACTGGGAAAAATGCATAGCCTAAAAGTGGAGAATTATGTTTTCTTCAGCAGGACTTTCATCCTAAGAAGGATTTCATCATGAGGAGTAACTTCTCAAGTATTGCAAAAAGACTGCTATGAACAAGGATAGATGGAGCCAGGTTTTACAAAAGTTTTGGTACAATGATCAGGTATGGAGAATGTCCAAATATTATGGTTAATGAAGAAACACTCGACACCACAAGTGAATGGATTGAGATATTTTTTACTTATGCAAATATGCAAAAATCTGGGCTCCTTGAAATAATTCCTTTGATAAACACCTTAACTAGGGCTAGTATCTATTCTTTCAGTCTGGAATCAGTCCTTCAGGCAACACTGGTGGCAGCTGCAGTAACTAAGGACTTGATCATTTCAGTTCAGTTCAGTTCAATTCAGTCGCTCACTCGTGTCCAACTCTTTGCGACAACATGAATCACAGCATGCCAGGCCTCCGTGTTCATCACCAACTCCCGGAGTTCACTCAAACTCATGTCCATCGAGTTGGTGAGGCCATCCAGCCATCTCATTCTCTGTCGCCCTCGTTTCCTCCTGCCCCCAATCTCTCCCAGCATCAGAGTCTTTTCCAGTGAGTCAACTCGTTGCATGAGGTGACCAAAATATTAGAGTTTCAGCTTTAGCATCAGTCCTTCCTATGAATACCCAGGATTGATCTCCTTTAGAATGGACTGGTTGGATCTCCTAGCAGTCCAAGGGGCTCTCAAGTGTCTTCTCCAACACCACAGTTCAAAAGCATCAATTCTTCGGCGATCAGCATTCTTCACAATCCAACTCTCTTGATGCAAGTCCTCAATTGCAAGGACATTGTATACCTCCTGCAAAACCCATCAGTTTAGTTCTGTTCATTCGCTCAGTTGTGTCTGACTCTTTTCGATCCCATGAATCACAGCATGCCAGGTCTCTTTGTCCATCACCAACTGCCGGAGTTCCCTCAAACTCATGTCCATCGAGTCAGTGATGCCATCCTGCCATCTCATTCTCTGTCGTCCCCGTCTCCTCCCACCCCCAATCCCTCCTAACATCAGACTCTTTTCCAGTGAGTCAGCTCATCGCATGAGGTGGCCAAAGTATTGGAGTTTCAGTTTTAGCATCAGTCCTTCCAATGAACACCCAGGATTGATCTCCTTTAGAATATATACTGCTACCTATATACAGCAAGATAATATACGTAAACTTTCCACATATACATATGCATGTATATGTTTAGCTATATATATACGGCTGTCTAGGTTGCACTAGTAGTAAGTATCCTGCCTTCTAACGCAGAAGTCATAAGAGATGCAGGTTCGATCAAAGTGTTGGGAAGATCTCCTGGAACTAATCGTGAAAACCATGTCCTATTTCCTCATCTTGAGAATTCAGTGGATTGAGAATACATGATGGGAAACAGTCTGTGTGATGCAGAGTGTCAGACAAGAGTGTAGTGACTTAACACATGAAATATCACTAAATAAGGGTTGCTTAAATATATATATATATATGTACACACATTACAATACAATATGCACGATAATATATGTAAAAAATTATGCTAATAATGTATAATAGTACATATTATATATCATTAATATATATTATATATGATATAATAGTATAATATAATATATATGTGTGTGTGTACATGTATTGTACACCTGCTTCTTTCATTTACAACGAATGATATGCTCAGCAAAAAATCAGTATCAGTTCAGTTAAGTTCAGTCGCTCAGTCGTGTCCTACTCTCCGCGACCCCATGAATCACAGCACGCCATGCCTCCCTGTCCATCACCAACTCCCGGAGTACACTCAAACTCATGTCTACAGAGTCAGTGATGTATCCAGCCATCTCATTCTCCGTCGTCCCCTTCTCCTCCCGCCCCCAAACTTGCCCAGCATCGGAGTCTTTTGCAGTGAGTCAAGTCGTCGCATGAGGTGGCCAAAGTATTGCAGCTTCAGCTTTAGCATCAGTCCCTCCAATGAACATCCAGGATTGATCTCCTTCAGAATGGACTGGTTGGATCTCCTTGCAGTATAAGGGACTCTCAAGAGTCTTCTCCAACACCACAGTTCAAAGGCATCGATTCTTCTGCGATCAGCTTTCTTCACGGTCCAACTCTCACATCCATACATGACCACGGGGAAAACCATTGCCTTGACTAGACGGACCTTGGTTGGCAAAGTAATGTCTCTGCTTTTTAAGATACTATCAAGGTTGGTCATAACTTTCCTTCCAAGGAGCAAGCGTCTTTTAATTTCATGGCTGCAATCAGCATCTGCAGTGATTTTGGAGCCCAAAAAAATAAAGTCTGACAGTGTTTCCACTGTTTTTCCATCTATTTCCGATGAAATGTTAGGACCGGTTGCCATGATCTTTGTTTTCTGAATGTGGAGCTTCAAGCCAAACTTTTCACTCTCCCCTTTCACTTTCATCAAGAGGCTTTTGAGTTCCTCTTCACTTTCTGCCATAAGGGTAGTGTCATCTGCATATCTGAGGTTATCGATATTTCTCCCGGCAATCTTGATTCCAGCTTGTGCTTCTTCCAGCCCAGCGTTCCTCATGATGTACTCTGCATATAAGTTAAATAAGCAAGGTGACAATATACAACCTTGACGTACACCTTTTCCTATTTGGAACCAGTCTGTTGTTCCATGTCCATTTCTAACTGTTGCTTCCTCACCTGCATACAAGTTTCTCAAGAGGCAGGTCAGGTGGTCTGGGATTCCCATCTCTTTCAGACTGACCTCTTCCAGTCCTGTGGCCACTGCTGAGTTTTCCAAATCTGCTGGCATATTGAGTGTAGCACTTTAACAGCATCATCTTTCAAGACTTAAAATAGCTCAACTAGAATTCCATCACCTCCACTAGCTTTGTTCGTAGTGATGCTTTCTAAGGCCCACTTGACTTCACATTCCAAGATGTCTGGCTCTAGGTCAGTGATCACGTTATCGTGACTATCTTGGTCATGAAGATTTTTTTTACAGTTCTTCTGTGTATTCCTGCCACCTCTTCTTAATAACTTCTGCTTCCGTTAGGTCCATACCATTTCTGTCCTTTATCGAGCCCATCTTTGCATGAAATGTTCCCTTGGAATCTCTAATTTTCTTGAAGAGGTCTCTTGTTTTTCCTATTCTGTTGTTTTTCTCTATTTCTTTGCATTGATCACTGAGGAAGTCTTTCTTATCTCTCCTTGATATTCTTTGGAACTCTGCATTCAGATGCTTATATCCTTCCTTTTCTCCTTTGCTTTTCGCCTCTCTTCTTTTCATAGCTATTTGTAAGGCCTCCTCACACAGCCAATTCGCTCTTTTGCATTTCTTTTCCATGGGGATGGTCTTGGTCCCTGTCTCCTGTACAATGTCACAAACCTCCGTCCAGAGTTCATCAGGCAGTCTATCAATCAGATCTAGTCCCTTAAATCTATTTCTCACTTCCACTGTATAATCATAAGGGATTTGATTGAGGTCATATCTGAATGGTCTAGTGGTTTTCCCTACTTTCTTCATTTTAAGTCTGAATTTGGCAATACGGAGTTCATGATCTGAGCCACAGTCAGCTCCTGGTCTTGTTTTCACTAACTGTATACAGCTTCTCCATCTTTGATTACAAAGACTATAATCAATCTGATTTCGGTGTTGACCATCTGGTGATGTCCATATGTAGAGTCTTGTGTTTTGTTGTTGGAAGAGGGTGCTTGCTGTGACCAGTGCACTCTCTTGACAAAACTTTATTAGCCTTTGCCCTGCTTCATTCCGTGCTCCAAGGCCAAATTTGCCTGTTACTCCAGGTGTTTCTTGACTTCCTACTTTTGCATTCCAATCCCGTATAATGAAAAGGACATCTTTTTTGGGTGTTAGTTCTAAAAGGTGTTGTAGGTCTTCATAGAACCAATTAACTTTGGCTTCTTCAGCATTACTGGTTGGGGCATAGGCCTGGATTACTGTAATACTGAATGGTTTGCCTTGGAAACATACAGAAATCATTCTGTCGTTTTTAAGATTGCATTCAAGTACTGCATTTCGGACTCTTTTGTTGACCATGATGGCTACTCCATTTCATCTAAGGGATTCCTGCCCACAGTAGTAGATATAATGGTCATCCACTTTTTAAGCCAACTTAAAGTTTAAAGCTCAACATTCAGAAAACTAAGATCAAGGAATCCAGTTCCATCACTTCAAGGCAAATAGATGGGAAAACAGTGAAATAGTGGCTGACTTTAATTTTCTAGGCTCCAAAATCACTACGGATGGTGATTGCAGCTGTGAAATTAAAAGACACTTACTCCTTGGAAGGATGTTATGACTAAACTACACAGCATATTAAAAAGCAGAGACATTACTTTGCTAAAAAAAAAAGTCCATTAGTCAAGGCTATGGTTTTCCAGTGATCATGTATGGATGTGAGAGTTGGATTATAAGGAAAGTTGAGTGCAGAAAAACTGATGCTTTTGAACTGTGGTGTTGGAGAAAACACTTGAGAGTCCCTTGGACTGCAAGGAGATCCAACCAGTCCTTCCTGAAGGAGATCAGTCCTGGGTGTTCATTGGAAGGACTGATGTTGAAGCTGAAACTCCAATACATTGGCAACATGATATGAAGAGCTAGCTGATTTGAAAAGACTCTGATGCTGGGAAAGATTGAGAGCAGGAGAAGGGGATGACAGAGTATAAGATGGTTGGATCGTATCATTAACTCAATGCACATGGGTTTGAGTGAACTCCGGGAGCTGGTGATGGACAAGGAGGCCTGGTGTGCTGTGGTTCTTGGTGTCGCAAAGAGTCGGACATGACTGAGCGCCTGAACTGAACTGATACAGTTTATACATATACATATATATATATTTATTTATTTATTTATTTATATATTTATATAAATTTATGTTATATATATATATATGTTATATATAATATATACGCTATGAAATATAAATATATATAATACAATATATTAAAATTTTACGTTAGATAAACAGTCTATGTTATATAAAGTTATGTTATTTATAATATATGTGATAAAATATGTTATATATAATCTATTAACAGTTTATATATATGTTAATAAGTGATATTTGTTTTCCTTTTTCTATTTTATTTCATTATATTGGACTCTTTTTCAATCCGTCCACCTCTCTACAAATGACCCGATTTCATTCTTTTTTTGATAGGGTAATGTTCTATTTTATATATATAACAAATTATCTTTATTCATTTCTTTGTAAATGGACATTTTTGTTGCTTTAGAATTCTGTTGTTGTAAATCCTGGAGCCATCAATACTGTTGTTATGCATCTTTTGTAATTATGATTTTCTTTAGGTAAATCCCAACAATCCCAGCAGTGGAATTGCTAGATCATATAGTTTCTTCATTCCTAGATTTTTAAAGACTTTTCATACTGATCTGCATACATAGTGGCTGTATCAATGTATATTCCTTCTAGCAGGACTGGAAAGAAAACGAAAGTGAACGTCACAATGCCATGTCCAAATCTTTGTGACAGACTGGGATTCTCTAGTCCAGAATGCTTCTTCTGAGGAATCTGAGTTCCTGAATTCAGAATCTGAATTAAAATATTCAGGGCAATTCCCTTCTCCAGGGGAATTTTCATAACCACGGGATTGAATCCAAGTCTCCTGAATTACTGCTGGATTCTTTTCATTCAAGCCACTTGGGAGGGTTACCTTTTCTCCACACCCTCTGAAAAATTTATTTATTTGTAGATTTTTGTTGCTGTTGATGTTGCTGATAAGGGTCACTCAGGCCAGTGTTAGGTGCTACCTCATTGAAGGTTTTGCTTCCCTTTTTCTAATAGTGATGTTGAGCATCTTCTCTTATGATATTGAAAACCTGTTAGTCTTCTTGGGAGTAACGTCTATTTCCTCTCGGTCCATTTTTTTCCAATGGGGTTGTTAGTTTCTCTGCTATTCAGCCACGTGTGCTATTTGCTTATTTTGGAGTTTAATCTGTTTCCATTTCCTTCATTTGCAAATGTTTTCTGCCACAATGAAAATTGTTTTCTGTCTTGCTTATGGTGTCGCTGTGTAAAAGTTATTAAGTTTAATTAAGTCCTACTTGGTTATTCTTAACTTTATCTTCATTGCTTTAGGAGCTAGATTTAAAAAGAAAAAAAAAATCTTTCTCCATTTTATGTCAAAATGTGTTCTACCTATGATTTCCTCTAATAGTATAGATTTAGAGTGAGTGAACTTATATTTAGGTATTTATCCAGTCTGAGTTTATATTCTTACATGATGTTAAGGAGTGACTAAAGGTGATCCACTGAAGAAGTGAATGGCAAAACACTCCAATACAGCCATGAATTAACTCTATAAAAAGGCAAAAATATATTACCCTGAAAGTTGTCTCTCCCGGTGCAGAAGCTGTCCAAAATACTACTGGGGAAGAGCAGAGGGCGATTTCTAATGGCTGTAGGAAACATAAAGTGGTGAGATGAAAGAGGAAATGAAGCTCAGTTATGGATATGTCTGATGATGAAAGTAAAATCTGATGTGCAAAGAACAATAATGCATAAGAACACGGAAAGATAGGCCCATAAATCAAGGTAAATTGGATGGGGTCAAATGGGAGAAAGCAAGAGTAAACATCAACTAGGATTCATTGAACTAAAATGGAGAGGAATGGGTGAATTTAATTCAGATGACGATTTTGTCTATTACAGTGGGCAAGAGTCTCATAGGAGTAAAGGAGTAGTAATCATAATCACCAAAGAGTCTTAAATGGAGTGTTTGGGAGCAGCCTCAAAAGCGACAGAATGATCTCAGTTTGTTTCCAAGGCAAAAGATTCAACATCACTGTAATCCAAGTGTAGGTCCCAAAAGATGATCCAAAGAAATTGAAATTGATCAGTTCTATGAAGACTGCAAGAACTCTTAGAACTAAGACCGAATGAAAGATGTCCCCATCACCATAGTTCAGTTCAGTTCAGTCGCTCAGTCGTGTCCGACTCTCCACGACCCCATGAATCACAGCATGCCAGGCCTCCCTGTCCATCACCAACTCCCGGAGTACACTCAAACTCATGTCTACAGAGTCGGTGATGCCATCCAGCCATCTCATTCTCCGTCGTCCCCTTCTCCTCCCGCCCCCAAACTTTGCCAGCATCAGAGTCCTTTCCAGTGAGTCAACTCGTCACATGAGGTGGCCAAAGTATTGCAGCTTCAGCTTTAGCATCAGTCCCTCCAATGAACATCCAGGATTGATCTCCTTCAGAATGGACTGGTTGGATCTCCTTGCAGTATAAGGGACTCTCAAGAGTCTTCTCCAACACCACAGTTCAAAGGCATCGATTCTTCTGCGATCAGCTTTCTTCACGGTCCAACTCTCACATCCATACATGACCACGGGGAAAACCATTGCCTTGACTAGACGGACCTTGGTTGGCAAAGTAATGTCTCTGCTTTTTAAGATACTATCAAGGTTGGTCATAACTTTCCTTCCAAGGAGCAAGCGTCTTTTAATTTCATGGCTGCAATCAGCATCTGCAGTGATTTTGGAGCCCAAAAAAATAAAGTCTGACAGTGTTTCCACTGTTTTTCCATCTATTTCCGATGAAATGTTAGGACCGGTTGCCATGATCTTTGTTTTCTGAATGTGGAGCTTCAAGCCAACCTTTTCACTCTCCCCTTTCACTTTCATCAAGAGGCTTTTGAGTTCCTCTTCACTTTCTGCCATAAGGGTAGTGTCATCTGCTTATCTGAGGTTATCGATATTTCTCCCGGCAATCTTGATTCCAGCTTGTGCTTCTTCCAGCCCAGCGTTCCTCATGATGTACTCTGCATATAAGTTAAATAAGCAAGGTGACAATATACAACCTTGACGTACACCTTTTCCTATTTGGAACCAGTCTGTTGTTCCATGTCCATTTCTAACTGTTGCTTCCTCACCTGCATACAAGTTTCTCAAGAGGCAGGTCAGGTGGTCTGGGATTCCCATCTCTTTCAGAATGTTCCACAGTTTATTGTGATCCACACAGTCAAAGGATTTGGCATAGTCAATGAAGCAGAAATAGATGTTTTTCTGGAACTCTCTTGCTTTCTCCATGATCCAGCGGATGTTGGCAATCTGATCTCTGGTGCCTCTGCTGTTTCTAAAACCTGCTTAAACATCTGGGAGTTCACGGTTCACATACTGCTGAAGCCTGGCTTGGAGAATTTTGAGCATGACTTTAGTAGCGTGTGAGATGAATGCAATTGTGCGCTAGTTGGAGCATTCTTTGGCATTGCCTTTCTTTGGGATTGGAATGAAGATTGACCTCTTCAAGTCCTGTGATCAATGCTGAGTTTTCCAAATCTGCTGGCATATTGAGTGTAGCACTTTCACAGCATCATCTTCCAAGACTTGAAATAGCTCAACTGGAATTCCATCACCTCCACTAGCTTTGTTTGTAGTGATGCTTTCTAAGGCCCACTTGACTTCACATTCCAAGATGTCTGGCTCTAGGTCAGTGATCACGTTATCGTGACTATCCCCATCACCATAGGGGAGTACAATTCAAACGAATGAAGTCAATAAATACCTGGACCAAACTGGAGCAACTTTGACCTTGGAGTACAAAATGAAGTAGGGCAAAGACAAATAGAATTACACCCAGAAAATGTACTGGTCAGAGCAAGCATTCTTTAACTACGTCACAGGAACCGACTTTACACATGAATCTCACCAAAAGGTCTGTAAGGATTATCAGCTTGGTTATTCTCGGTAGCAATCAAGATGGAGAAGCTGTATAGAGTCAGGAAAAACAAGACCTGGAGTTGATTGTGGCTCAGATCATCAGATTCTCATGACAAAGTTCAGGTTTAAAATAAAGAAAGAGTTGATTGGGTTGGAACCGCTAGGCTAGCCAGGTACAACAAAAATCAAATTGCCTCTGGAAAATGCAGCAGAAATCACAACCAGTATTAAGGGCTTAAATCTAGTAAACAGTTCCCCAAGAACTACAGAAGGAGCTTCAAAATGTTGCACAGGGAGCAGTGAACAAAACCATCCTAAAAAAAAAAAAGAAAATCTCAAAGACAAATTGATTTTCTGAGGAAGGTTTATATATAGCTGTGGAAAGATAAGAAGCAAAAAATAACTGAAAAATATAAAGATAGCCCAACTAAATGCAGAATTCCAGAGAAATTGAAGAGACAAGAGGGTATCTTCAATAAACAACGGAGATAAATAGAAGAAAGCAAGCAGATAGGGAAATACCAGTGATCTATTCAAGAAAATTGAAAATATCAAAAGATCATTTCCTCCAAAGATGGACACAATAAAGGACAGAAACATAAAGGACTAAAGAAGCAGAAGAGATCAAGGCAGGATAGAAAGAATACAAAGAAAAACTGTAGGGAAAAAAAAAAAGACCATAATAACCCAGATAACCACAAGGTGTGAGCATTCACCCACAGACACTCATTCTGAAATGTAAAGTCAAGTCTTAAACAAAGCATTTCTGACCATAGAACTAGTGGAGGTGATGGATTTCCAGCAGAAGTGTTGAAATCTTAAAAGCTCTCAATGTGCTGCAATCAAAATGGTGCAAATGTGGAAAACATAGCAGTGATCAGGGGACTGGAAAAGGTTAATCCTTATCCAAATTTCCAAGAAAGACAGTACTAAACGAAGTTCAAGCCACCACTCAATTTCACACATCTCCCATGCTAGTAAATTTATGCTCAAATTCCTTCAAGCTAGTCTTCAACATTACATGAACTGAGAACTTCCAGAAGTTTGAGCTGGGATTAGAAACATCAGAGGAACCCCAGATCAAATGATCACCGATTACTGGATCATAGAAATACCAAATGAATTCCAGAAAATCTCTGCCTGTTTTTCATTGACCACTGTAAAATCGTAGTCTGTGCAACATATAAATTGCTTAAAACTCTTAAAGAGATGGGAATAGCAGAACATTTTACCTGTCTCCTTCATACTTGACCTGTAGGCAGGTCCCGAAGCAATAGGGTCAAGTATGCAATGACTGACTAGCTCGGGGTTGAGAAAGGAGTATGATAAGGCTGTTGATTGTCACCTCATTCATTTAACTTATATGCATAGCAAAGCATGAGAAATGCCAGGCTGGATAACTTACAAGCTGAATCAAGATTGCTGGGGACAATGTCACCAACCTCAAATATGTGTGTGACTATCACTCTGCTGCTACTGCTACTACTGCTAAGTCACTTCAGTCGTGTCCGACTTTGTGTGACCCCATAGATGGAAGCCCACCAGGCTCCCCCATCCCTGGGATTCTCCAGGCAAGAACATTGGAGTGGGTTGCCATTTCCTTCTCCAATGTGTGAAAGTCAAAAGTGAAAGTGAAGTCGCTCAGTCGTGTCCGACCCTTAGCGACCCCACGGACTGCAGCCCGCCAGGCTCCTCCATCCATGGGAGTCTCCAAGCAAGAGAATTGAGTGGCTTGCCATTGCCGTCTCCTAATGATAGAAAAAGAAGATGAATTAAAGAACCTCTTAATGAAGGTGAAGGAGTACAAAAGCTTTTTTTTTTTCTTCTTTTTTTGGGCAGTGGTGACAGGGTGGTTTACTTTATTACTCATTTCTTTATTTTCTTTTTTAAAATTTATTTATTTTAATTGAATACTTATTATATATATTACTGTATTTCTTTTGCAAATTGACATGAATCTGCCCCAAGTGTACATGTGTTCCCCATCTTAAAACCCCCCATTGTACAGAGTGAAGTAAACAAAAGCTTTTGAAGAGTGCAAAGTGAAAGTGAAGTAATTTAGTCGTGTCCCACTCTTTGAGATTATAGAATTACAGGCCCATGGATTATAGCCTAACAGGCTCTTCTGTCCATGGAATTTGCAAGGCAAGAGTATTGGAGTGGGTTGTCATTTTCTTCTCCAGGGAATTTTCCTAACCCACGGTCTAACTCTGCTCCCCCGCCTTGCAAGCACACGCTTTACCATTTGTCCCGCCAGAGCAGGCATAAAACTCAATGGTATAAAAACTCATATCACAACCTCCGGTCCCATCACTTCATTGCAAAGAGAAGGGGTAAAAGGAAAAAACAATGTCAGGTTTCCCCTTCTTGGGCTCTGACATCAAGGCAGAGTGTCTGCAGCCATGAAATTAGAAAATAAATGCTTCTTTACAGAAAATGTATGACAGAATTAGATAAAGTGTTACAATGAAAGAAATCACCTTTCTGGCAAAGGTCCGTTACAGTCAAAACTATGGTCTTTCCCGTAGTCATATACTGTTGTGTGAGGGACCATAAAGGAGGCAGAACAACTGAAGAACTGATACTTTTCAACCAGGGTGCTGGAGAAGACTCTTGAGAGTCTCTTGGACAGCAGAGAGAAGAAATCAGTCAATCTTAAAAAATTACCCTGAAATACCCATTGGAAGGATTGCTACTGAAGTTTATGCTCTAATAATTTGCCCACCTTATGTGAAGAGACAACTCATTGGAAAAGACCCTGATGCTGGGAAAGACTGAAGGCAAAAGGAGAAGAGGGCACGAAGGATGAGATGATTGGGTTGTATCAGTGATGCAATGGATATGAACTTGGGTAACCTTCAGGAGATGGTGTGGGACAGGGAAGCCTGGCATGCCACACTCCATGGCGTCACAACAAGCCAGTGTCCTAATTTCATTCTTTCACTTTTAGCTGTCCAGATTTTCCAACATCACTTATAAAAGAGATTATGTAGTCTCCATTGTATATTGTTGTCTCATTTGTCAGAGATTAGATGACCACTTGGGCAAGCGAAGATCAGGGTTTCTATCCATCCCAATGGCTTATATTTCTGCTTTGGGCCCATTCCACGCTGTACTGATTACTGTAGCTTTGTAGTATTGACTTATGTCAGGAAACTTGATTCCTTCAGCTCTGTTTTCTTTCTCAAGCTCTCATGGCTTTTCAAGATCTTTCGCATTTCCATACTAGTTGCAAAACGATTTTGCTCTAGTTCTGTTAAAAATGCCATTGGTGTCTTGATAGCAACTGCATTGAAACTTTAAACTGCTTTTTATAGTGTAGCCATTTTCACAATATTGTTTCTTCCAGTGCATGTGAATGGTATATCTGTCCATCTCTTTGTGTCAGCTTTGCTTTGTTTCTTCCATGCTTTATTATTTTCTGCACACCAGTCTTTCCCCTGCCTCGGTAGGTTTATTACCAGGAATTTTACTCTTCTTGTTTCCATGGTGAATGGGATTGTTTCCTTCAATTCTATTTTTGATATTTTGTTGTGAGTGTGTAGGAATACAAGGGATTTCTGAGTATTAATTTTATATCTAGCAACTCCCCTAAACTTATTGATCAGCTCTAGTAATTTTCTGGTGGCATCTTTGGATCTCCAGGCATAGTAGCATAGCACGTGTAAACAGTGGCAGTTTTACTCCTTTTCCCGTTTGTTTGAAATTGTATTTCTTCTAATCTGATTGATATAATGAGGAATCCAAAGTCTATGCTGAATACCAGTGTTGAGAGTGGGTATTTTTGTCTTATTCATGAATTAGGGGTCACATTTACAGGTTTTCACCATTGAGAATCATGTTTGCAGTCAGTTTATCCATATGTGGCCTTTATTAGTTTGCAGATGGTTCTGGCTGTTCCCACAAGTTATATACAGGGTTTATTATGAATGGGTCTTTCATTTCGTCAAAAACTTTTACTACATCTCTATCCTAAACTGTTTCAAGATCTTTCCTCTTAAAAGTTAGTTGTTTTTTAGTGTTCTTTCTTCCTTTGTCCACCTAATACAAAGAACTGACTCATTAGAAAAGGCTCAGATGGTGGAAAATATTGAAGGTCAAAGGAGAGGTGGGCAGCAGATGTTGGGACAGTTAGATAACTTCACCAACTCTATAGACATGAATCTGAACAAATTCTGGGAGATAGTGAAAGGAAGCCTGACAGGCTCTAGTCCATGGGCTCACAAAGTTGGACATGATTTCCTGGAAGAGCAACAAATTCTCTCCCCTGTGATTGAGACCATTACTTATTCTCAACTGCTTCATTTTCTATCCACCTCACCCTCTCCATATCTCAGGTATCTTAATTTTACTCGTTATCATGTTTAGAATCAGTTACGTTTGTTTGACTTTATTGTCACCCACCTGGCCCCAAATTTGTGTGATATCTCAATTGCATATGACGTATATGTGATAAGAGCATGGCATTGACAAATAATGATATTGAGAGGTGCAGGCAGAGTTGGGGTTTTTCCAAGTCAGCTGAGCACAAAGCCCTATGCTATTTGTCTGTGGTTTCTGGAAAGAAAGCACAGAGGATAGAATCATGCCAAAGTGAATAGCACTGTGAATCTGTCCAAGGTGATGTGAGAACACAGAACACTGTTGTTCATTTCTCAGCTATCCATAGTGAGCACTTCCAAACCTGCCCACCTGGTTAGGAAGCTTCCAGGATAATTAGCAGAGGTGGAAGAGGTGCTTGACTTGATTGAAGAGGGAGTGAAAAAAAGAAATAAAAAAGAACTGGGACAAAATAAAAAGGGGGGATGTTGCTTGAATGAAATAATGAATTTTGTATGCTTCACATTTGAAAACTGGGGGAAGATATTCTTACAATTAACGTGAAATCTCTGTATTTCACATGTGAAAATGTCAGTTAGTCAGTCAGTCAATTCAGTCGCTCAGTCGTGTCCGACTCTCCGCGACCCCATGAATCACAGCACGCCAGACCTCCCTGTCCATCACCAACTCCCGGAGGTCAATCAAACTCATGTCCACAGAGTCGGTGATGCCATCCAGCCATCTCATTCTCTGTCGTCCCCTTCTCCTCCCGCCCCCAACCTTTCCTAGCATCAGAGTCTTTTCCAGTGAGTCAACTCGTGGCATGAGGTGGCCAAAGTATTGCAGTTTCAACTTTAGCATTAGTCCCTCCAATGAACATCCAGGATTGATCTCATTTAGAATGGACTGGTTGGATCTCCTTGCAGTATAAGGGACTCTCAAGAGTCTTCTCCAACACCACAGTTCAAAAGCATCGATTCTTCGGCGATCAGCTTTCTTCACAGTCCAACTCTTACATCCATACATGACCACGGGAAAAACCATAGCCTTTACTAGACAGACCTTGGTTGGCAAAGTAATGTCTCTGCTTTTTAATATACTATCAAGGTTGGTCATAACTTTCCTTCCAAGGAGCAAGCGTCTTTTAATTTCATGGCTGCAATCAGCATCTGCAGTGATTTTGGAGCCCCAAAAATATAAAGTCTGACACTGTTTCCACTGTTTTTCCAGCTTTTCACACATGAGATATAGAATTTTATATGTTACCAATATAAAATCAAGTCCTAATATTTTTTCTTAAAATATGGAATTTTCTACATGAAATATAAAATCTGTGAATTTCCCATATGAAACTATATTGGTCTTGATTTTTGTGAATACGTTTTGGAAGTTTTTATGTTTCTCATAAAATGGAAATCAACCCCAGGATATTTCTATATGAAACATAGATTTCTCTTTCTAGCTGACATGAAGACCTGCACACATGTTTTCCTAAATGAAAATAAAGAATTCCTTATAGTTTCTGTGTGAAAACATTGATGGTGATTTGAAACATTAAAATTTGAAGTGAAACATGGAATTTTCCAATTTTATATTTTAAAATCTGGGTGCGTATATTTCACAGGATAATCGGAAATTTTGTAAATGTTTAATGAACTCTGCACTGATTTTCCTACATGAAGATGGAAAAATCATGTATGAAAACTTTAGATTTTCCCCCATGAAATAGGTTTTGTCATCTATTTTGCACATTTAAAGCTGAACACACCTTTTCCTAAGTGATAATTAGAAGTCTCTCTATTAGTTCATGTATGATTCTGTGTGTGCATGCTTATACATGAGTCATTTATTTCTCCAAACTTTTGTACGGTAATAAATGTGCTGGTTCTCTTCTATGAAATACGGAGTTCTCTATGAACACATATTTAATACTTGCACTGATTATTCTACAGCAGTATACGAATCTCCACATTTCACATATGAAAATTTGTACATAGATGTTCCAACAGGGCACCTTGTGTTCTCTGTAATAACATATGAGAACTAACTTGATTTTCTGACATGAAAAATGACATTACATATAATTAATATATTCATCCTAGGTGTGTTGACATATGGATCAATCTCTATTATATATATGAAATTCTGCAGATATAATTTACTACATAAAATATATAATTGTGTATATTTTACATATGAGCATATGAGTATAATTTTTCAATTTAATATATGGAATTATCTGTGTTTCATATATGGACATCTGAATAAAGATTTTTGACATGACTTTTGAAAGTTGTATATTACACATAAGATTTTCTTACATGAAATATGAGGTGTATATTTCACATATGAAAATTAGGATACAGTTTTGATAGATGAAATCTGGATTGCGTTATCATTCATAGGAAAATGTGGGTTCAGTTCAGTTCAGTTCAGTCGCTCAGTCGTGTCCGACTCTCTGCGACCCCATGAATCACAGCACGCCAGGCCTCCCTGTCCATCACCATCTCCCGGAGTACACTCAAACTCATGTCCACAGAGTCGGTGATGCCATCCAGCCATCTCATTCTCCGTCGTCCCCTTCTCCTCCCGCCCCCAACCTTTCCCAGCATCAGAGTCTTTTCCAGTGAGTCAACTCGTCTCATGAGGTGGCCAAAGTATTGGAGTTTCAGCTTTAGCATCAGTCCCTCCAATGAACATCCAGGATTGATCTCATTTAGAATGGACTGGTTGGATCTCCTTGCAGTATAAGGGACTCTCAAGAGTCTTCTCCAACACCACAGTTCAAAAGCATCGATTCTTCGGCGATCAGCTTTCTTCACAGTCCAACTCTCACATCCATACATGACCACGGGAAAAACCATTGCCTTGACTAGACGGACCTTGGTCGGCAAAGTAATGTCTCTGCTTTTTAATATACTATCAAGGTTGGTCATAACTTTCCTTCCAAGGAGCAAGCGTCTTTTAATTTCATGGCTGCAATCAGCATCTGCAGTGATTTTGGAGCCCAAAAAAACAAAGTCTGACACTGTTTCCACTGTTTTTCCATCTATTTCCCATGAAGTGATGGGACCAGATGCCAAAATGTGGGTACATTTTCATAAATATATTTGGAAAGTAAAAAATTTATATGCAGTCCTAAACCCAAATTTTCATGTGTAAGATAGGAGTATTTGATATTTTAAATATAAGGAAATCACTTAGTCTTTCAAGCATGAAATATGGAATTTCCTATATTGTTAATATGGAAGCCTGAGTACATATTTTCTCATATGAAACAGAATAAACTCTATTTCACATTTGAACCTCTGGACACAAATTTCTTACATGAAATTTCAGATTTTCTGTATATCATATATGAATATATGTGCTCCAGTTTTTACAGGAAAAATGGAATTCTCTCCTTTTCTTTTATGAAAATACAGATGGCAACCATCTACCTGAAATATAGGATGCTGTGTATTTCACATAAGAAATTTGGGCATATCTTATCTTACATGAAATATGAAAAGTTTTCTACTCTTCATATGAAAGCCTGGACTCTGATTTCCCTGTAAGAAATATGGAATTCTCTGTGTTTAACACAGGAATCCTGTAAACAAATTATCTTAACAGTAGGGTTCTCTATGTTTTGCCTACGAAAATCTGCACACACCTTCTCCTTTATGAAACATGTAATTCCCTACATTCAGTATATGTAAACCTGGGCACAGGTTTTTTAGCATGATATATAGAGTAAAATATGTAAATTTCCCTGTTTTTTATATGCAAACTGGGATCCCATATAAAATATTTGTCATTTTACTGAATTTATATGAAATCTACTTACGGTTTTTAGTATATGAAATATAAAAAATTCTAACATTATATATGTTAAAATAGCTTCAGACTTCCAAACATGAACCATGGAGTTTGTACATTTTGTATATGAAAATCTGGGCAACGTTTTTCTTATGTGAAGACATGAAAGCCTCTTTATGTTACATTTGGAGTTTGACATGCAGATGTTCCAAAATGAAATTTGGGATTTGTATATTTCATTTCTGAACATCTGGGTGCTGTTTTCTACATGAAATGTGGAATCCTTTAAATTTCACATGTGAAAATATCAGTGTCTATCTAAAATATGAAACACTGTCTATTTGCTATTAGCAGATTAGGGTGCAGATCATCCTAAATGACACTTGAAATTCCCTATATTTCACATAGGAAAAACCTAAGCACTGTTTTTCTTAGATGAAATGTGGTATTTTTATTATTTGTATGAAAATATTTTCACAGGACAATTTTACATATGAATTCTCTATAATTCATATAAGAATGCAGGTACAGACTTTCCTCCATGTAATTAGGAATTTTTTATATTTCATAAATTCAAAATATACCCAGATTTTCTGTATAACATATGGAATGATCTGTTTTACATATGAAATCTTGACTTATTTTCATGTTAAATATTTCCTATCTATATTTAATGCATGAAAATATGGGTCCAGGTTTTCCTCTTGAATTTACTATGCAATTAACTTTGCTTCATATATCAATTCTACACACCAAAATTTCTCCATGAGTTATGGGATCCTCCTTATTTTACATAGGTTTATCAGATGGTAGATTTTTCTACATGAAGTATGGAATTCTCAATATGATATAAGTATGAAAACCAGAGATTTTCTTACATGAAAAATGTCACTTTCCAGATTTTGTATATGAAAACGTGTGTGGAGGTTTTTTAAATGAATTAATTTAAAATATTTCATGTGTGAATGTATGGATAGAATTTAATGCATAAAATATGGAATTTCCTGTATTTAGTGTATAAAACTTTAGACAAAACTCTAGGCAAAAGTTCTATGATTGCAAAGAAATTTTATCTTCCACATGTGAAAATCTGTGCCCAGGTAATCATCCAAAAAATATGGGATTCTCAATATTTCATATCTAAACATCTAAGGACATATTTCCACTATTAAGTATATATTTTATGCAATATATCACAATAAATAACTTTAGGAAACATGAAAATCTCATCAACAATATCCTTCATGAAATATGGAATTTTGTATGCTTCACATATTAAACCTTGGGCACTGATTTTCCATGAGGAATTTTGGAATTTTCTCTTCTTACATAGAAAAATCGAAGCACTGATTACTCCACATGAAGTATGGAATTTTCTTTCTTTCCCATATGGGTGTCTGTTTTCCCACATATAAACAGAATACTCTATATTTCAAATGTAAGCTATGATCACTGATTTTCCTACATGAAATAGAGAATTCTCTGTATTGCCCATAGGAAAATCTGGACCCAGATATTCTTCCATAACCCGTGAAATTTTGCATACTTCAGGGTCAATTTCAGCTGAATGAGTGTATTGCCTGCATATGTGAATCTTCTTGAAGATTCTAAATATAGTACCGAAGTCGCCATTTTACATATGAAAATCTGCATGTCAATTGTCTCCCATGAATTATGGAATTCTGCAATTTATCATACAAAAATCTGGACTCTGGAATATACATTTAGAGAAAATTTCATATTCTATTTCACATGAGCAAATATGGATGTAAATTCTCCAAGAAATGTGCAAATGGCTAAATCCAGGTGTGCAATTTCCCTGCATGACACTTGCAACCCTCTATCGGTCACTTATAAGCTATAAGGCTTTCCTATATCATGAACTGAATTAGATATATTTCATGCATGAATATCTGGACACAGATTTTCTTAATTAAATATGGAATTCTCTGAATTTAATATACTAATCTAGTTTCTTTGCCTACATGAATTATTCATGCTCAGTTGCTGCATTCGTGGTTAGACTCTTTGTGACCTTGGATTGCAGTTTTCAGGATTCTCCGTCCATAAGATTCGCATAAAACATGGAATTTTCTATTTTCAATTATGAAATGGTAGAGATGATCCTATACAAAAAAGTGATTTCTCTATACTTTCACATCTGAACATTTTCCCACCTTTTTTCGTATATGAAATTTGGAGTTTTCTTTATTACATAGATGATTGTATGGGAGCCAGTTAACCTATATATGAAATGTTTAATTCCCTACATTTCACTTGTGCACATCTCGACAGAATTTTCTCAGAAGAAATGTTGAATAGGATATTTCGCTGCAATATGAAATACTGTATATTTTCCACATGGAAGTTTGTGCAGAGTTTCCACATGCAGTTATCGGGGACCAGCCTTGATATGGCCCAGGGTATCCTTGGGATGAACGGCGTCGGCGTCAGAGAGAGAGAGAGAAAGAGAGAGAGGGGCTGATGATTCCTTGGCTTATGCTGGAAAGCAATAAAACCCCAGCATGGGGTTTGCTCTGTTTACGTAGGCCGCAGGTGCCCTCTCGAATCACAGGAGGTACCCCACCAGGGCACCCCCTCGAGTGGGTCTTAGAAGCCCAGGCAGATAAGTAAACTCAGAGGGCCCAGCGCTCCAAGGATCTCAACCAGAAAAAGGAGAAGAGAGAAAAGGACAGAAAAAGAGAAAGAACGACATGGGGAGACCAAGCTTCAGTGAGCAAGGCCCAAAACTTTATTTTCCAGTGCTGCTTTTATACCCTAAGTTGTGCACATAAAAAATAGAAAGAGAGGTATAGAGTCACGCCAAAATCACGTGGGGTCAGCAGTCTTGACCCTTATCAGATCAGGGCTCATTTTTGTATGTCTCGTGATATACAAAAGTTTTAGGTGGTTTACATCATCTTCTGGCCAGGGGGCCTGCTGACAGCTTATGGCCCTCTCTCCTAACAAAGGTTAGTTAGCTAGAAAACGGCTTATATTCTTTTAAGTTGATTTTCCTAAAGTCAGGTGCTATACACATGACAAGGTTACATTCCTATAAGGTACATGTGTAGTGAGCTACAAGAAAGGAATTTATTAACTTAAGATCTGATGTGGTTAAATCAAAGGCTATTACTTATATTCTCTATATGTGATTAATGTATTTCCAAGGATACAATAGATAGAGGAAACTTTGCAGCAAGCATTGATTCAACAATGAAATCTTTTTTAGTACTATTCTAATGATTTTAACTTCTTCAACAGATTTCTGTATTTTAGAATATTAGGCTTTCTGTCCTTGCATGGCTGGGAGGCTAAAAACGGTCACACTCATAGTTGTAAGAGCCCGGACAAACTTGTCATGCAAGTTAGAAAGCTATCAGAGGGGCTTGGATTGGAACACTCCTATTAAGCCGAGGAGAACTTTTAAACTACAGTTCTGAATTAATGTTTTCAGAGAAAGGTGGTTGGGGGGAAGCCCCCGTAAGTATTAGAGGACTTGGTAAGAGGCATAAGATAGTAAAGTAGTCAGACTCAGGTTTTCTTTGGGGTAGATGCTCAGGTAAGTCCAGGGGGTCCCTCGAGTCTTGATTAGCCTTTGCCGATCAGGCCTCTTCCCCAATTGACCTTTGCCACGGGTAGGATTTCCCTCGCTGTCTCCCAGCATGCAGTACAGAATTATTTGTGTTTAACGTATGATAATCCAAGAGCTTATTATCGAACATGACATATGCAATCTGTATGTCTCCTTTAAAATTCTCTGTGCAGAATTTTGTACATTCAAAATTGAATTCTCTATATTTCACATATGAAAATCTTATCAAAGATTTTCCTCCATGACTTACTGAATTCTTTAGTTTACCTATGAAAATCTGTATGTTGATTCTCCTACATGAAATTGGGAAATTTCATTATTTCAAATAGGAAAATCTGGGATAGATATTTTTTCTTAAGTGAATATGGGTTTCTCTATATTACGCAAATAAAATCCAAACATGGATTTTTAAGATTAACTTGAAATACAAACTCAAATTTGAAAATATTCTTATATCCAATATGGAATCATAATTTTTCACATATGAAATTCTTGACACAGATTATTTTCATGCAGTATTCTCTAGGCTTCATGTATCAATTTAGGATGAAGATATTCCGAAGTGAAATACGCCTGTCTCTCTATTTCACATATGAGCATCAGAGGGTTGATTTTTCTATAGGCTACTTATGGTACTCTTTATTTCACATATCAACACTTGGAGTAGATATCCCTACATAAAATATAAATTTGGTATACTTTTCATATGAACATCTTATCACAGATTTTCCTACATGAAATATGGAATTCTCTATGGTTTGCATATCAAATTGTGGGTGGTAGTTTTTCCATATGGAATTCTCTAGATATCATTTATGTATGTAATCTGAGTGGCAATTACCCTTATGTATTTCTCTAGATAGCACTTATGAATATTAAGATCTACTAGTGTTTACATGAAAAATGGAATTCTCTACTGTGTTTCACCTATCAAAAATCTGGTTCAGAAACATAAAATTCCCTTCACATCACATAGGAAATTTTGGGCTCATTTTTCTGATATAGGGCGTGGAATTATGATATGATACATGCATATATGATCGTATGGGTCCCTATTTATGTACATATCACATATGGAAACCTATTCACACATTTTCTCAAATGAAAGTTGGATTCCAATGTATTTAACATTGAAAATGTAGCCCCAGAATTTCCATACTGAAGTATGGAATTCTCTGTATTTCACATATGAATATCTAGCTGCATATTTTCCAACAGAAAATGTGGAATTATCTATAGTTCGTGCATGAACGTCCAGGTGATATTTTCCTTGTGAAATATGGATTTCTCAATATTACACACGTATAAGTGTGAGAATACAAAATTCTCTGCATTTCATATTTGAAAAGTTGAATGCAGATTTTCTCAGAGAAACTTGGGTTTCTCTATATTTCATAGAGGGATGTATGGGTGCAAATATTCCTACCTATAATACATTTCAAGTGATCATACATGTGAAAATCCGTGAGCACTTTACTGAGATGTATTATGAAAATTTCTATTTGTCTTATTGAGAATTTGTGTTCAGTTCTTAATAGACTAAATATGGATATTTCTGTTTTGTGTATTCAAATCTGGCTGGCTATTTACATATACAATATTTGTAATTTTCCTAAATGTATATGAAAATCTACAGAAAGTTTTCATATGTGAAATATGAAAATTCTAGAATTTTATATGTGATAATGTTTTGAATTTCCAAATATGAAATATGAAATCCTTTATATATTGATAAGAAAATCTGGACAATGGTGTTTCTATGTGAAGTACATGAAAGCCTCTGTATGGTGTATTTGGAAATGGATGCGGATGTTCCAAAATGAAATGTAGAAATTGCTGTATTTCATATCTGAACATTTGAGTGCAGATTTTCTACATGAAATGTGGAATCCGCTATATTTCACACAGGAAAAATATTGCTGTCTATTTTTCTGTCTAAAATATGGAACAATCTATGTTTAACATTAGCAGATTAGAGTGCAGATGATCCTAAATGAAATATGGAATTCTCTATATATGACATATGAAAATAAATCCTGGTTTTCCTGGATGAAATATGGGATTCTCTATATCTCAATGAAAATTTGTACAGAGGAGAATTTTATGTCTGAAATCTCTATATTTCACATAAGAATGTAGGTACAGATTTTCCCACATAAACTTGGAATTTTATATATTTCACAATATGAAATATTGACTTTCCTATATTTCACATATGAACATCTGGGCATAGATTCTCTCAGATGAAATGTTGAATTCTATATTTTAAATGTCACAGTGAATACTTTTAATAAAATATGAAATACTATATTTTCCATAGGGAAAATATGTGCACAGATTTCTAAAAACAAAATGCCATTCTCTGTATTTAGCATATGAAACACCAAGAGCTTATTATTTTACACACAATATATGGAAATGAATATATACACACACATAATATATGGAAATCTGTATTTCTCCTGTAAAATTCTGTGTGCAGAATTTTTACACACAATATTAATTTCCCTTGATTTCACATGTGTAAGTTTGTCAAAGATTTTCCTACCCATAATACTGAATTCTTTACTTTACATATCAAAATCTGGATTTGGATTTTCCTTTATGAAATTGGGAAATCTCTGAATTTCACGTATGAAAATCTCGGAACAGATTTCCCTCCATGAAATTAGATTATTTTCATTTGATAAATGAATATACATTTATTTTTCTACGTTACAGGCATAAATTTTGAGCACAGGTTTTCAACATGATATATGGAATTAAAGATGAAATACACATTTCAGAATAGGTAGGACCAGAATTCAATATATGGCATTAGAGAATTCTATATATCATGTATTTAAACCAACATTCTAGTATGCATATATAAAATATAGAAGCTTGATATTTCATGTTTGAATTTCTTTTTTCAGGTTACCATATATAAAATGTATAAAATTTCATATTATATTTCAGAAAATATTCATTCTGATTTTCAATGTGAGTATATAGAGAAACAAAGGTTTCAACAGAAAATTATGCAATCCTTTTTTCTTTGTGAAATATATAAAAGTCCCTATTTCTCGTAGGAAAATCTATGAGTAGAGTTTCAAATGCCTAATATTGAGCATTCCATATTTCATTTGGGAATATCTGTGCCAAGTTCTCAAATGTAAATTAGAATACTATATTATTGCACAAAAGTTTGTGTCCAGATTTTCTCAAGTATCCAGTAAAATATTTTGTGAGACATAGAATATACGTATGAAAGATTTTGAATAGAATTAAGTACATAAAAAATTAAAACATAACAAATAGACCCAAAGGTAACCTGTATCGATTATATCCAGGTTACTGATAGTAGTTCTGTTGCCACCACTATTAAAGTAGATTTTCTTTGGGGGAAAAAAAAAAAACTTTTAGTCTTTTAACATGCACATATACACTAATATATGTACAACACATTCAGCTTGATTTTACTATTTTCTTAATAAGTGTATTATATAGTTGGATGACAATTGAAATTTTCAGTAAGATACTGATATTTAGATTTCTTATTTTGACTTCCAAATTGACGTGAGATCCACCAAGACTTATATTATTTTGGTAAAATCATTAATATACTTTGAACAGTTAATTTTATTGGAGTATAACTGATTAAGAATACTTTGCTAATTTCTACTCTAAACCACAATGCTTGCATATTGCATTCTGTGGGGTAGAAAACACTCAGAAATGCCTTAGTGATGGAACAATAACCATATATCTAAACCTTCAATTTTAGACTTCCTCCTAATTTAGGTCAACACAGTGCATTATGTAGAGTTCCCTGTGTTGCATATAGGTATCATAAGCACATGTGTGTCAGTTACGATCTCCCAATAGCTTCCACTACAAACCGTTTCCTCTACGCATACTTCTCTATATCTGTGTCCCTATCATTGCTTCTCAAATAAGATCATCTCTATCAGTTTCTTAGAGTCCATATATGTGTTAATCTGTAATATTTGTTTTCCTTTTTGCATTTTAGTTCTTTATGATTATACAGTAGAAATGAGAAATAAATTTAAGGGGCTAGATCTAATAGACTGCAGGATGAAATATGGACGGAGGTTCTTGACGTTGTATAGGAGACAGGGATCAAGACCATACCCATGGAAAAGAAATGAAAAAAAGCAAAATGGCTGTCTGAGGAAGCTTTCCAAATAGCTGTGAAAAGAAGTGAAAAGCAAAGGAGAAAAGGAAAGATATTCCCATTTGAATGCAGAGTTTAAAAGAATAGCAAGGAGAGATGAGAAAGCCTTCCTCAGCCATCAATGTAAAGAAATGGTGGAAAACAACAGAATGGGAAAGATAAGCGATCTCTTCAAGAAAATTAGAGATACCAAGGGAACATTCCATGCAAGATGGGCGCAATAAAGGACAGAAATGGTATGGACCTAAGAGAAGCAGAAGATATTAAGAAGAGGTGGCAAGAATACACAGAAAAACTGCACAAAAAATATCTTCACAACCAAGATAATCACGATGGTGTGATCACTGACCTGGAGTCAGACATCCTGGAATGTGAAGTCAAGTGGGCCTTAGAAAGCATCACGACGAACAAAGCTAGTGGAAGTGATGGAATTCCAATTGAGCTATTTCTAATCCTGAAAGATGATGCTGTGAAAGTGCTGCACTCAACCTGTCACAAAATATGGACAACTTTGCAATGGATACAGGACTGGAAAAAGTCAGTTTTCATTCCAATGCCAAAGAATGCTCAAACTACCACACAATTGCACTCATCTTACATGCTAGTAATGAAATTCTCCAAGCCAGGCTGCAGCCATATGCGAACCGTGACCATCCAGATGTCCAAGTTAGTTTTAGAAAAGGCAGAGGAAGAAGAGATCAAATTACCAACGTCTGATGGATCATTGAAAAAGCAAGAGAGTTCCAGAAAAACGTCTATTTCTGCCTTATTGACTCTGCATAAGCCTTTGGCTATGTGGATCACTATAAACTGTGGAAAATTCTGAAAGAAATGGGAATACCAGGCCACCTGACCTGCCTTTTGAGAAACCTATATGCAGGTCAGGAAGCAACAGTTAGAACCAGGCATGGAACAACAGACTAGTACCCAATAAGAAAAGGAGTACATCAAGGCTGTATATTCTCACCCTGATTATTTAACTTATATGCAGAGTGCATCATGAGAAACGCTGGCCAGAAGAAGCCCAACCTGGTATCAAAATTGCTGGGAGAAATATCAATAACCTCAGGTATGCAGATGACACCAGCCTTATGGCAGAAATTGAAGAG
Source organism: Moschus berezovskii (assembly GCF_049115385.1). Taxonomy (NCBI): domain Eukaryota; kingdom Metazoa; phylum Chordata; class Mammalia; order Artiodactyla; family Moschidae; genus Moschus; species Moschus berezovskii. Next base: position 60,256,419 of record NC_142489.1, read on the forward strand.
GAACTCAAAAGCCTCTTGGTGAAAGTGAAAGAGGAGGGTGAAAATGTTGGCTTAAAGCTCAACATTCAGAAAACAAAGATCATGACACCTGGTCCCATCACTTCATAGCAAATAGATGGAGGAAATGTAGAAACAGCCTCAGACTTTATTTTGGGGAGAGGCTCCAAAATCACTGCAGATAGTGATTGTAGCCATGAAATTAAAAGACACTTACTCCTTGGAAGGAAATCCATCACCAACCTAGATAACACATTAAAAAAAAACAAAGACATTACTTTGCCAACAAATGCCCATCTAGTCAAGACAATAGTTTTTCCAGTAGTCATGTATGCCTGTGAGAGTTGGACTGTGAACAAAGCTGAGCACAGAAGAAGTGATACTTTTGAACTGTGGTGTTTGAGAAGACTCTTGTGAGTCCCTTGGACTGCCAGGAGATCCAGCCTGTCTATCGTAAATGAGATCAGTCTGGGTATTCATTGGAAGGACTGATGTTGAAGCTGAAACTCCAATACTTGGGCTACCTCATGCGAAGAGTTGAATCACTGGAAAAGACCCTGATTCTAGGAAGGTTGGAGACAGGAGGAGAAGGGGATGACAGATGATGAGATGGCTGGATGGCATCACCGACTCGATGGAGATGAGTTTTCATAAATTCCAGGAGTTGATGATGGACAGGGAGGCCTGGTGTGCTGTGGTTCTTGGGGTCGCAAAGAGTCAGACACGACTCAGAGACTGAACTGAACTGAACTGATATGACCTTTTCTGAATCCAGACACATTTCTACATTGACCTGAATTCTTTCCTCTTTAAGACTGGACTCTGTGGTAGAGGGTGAGGGTGGGATGTTTTGGGAGAATAGCATTGAAACATGTATATTTTCATACGTGAAACGAATCACCAGTACAGGTTCGACACATGATACAGGATGCTCGGGACTGGTTCATTGGGATGATCCGGAGGGAAGATAAGGAGAGGAGGGAGCGGGGGTTCTAAAAAGGGAACACATGTACACCAGGGACGGATTTATGTCAATGTATGGCAAAACCAACATTGTTAAGTAATTCAGTTCAGTTCAGTTCAGTTCAGTCGCTCAGTCGTGTCCGACTCTCCGCGACCCCATGAATCACAGCACGCCAGGCCTCCCTGTCCATCACCAACTCCCGGAGTACACTCAAACTCATGTCCACAGAGTCGGTGATGCCATCCAGCCATCTCATTCTCTGTCGTCCCCTTCTCCTCCCGCCCCCAACCTTTCCCAGCATCAGAGTCTTTTCCAGTGAGTCAACTCGTCTCATGAGGTGGCCAAAGTATTGCAGTTTCAGCTTTAGCATCAGTCCCTCCAATGAACATCCAGGATTGATCTCATTTAGAATGGACTGGTTGGATCTCCTTGCAGTATAAGGGACTCTCAAGAGTCTTCTCCAACACCACAGTTCAAAAGCATCTATTCTTCGGCAATCAGCTTTCTTCACAGTCCAACTCTCACATCCATACATGACCACGGGAAAAACCATTGCCTTGACTAGACGGACCTTGGTCGGCAAAGTAATGTCTCTGCTTTTTAATATACTATCAAGGTTGGTCATAACTTTCCTTCCAAGGAGCAAGCGTCTTTTAATTTCATGGCTGCAATCAGCATCTGCAGTGATTTTGGAGCCCAAAAAAACAAAGTCTGACACTGTTTCCACTGTTTTTCCATCTATTTCCCATGAAGTGATGGGACCAGATGCCATGATCTTTGTTTTCTGAATGTTGAGCTTCAAGCCAACCTTTTCACTCTCCTCTTTCACTTTCATCAAGAGGCTTTTGAGTTCTTCTTCACTTTCTGCCATAGGGTAGTGTTAAGTAATTAGCCTCCAATAAAAATAAACAAATGAATAAAATAAAAAATAAAAGACTGAGTGATAGTCTAATATATCAGTTCAGTTCAGTCGCTCAGTCGTGTCTGACTCTTTCTGACTCCATGAATCACAGAACGACAGGCCTCCCTGTCCATCACCAACTCCCAGAGTTCACTCAAACTCATGTCCTTCGAGTTGGTGATGCCATTCATCCATCTCATTCTCTGTCGTCCCCGTTTCCTCCCACCCCCCAATCCCTCCTAGCTTTAGACTCTTTTCCAGTGAGTCAACTCGTCGCATGAAGCGGCCAAAGTATCAGAGTTTCAGCTTTAGCATCAGCCCTTTCAATGAACACCCAGGATTGATCTCCTTTAGAATGGACTGGTTAGATCTCCTTGCAATCCCAGGGACTCTCAAGAGTCTTCTCCAGCACCATGGTTCAAACGCATCAATTCTTCGGTGATCGTGTGCCAAATTGTCTTTATATATTTCTCCGTAGGTGGACACTTGTTTTTTCCAGGTGCTAGCTATTGTAATTATTGCCGTCATCAGTTTGGGGATATGTATCTTTTGGAGTTTAGATTTTCTTCAGGTATATGACCAGTAGTGGGATTGTGGATCATAAGGTAGTTGCATTATTATTTTTTAAAGGACCCACCATATTGTTCTCCATAGTGACTCCTTCAACGTATATACCAAGTAGGAGACAGAAGGATTCTCTTTTCTTCACACCTTGTCTAGGATTTATTTTTTTGGTAGATTTTTAGATACTTGCCGTTAGGGCCAATGAGAGTTGATATCTCATTGAAGTTTTTATTTTCTTGTCTCTAACAGTTAGTGATTTTGAGCATCTCCTCATACATATTGGCCATCTCTTTATCTTCTTGAGAGAAATGTGTATTTCGTTTTCTGTCCATTTCTTTTCAATTTCGTTGTTTGTTTTTCTGTTATTGGGCAACATGAGCTGCTTCATATTTTGGAATTTAACCTCTTGTAATTTCCTTCCTTGCAAAATATTTTCACCCATAGTGTGAATCATTTTCTGTCTTATTTGTCATTTTGCTGTGCAAGCCATTTAAGTTTAATTAGGTTGCATTTGTTTGGTTGATTTTTGTTTTATTTTCATTAAAATAGGAGGTAGGTCAAAGATAAAAAAATAAAGATATGTTGATATAATTTATGTCAAAGAGGGTACTTATACTTTCTTCTAATGTTACTGGCTGGGATTATATTTGGGTCTTTCATCCATCTTGAGGTTATCTTTTACTGCAATACTTTGGCCACCTCATGCGACGAGTTGACTCACTGCAAAAGACTCTGATGCTGGGAAAGGTTGGGGGCGGGAGGAGAAGGGGACGACGGAAAATGAGATGGCTGGATGGCATCACCGACTCCGTGGACATGAGTTTGAGTGAACTCTGGGAGTTGGTGATGGACAGGGAGGCCTGGCGTGCTGTGATTCATGGGGTCGCGGAGAGTCGGACACGACTGAGTGATTGAACTGAACTGAACTGAACTGAAGGAGTGACTCCAGCTATCCGCTGATGAATGACATGCAAACCACTCCAGTGCACTTGCCCTAATTCCCTCATGAATGTGTAAAAAGGCAAAAAAAAAAAAAACACCAATGACACTGAAAGTTGAGTCCTTCAGTTCAGAATGTGTTCAGTATGCTACTAAGGAAGAGCAGAGGAAAATTACTAATGGCTGTAGAAAGCATGACGTGGTTTGACAAAAGCTGAAATCAAGCTCATTTATGGATTTGTCTGCTGAGGAGTGTAAACTGTTTTTTTTTTTTTTCTACTTTTGTGAAAGGTGCTATTAGTAATTGCATAGGAATTACATTGAACCTGTAAACTCCTTTTTGTAGTGTAGGCATTCCCCAATATTGATTATTCCACTGCAAGAGAACAGTATATCTCTCCATTTCTTTGTGTTATTTTGATTCATTTCATTTCTGCCTTATTCTTTGCTGCACACCAATATTATCCCTACCTAAGCAATACTTTGGCCACCTCATGCGACGAGTTGACTCACCTCAAAAGGCTCTGATGCTGGGAAATATTGGGGGTGGGTGGAGAAGGGGACCACCGAGAATGCGATGGCTGGATGGCATCACCGACTCTGTGGACGTGGGTTTGAGTGTACTCCGGGAGTTGCTGATGGACAGGGAGGCCTGGCGTGCTGTGATTCATGGGGTCGCGGAGAGTCGGACACGACTGAGCGACTGAACTGAACTGAAATGAACTGAACTGAACTGAAGTAGACATATTCCCAGGAATTTCATTCCGCTTGTTGCTGTGGTGAGTGGGACTGCTTCCTAAATTTAAATTTTTGTCCTTTTGCTGATAGTGAATAAGAAGGAAAGAGATTTCTTTAGGTTAATTTTGTATCCAGTAACTTCCTCAAACTCAACTCTTAATTCTAGTTATTTTTAGGTGGCTGATCTTTCACCATAATCGATCATCTCAAACAGGATCTTCAGAATCTTCAGTAACATTCCAGAGCTCTAGCCTTTCTGCTTTCACAATATACATGTTTTCTGCTTTACTTTTCTAACTCTTCAGTGTGATTGAGTGAATGAATGACAACTTGCAGAAATGAACATTGAGCCCTGCTCTGTGGTTTCTCAGTGCCTCATAATGACTGAAAGTAGTCCCCAAAAGGGGTACCTTCTCAGGGGTTTGTACAAAACTGCCAATACCAAAAGACACACAACATCCCTGTGAAGGGAGTGGCCAGAAATTGGTGAAGTGTGTGGACTGAACATTCCTTTCTAGGTCAGCTTTTCATGATCTCTTTGACCATTTCATAATCGCATCAGGATGTATAACTACTAAGGTAATCTGTCAGATTATCCACTTTTAAGGGACTTGAGAGCCATGCTGTTGCTGTGTACTTTTATTGAGCCCCCATGTATGTAAACACCTAGCCTTGTTAGGGCCCAAAAGTTACAGAAACACATTTGGAAATGATTTGGAACTCTAGCTTCAGCACCAACCCACTTCGCTGCCTGGCTCAGGGCTAGCGACCTGGAAATGACGCTTTGTCATGCTGTGCCTCTGATTGATAGATCTATGTGCATTGGAAGAACAATGGACTTCTTCCTTTGGTAGTGCTAGTTCTTAACAAACCAGACAAAGCTCCTCAGTGGCTTCAGTTTCTATTATATCGATAGTTGTTTTGTAGAATCTGTGGAAATGAACTGGAAGTGTTGGCCCTAGTAACTGGAGGAGAAAATTCACTTTTTCCTTGCTGGCCAACCCTCTACCACCTCTTTTGATTTCAAACATACTAGCATGGTGAAACTCAGATGGGACATCTTGGTTCTTGATCATTCCTTTATGACTCACTGCTTCTATTGTGGTCACGACTACTCAGGAATGTGCACAGGTACACGTTAGATGGATGCCTCCCCTAGTAGTCCTAGTTTGAGAAACATTCTGAAACCCACTCTGTTACACTCTGGGTGGTATCTGACTAAAGTGAAAATCAAACAAAGGTCTTGGTGATAAGTAACTAGAAAATAGTCTGGGATGCCATCAGGTCTACCCCTGGTGTATCTCCACCCTGCCTCAGTGGTATAACCGGGAGGGACCAGTAACACGCCTTTGTTGGTAAGGAACAGACTAAGTCCGAACAGGAAAGGAAAGCTTTGGTGGAAAATCTGTCTCCACCCACTTCTAGAGTATGGAGGGACACCTCCTGGTGAAAGGAGCCATGACTGTGGATGCTGCTTTTTTCTCTTTTAAAGATGAGAGATTGACGTTCCAGAATCACTCCTTTAAAATGTGTTAAAACAGCAGAGGGAGGAAGATGGCAGAGGAATAGGATGGAGAGACCACTCCCCCAATGCCCCGCAATTCATCAAAAGAACATTTGGACGCTGAGTAAATTCCACAAGACAACTTCTAAATGCTGGCAGAGACATCAGGAACCCAGAAAAGCAGCTCATTGTCTTCAAAAGTAAGTAGGAGGTAAAATAAAATATAAAAAGAGAGACAAAAGAGGTAGAGATGGAGATCAGTCCGGGGAAGGTAGGCTTAAAAAAAAAAAAGAGAGAGAGAGAGAGAAGTTTCCATACATCAGGAAACATTCACTGTCAAGTCTGTGGCAAGGCTTGGAAGCTCAGAGGGCAACATAACCGGGAGGAAAAATAAATAAATAATTTAAACCTACAGATTATGTTTCCAATGGTAACTCCCAGTGGAGAAGCAGCGCAGACGCCGGCATCCCCACTAGAAAAGAGGGGCTGGGCAGGGTGGCACAGGCTGCATTGCTTAGGGTAAAGATTGGGCCTGAATGCCCCGAAGGCAATCTCAGGGAACTAACTTTAAATACCAAAGCAGACTGTGGGATAGCTACCCCGTGAAAAGGCGAAAAGCCATAACTTAAGACACTGCTAGACATGCTCACTGAACAAAGGACTGAGCAGAGCTAGCCAGCTGTGGATGGTCTATCCCTGCCAAGACAGGCAGGGTAGGGCAGCCAGAGCCAGAAGGGGGCAATCGCGCCCTCAGAGAGGCATCTGATACCAAACTGCAGGCAGGCTTCATTGCTAACCAAGACTTCCTGAGATTCAGGCCAGTCGACATCCACCTGAGAAGGTACGCTGGTTTTACACTCAGAAAATACAGGGGCAGGACTGGGGAGGAGATAAGTCACAGTGACCACGCTCGCCAAATATCTGGTCACCTGAGCTGCTCAGAGAAGGGCACAAAACGCAGGTCCAACCAAGTCTGAGCCTTTGAGGAGTGCCCGAGTACCTGAACCTGAGGGGCTTAGACCTGGGAAATGCATACAACCCAGGAAAGTTTTCAGACTCTTCCTGGCAGAGCAACCTAGAGCCTAAGCATTATAAACAGGGAAAGCACACACACTGTGAGTGGGGACAAACACAGTGTAGCTGAGACACTGCAAGCACTCCCCACAGACGTCAGTGATATTTGTTTGCAGCGTTTCTCCCTCCCTACAGCATGACTGAACAAGTGAGCCAAAAATGTGTCCACCACCGCCCCCTTGTGTCATATCAGAAATCAGATATTGAAGAGACCAGCAAACTAAAGAAGCTAAAACAAATGGAACTGACTTGGAAGTGACAGATGGAGAAGTCTTGAGGCTACTGCAAGAATAAGAATGAAAACTAGAGGCAGGAGGCTTAAGTCCAAATCCTGAGAACAGCAGAGAACTCCTGATTTTAGGGAATATTAATCCATAGGAGCTCTTTGAACGCCTCCATACCTACATTGAAACGAAGCACTACCCAAGGGTCAACAAGTTCCAGAGCAAGAGATACCACAAAAATTCTCCAGCAACACAGGAAAGTAGCCCTGAGTTCAATGTACAGGTTGCTGAAAGTGACTTCAAACCCATCGACATCTAATAAATCATTACTGGACACTTCATTGCACTCCAGAGAGAAGAAATACAGTTTCACCCACCAGAACACCAACGTAAACGTTGCTAAGCAGGGAACCTTGAAAAGCCACCAGTCCAATGCCACCCACAGCGAGGAAACTCCACAATAAAGAGAAATCCACAAACTACCAGAAGACGGAAAAGCTACCCCAAACACAGCAATATAAGCACCGTGAAGAGGCAGAGAAATGCCCAGCAAGTAAAGGAACAGGATAAATGCTCACCAACTCAAATAAAAGAGGAAGAGACTGGGAATCTACCGGATAAAGAATTACCAATAATGATAGTGAAAATGATCCAAAATCTTGAAAACAAATTGGACTTACAGATAAAAAACCTGGAGACAAGAATCGAGAAGATGGAAGAAAGGTTTAACAAGGATCTAGAAGAAATAAAAAGAGTCAATATACAATGAATAATGCGATATATGAGACCACAAAAAAAAAAAAAAACTCTGGAGGGAACCACAATAGAATAACAAAGGCAGAAGAGAGGAAAAGTGAGATAGAAGATAGAGTGGTAGAAATAAATTAAACAGAGGAATAAAGAAAAGTAAGTTAAAAGAAATGAGGACAATCTCAGAGACCACTGGGACAATGTTAAACGCCCGAACATTCGAATCATATGACTATTAGAAGAAGAAGACAAAAAGAAAGACCATAAGGAGATATTTGAGGAGATAATAGTTGAAAACTTCCCTAAAATGGGGAAGGAAATAATCACCCAAGGTCAAGAAACCCAGAGAGGATAAACCCAAGGCGAAAAATGCCAAGGCATATATTAATCTAATTAACAAAGATCAATGCAAAAAACGAATATTAAAAGCAGCAAGGGAAAAACAACAAATAACACTCAAGGGAATTCCCATAAAGATAACAGATGATCTTTCAGCAGAAACTCTTCAGGCCAGGAAGGAATGGCAAGACATACTTAAAGTGATGAAAGAAAGTAACCTACAGCCCAGATTACTATACCCAGGAAGGATCTCATTCAAATATGAAGGAGAGATCAAAAGCTTTACAGACAATCAAAAGCTGAGATAATTCAGCATCACCAAACCAGCTCTCCAACAAATACTAAAGGAACTTCTCTAGGCAGGAAACACAGAAAGGGTATATAAACTTGAACCCAAAACAATAAAGAAAATGGCAACGGGATCATACTTATCAATAATCACCTTAAACGTAAATCGGTTGAATGCCCCAACCAAAAGACAAAGGCTGGCTGAATGGATACAAAGACAAGACCCCCATATATGTTGTCTACAAGAGACCCACCTCAAATCGAGGGACACATACAGACTGAAAGTGAAGGGCTGGGAAAAGGTATTCCACGCAAATAGAGACCAAAAGAAAGCAGTAGTAGCAATACTCATATCAGATAAAATAGATTTTAAAACAAAGGCTGTGAAAAGAGACAAAGAAGGAAACTACATATGGATCAAAGGATCAATCCAAGAAGAAGATATAACAATTAAAAATATTTATGCACCCAACATAGGAGCACTGCAATATGTAAGACAATTACCAACAAGTATGAAAGGGGAAATTAACAATAACACAATAATAGTGGGACACTTTAATACCCCACTTACACCTATGAATAGATCAACTAAACAGAAAATTAACAAGGAAACACAAACTTTAAATGATACAATAGGCCAATTAGTCCTAATAGATCTCTATAGGACATTTTACCCCAAAACAATGAATTTCACCTTTTTCTCAAGCGCACATGGAACTTTTTCCAGGATACATCACATCCTGGGCCATAACTCTAGCCTGGGTAAATTCAAAAAAATTGAAATCATTCCAAGCATCTTTTCTGACCACAATGCAGTAAGATTAGATCTCAATGACAGGAGAAAAACTATTAAAAATGCCAACATATGGATGCTGAACAACACGCTGCTGAATAATGAACAAATCATAAAAGAAATCAAAAGAGAAATCAAAATATGCATAGAAATGAATGAAAATGAAAACAAAACAACCCAAAACCTCTGGGACACTTTAAAAGCAGTGCTCAGGGGGAAGTTCATAGAAATACAGGAACACCTCAAGAAACAAGAAGAAAGTCAACTAAATAACCTAACTCTACATCTAAAGAAACTAGAAAAGGAAGAATTTAAGAACCCCAGCGTTAATAGAAGGAAAGAAATCGTAAAAATTAGGGCAGAGATAAATGCAAAAGAAACAAAAGAGACCATAGCCAAAATCAACAAAGCCAAAAGCTGGTTCTTTGAGAAGGTAAATAAAATTGACAAACCACTAGCCAGACTCATCAAGAAACAAAGGAAGAAGAACCAAATCAATAAAATTAGAAATGAAAATGGAGAGATCACAACCGACAACACAGAAATACAAAGAATTATTAGAGAATACTATCAGCAATTATATAGCAATAAAATGAATAACTTGGAAGAAATGGACACATTCCTAGAAATGTACACCTTGTCAAAACTGAACCGGGAAGAAATAGAAAATCTGAATAGACTCATCACAAGCACCGAACTAGAGGAAGTAATCAGAAATCTTCCAGCAAATAAAAGCCCAGGTCCAGACAGCTTCACAGCTGAATTCTACCAAAATATTAGAGAAGAGCTAACACCTATTCTACTCAAACTCTTTCAGAAAATTGCTGAGGAAGGGAAACTTCCAAACTCATTCTATGAGGCCACCATCACCCTAATTCCAAAACCTGGTAAAGATCCCACAGAAAAGAAAACTACAGGCCAATATCACTGATGAACATAGATGCAAACATCCTTAACAAAATTCTAGCAATCACAATACAACAAAATATTAAGAAGATCATACATCATGACCAAGTGGGCTTTATCCCAAGAATGCAAATTTTATTCAATATTCAAAGTAATACACCACATTAACAAACTGAAAAATAAAAAACATATAATTATCTCAATAGATTCAGAGAAAGCCTTTGAGAAAATACAAAAAACAATGTTTTTTTTTTTTTGGAATAGAAGGGCCATATCTCAACATAATAAAAGCTATATATGACAAACCCAGAGCAAACATTATCCTCAATTGTGAAAAACTGAAAGCATTTCCCCTAAAGTCAGGAACAAGACAGAGTGCCCACTCTCACCACTACTGTTCAACATAGTTCTGGAAGTTTTGGCTACAGCATTCAGAGCAGAAAAAGACATAAAAGAATACAAATTGGAAAAGAAGAAGTAAAACTTTCACTGTTCGCTTATGACATGATCCGCTACACAGAAAAACCCTAAAGACTCTACAAGAAAACTGCTCGAGCTAATCAATGAATACAGTAAAGTTGCATGGTATAAAATCAACACACAGAAATCCCTTGCATTCCTATACACTAATAATGAGAAAATAGAAAGAGAAATTAAGAAAACTATTCCATTCACTGTTGCAATGAAAACAATTAAATACTTAGGAATATATCTACCTAAGGAAACAAAAGACTTGTACATAGAAAGCTATAAAACACTACTGAAAGTAATCAAAGAGGACACTAATAGAGAAATATACCCGTGTTTATGGATTGGAAGAATAAATATTTTGAAAATGAGTATACTAACCAAAGTAATTTATACATTCAATGCAATCCTTATCAAGCTACCAACGATATTTTTCACAGAACTAGAACAAATAATCTCACAATTTGTATGGAAATACAAAAACCTCGAATAGCCAAAGCAGTCTTGAAGAAGAAGAATGGAACTGGAGGAATTAACCTGCTGGATTTCAGGCTCTACTACAAAGCCACAGTCATCAAGACAGTATGGTACTGGCATAAAGACAGAAATATACATCAATGGAACAAAATAGAAAGCCCATAGATAAATCCACACACCTATGGACACCTTATCTTCGATAAAGGAGGCAAGAATATAAAATGGAGAAAAGACAGTCTCTTTAACAAGTGGTGCTGGGAAAACTGGTCAGCCACTTGTAAAAGAATGAAACTAGAACACTCCCTAACACCATAAACTAAAATAAACTCAAAATGGATTAGAGAGCTAATTGTAAGACCAGATTCTATAAAACTCCTAGAGGAGAACGTAGGCAAATCACTCTCCTACATACATCACAGCAGGATCCTCCAAGACCCACCTCCCAGAATATTGGAAATAAAAGCAAAAATAAGCAAATAGGACCTAATTAAATTCAAAAGCTTCTGCACAGCAAAGGAAACTATAAGCAAGGTGAAAAGACAGCCTTCAGTATGGGAGAAAATAATCAAAATGAAGCAACTGATAAAGGATTAATCTCCAAAATATACAAGCAGCCCCTGCAGCTCAGTTCCAGAAAAATAAATGACCCAATCAAGAAATGGGCCAGAGAACTAAACAGACATTTCTCCAAAGAGGACATAAAGATCGCTAACAAACACATGAAAAAATGTTCATCATCCCTTATAATCAGAGAAATGCACATCAAAACCACAATGAGATACAATTTCACACCAGTCAGAATGGCTGCTATCCAAAAGTCTACAAGCAATATATGCTGGAGAGGGTGTGGAGAAAAGGGAACCCTCTTTCACTGTTGGTGGGAATGCGAACTAATATAGCCACTATGGAGAAAGGTGTGGAGATTCCTTAAAAAATCTGGAAGTAGAACTGCCCTATGATATAGCAATCGCACTCCTGGGCATACACACTGTGGAAACCAGAATTGAAAGAGACACATGTACTCCAATGTTCATTGCAGCACTGTTTATAATAGCCAGGACATGGAAGCAACCTAGATGTCCATCTGCAGATGAATGGATAAGAAAGCTTTGGTACATATACACAATGGAATATTTTTCAGCCATCAAAAAAATGCATTGGAATCAGTTTTAATGAGGTGGATGAAACTGGAGCCTATTATACAGAGTGAAGTAAGCCAGAAAGAAAAACATCAATACAGTATACTAACGCATATATATGGAATTTAGAGAGATGGTAACCTTAACCCTGTATACGAGACAGCGAAAGGGACACAGATGTATATAACTGTCTTTGGGACTCTGTGGGAGAGGGTGAAGATGGGATGATTGGGGAGAACGGCATTGTAGCATGCATATTATCATATGTGAAATGAATCACCAGTCCAGGTTCGACGCAAGATACAGTATGCTTGGGGCTGGTGCACGGGGATGATTTGGAGGGAGGATATGGGGAAGAGGGAGGTGGGAGGGGGGTTCCAGAAAGGGAAAACATGTACATCCGAGGCGGATTCGTGTCAAGGTATGGCAAAATCAACCAATATATTAATGTAAGGTAATTTGCCTCCAATAAAATAAATTGAAAAATAAATAAATAAACACAGAATGTATTAAGGCTCTACATGTAAGACGAGAAACTCCAAAACTGCTAGAGGAACACAAGGGCAAAACATTTTCTGATATAAATCACAGCAGGATAGTCTATCAACAACCTCCCAAAGTAATGTAAATAAAAGAAAAATAAATAGGAATGAAGTAAATTTAAAAGCTTTTGCACAATGAAGAAATCGAATGGGAGAAAATATAGGAAACTGAACAACTGAGAAAGAATTAACTTTTAAAATATACATGCAACACATTCGGCTCAATTCTAGAAAAATAAACGACACATTCAAAAAGTGGGCCAAAGAGCTAAACAGATTGTTCTCCAAAGAAGACATTACAGAGAGCTAAAAAACACATGAAAAGATACTCAGTATACCTCATTACCAGAGAAATGCAAATCTAAACCACAATGAGGTACCATCTCACACCAGTCACAATGCCTGCTATCAAAAAGTCTACAAACGATAAATGCTGGAGAGGGTACAGGGAAAAGGGAACCCTCTTACACTGTTGGAGGGAATGCAAACTAGTACAACCAGTATGGAGAATGGTGTGGTGATTCCTTAAAACCCTGTAAATAAACCTGCCATACGACTCAGCAATCCCACCGCTGGGCATAATACACACCGAGGAAATCAGAATTGAAAGAGACATGTTCACCCCAATGTTCAATGCAGCACTGTTTACAATAGCTAGGACATGGAACCAACCTAGATGTCCATCGGTATATGAATGGGTAAGGAAACATGGTACATATACACAGTGGAATATTATTCAGCTGTTAAAAACCTTTGAATCAGGTCTAATGAGGCGGATGAAACCAGAATCTATTATACAGTGAAGTAAGTCAGAATGAAAAACACCACTACAGTATTAGTTCAGTTCAGTTCAGTCGCTTAGTCGTGTCCAACTCTTTGCGACCCCATGAACCACAGCACGCCAGGCCTCCCTATCCATCACCAACTCCCGGAGTTCACTCAAACCCATGTCCATCGAGTCGGTGATGTCATCCAGCCATCTCATTCTCTGTCGTCCCCGTCTCCTCCTACCCCCAATCCCTCCCATCCAGTGCGTCAACTCGTCACATGAGGTGGCCAAAGTATTGGAGTTTCAGCTTTAGCATAAGTCCTTCCAATGAATACCCAGGATTGATCTCTTTTAGAATGGACTGGTTGGATTTCCTTGCAGCCCAGGGGAGTCTCAAGAGTCTTCTCCAGCAGCACAGTTCAAAAGCATCAATTCTTCGGCGATCAGCTTTCTTCACAATCCAACTCTCACATCCATACATGACCAGGGGAAAAACCATAGCCTTGACTAGACAGACCTTGGTTGGCAAAGTAATGTCTCTGCTTTTCACTACAGTATAGTAATGCCTATAAATGGAATTTAGAAAGGTGATAACAATGACCCTCTGTGTGAGACAGCAAAAGGGACTCATAGGTAAAGGACAGACTTTTGGATTCTGAGGGAGAGAATAACTTTGAAAAGTGTATATTACCATATGTGAAACAGCTTTCCAGTCTCTGTTTGATTCATGAGACAGGGTTCCCTGCACCGGTGCACTGGGACAACGCTTGTGGGTGGAATGGGTAGGAAGGTGGGAGTGGGGTTCAGGATGTGGGACACATGTGCACCCGTGGCAGATTTACGTGAATGTATGGAAATAAGCACTACAATATTGTAAAATAATTAGCCTCCACTTAAATAAATTAACTAAAACAGAACAAAATAAAATTTAATGGTACACCAGAGAGGAACCGCTTCTGATAGCTAGGCTTTCCCAGGAGGAGGGGAAGCAGAGAAGAGCCAAGGTAATCTCAAACTCAATGAGCGGCAGGAGGCCATAGGTTGGTAGGACCTGGGGAATACTGATTCTGACAAAGGTGCTTAATTCTCCCTGCCTGCATCAGGATCACCTAGGATTCACATGTTATACCTACAGATGCTTTGAGTGAGATTTGAACACAGGAAGTCCCCAAGACCCCCAACTCGGACTGTCACTATCTACCTTCATGATCCGAATCCAGGTTTGGCAGCCATCCTGCATGAGCCTAGCTTCCCCATTTGGGAAAGGAGAGTGTCCCAGACTCTACAAGTCTGGGACTTCAGGGACCACCTCCTGTTTCCCTCTAAACCTCTTTTCCTATCAGATACCATTATGGTAGGGCTTTCCTCCCAGGGGTAGTACTGCAGGGGATCGACCAACAGTCATCGGAGATACACTGCTGGCAACATAAAAAAGGTCAGAACACGTCTGAAGAGGCCCCAAACCCTCTCATGTGTAGACAAGAACTCCAATATCCATCTCCAATTCTGCAGAAGGCCCAGAGGGATACCACCTCTGCAATCCTGATCAATCCTGGTCAGTTGTGGTTTGACAACCAGTTGAGGAAATAAAGGCTGCTGGTGTCCAGACTGAGGCTAGGAGCTCCCCATCCATAATCCCAGAAAAAGTGGACTGGAGTGAAATGATATACCCTATACCCTGGGAGTGGACACGTGAGACAGGGAAGGTTCACACAGGAGGAGCATCCACTCTTTCCACCACACACTCACAATGACTGGGAGCCACATCATACCAGTGATGTCATGGTAGTACTCCTTCATGATGACTGCATTCCAGATGTAAGGTCTGTCACAAAAGGAAAATATCAGGTTGCAGTTGGACTGGGGATGGACTAGTTCCTGCATATGCCAGGACCTGGAGGAGGGAAAAGGTGCAAGCTTCTAGGGTCCTCGGCTTGCATGCCAGGAAGGCATCAAAGCGTTCTGCTTCTCTTCTCCAATCACTCACGCTGCACATGCACAGATAATATGATACGCCCCTTCTCCCACCTTCCCTGCCCAGCACCCTCATCCACCTGTCTTCAGCCTTCCTCATTCACCTTCATATTAAACATGTCCATAAGGAAGTCTTTATCTTGGTCACTGATCATGAAATACATCGGTGGGTGGTTCATAAACTGCTTTAGGTCAAGGAGCCAGTACAAGTACAAAAGCAAGTAGATGGAACAGGCATCATCAAAGGATGTGGGAATTCCTGCTTGCTGGACCAGGCCACTGACATCTCCATCCCCTGGCATACCATCAAATATGCTCATAGTTCTATGTTCCCCATGGTCCTCCAGGTCCCTTCTCTACTTCCACTGAGGGACGGTCTGTGTCTTATGGTTTCTGATCTGCCTGGTCTGTGTGTGCTGGGTAGTGGCATGTCACTACTTAAAACATCAGTGTCTGCAGTCCCTGTAGCATGCCTTGTCTGCAGGCCCGTGTATCCTCTGATTTTGCACACATGTGTGTGTGAGTTAGTGTGTTTGGCAAGAGATCCCTAGGACTCTCACCTTCTCCCTCTCTTCACCATACGGCATTCGGATATGTCTGGAGTGGTGTGGCCCTAACTAGGGAGGAAAAGATTGGCTCCTTTCTGCTCCACCTTAGGTGAGTGGACAATGTCCTACTTTTACACTGCACTAACTGGAACAAATACAGGGGCTCTAAATGACCAGGATGGGTTATTGGACTCCGAATGTCTCTGTTGCTTTCCCAGATAATCTACAATTACAATAATAAGGCTTTGAGAATGATGTTCTGGCACACTGTCTCTAGTCACACAGAGTTCCAGCTCCAGGGGACCACTTCCATTCAGATGCAGGCCGAAAGGAGTCACCCAGAGTCATGGATCAGACACACACAAGTGGAGATCTGGCCTGGCTTTGCTGGCACTTGACTTTGGAGCACACCACTCCTCCCAGCCTCCACTTCCCTCCACCCCATGTGTTTCCCTGTGCCCTCACACACATTCCTCCTCTTGCTCCTGCTCCTTCTCTCCTCCTGAACAACCAACCCTAAGAAGTGGTAGTAAGGATATGACTTTGCCAAAGGAGCCAGGAATGCCCTGGATGATGCCACTTCTCCCAGACAAGCGACCCTTTTCCTCTGAAGGTTCTTAGACCTGAGCGGAAAGTAGGCCCTGCGTTAAGTTTCACCCGCACAGCTCAGCTCTACCTGTGGGAAAGCCAATGCCTCCAGCACCCGAAGTGGGGGCAGAGTGGGCTAATTCCTCGGAGCTCCATGTCTTGGGTGTTCCTGGTCCTGCTCCTCTGGGTTCTCCTCACACTCTTGAAAGGACAGCAGCTCCTGTTCCTCCACAACCGACACCACCTTCACCTCCTCCATGATGTCTTCCACCAGCGGTTGGAGGTCTTGCCGGAACCCCGCCATCTCTCCTTCCTGCAAAGTTTTGCCTTCCTCCATCACCTTCAACCTGAAGAGGGTGCCCTCCTTGCCTGGTGTCCCCTGCCCCTGCTCCCTGTAACGTCCCTGATGGCCCCACCGGGCCAGCAGTTACCATGGCCCATGCGGCCTGAAAACCAGTCTCACAAGTAAGAAGACTAAAGCTCTCAGGGGCACTCCAGCCTTCTTCTGGTCTTCCTCTCCTTGTGACCCTGGCCATGTTTCAGGTTTGTGAAAGAGGTGGGCCTGGAATCAAAGCAACTGGCTGGCACAGAGGGGCCCACTGGCTTCAGTCACTCCCCACCAATTGATTACTTGCCGACACTACCAGAAGGGAAGGTGAGGCACACAGGCAGATCCTTATGTCATCACCCATGTGTAGTATGTTGGTGGGAAGGGCCTGGCTTCTACACGCTGACCTTCCAGACACTTCAAATGGAGTCTAAAGGCATTTCCTCAGGGGCACTCTGGCCACAGTGAGCCAGATGCTCATCTCTGATCAACAAAAGCATACCCTACATGGAAGCTGTTTTCATGAGAAACAGTGTCAAAGTGCAAATAGGGCAGGCAGGTGTTTCAGTAGCTGAAGACCCAGCGGTTCTTATGAAATATAAAGATTTCCATATTTCTTACAGGAAAATCTCATTTCTGATCTTCAACTGTGAAATATAGAGAAGCCCTACTTCCATGAAGGAGGATGAACCAAGATTTTGACACAGGAAATACAGAGAATTCCGTATTTCAGGGTGAAAATTGGCTCTCTAGATATATGTTTGAGAAATACCAAGAATTCCATATAGCTTTAAGAAAGAGTGATGGCCAGATTTTCTCTGTAAAATAGAGATGATTCCAATTCCCTAACTATTCTCTGTATCTTAAGAAAACCAATGCCAAGGTTTTCATATGTGAAATATAGATAATTCCGTATTTCATTTCAGAAAATCACCACCCAGATTTTCGTATATGATATATAGGGAACTCTACACTTTGGGTAAGAAAAATAGCATGATACAGGATGCTCGGGGGTGGTG
Source organism: Moschus berezovskii (assembly GCF_049115385.1). Lineage (NCBI taxonomy): Eukaryota > Metazoa > Chordata > Mammalia > Artiodactyla > Moschidae > Moschus > Moschus berezovskii. The sequence goes on from NC_142489.1 coordinate 60,274,252, forward strand.
CACTGGGATGACAGAGAGGGATGACTTGGGGAGGGATGTAGGAGAGGGTTCAAGATGGGGAACACATGTAGACCCAGGGCAGATTCATGTCATTGTATGGCAAAATCAATACAGTAATATAAAAGGAACTAGTGGTCATGTATGGATGTGAGAGTTGGACTGTGAAGAAAGCTGATCATCGAAGAATTGATGCTTTTGAAATGTGGTGCTGGAGAAGACTCTTGAGAGTCCCGTATACTGCAAGGAGATCCAACCAGTCCATTCTAAAGAAGATCAAACCTGGGTGTTCATTGGAAGGACTGAGGCTAAAGCTGAAACTGCAATACTTTGGCCACCTCATGCGATGAGTTGACTCGCTGGAAAAGAGACTGATGCTGGGAGGCACTGGGGGCAGAAGGAGACAGGGACGACAGAGAATGAGATGGCTCGATAGCATCATCGACTTGATGGACGTGAGTTTGTGTGAATTCCGGAAATTGGTGATGGACAGTGAGGCCTGGTGTGCTGTGATTAATCGGGTTGCACGCTGGGACATGACTGAACGACTGAACTGAACTGACTAAAATTAAAAATGAAAATAAAAAATAAAGAATATGATCAGTTCAGTTCAGTTCAGTCCCTCAGTCGTGTCCGACCCTCCGCGACCCCATGAATCACAGCACGCCAGGCCTCCCTGTCCATCACCAACTCCCGGAGTACACACAAACTCATGTCCACAGAGTCGGTGATGCCATCCAGCCATCTCATTCTCCGTCGTCCCCTTCTCCTCCCGCCCCCAACCTTTCCCAGCATCAGAGTCCTTTCCAGTGAGTCAACTCGTCGCATGAGGTGGCCAAAGTATTGCAGTTTCAGCTTTAGCATCAGTCCCTCCAATGAACATCCAGGATTGATCTCCTTTAGACTGGACTCGTTGGATCTCCTTGCAGTATAAGGGACTCTCAAGAGTCTTCTCCAACACCACAGTTCAAAAGCATCAATTCTTCGGCGATCAGCCTTCTTCACAGTCCAACTCTCACATCCATACATGACCACGGGAAAAACCATTGCCTTGATTAGACGGACCTTGGTTGGCAAAGTAATGTCTCTGCTTTTTAATATACTATCAAGGTTGGTCATAACTTTCCTTCCAAGGAGCAAGCGTCTTTTAATTTCATGGCTGCAATCAGCATCTGCAGTGATTTTGGAGCCCAAAAAAACAAAGTCTGACACTGTTTCCACTGTTGTTCCATCTATTTCCCATGAAGTGATGGGACCAGATGCCATGATCTTTGTTTTCTGAATGTTGAGCTTCAAGCCAACCTTTTCACTCTCCTCTTTCACTTTCATCAAGAGGCTTTTGAGTTCCTCTTCACTTTCTGCCATAAGGGTGGTGTCATCTGCATATCTGAGGTTATTGATATTTCTCCCAGCAATCTTGATTCCAGCTTGTGCTTCTTCCAGCCCAGCGTTCCTCATGATGTACTCTGCATATAAGTTAAATAAGCAAGGTGACAATATACAACCTTGACGTACACCTTTTCCTATTTGGAACCAGTCTTTTGTTCCATGTCCAGTTCTAACTGTTGCTTCCTGACCTGCATACAGGTTTCTCAAGAGGCAGGTCAGGTGGTCTGGGATTCCCATCTCTTTCAGAATGTTCCACAGTTTATTGTGATCCACACAGTCAAAGGCTTTAGCATAGTCAATGAAGCAGAAATAGATGTTTTTCTGAAACTCTCTTGCTTTCTCCATGATCCAGTGGATGTTGGCAATTTGATCTCTGGTGCCTCTGCCTTTTCTAAAACCTGCTTGAACATCTGGGAGTTCACGGTTTACATACTGCTGAAGCCTGGCTTGGAGAATTTTGAGCATGACTTTGCTAGCGTGTGAGATGAGGGCAATTGTCCGGTAGTTTGAGCATTCTTTGGCATTGCCTTTCTTTGGGATTGGAATGAAGACTGACCTCTTCCAGTCCTGTGGCCACTGCTGAGTTTTCCAAATCTGCTGGCATATTGAGTGCAGCACTTTCACAGCATCATTTTTCAAGACTTGTAAAGCTCTATGATAAAACATGTATAAAAAAGAGAGAGAAACAAAGCCAAGTTTTTCATATGTGAAATATAATTAATGCCATGTTTCATCTAAGAAAATTACCACCCAGATTTTTATATATGATATATAGAGAAATCCACGTTTCGGGTAAGAAAAGTAGCATCCGGATGCTTATAATGAGAAATGCTAGAAAATTCACTGTATTGTATACTAAAATCAGCATCAAGATTTTCATATGTAACATATACAGTTTGATATTTAATTGAGTAAAATTGTCACCATTATTTTTTTCAGATGTGAAATATACAGAATTCCATATTTTATGTAGGACTATGCCTGAACTGATTTTGGTGTCTGAAATGTACAGAATCCTACATTTCATGTGGAAATGGTTTTTCATATGTGATGTACATAAATGTCAGTCTTCATCTAGGAAAATTTCAGCAGATATTTTTGTATGTGATATAGAGAGTATGTTATATATCATGTAGAGAACGTGTGGACAGATTTCAAATGTGAAATATAGAATATTCCATATTGCACACAGGTAAATCTGCTTGCAGATCTAAATTGTGGGATATAGAGAATTCCATATATCAGCTAGAGATATTTCATAAATGGTGAAATATGAAATATAAATAATACCATATTTCATGTAGGAAAGTATGTGCCTAGATTTTATATGTGAGATTTAAATGATTCCAAAATGCACATGAGACTATCTGCACCCATATTTTCCTGAATGAATTACAGAGATTCCTTATTCCATGTGAGAAATCTTTGGCTCAAATTTTCAAATGAGAAATAGGGATGATTCCATATTTCATGCAGGGAAAATGACATGCACTTTTTCATATGTGAAATGTACAGATTTCCATAGTGCATGTGGGAAATCCAAAATCTAGAAATCCAATGGTTATTATAGCAATGTACATATTTTCATGTAGAAATATGGCACCCAGATTTTCAGGTGTGAAACATAGTTGATTACATATTTCTTTTTTTTACTGCTTTATGTATTTTTCTTAATATAAAGTAATTAGGCTCTAATTAAATTAAGTGAAATAAAAATAAATGAATATTACGTATTTCATGTTGTGAAATCTTCACATGGACTTTTATAAGAGCAATCCAGAGAAATGTAAATTTCAATAGGGAAATCAGGGACCAGACAGTGAAACAAGAAATAAATTGATCCTATATTTGATTGCTTGTCCAAGATCTTAATTTCTGTATCACAGACAATTCCAGTTTTATGTGTGAAAATTCTGACACACGTTTTCAAATATTAATAACAGAGGCTCTGTATTCATATGAGCATATCTATCCTCATATTTTCAAAGAGAAATATACTGAATTCCATATTTCATGTTGGAAGAACTTTACGGTGGAATATAGGCAATTTTATAGCTCAGCGTGAAAATCATATTTTCTCAAATCAGATAGAAGTTTCTGTATTTCTTATAGCAAAGTGAATGTCGTTTTTCAAATATGAAATCCGCAGCATTCTGTATTCATGAATGAAAGCCACACATAGATTTTCAAATGAGAAATATGAAAATTACATTATAATTACATTTTGCAATTGAACTCTGGGAGGTGGTGATGGACAGGGAAGCCTGGCCTGCTGTGATTCATGTGTCGCAAAGAGTCGGACATGACTGAGAGACTGAACTGAATCTAACTGAACTGAAATACATTAAGATAATTGCATGTCAATATTTTCATATTTCATGCCAAATGTTCTGTGTGCATACTTTCATATGATATACAGATATCACCAGATTTTCATATGTGAATGGAATTTCATATTTCATGTAATAAAATCTGCATGTAGATTTTCATATGTGTAACTGAGAATTTCGTCTTTCCTGTAATCCTAGATTTCAATATATGAAACATAAAATCGATAGTGCATCCATCAGTTCAGTTCAATTGTTCAGTCGTGTCCGACTCTTTGTGATCCCATGAATCACAGCACACCAGGCCTCCCTGTCCATCACCAACTCCCGGAGTTCACTCAAACTCATGTCCATCAAGTCGATGATACCATCCAGCCATCTCACACTCTGTCGTCCCTTTCTTCTCCTGCGTCTAATATTTCCCAGCATCAGAGTCTTTTCCAGTGAGTCAACACTTCGCATGAGGTGGCCAAAGTATTGGAATTTCAGCTTTAGCATCAGTCCCTACAATGAACACTCAGGATTGATCTCCTTTAGAATGGACTGGTTGGATCTCCTTGCAGTCCAAGGGACTCACAAGAGTCTTCTCCAACACCACAGTTCAAAAGCATCAATTCTTCGGCGATCAGCTTTCTTCATAGTCCAACTCTCACATCCATACATGAACACTGGAAAAAACATAGCCTTGACTAGATGGACTTTGGTTGGCAAAGTAATGTCTCTGCTTTTTAATATGCTATCGAGGTTGGTCATAAATTTCCTTCCAGGGAGTAAGAGTCTCTTAATTTCATGGCTGCAATCAGCATCTACAGTGATTTTGGAGCCCCCCAAAATAAAGTCTGACACTGATTCCTCTGTTTTCCCATCTATTTCACATGAAGTGATGGGACCAGTTGTCATGATCTTTGTTTTCTGAATATTGAGCTTCAAGCCAATCTTTTCACTCTCCTCTTTCACTTTCATCAAGAGGCTTTTGAGTTCCTCTTCACTTTCTGCCATAAGGGTGGTGTCATCTGCATATCTGAGTTTCTTGATATTTCTCCCGGAAATCTTGATTGCAGCTTGTGCTTCTTCCAGCCCAGCGTTCCTCATGATGCACTCTGCATATAAGTTAAATAAGCAGGGTGACAATATAGAACTTTGATATACTCCTTTTCCTATTTAGAACCAGTCTGTTGTTCCATGTCCAGTTCTAACAGATGCTTCCTGACCTGCATACAGGTTTCTCAAGAGGCAGGACAGGTGTTCTGATATTAGAAAATGAACCCCTAGATTTTCATATTTGAAATGTAAAATATTTCAAGTCATTTTTCCTATCCATATTTCTTGTCAGTGTATTTTTATTCTGATTTTGATGCATGAAATATTGAAACTCTTATAGTTTCAGAGGGAAGTTCTGCATGCAGATTTCATTAATGAAACAGAGAAAATTCCTTATTTCATGTAGGAATATTTAATTTTTCTGTGGACATATAGAAAATTCCAAGTTCCACGTTGAAAAATATCATCTTGATTGATATATGTGAAATAAAGTTGTTGACATTCAGTCACTCAGTCATGTCCAACTCTTTGCAACACTGTGGACTGTATCACTCCAGGCCTCCCTATCCTTTACTGCCTCCAACACTTTGCTGAGACTCATGTTCATGGAGTCAAGTGATACTGTCCAACCATCTCACCCTCTGTCGCCCCAAACTTCTCCTGCCCTCCATCTACCCACATCGAGCCAATGATTTTCTTTTTCTTTTTTTAAAGACAAGGCAGAACCTCATGTTTTTTTCCCCATGAATCACTTCTTCACACCAGGTAGCCAAAGTATTAGAACTTCAGCTTCAGCATCAGCCCTTCCAATGAATATTTAGGGTTAGTTTCTTTTAGAATTGAGGGGGTTGGTCTCCTTCCTGCCCAAGGTTCTCTCAAGAGCCATTTTCATCACCACAGTTGCAATGCCTCAATTCTTTGGCACTCAGCCTTCTTTCTAGTGATACTAGCACATCCGTACATGTGTACTGGTAAAACCATCGTCCTGACTATGTGGACCTTTGTTGGCAAAGAGATATCTCTTCTTTTCAGTACCTGTGTCTAGGTTTCTCTGAGCATTTCTTCCCAGAAGAAGATGTTTTTTATATTCATGGCTGTAATCACTGTTCCCAGTCATATTAGAGCCCTAGAAAACTGTCACTCTTTCCATTTTTACCCTTTCTATTTGCCAAAGCATTGCTATTGTTTGCCCCACCTCTTTTTGAACACCACAGCCAAATATGCCTGTTACTCCATGTATCTTTGACTTCCTGCTTTTACGTTCCAGAACCATATGATGAAATGGACATCTTTTTTTTTTTTTTTCATTATTAATTCTAGAAAGCCCTGAAGGTCTTCCTACAACTGGTCAAGTTCCCTGGTAGCTCATGGTAAAGAAGTGAAACGCAGAGACTGCCATTGTTCATGTAGGAAAATCCGCAACCAGATAGCCATGTTCAAGAGAAAGAACTCCACATTCCTTGTAGGAAAAAAAAAATCCTGAATATCAGCTGTGAAATACAGATAATTCTATATGTCATGAGGGAAAATCTTCAGCAATATTCATACGTGAAGTGTAGAGAATTAATATTTCAAATATGAATATTGACACTGATTTGCCTATGTGAAAAATAGGAATTCCATATTTCTAGTAGTCAATTTGGAAAATGGATAGGTAATGTGACATACAGAGAACTCCATTTTTAGAGATGAAATTCCCTCGATATAAAGAGATTTACAGATAAAGCATCTCTAAATAAGAGATGCTATGGTCAGGATCCGCCTAAGGGACCTGACTCATCATTGTCAGGGGAATTGAAGTCTGTTCATTTCCTGTACAGAGGCCATTTCAAAGTGATTCTGTTCTCATCCTGCTTCCTGGTGAGAACACATGCCACCCTACCCCGTCACCCCAGGGCTGCAGGGCTGCGAGTAGCCAGAGGATCATCCTAAGCCATGCTTTGCAGAGTCCTGATAATTCAGGCGTTCCGCCAAGACCTTAAAGAAGGATGTTTCAAACCAGCATACTCTGCAGGTAGCAGCTGCTTATGCTATAGTGCCGTCAGTCTCTAAAACCTTACAAAAACGGCAAGATGTGCTCATGTGCCTGGTCCTGTGGGAGAAAGAATACTGCTGTACTGGAGAAGGACAGAAAACTCTTTGTAGGGGCTGTGCATACCCTATCTCTGAGCCTGGTAATCTTGCCCATTCTGTTTCTTGCTCCTTTTCATCTCCCTGTATGGCCCTGAATGTTTTCTTCCTGCTGTTACTTTCTGCTTAGGGATCCAGGGTCCAGCAGCATGTCATCCTTTCTCGATGATATCCCTGGGCTTGATTCCCTGGCGTCAGTGTTTTGGCTGCCCCACAGTTAATGTAGTTTACATAAGTTTATTCATTTTTTAGGTATTCATTTTCCTTCTCTCAGTCAGGCCAGTCCTGACAGCTCATATGCACATTTCTGCTGGTGGGCACACACACATATATACATACAACCCTAAAAGGAAATTTTCACATTTGCATATGATAATATGCAAACTGTCATAGCTTTGTTTTCCAGGGTAATGGACTTTGGCAAGTACCTCTATATATTCTGGTTGTTTTCTTTCACTAACTTGTCATTCGAGTTAGTGTCCTGTTCTATATCTACACTTTATTCTGGAAGATTATAAATTTGGGGGTTTACTCGTGAGAAGGACTGACTTGGAAAGACGTTCTTTGGGCTTGAAGTGCCTATGGTGAACAGCTGATTGATGGGTGCTCATGTCATATATTCTCTCATCACATTGACTGTTTCACAGTGCCAATCATTTTGCATGATTCCATTTCACGTGTTTTCCTTCAAGGAATGACACAAGAAATAGCAAGTGGATTGGGACTGCACTGACTTGAAACTACCAATCTCAGCCTACACCTCTCAAAACCATTCCTAGTCAATGCTGGGCTCTTGAGGCAGACCCAAGACCTTCTAATCAAGGTGATCCTGCTCCTCCCAACTGTGTAATAGGCTGTTTGCAACTGTTTCCATTTTTCCCCTAAAGGTTGTCTCCCTGAAGCTTGGAAAGACCAATCTGATGACTGGGCCTCCAAAAGGGCAAAGAAAATGTGTCATGCCTGTGTCTGAAACAATATCATGAAGAAGGTGCATGCAGATCCAAAGGACCTCTGCTGAAACAAGGCACTGAATGTGAGGTCAAAAAGGTCCAGTGGCCTCCGTTTTTGTCACCACTACACTTTATTTCTGCCAACTCATACCCATAGCTCCCGCACGGATTACACCCTGAGGAGTCTGCCTTCCCTGGACCCACAGCTCATGCCTCCATTGTGCAAAAAGCAGCATTCCTCTCCCAAATGCTCCAAGAGGGCTTGATTCCAGGCCAGGACTCACTAACTTGTGAAATGTCAACACTCTCTTTCAGCTTCCCTCATCAGAATGTGGTAGATCTGCCTATAGTTCAAGATCCCTGCTAACCTGAGAAGTTGGCATACCACAAATGCGGCTAAAGGTTGGATTTGGGAACATCCATGGTTGCCCACTTCAAATCAAGGGTACCTGTGAATGTCTCATGGTGCATATCTCCTTAAAGATTACCATGACAATATCAGATATTCTACTCCAAGGAGATTGTGAGAACCATCACTCATGTGCAGACAGACCCACATTATTCCTTTGCTATCCACAACCAAGGATAATACAAAAAGTAAGGAAAGAATTCACGTCAGGATTTTGGGCATCAGCAATGGGACGTCTTCATCAGGACGGCTATTCCCTAGTCCCTAAACCTGAACTGCTGCCATGGGCATCAATACTCCCGCTGTCCCAGGGTTACTTCATGCAAACAGCCCACCACAAATCAGTTCACTTCACTTCCGTCCCTCATTTATCTGACACTTTGTGACCCCATGAACTACAGCATGCCAGTCTTCACTGGTCATCTAAAACTCCCAGAGCTTGCTCAAGCACATGTCCATCAAGTGGTGATTCAATATCTCTCTTGCTATTCTTTGGAAAATTATGATGCTGTCCAACCATCTGATTCTCTGTCATCCAGTTCTCCTGTTTTCAATCTTTCCCAGGATCAGAGTCTTTTACAGTGTCAGTTGTTCATAAAACAGTACAAAATATTGAGTTTTCAGTTTCAGCATCCGTCCTTGCATTGAATACTCATGACCAATTTCCTTTAGGATTGACTGGTTTAATCTCCATGCAGTGCAGGACTCTAATGAGTCTCCTTAAATACTATAGTTCAAAAATATCAGTTTTTCCAGTGTTCAGCTTTATGGTCCAAAATTCACAGCCATACATGACTCCTGGAAACACCAGAGATTTGACTAGATGGCCATTTGATAGCAAAATATTTTCTGTGGACTTTCAATAAAGTCTATATTTGTCACAGATTTTCTTCCAAGGAGCAAGTGTCTTTTAATTTCAGCGCTGAAGTCATCATCTACAGTGATTTTGGAGCCCAAGGAAACAAAGCCTCTCACTGTTTCCACTGTTTCCCCATCTATTTGCCACAAAGTGGTGGGACCAGATGCCATGATCTTCATTTATTGAATGGTCAGTTTTAAGCCACCTATTCAAATTTTCTCTTTCACTTTCATCAAGAGGCTTTTTACTTTCTCTTCACTTTCTGCCATGAGAGTGGTATCATCTGCATATCTGGGATTATTGACAATTCTCCCAGCAAAATTAATTCCAGCTTGTGCTTCATCCTGCCTGGCATTTCACATGATGTAGTCTGCGTTTGAATAAACTGGTGACAATATAGAGCCTTGAGGTACCACTTTCCCCAACTCTGGAACCAGTTTATTTTTCCAAGTCCATGGTACTGTAGCTCCTTGACCTGCATACAGATTTCTCAGGAAGCAGGTCAGGTGGCCTAGGATTCCCATCTCTTGAAGAATGTTACAGTTTTTCACGTTCCACAAGTCAAAGACTTTGGCATAGTCATTAAAGCAAAAATAGATGTTTTTCTGGAACTATCCTGCTATTCAATCAAACAATGGGTGTTGGCAATTTAGTCTCTGGTTGCTCTGCCTTACCTAATCCAGCTTGAACCTCTGGAAATTCATCATTTGTTGAAACCTTCCTTGGAGAATTCAGGCATTATTTTATCACTGTGTGAGATGAGTGCTATTGTGCATTAGTTCAAACAGTCTTTGGCATTGGCTTTTTTGGGATTGCAATGAATTGATCTTTCCAGTTCTTTGGCCACTGCTGAGTTTTCCAAGTTTGCCTGCAAATTGCAGCATTTTCACAGCATCATCTGTTAGAATTACACATAACTCAACTGGATATTCACTACTTCCAACAGCTTTTTCTTGCTGATGTTTCCTAAGGCCTACTTGATTTTGCATTCCAGGATGTCTGGGTCTGTCAGGATGCATTCACTTTTAAGGGATCCAATATGTTGTCTTCTTTGTGTGCTGTTTCTCAAGGACTCTCTGTTCCTAATCAGTTCCTGCAAAACAGTAACGATCAGAGCTGCACACAATTCTCAGGACTGAGATCATGGGAAAAGTCACCTACTTGGATTCACTCCAGTAACTCCCTTCGGTGACTCTCTTCAGTGACTGTACGGAAAGGACTATCCATTTTGTTGCAACTGGTGAAATTTCATTGTTTTTAATGTCTGAGTAATCATTTTACTGAAGATATATATGCATGTGTTTCTTCAAATAAAGTACCCTGTTTCACTCAACACTTGGGTCCCCTGCTTCCTTCTCATCAACTCCAGTCCCCACATCCCAGTCTACACTGACCGTGAGAACTGGTGCCCGAACAGGGACATGGTGAAACACACTTGGCAAGCAGACGGAGTGACTGTTAGGTCCTGGGGAGGTCAGTAAGTGCGGGGTTATGAGAGAAACGGCTGGAAATCCCCACCACCTTTCTACTTTACTTCATCATTTATTTAAGGTTCAACGACATTTGGTTTCACATCAGCAGATAAAGGCTCATCTCCAAACAGTGGCTGAATAGAATCCCTGGTTCCCTTGTGAAGGCAGTTTGGATTTAGAAATTTGAAACCGGTTTAAAGGAAATGTTGAACGAGCCACAAGATGGGGAGTAAATAGTCCAACAAATTTCTGACCCTTTTGGACCCTCATTAAAGCCGTGACAGTTTCATTTCAAGGCAATTCTAACTGCAACCTCCATATTCGTCAACAAGCTAGTGCTCGTTATACGAATATAAACTAGATGATGAGACTTTACATAAAGCCCAATTAGAGCAACATACAATCTTTCAAAGCGTTCCCAACACCCCTGTTCTGGCTGTCCCAAGCGCTCCTCCTCCTCTTGTAATGGACACGAAACCGAAGGCCCCCCAATTCGAGGACAAGATGAATCTGATATTGATACTTCTGATGCTCTCTTTGACACTAAAACCAACTATATATATATATATAGATATATGACAATGATAAGCTCCTAAAATGCACTTATATTTATGAAAACAGACTCTCCACTCATTCTCTTTTACGACAAAGGCTTTCTGATTTACTGGATTTGCAAACTCGAGTCTCTGAGGCTGATGATCTTTTTCTCTATTCTATGTTAAGAAATGGTAATGCTCAAGGGTAACTAATGCCTCAATACAAAGGCGTTGATTTTTCTCACATACAACAAATGAAAAAGACTGTAACTATGTACAGCCCTCCCTCTCTGTTTGCTAAAGAACTTCTAAACATTATGGCATCTTATATTGGAAATTTTATTTTATTCTTTAGATAGACTGGGAGTTGTTCTCTCCTGTGGTGCTGTCGAAAAGGAGGCCAAAATGCAATTTGAAAATCTGTTTGTATATGGAGAATGAAAATCAGGAATGTCAGAGAACCATCACTCTCATTTGTGAGATTAGGAATTCTCCTGTTGTAACTTAGGGTCAGAAACTCAGAAAATGAAAACGTTAGCTGACGCAATGTTTACTTCCTTTAAAAAGGGGAATGAAGGGTGTCTTGTTTGTGGGGATAAGCGCTATTGAAAAAAAAAAAAAAAACTGATCGTCCTAAAAAACACACAGAAAAAAATACAACTACTAAAAAGCCTCCAGGAGTCTGCCTTCGATGTTGTAAATGGGTACACTGGTTCACTCAAACCAATGTCCATTGAGTTTGTGATGCCATCCAGCCATCTCATTCTCTGTCATCCCCTTCTCCTCCTGCCTACAATCCCTCCCAGCACCAGAGTCTTTTCCAGTGAATCAACTCTTCGCATGAGGTGGCCAAATATTGTAGTTTCAGCTTCAGCATCAGTCCTTCCAATGAACACCCAGGACTGATCTCCTTTAGGATGGACTGCTTGGATCTCCTTACCATCCAAAAGACTCTCAAGCCTTTTCTCCAACATCACAGTTCAAAAGCATCAATTCTTCAGCTATCAGCTTTCTTCACAGTCCAACTCTCACACCCATACATGACCACTGAAAAAAACACAGCTTTGATTTGACGGACCTTTGTTGGCAAAGTAATGCCTATGCTTTTTAATATGCTATCTAGAATCCAATGCAATGTATTCTCTAATCGTATAACTATCACTAATACAGCTGTTTGTTTTAAATGTTTTAAATTTACCACAAGGAGATATTATGACAAAAGCAGGAAACCATTTCTAGGAACTGAAGGACACTTTTCTTCCTCTGCCTGTTTTGTATCAAGACGGATGACAAAACAACGGATGTGGAAAATTAATATTAGCGAGAAAGGGACATGATTGTATTTCCCAGATGGACCAACGAAGTTATTTGGCTCCCGCTTCAGAAGATCCACTCCAAAGGAGCTAAGATAGAGAGGAAATGGTGAAATCCCCGGGAGGAGGACATCCCAGTATAAGCAATGGCGGCTTTAAAATTTCCAAGAAATGCCACACTTCACGTCATTGACCTAATGATCTCCATACTCAGAGACAGATAAAAACTCTTAATAATCACGCTGAAAATCTAGCTTTTGAACAGGAAATGCCCTGGAATTCTGAGAATATTTTTGTCGCTACGCTTGCTTTGCTTGCGTTGGCTTTGCCCGCTGAAACTGACTTGATTAATCACACTTATTAGGCCCCATGAACAGTATCAATTGGCAAAATGATACGATACTGAATGAGGAATTCCCCAGGTTCGTAGGTGCCCAGTATGTTACTTGAGATCAGTGCAGAAATAACTCTAGAAGGAAAGAAGGGGTGGAGCAAAAGCAAAACCAATACCCAGTTGTGAATGTGACTGGTGATAGAAGCAAGGTCCTGTGCTGTAAAGAGCAGTATTGCATAGGAACCTGGATTGTTAGGTCCATGAACCAAGGCAAATTGGAAGTGGTCAAACAGGAGATGGCAAGAGTGAAGATAGACAATCTAGGAATCAGTGAACTAAAAAGGACTGGAATGGGTGAATTTAACTCAGATGACCATTATATTTACCACTGTGGGCAGCAATCCCTTAGAAGAAATGGAGTAGCCATCATAGTCAACAAAATAGTCTGAAATGCAGTTCTTGGATGCAATCTTAAAAACGACAGAATGATTTCTGTTCGTTTCCAAGACAAACCATTCAATATTACAGTAATCCATGCCTATGCCCCAACCAGTAACGCTGAAGAAGCCGAAGTTGAACAGTTCTATGAAGACCTACAAGACCTTTTAGAACTAACACTCGAAAAAGATGTCCTTTTCATCATAGGGGACTGGAATGGAAAAGGAGGAAGTCAAGAAACACCTGGAATAACAGGCAAATTTGTCCTTGGAGCACGGAATGAAGCAGGACAAAGGATAATAGAGTTTTGTCAAAAGAATGCACTGGTCATAACAAACACCCTCTTCCGACAACACAAGAGAAGACTCTACACATGGCCATCACCAGATGGTCAACACCGAAATCAGATTGATTATATTCTCTGCAGCGAAATATGGAGAAGGTCTATACAGTTAGCAAAAACAAGACCAGGAGCTGACTGTGGCTCAGATCCTGAACTCCTTATTGCCAAATTCAGACTTAAAATGAAGAAAATAGGGAAAACCACTAGACCATTCAGATATAACCTAAATCAAATCCCGTATGATTATACAGTGGAAGTGAGAAATAGATTTAAGGGACTAGATCTGATAGATAGAGTGCCTGATGAACTCTGGACGGAGGTTCGTGACATTGTACAGGAGACAGGGACCGAAACCATCCTCATGGAAAAGAAATGGAAAAAAGCGAAATGGCTGTGTGAGGAAGCCTTACAAAAGCTGTGAACAGAAGAGAAGCGAAAAACAAAGGAGAAAAGGAAAGATATAAGCATCTGAATGCAGACGTCCAAAGAATAGCAAGGAGAGATAAGAAAGCCTTCCTCAGTGATCAATGCAAAGAAATAGAGAAAAACAACAGAATAGGAAAAACAAGAGAGCTCTTCAAGAAAATTAGATTCCAAGGGAATATTTCATGCAAAGATGGGCGCGATAAAGGACAGAAATGGTACGGACCGAACAGAAGCAGAAGATATTAAGAAGAGGTGGCAAGAATACACAGAACAACTGTACAAAAAAGATCTTCATGACCAAGATAGTAATGAAAACATGATCACTGACCTAGAGCCAGACAACATGGAATGTGAAGTCAAGTGGGCCTTAGGAAACATCACTACGAACAAAACTAGTGGAGGTGATGGAATTCCACTTGAGCTCCTTCAAATCTTGAAAGACGATTCTGTGAAAGAGCTGCACTAAATATGCCAGCAATTTTGGAAAACTCAGCAGTGGCCACAGGGCTGGAAAAGGTTAGTCTCCATTCCAATCCCAAAGAAAGGGAATGCCAAAGAATGCTCAAAATACCGCACAATTGCACTCATCTCACTCGCTAGTAAAGTCATGCTCAAAATTCTCCAAGCCAGGCTTCAGCAATATGTGAACTGTAAACTCACAGATGTTCAGGCAGGTTTTAGAAAAGGCAGAGGCACAAGAAATCAAATTGCCAACATCCGCTGGATCATGGAGAAAGGAAGAGAGTTCCAGAAAAACATCTATTTCTGCTTCATTGACAATGCCACAGCTTTTGACTGTGTGGATCACAATAAACTGTGGAACATTCTGAAAGAGATGAGAATACCAGATCACCTGACCTGCCTCTTGAGAAAACTGTAGGTAGGTCAGGAAGCAACAGTCAGAACTGTACACAGAACAACAGACTGGTTCCAAATAGGAAAAGGAGTACGTCAAGGCTGTATATTGTCACCTTGCTTATTTAACTTATATTCAGAGTACATCATGAGGAACGCTGGCCTGAAGAAGCACAAGCTGGAATCAAGATTGCTGGGAGAAATATCAGTAACCTCTAATATGCAGATGACACCACCCTTATGACAGAAAATGAAGAGGAACTAAAAAGCCTCTTGATGAAAGTGAAAAAGGAGTGTGAAAATGTTGGCTTGAAGCTCAACATTCAGAAAACAAAGATCATGGCATCTGGTCCCATCACTTCATGGGAAATAGATGGGAAAACAGTGGAAACAGTGTTAGACTTTATTTTTTTGGGCTCCAAAATCAATGCAGATGCTGACTTCAGCCATGAAATTAAAAGACGCTTACTACTTGGAAGAAAAGTTATGACCAACATAGATAGTATATTAAAAAACAGAGACATTACTTTGCCAACCAAAGTCCGTCTATTCAAGGCTATGGTTTTTCCCGTGGTAATGTATGGATGTGAGTGTTGGACTGTGAAGAAAACTATCACCAAGGAATTGATGCTTTTGAACTGTGGTGTTGGAGAAGACCCTTGTGAGTCCCTTGGACTGCAAGGAGATCAAACCAGTCCATTCTAAAGGAGATCAATCCTGAGTGTTCACTGGAAGGACTGATGCTAAAGCTATAACTGCAATACTTTGGCCACCTCATGTGACGAGTTGACTCACTGGAAAAGACTCTGTTGCTGGGAAAGGTTGGGGGCGCCAGGAGAAGGGGACAACAGAGAATGAGTTGGCTGGATGGCATCACCGACTCTGTGGACTGAGTTTGAGTGAACTCCGGGAGTTGGTGATGGACAGGGAGGCCTGGCGTGCTGTGGTTTATGGGGTCGCATAGAGTCGGCCACAACTGAGCGACTGAACTGAACTGAACTGATTAGACTTATTTACCTAGGGCTCCTTTATTGCAAGTTGTAGAATGGACAGATACAGAACCAATCATATCCACTAATGACACAGTACATATGCATTCTCCTTGGAGATTTGAGGTGCCCTCTCTCAAGAGAGAAGACGAATAAGCATTTCTCTAGGCTATGAAATCCTTCCTTTATGCATGGTCCCAGCAGAATTCTGTATTAATGTTAGTCAACAAAAGTGGGCTTACATCCTGCCTCCAAAAAAGAATTTCGTTTCATTGCTTGGACTGTTTCCTG
The DNA here is from genome assembly GCF_049115385.1 of Moschus berezovskii. NCBI lineage: Eukaryota > Metazoa > Chordata > Mammalia > Artiodactyla > Moschidae > Moschus > Moschus berezovskii. The sequence goes on from NC_142489.1 coordinate 60,290,351, forward strand.
CCCTGTCCTTTTATGAAAACCATGTGAATACTACCCAAACTTTCGGAAAAGGACAAAAGTTGAAATGTAAAAGGTTTACGTATAAGGACTCTACATATATTCCTGTTTACTGGGGTAGATATCAAGCTAAATCATGGAAATTAATTTTTCTGGCCATTTACACCATTGTTGATTGGGGAACCCATAGAATGTGGCTATCTAACTGCTCAGATGATCTTAATAATATAATGTGTGATTATGTTACTCAAGTAGAATGGAAGATTACCAACATTTCAATGGAAAACTTCCATGTCATAGGACTCTTTGCCTGGCTTGACAGCAAAATGGCAACTCCTCGCTCTTAAATCATCCTCAATAAATGAATTGGACCTGAACAATGGGACATCTGGAAACTTGATGTACGTTCTTAAATACTTGGAACATGGACTTGATATCTCACAGGGACCAGTCGTTGTCATAGTAACTCTTCCGTTATAATCATTCATATTTTATACAAGCTTGCATCCCCCTTCCTTTTGTTATAGCCGTAGGGAACTCACAATTTAATAAAACTTTATGTTCTGTGACTTGTATAGATTGTAAATTGTATACTTGTCTAAATTCCTCTATTTCTCTCTAAAAAAATGAATCCCTTTTGATTCTTCGTTCTCGGTACAGTCTGTGGTTGCCAAGTAGATCTCCGACGGCCCTGGGAAGAAGGTCCCATGGTAGGACTTGCCTCCTGGTTACTCTCTAAATTACTCCAACGACCTAAGTGATTTATTGAGTGGCTAATTCTTGGCATTTTGGGGCTAATAGCCATTTGCATCACTGCCAGAGTTGCAGGCATTGCTTTACAAAACTCAGCTCACACCCAAAACTTTATTCAAATTTGTACTAAAGATGTTGATACTGTGTGGGTCACCCAGCCTCAGCCGGATAAAATACAAGAATTAAAAGCAGGCATCCAATTGGTCAGAGAACAATTAATAGATTTAAAAATGCAAAGATTATTAAAATGTAATTGGATTTCTACACAGTTTTGCGTTACTCCTGTTTGGTTCAACAATAGTGCTTACAACTGCGAACAAACCAAATTTCATTTACAAGATATTCATAAAAATGCTTCCTTAAATGTACAATTGTTCCAAAAGAAAATCTTTGAAATATCCTCTAAGAGTTCATCCTTTTCCAAAAATTTAGAAACCTTAGCTGAACAGCTAGCTGATCAATTACTTGGGCTGCTCACTTGAGGATGACATCAAAGCATTACACATCATATTGGATCTGGAGCCATAATGCTGGTAATTATCATGGTGATTATATTTGTAGTATACTAATGCCTTTCAACTAAAATATTCAGACTCAACAGGCAAACTCAATTGGTCAGTGCCTTTTTCACAGAAGCATATGCAGTCACCCCCAATTATGAAAAAATAAAACAGGGAGAATAGTCAGGGGACGTTCAACTTTAAGGGATCCAATATGTTTTCTTCCCTTGTGTACCATTTCTCAAGGACTCTCTGTTCATTCCTAGTTCCTGCAAAACAGGGATGAGCAGATCTGAACGCAGTTCTCACTACTGGGATCATGGGAGAGGACACCTGCCTGGATTCCCTTCAGTGTCTCAAAGGATTAAACATCTTGTTGTAACTGGTGGAATTTCATTATTTTTGGTGGCAGAATAATAATTTTATTGACGATATATTAGCATGTATTTCTGCAAAAAAAAAGTACCCTTGTTTCACTTGAGACTTCTGTCCCCTGCATCCTTTTCTGTTAACTCCATTCACCAGGTCCGGGTCTACGAAGATCGTGACATGGATCTAGTTGAGTGATGACACCATCTTGGTTATCTGGTCATGAAGTGTTTCTTTGTAGAGTTCTCTGTATTCTTGACACATTTTAATAGTTCCTGCTTCTGTTAGGTCCCTAATATTTCTGACCTTTATTGTGCACTTTTTTGCATGAAATCTTCCCATGGTATCTTTAAATTTCTTGAAGCGACCTCTAGTCTATCTGATTATATTTTTAACCTATATTTATTGGCATTAAACAATAAGGAAGGTTTTCTTATCTGCCCTAGCTATTCTTCAAAATTCTACATTCAAATAGGTATATCTTTGCCATTCTCGTTTCACTTCCACTTCTCTCTCTCTCCTTTTTCTTTTTTTCTTCTTCTCAGCTAGTGTAAGGTGTCTTCAGAAAACCGTTTTGCCTTTGTGCAATTCTTTGTCTTGGGGATAGTCTTCATTGCTGCTCGTGTATAGTATCACGAACCTCTGCCCTTAGTTCTCCAGAAACTCTATTAGATTTCCAATGATAATCAAAAGGGCTTTTACTTAGGTCAACCTGAATGATCTAGGGATTTTCCTACTTTTGTTGAAATAAGTCTAAATGTTTCAGTATGAGCTGATGATCTCAGCCACAGTCAGATCCTAGTTTTGTTTTGGGTGGCTGCATCGAGCTTCTCCATCTTCAGCTGTAAAGCATATAATTAGTTTCATTTCGGTATTAACCATCTTCTTAAAAGCCTTTGATGCTGGGAAAGGTTGGGGGCGGGAAGAGAAGGGGACGACCAAAAATGAGATGGCTGGATGACATCACTGACTCTGTGGACATGAGTTTGAGTGAACTCCGGGAGTTGGTGATGGACAGGGAGGCCTGGCGTGCTGTGATTCATGGGGTCGCGGAGAATCGGACAGGACTGAGCGACTGAACTGAACTGAACTGTGTGCATGTGTAGAGTTGTCTCATTTGTTGTTGGAAAAAAGTTTCCTATGACAGTGCTTTGTCTTGGCAAAACTGTGTTAGACATTGTCCTGGTTCAATTTGTACCTAAAGGCCAAAATTGTCTGTGAATCTAGGTATCTCTTGATGTCCTCCTTTTGCATTCCAGTCCCCTATGATGCAAATTATACCTTTACGTGTGTGTTTGTCTGTTAATTCTAGAAGATCCTGTTGGTAAAAATAGAACCACTCAACTTCAGCTGCTCACTGACCTTCAGCTGCTCACTGACCTTCAGCTCAATTTCTACTTGAACATTGCTGGTCAGGACATATATTTGGATTACTGTGCTGTTGCATAGTGTGCCTTGAGAATCAGCAGAGATCTTTCTGCTATTCTTAAGAATGCACCCAAGAACTGTATTTCACACACTTTTGTTGACTATGAGTGTTACACCATTTCTTCTCTAGGAATTCTTGCCCACCGTAGTAGATAAAATGGTCATCTCAATTAAATTTGCCCATTCCAGTCAATTTTAATTCACTGATTCCTGAAAGGTTGATGTTCACCATTGATATATCCTGTTTGACGAATTCCAAGTTTACTTGAGTCATGGACCTAACTTTCTAAGTTCCTGTGCACTATTGTTCTGTACAGAGTGAGGCTTTACTTCCATCACCAGTCACTACCACAGCTGGGTATTGTTTTTGCTCTGACTTCATCTCTTCTTTATTTTTGGAGTTACTTCTCCACTGATTTCCAGAAGCACATTGGCACCTACCACCCTGGGGAGTACATCTTTCAGTGTCCCATCTGTTTGCCTTTCCATACTGTTAGTGGTGTTTCAAGGCAAAATACTGAAGCTATTTGCAATTCACTTCTCCACTGGCCCACGTTTTGTCAGAACCCTCCATCATGACCCATCCATCCTGGATGGTCCTACATAGCGTGACTCATAGTTTCATTGCATTAGACAAAACTGTGATCCACTTCATCAGTTTGGTTAGTTTTCTGTGATTGTGGTTTCCATTCTGTCTGCCCTCTAATATATAAGCATAAAAGGCTTATAGAAACTTTCTGATGGGAGGGACAGACTGTGAGAGAACCTGAGTCGTTTTTATATAGGTGGGGCCATGTTCAGTAAATCTTTAATCCGATTTTCTGTTTGCAGTGGCGAGGGGTGGGGTGCGGGTTTTTGTGTTCCAGCCCTGTTGTTTGAACTGAGGATAAACTCCGGTATGAGTAATGAAAGTAATTGTGATCTTCTTCAAAAGGGCTTATGCAAGCACTGTTGTATTCAGTGCCCCTCATCCTGCTGCAGCCCACTCTTTGCCCACGCCTCTGCTGGAGACTCCTTGACACTCACAGGCAAATCTGGCTCAGTCTATTGTGGGGACACTTTTCCTTATTCTTTTCTCCTGGTTCACACAAAGTTTTGTTTGTGCCCTCCATCAGTCTGCTTCAGTTCTGTGGAAGTTCTGTAATCAAATCCCACTGACCTCCAAAGTCAAATTTCCTCTGGGGTTCTCAATCCCTTTGCCAGACCCCCAGGTGAGAAAGTGTGCAGTGCTCCTAGAACTTCCTAAACAGTACGAGACTTTCTTCGGAATAATTATTTTTCAATTTGTGGATGTCTGGTAGCTGGCTTTATTGTGGATTGAATGGCAAACTCCTCCAAGAGTGCATATGCCATAAACTGCATGACCCAGGTCTGTAGCAGCCAGAGACCCTCTCCCGTGTCAGGCCACTGCTGACCCATGCCTCTGCAGGAGACACTCAATCACTGAAAGACAGGTCTGACTCTGGGTCTTGTCCATCAACATTCAGTAGCAAGCTGCAAATTTGGAGCTCTCTCAGGAAAAGATAGGTGAACACCCTTCGACTTGGCCATCTTTTCTCCCTCACAGGCACACACTAGCAAAGGGGAAAAATCATATACCCCATAGCTGTACTTTCTTCACATTTCTACACTGCCAGTTATGCAAGAAGCACCTGGATGGATTGCATGCTCACACACTGTTTCCGAGGATGCCTGTGGTTTCACGATGAAGGAGTCCACATGATCATGTCATTTGTCTCACATGATGCTATCATTGGCCACATCAGAGAGGGAGTATGCTGCCTGATGGACGGGTCTGAAACAGCAGTAGGCCAGGGCCTTCCTCTAATGTGTAAAAATTCTCCAGTGCAGTAGGCCATCTTTCTGTTCCTCCTCCTTCCAGTCTCTGTTCGTTTCGGAAGGACCTTGACCTCTTTAAAGTCTTGGAACCTGTTATAGCCATGCTCACCATTTCCACAGGATACCACACTTCCCATAGACTAAAGGGTCCAAAGGCTATGCTTTAAAATACCCACACCATTGAATTTACACTGGGTGAGTTCTCAAAGCGTCCCATCTGCTTCTTGGTAGAAATACACACATCAACGTGGCACAAACTGTGAGTTTCTTTATGTCTTTTGAGGTAAACCCAGATTTGTGGACCCACTTTCCTGAATTGTCACTGGCTGTCTTTTCCTCATTCCTGTGCTGAACAGGAGCACCTCAGAGATGCATGGGCCAGTCTTCCCCACTCTGTGGACACCTCATGCCTCCTTCTGCCTGCTGCATGCCTCGTGATCTCTCACCTTAATTTCTACTTAAGCTGTAGTTGGACACACAGCCACATACAGAAACACATACAAACACAGCCATGTCTACCCACGCATGTACACACAAATGTTCAGAGGCACAGGGAAACATAGCAAACAGGGAACAAAAGTGTTTCTGTAGCTGAAAAACCAGTTCTTCGTATCAAATTTAGAGATTTACATATTTCTCCACGGGAAGTCTGCATTCTCATCTCCAATATGAGATATAGAGGTGTGCAACTTCCAAAGTGGAGAATTGTCACCTAGGATCGAATAGAGTCAATAAGGAGCATTGCACATTTCATGGACAAAATTCTGTTTTGATATGTATTTGAGAAATACAACAAACTCTAAACTTGATGAAGAAACAGTGGGGCCCTAATTTCATTTGTGCAAGAGAGATCATTCCAAATCCATACTGGTTCTCCATATCTTCAGAGAACCAGTGCCAAGATTTCCATATGGGAAATATACAGAATTCCACATTAAATGCCAGAAAACCACCATGCAGATTTTCATACATGAGTAATAGAGAATTCCACATTTCACATAAGAAAAATAGAACCCAGATTTTCACAGAGTGAAATAAAAAATACAAGTATCATGGAGTAATACTGGTATCACTGTATTTGTATGTAAAAGTATGCTATTGCTGCTAAGTCGCTTCAGTCGTGTCCGAGTCTGTGCGACGCCATAGAAGGCAGTCCACCAGGCTCCGCCGTCCCTGGAATTCTCCAGGCAAGAATACTGGAGTGGGCTGCCATTTTCTTCTCCAATGTAAAAGTATCAGTTCAGTTCAGTCTCTCAGTCGTGTCTGACATTTGCGACCCCGTGAATCACAGGACGCCAATACTCTCTGTCCAACTCCCGGAGTTCATTCAAACTCATGTCCATCGAGTCGGTGATGCCATCCAGCCATCTCACTCTGTTGTCCTCGTCTCCTCCTGCCCCAATCCCTCCCAGTATCCGTGTCTTTTCCAGTGAGTCAAGTCGTCGCATGAGATGGCCAAAGTATTGCAGTTTCAGCTTTAGCATCAGTCCTTCCAATGAACACCCAGGATTGATCTCCTTTAGAATGGACTGGTTGGATCTCCTTACAGTCCAAGGGACTCACAAGAGTCTTCTCCAACACCACAGTTCAAAAACATCAATTCTTTGGAGATCAGCTTTCTTCACAGTCCAACTCTCACATCCACACATGACCACTGGAAAAACCATAGCCTTGACTAGACGAACCTTTGATGGCAAAGTAATGTCTCTGCTTTTTAATATACTATCAAGGTTGGTCATAACTTTCCTTCCCAGGAGTAAGTGTCTTTTAATTTCATGGCTGAAATCAGCATCCACAGTGATTTTGGAGCGCAAGAAATAAAGTCTGACACTGTTTCCACTCTTTCCCCATCTATTTCCCAGTGGGAACAGTTTGTGGAATTGCCTTTCTTTGGAATGGAATAAAAACTGAATGTTTCCTGTCCTGTGGCCACGGCTTAGTTTTCCAAATTCCTTTCATACTGAGTACAGCACTTAGAGATGATCATTTTTCAGTCTATGAAATAGCTGCACTGGAATTTCATCAGTTCCACTCGTTTTGTTCATAGTGAAGTTTCATAAGGATGGCTTGACTTCACATTCCAAGAGAACTGGCTATAGGTGAGTGATCACATCATCGAGGTTATCTGGGTCATGAGGATTCTGTTAATATAGTTCTTCTGTGTTACTTTGTCACCTCTTCTTACTATCTTCCGCTTCATTGAGGTCCATGCAATTTCTGTCCTTTATGTTGAACATCTCTGCATGAAATGCTTCCTTGGTATTTCTAAGTTTCTTGAAGAGGTCTCTAGTCTTTCCCATTCCATTATTGTCCTCTATTTCTTACCATTAATCACTGAAGAAGGCTTTCTTATAACTCCTTCCAATTCCTTGCATCTTTGCATTCAGATTGTTATATCTTTAATTTTTTCCTTTGATTTAGCTTATTTTCTCATCTATTTGTAAGGCATCTTCAGCAAACCAGTTTGCCTTTACGTATTTTTCTTGAGGAGGGTCTTGATCTCTGCCTATTGTACAATGTCACAATCCTCTCTCAATAGTTCATCAGGCATTCTTTGTATCAGATCTAATCCCTTGAATCTATTTGTCAGTTTCACCGTGTAATCATAAGGGATTTCATGTAGGACATACCTGAATGATCTAGTGGTTTTCCCTACTTTCTTCAATTTAACTCTTGCTTTGGCAATAAGGAATGCATATCCTGAGCCACTGTCCACTCCTAGTCTTTCTTTGCTGACTCTGCAGATCTTCTGCATCTTCAGCTGTGAAGAAAAAGTCAATGTGACTTCAGTATTAACCATATGATGAGGTATGTTTGTAGTATTCTCTCATGTGCCCAGAGGAGGGTGCTTTCCATTAGCAGTGTGTTCTCTTGGCAAATCTTTGTTAACATTTGGAAGACTTCATTTTGTAATCTAAGGCCAAATTTGCCTGCTACCCCTGGTATCTCTTGACTTCCTACTTTTGCATTCCTTTCCCTGTGATGGAAAAGTCATTTTTCTTGTCTGTTACTTCTAGAAAGTCTTGTATGTCTTCATAGAATCGTTCTAATTCAGCTACTTCAGCATGACTGGTCAGGGCAGACTTGGATTACTGTGCTAATGAATGGATTCCCTTGGAAAGAAACAGAGATCATTCTGTCGGTTTTCAGATTGCCACCAAATACTACATTCCAGACTCTTTTGTTTACTATAATGGCTACTCCGTTTCTTCTGAGGGCTTCTTTCCCACTGTAGTAGACATAATGGTAATCTGAGTTAAATTCATCCATTCCTGTCCATTTTAGTTCACTGATCCCTAAAATGTCAATGTTCAGTCTTGACGTTGCCGTTTTCACCCCTTCCTATTTCCCTTGATTCATGGACCTAACTTTTAACGTTCCTATGCAATCTTGCTCTTTACAGCATCGGGGTGATCTTCCATCACTAGTCACAACTGCAACTGGGTACTGTTTTGGCTTTGGCTCCATCGCGTCATTCTTTTTAGAGTTTCCTCTGCACTGATCTCCCATATCATATTGGGCAGCTACCAACCTTGGAGTTTGTCTTTCAGTATGCTATATTTTGCCTTTACATGCTGCTCATGGAGTTCTTCAGGCAGGAATACTGACGAGGTTTTCCATTCCCTTCTCCAAGGACCACTATTTGTCAGAAACCACTACCATCACCCGTCCATCTTGGGTGCCCCTACAAGCATGGCACATAGTTTCATTGAGTGAGTTAGATAAGGCTGTATCCCATGTGATCAATTTGGCAAGCAATCTGAGATTATGGTTTTCATTCGCTCTAACTTCTGATGGATAACGTCAAGAGTTTATGGGTGCTTCCTGATGGGAACGACTGACTAAGGGAAACTGGTTCTTGTTCTGATGGGTAGAGCCACGCTCAGTTCAGTGCAGTTCAGTTGCTCAGTCATTGACAAACCTTTGTGACCCTATGCACTGCAGCATGTCAGTCTTCCCTGACCATCACCAACTCATCGAGTTTACTCAAACTCATGTTCATTAAGTCGGCGATGCTCTCCAATCTTCTCATCTTCTGTCTACTGTTATCCTCCCACCTTAAACTTTTCCCAGCATCAAGGTCTTTTAAAAATGAATCAGTTCTTCACACCATGTGGCCAAAATATTGGGTCTTAGCTGCAACATCAGGTCTTCCAATGAATGTTCTGGACTGATTTCCTTTAGGATGGTCTCCTTGGATCTCGTTACCATCCAAAAGACTCTTAAGCCACTTCATCATCACAATTCAAAAGCATCAATTCTTTGGCTTTCTGTATAGTCCAAATCTCCCATCCATACATGACTACTGGCAAAGCCATAACTTTGACTAGACAGAAATATTTTGGAAAGTAATCTCTCTGATGTTTGATATTCTGTCTAGTTTGGTCATATTTTTCTTCCAAAGAGAAAGCATCTTTTAATGTTACGTCTGCATTCCCAATCTGCTGTGATTTTGAATACACCTCCACTCCCCAAACCCCACCCCTGGCCAAAAAAAAAAAAAAAAAAAAACAAAAAAACCTCTCATTCTTTCCATTGTTTCCCCTTCTATTTGCCATGAAGTGATGGGACCGGTGGCCATGATCATTGTTGTCTGAATTTTGAGTTTTATGTCATGTATTTCACTCTCCACTTTCACTTTCATCAAGGGGCTCTTTAGTTCGTCTTCCCTTTCTACCATAAACTTGGTTCCATCTTCAGATAAGAGATTATTGATATTTCACCTGGCTATCTTGATTCCAGGGTGTGTTTATGCAACCTGGCATTTCTCATGATGTAATCTGCATATAATTTACATAAGCAGCATGTCCGTATACAGCCTTGACGTACTCCTTTCCCTTTGGATTCAGATTGTCTCTCCATTTCCAGTTCTAACTTGCGTCTTGATCTGCATACAGATTTTTCAGGAGGCAGGTCAGGTGGTCTGGTATTATCATCTCTTGAGGAATTTTCCATAGTTTGTTGTGACCCGTAGTAAAAAGTTTGGTGTAGTCAACGATGCAGAAGTAGAATTTTTTTCTTCTGGAACTCTCTTCCTGTATTGCTGATCCAAAAGCTGTTGATAAATTGATTTCTGGTTCCTCTGCCTTTCAAAAATCAAACTTGAACACTTGGAAATTCATGGTTGATGTACAGTTGAAGCCTGGTCTGGAGAATTTCGATCATTATTTTGCTAATGTGTAAGATGATTGCAATTGTGTGGTAGTGTGAACATTCTTTGGCACTGGCTTTCTTTAATGCTAATTGACCTTCTCCTTGTATAATTATGTATCATTAGTATGTGTATATTACAAAAACCATCCCAATATTCGATTATGATTATCGTCCACTTAATTTTTTAAACTAAATTATGAAAAAGGAGTAAAGAAAATAAAAGAATTCTACTTGGTTCTCTCTGATGACCTAAATGTGAAGGAAGTCTAAAAATTCAGGGATTTATGTACACATAAGTGTCATTCATTTTGATATATTACAAAAAATAAGAGAAGATTGTATAATTTTTATAAAATAAAATTTCTTAAAGCAATATTACAAGTCAACTGTACCTCTAGCAGTGAACAAATAAATTGTTTCACCATTTGCAATATTTTGGTCGTTGAGAACATGATGGTAAGTGAAATATTTCAGTTACAAGGTAACAGAAACTTTAATCACCTGATGGTTTTAGTTAAAACATGTGAATTTAGGAAAAGTGAGTTGAAAATTGTTATCTGAGCTTATTCAAAATCGAGCACGATTGTTCAAGTTACCAACTTGTATCATAGGTCAAATATTTCTTCAAGGAAGATGTTCTAATAGAGACAGGATGGACACAGATCTGCAGATCTTAGCTCAAGATTATTAGAGAAGTTAGAAATACAACTCCAACCACAGTCACACTCTCAGTGGTGTGTAGTAGAATATATATTGCTCCCATTGCTCAGGACCTTCTAGGCCTTCTACCCTAGGGCGTGGTAGTGAAAGGCAGAACTTCAGGAAAGGCAAAAGGCTATGTATTTCAGAGGCCCAGATCCCTTGATGGAGCCGTTCACTGGCCTTCACCAGGGTTCGAAGAAGTAGCCAACATGTCTGATGCTCACCTCCATGACCTAATGTTTGTGGCAAACCGTAGGGGTAACAGTCTATGACACCCAGCCCCCTTTTGGATAGTATGAGAATACCGAGGGCCAACTGTGTTTCGGGCACTTGACTCACTCATTAAAATGACTGGACAATGTATGAGAACCTTGGAAAGAGAAGGAAACGGAGAACAGACAGCTTCCCCTTCAGCTGGGACTGGGCACTCATTGGAGAACCAAGACCAGACGTTGAGATCGAGCCTGCGCTCAGACAGGATAACCAGCCTTCAGAGGGAAACCCTCCTCGTAACCAGGATGTTGGATGATGAAAGTCATTTTAGGATATTTCCTTTTAGGTTACGGATTGATATTTGTTTCAGTACAGGTTTACAGAAACAGTATTACCTGACCGTGACCTTAACTCAATAACAGGATCTGACAGCAAGATATTTGCAACACCTAATCACAACCCTCACTTACCTTTCCTCTAAGTGAGCTGTGTTGAAAGCTGAGGAGTTTGCTGTAATTAAAGGCATAAGCCACACATCTTGCATTGCTCTGCAATGAAAACCTCTAGTATTTAAACCCCAATCTTTGGAAATAACAGTCTAATAATAGGTATTTATTAGCAATAGCATCTTATGTCTCAGTTCGGTGGATGAGAGAGTGCCTCATTTCAAAACCACTTTCTCTCATGTGTACATGAGAAGTTTATCACTTTCCAGTATAAAACAAATTAGCTGGTGCACTGGGATGAACCAGAGGGATGGGATCGGGAGCGAGATGGGTTTGGGGTCAAGATGGGGAACATATGTATACCCGAGGCGCGTTCATGTCAGTGTATGGCAAAACCAATATAATATTTTAAAGTAATCAGCCTCCAATTAAAATAAATACATTTAAAATAATGATAATAAAAAAAAAATTTAGCAAAACCTGATGGCTACCCCGATTATCAAGCTAATTAAGGACCAAATTACTGTGACAGATGTAATCAGGTCTATTTGAAGAATACTCATAACTTTGAAAATACTGTAATGAACTGATTTACTAGTACACATATATTATATTTTGCTAATATACATATATAAAATATAGTATTTTGACTTTATATCAATTTTGTAGTTTGTATACGTGCATCAGAGTTTGGTTTAATACTTATACAAAATAAATTTTTCTTTACCTAATGCCTTTATGTAGAGGATATGGAGGTTGGCAAGAAACTCTGAGTCTTGTTTATAATTGTATTAGTCCCAAAGAACCCATTTTTCTTAAGAATCTGCATTCTCAATTGGGTAGATCTGATTAGTGGGGTGAACACTCAGAGACAGATTAGTATAGAGCAGTAACAAGTGAAAAGAAGAAAATCAATATTGTAGAATAATGTTGTCCTCTCAAAATGTGTATTTTGAAGCTGATGGCATCACCGACTCGATGGACATGAGTTTGAGTGAACTCCAGGAGTTGGTGATGGACAGGGAGGCCTGGCATGCTGTGATTCATGGGGTCAAAGAAAGTCGGACATGACTGAGTGAATGAACTGAACTGAACTTACTGTACTTTGTACAGAGTCAAAATTATGAGCAATGTGTAATTTCTTTCTGAACCTTTTTGAAAATGGGTTTTTAGGTAGATATTTTGATATACAGGACAAGGTTTTTATCAGGAAAGGAGTGCAGACACAAAAAACACAGAGACATTTATATGTGACGACAAAGCCATGTGATGATGTGTCACCATCCAAAAGAGGCCTCAGAAGAAAGCAAATCTGGTAACCCTTTGATTACTGGCTAGATCCTGCAAGTATAAGAAAACATTTACTGAAGCTACTTGCTTTATGGCATGCTGTTACAGCAAACCTTGAAAAGACATATACCATTGCTTCTTGAAAATAAGCTTTCAAGTTCAAAAGAAGCCTACTGTTCATACCCAGGTTCTCAGGGAAAGGAAACTGTTAAAAAACTCTCTGACCCATTAACTGATAATGCTTCAGAATTTTAATGGGAAAAATCCCATTCTCCATTGCAAAGAGAAGTATAAAGTACTTAGGAATAAATTTACCTAAAGAAACAAAAGACCTGAATCTATATATTGAAACCTAAAACACTGCAGAAATAAAGATAATAGAAACAGACAGAGAAATATGTCAGGTTCTTAGATCAGAAGAATCAATACGTGAAAATGAGTAAACTAGCCAAAACACAATAGGTTCACCGCTATCTACCAGTGTTATTGCTGTTGTTGTTGTCGTTTCCACAGAACAAGAACAAACAATTTCAACCTTTAATAGCCAAAACAATCTTGAAAAAGAAGAATGGATATAGTGGGATCAACCTGCCTGACTTCAGGTTATACTACAGAGCTACAGTCATCGAGAAAGAAAGGTACCTGCACAAGACAAAAATAGAGATCAATGGAACAATATAGAAAGTCCAGAGATATATCCCCACACATATGGACACTTTATCTTTGACAAATGAGGCAAAAATATATAATGGAGGAGAGACAACCCCTTTAAAAAGCACTGCTGGGGAAAATTGTCAACAACTGTAAAAGAATGGTGCTAAAAAACATTCTACCACCCTATACAACAATGCACTTAAAATGGATTAAACATATAAACATAAGTCTAGAAACTATACAACTCTCAGAGGAAAACATAGGCAGAACAGACTCTAACACAAATCACAGTATCATTCTCTGTGACCCTCCTGAGTGACAGAAATAAAAACAAAAACAAACATGGTACATCATTAAACTTAAAAGTTTTACACAATGAAGGAAACAATAAGCAAGGTGAAATGGCAGCCTTCCAAATGGGAGAAAATAATAGTAAAAAAATTAACTGACATCAAATTAGTCTCCAAAATATACAAGTAGCTCATGCAGTTCAATACCAGAAACACAAGCAATCCAATCAAAAAGTGGGACAAAGATTTAAAGAGATTTCTCCAAAGGATACGTACAGATGTCTAACAAACACCTGAAAATCTGCTCCACACCACTCATTATCAGAGAAACTCAAATCAATACTACAGTGAGGTACCATTTCACACTGGTCAAAAAACTACCATCAAAAAACTCTACAATCCAGCAATGCTGAAAAAGGAGCGGAGAAAGGGAACCTTCTTACGTTGTTGGTGGGAAGGCACACTAGTGTGGGCACTATGGAGGACAGTGTGGAGATTCCTTACAAAAAATAATAATAATAATAATAAACGGAAATAGAATTACCATATGATCCAGTGATTCCACTCCTGGGCATACAGACCAAGACAACTAGAATTCAATGAAACATATGTACTCCAGTGTTCATTGCAGCACTCTTTACTATAGCTTGGAAATTGAAACAACCCTGATGTCCAGTTCGAAGAACAATGGTTAAGGATGATGCTGTCATATACACAATGGAATATTCAGCTATTAAAAAAGGGACATGTTTGAGTCAGTGCTATGAGGTGGATGAAACTGCAGCCTATTATACAGAGGGAAGCAAGCCAGAAAGAGAAACACCAACACAGTATATGAAACCTTATATATGAAATTTAGGAAGAAGTAACAACGATGCCATAAGCGAGACAATAAAAGTAACACTTATTTAAAGAAAAGAATTTGGGACTATGTGGGATATGGCGAGGGTGGGATACTAGGAAAGAATAGCATTGAAGCATGAAACACTGAAACATGAATATTATCCTATGGACGAGTCCATGAGATGGCTGACTGATATAGTAGTGTGGAGGAAGCTCTGATGAGAATTCAGTAACCACGAAAGTAGTTCACTTGTATTACAGTAAAAAAAAAAAAAAATTTATATATATATATATATATATATATATATATATATATATATATATATATATATATATATTTCCTCTCAGCTAGCTCTCATTGACTCTATCCACTCATCGATACCCAGCCTAGTGGGGATGAATCAGCTTGATCTCAAATCAAAATCGGACATTCAAACTTCTGCCTTAGGCTCATGAGATGAATGCTTACAACTTCCTTGCCATCCACTTTTCTTTTTTTACTGTAGCAATGAGTAGTCTAACCCACTGTGACTGAGGCCTTCAAATATGTCACTGTGGAACCCATCCTTTCTTCTTGCTAACGTCATCTCCATGTTCCCCTGAGCATCAGGTACCTCCATAAGTACTTATCTGTTGCTCATGAAGGCAACTGAACAACCCTCATGACCTCTTATCAATCTCATTAAAGTGTAAAATAGACAAATATGCTAAAAAGGCCTGGAAAACTTCACTAACACTGAGAACGCCATCAGAAAAGGGAGTCTCAGCCTTCCTGATAAATGCTTGGTAAAGGTCATGTAACTCGTGGGAAAGAATATGAGGAATATGCTCACTCTTGCTATGGAAAGAAGTGGGTAATACGATGGAACTAATAAGCCCTTTCACATATGACTTTAAAAATGATGAGACAGCATGGGAAAGACAGCACACAAAGCCACACATATGTGAGGTGCAAAGTTCTTGGGGTTCTTTTGTTCTACGACAGACCTGTTCAATGCCTAAAGCAGCCTGTTTCTAGAAAGGAAGAGATATATATGGGTATCAAGATTATCATTTCCTTTCAGTGCCAGATCTTTCCGTTGTGCTCCTTACTGGTCTAGACAAGGGAAAACTTAAATTAGAGTTTATCATTCCCAAATAGGAAAGAAACGTCCCAGTAGACCAATTTCTATCAAGTCAAAACAGTGTCTTTATTTCATATACTAGGAAAGAAGTTTCAAATCTTGGATGGAGAAAAAGAAGCATAAGACTCTCCACATAGGATACATTTTCATTTATTTCTTCTTCTTTTTCTCTTTTTTTGAAGGTAAAGAAACAGCCAGTGGACTTTAATAAAGTCACAGAGATAATTTAGAAAAATGTTAAGCACTTCAGTGTGAGTGACCCAAAGTCCTATGAGATAATATATAGAACACAATTGCATCTGACTCTAAGTTACATGTTTGTTTGTATGTTCAGTCTTGTCCAACTCTGCAATGAAATGGAATGTAGAACACCAGGCTCCTCTGCTCATGGGATTTACCAGACAAGATAGTTGCTTTCTGTGGCCATTTCCTACTCCACTCTTAGATGTATACAATGAATAAAAATATTATCCATGATTTTCTTGCATCTCTTTCAACACAAAATAAATTATAAAGGCTCTTTGCTCCAGTGAATCTTTCTGAAATTCCAAAGATACCATTGTGATTGAGAAATGGTTAAAATATTTTGGACTCTCATGATCATAGCAAGGCAGATACAAATTAAAGGAAAAGGTAAACCTCGAAACCTGACCTACCTTATAATTCAGTGAAGCTCATTTTTTGTTAAACAAATAACAGAATTTCCCTTCTTTATTTCCTTTTAACAGCTAAAGATGGAGAAATAGGTAGATAGACAAAGTAGAGCTCAGAGAAGTGGGACAGAAATCTCTGTATATGACCCAGTCAGTTTTCAAGGGTTTCACCTTTGTTTTTTTGCCTGTTTGCTTGTTTGTTTTTAAAGAACTCATTTCCCAGAACTTCATAGAAACGTTAATGATGCTGAATTTCTTGTGTCACCTTAGTGTTGGTGGGAAATATGACCATGAGCAAGTGGCACTGATTTTCCCTCAGGGCTCCAGGTATAAATCAGTATGTCCAGTGTTTATGTTATCAGTAAGAGGAACCACAAATCAAATATCCAAAATCTGTGGGATCATGAAAATAACACGACAGTTCCAGGAACAAACAAACAAATAAACATATTCTTCTACTTCATTGTTTATAACAAAGGTTTTGACTGTGTGGATCACAACAAACGGTGGAAAATTCTGAAACTGATAGCAACAGCAGATCGCCCGACCTGCCTCCTAGGAAATCTGTATGCAGATCAAGAAGCACCAGTGAGAACCGGATGGAAAACAACAGACTGCTTCCAATTAGGGAAAGGATTATGACAAGGCTGCATATTGTCACTCTGTTTATTTAAATTATATGTAATGCTCACTTCAATCACTCTGTCATATCTGACTCTTTGTGACCCATTAACCACAGCACACCAGGCCTCCTTGTCCATTACCAACTCCTTGAGTTTATGCAAACTCATGTCCATTGAGTTGGTGATGCTATCCAATTATCTCATCCTCTGTCGTCACTTTCTCTTCCTGTCCTCAATATTTCACAGCCTCAGGAAATTCCCCAGTGAGTCACTTAATCGCATCAGGTGGCCAAATTATTGCAATTTCATCTTCAACATCAATCACTCCAATGAACACCCAGGACTGATCTCCATTAGGATGGACTGGTAGATCTCCCTGCAGTCCAAGGAACTCTCAAGAGTCTTCACCTACATCACAGTTCAAAAGCATCAATTCTTCAGCACTCAGATTTCTTTATAGTACAACTCTCGTATCCATACATGCCCACTGGAGAAACCATATGGACCTTTGTTGGCAAAGTAATGCCTCTGCTTTTTGATATGCTGACTAGGCTGGTCATAACTTTCCTTCCAAGGAGTGAGCGTCTTTTAGTTTTATGGCGGCAATCACCATCTGCAGCAATCTTGGAGCCTAAGAAACAGTGAGTAACGGTTTCCACTGTTTCCCCACCTATTTGCCATGAAGCAATGGGACTGGATACCATGATCTTAGTTTTCTGAATGTTGAGATTTAAGCGAATTTTTCCCTATCCTCTTTCAATGTCATCATGCGGTTCTTTAGTTATTTTTCATTTTCTGCTGAAAGGGAGGTATCATCGGCATATCTGAGGTTATTGATATTTCACCCAGAAAACTTGATTCCAGCTTGTGCTTACTCCAGCCCAGCACTTCTCATGATGTCCTCTGCATATAAGTTAAATAAGGAGAGTGATACTATACATCCTTGACCTACTCCTTTTCCTATTTGGAACCAGTCTGTTGTTCCATATCCAGTTCTGTTGCTTCGTGACCTGTATATAGGTTTCTCAAGAGGCAGGTCAGGTGGTCCGGTATTCCCATCTCTTTCCAATTTTCCACATTTTATACTAATCCACGCAGTCAGGGGCTTGGCATAGTCAGTAAAGAAGACATAGATGCTTTTCTGGAGCTCTCTTCCTTTTTCGATGATCCATCAGATGTCGGCAATTTGATCTCTGGTTCCTCTGCTGTTTTTAAAACCAGGTTGAAAATCTGGATGTTCACAGTTCACGTATTGCTGAAGCTTGGCTTGGAGAATATAGAGCATTATTTTACTATTACTAGTGTGTGAGATGAGCGAAATTTTGCGGTAGGTTGCACATTCTATGGCATTGCCTTTCTTTGGGATTGAAAACATATTGCCCTTTTCCAGTCTTGTGGCCACTGCTGAATTTTCCATATAGCTGTCATATTGAGTGCAGCACTTTTAAAGCATCATCTTTCAGGATTTGAAGAAGCTCAACTGAAATTCCAACATCTACACTAGCTTAGTTCGTAGTGATGCTTCCTAAGACCCACTTGACTTCACATTCCAAGATGTGTGGCTATAAATGAGTGATCACTCCATTGTGATTATCTGGGTCGTGAAGAACTTTTTTGTAAAGTTCTGTGTATTCTTACCACCGCTTCTTAATAGTTTCTGCTTCAGTTATTTCCCTACCGTTTCTGTGCTTTATTGAGCCCTTCTTTGCATGAGATGTTCTCTTGGGATCTCCAATGTTCTTGAAGAGATCTCCCGTCTTTACCATTATATTGTTTCCCTTCTTTTTTTGCACTGATTCCTGAGAAAGGCTTTCTTTTCTCTTCTTGATTTTCTTTAGAAATTTGAATTCAAATGGATATATCTTTCCTTTTCTCTTTTGCTTTTTGTTTCCCTTGTTTTCACAGCTATTTATAAGGCCTCCTCAGAAAGCCATTCTTTTTTTTTTTTTTTGCATTTCTTTACCTGGGGATGGTCATGATCCCTGTCTCCTGTACACTTTCAGGTACCTTCATCCATAGTTCATCAGGCACTCTGTCAATCAAATCTAGTCCCTTAAATCTAATTTGCACTTCCAGTGTAGTGTCATAAGGGATTTGATTTAGGTCATACTTGAATGGTCTAGTGGTTTCCTCCAGTTTCTTCAACTTCTGTCTGAATTTGGCAATAAGGAGTTCAGGATCTGAGCCACAGTCAGCTTCCTGTCTTGTTTTTGCTGACTGTATAGAGCTTCTTTATTTTGGCTGCAAAAACATAATCAATCTGATTTCAGTGTCGACCATCTGGTGATGTCCATGTGTAGAGTCTTCTCTTGTGTTGTTGGAAGAGAGTGTTTGCTTGACCCGTGTGTTCTCTTGACAGAACTCTATTTGCTTTTGCCCTGTTTCATTCTGTAGTCCACAGCCAATTTGCCTGGTACTCTAGGTGTTTCTTGACTTCCTACTTCTGCTTTCCAGTCCCCTATACTGAAAAGGACATCTTCTTATTTGTTAGTTTTAGAAGGTCTTGTAGGTCTTCACAGAACTTTCAACTTCAGCTTCTTCAATGTTACTGATCAGAGCATAGATTTTGATTACCATGATATTGAATCGTTTGCCTTGGAAAAGAACAGAGTTCATTCTGTCGTTTTTGAGATTGCTCCCAAGTACTTCATTTTGGACTCTTTTGTTGACTATGACGGCTACTCCATTTCTTCAAAAGAATTCCTGCCCACAGTAAGAGATATAATGGTCATGTGAGTTAAATTCTCCCATTCCAGTCCATCTTAGTTCACTGATTCCTAGGATGTCAGTGTTCACTCTTGCCATCTCCTGTTTGACCACTTCCAATTTGCCTTGATTCATGAACCTAACATTCCTTTTGCATTATTGCTCTTTACAGCATCAAACCCTGCTTCCATCACCAGTCCCGTTCACAACTGGTTGTAGATTTTGTTTTCACTCTATTGCTTCATTATTTCTGGAGTTATTTATCCACTGACCTCTAGAAGCATAGTGGGCAGCTACCGATGGTTCATCTTTCAGTGTCCTTTCTATTTGTTTTCATGGTTTCCATTCGGTTCTCAAGGCAAGAATACTGAAGTGGTTTGCCATTCCCTTCTCCAGTGGACCACATTCTTTCCACTTTAGTGAAGGGCTGTCATCAAAGTAAAAGACAATTTCTTCTTGGAGAAAACTCTATGCAAACCTAAACATTGTATTTGGAAGAGACATTCACCTTGGTAACAAAGGCAAACCCCTGTTGTTTATCCAGTAGTCATGTGCAGATGTGGGAGCTGGGGTATAAAGAAGACTGAGAGAAGGACATTCTATGGCTTTCAACTGTGCTGCTGCAGAAGATACTTCAGTTCAGTTCAGTCACTCAGTCGTGTCCAACTCTTTTTGACCCCACGAACCGCAGCACACCAGGCCTACCTGTCCAACACTAACTCCCAGAGACCACCCCAAATCATGTCCATTGATAGGCAATGCCATCCACACATCTCATCCTCTGCCATCCCCTTCTCCTCCTGCCCTCAACCTTACCCAGCATCAGGGTCTTTTCCAATGAGTCAGCTCTTAGCATCAGCAGTCTAAACTATTGGAGTTTCAGCTTCACCATGAGACATTCCAATGCACACCCAGGGCTCATCTCCTTTAGGATGGATTGGTTGGATCTTCTTGCGGTCCAAAGCACGCTCAAGAATCTTCTCCAACACCACAGTTAGAAAGCATCAATTTTTCGTCTCTCAGCTTTTCTTACAGTGCAACTCTCACATTCATACATGACCACTGAGTAAACCACAGCCTTGCCTAGATGGACCTTTGTTGACAAAGGAATGCCCCTGCTTTTTAATATGATATCTAGGTTGGTTGTAACTTTCCTTCCAAGGAGAAAGTGTCTTTTAAATTCATGGCTGCAATCACCATTTGCAGTGATATTGAATCCCCAAGAAATAGACTCTTAGCGGTCCCTTGGACTGCAAGGAGATTAAACCAATTCATCCTAAAGGAAATCAACCCTAAGTATTCATTCGAAGGCCTAATGATGAAGTTGAAACTTCAGTTTTGGCCAGCTGATGCAAAGTGTCCCTTCACTGGAAAAGTCTATGATGCTTTTTAAGATTGATGACAGGAGAAGAAGGGAGTAATAGAGGATGAGATGGTTGGACTGTATCAGAAATACAATGGGTATGCATTTGAACAAACTCTGGAAGATAATGAAAGATAGAGAGGCCTGTTGTGTAACAGTCCATGGTGTCAAAAAACAGTTGAAGACAACTTGTTGACTGAAAAATGACACTCAATATCTCTAGAGTTACTTCTACAAATCACTCTAAATATACTTAAAGAAAGTAGTAACAAATAACAACTAAGGTGGTATCATAGAAGATGGTTTAATGAATTTTTTAAAAATATGGGAACTGTAGACTCTGAAAGAAACAAAGCTTAGAATTGAATAAATTTTAAATATTAGTGTGAGGGAGGAAACAGGAAGATGGAGGAGGAATATGATGGGGAGACAACTTTCTCCGTCACAAATTCATCCAAATGACATTTGAACGCTGAGTAAATCCCACAAAGCAACTTCTGAATGCTGGTAGAGGACATCAGGCACCCAGAAAAGCAGCCCATTGTCTTGGAAAAGAGGTAAGAAATAACATAAAAGCTAAAAAGAGAGGCAAAGAGGGAGGGATGGAGGTACATCAAAGGATGGGAGGCTTAAAAAACAGAGAAGTTTCCAAACACCTGGAAACACTCACTAGTGAATCTGTGGCAATACTTGGAACCTCAGAGGTCAACATCACGTGGAGGAAAAATAAATAAGTAATTAAAATCTACAGACTACATGCTCAACAGTAACTCCAGGGGAGAAGCAGCGCAGCCGCCCACACACACAACTAGCAAGCGGGGGCTGGGAAGGTAGGCCCGGGCTGGGTCCCTTAGAGTAAGGACTGGTCCTGAAAGCACTGAGGGCAATCTGTAGGATCTAACTTAAGATAGCTAAGCAGACTGAGGGATAGCTACCCCGTGAAAGGCAAAATGCCCCAAGCTATGACAATGCCAGACCTACTCATAGAACAAAGGACTGAACAGAGCTAGCCAGCTGAGGTCAGCCCATCCACCATCCCACGCTGAGACAGGCAGGGAAGGGCAGCCAGAGCTGGAAGCAAGCAATCTCGGCCCCAGAGAGGCATCCAATATCAAGCTGTAAGCAGGCTTCTTTGCTAACCAAGACTTCTTGGGTTCTGGCCGGTCGATATCCGCCTGAGAAGGTGCACTGATTGTACGCCCGGAAAACCAAGCAACAATGACGGGGGAGGCAATAAGTCACAGCGACTGTGCTGGCCAAACACCTGGTCACCTGAGCTGCTCAGACTGGGCAAGGGCACAAAACGCAGGCCCAACCAAGTCTGCACCTTTGTGGAGTATCTGAGAACCAGAACCTGAGCAACTTAGACCAGGGATGTACCTCCAACCCAGTGCCGGTCTCAGACGCTTCCTGGCAGAATAACCTAAAGCCTGTGCAGTGTAGACTGGGACAGCAAACACGCCGTGAGCGGGGGCAAACCCAGTATATCCAAGACACTTCAAGCACTCCCCACTGATGCCACTGATATTTGTCTGCAGCTTACATCCTTCCCCACAGTACTACCGAACAGGTGAGCTTAAAAAAGTGTCTACCACCGCCCTTGTGTCAGGACAGGAAATAGACACCGAAGAAACCATCAGACAGAAGAAGCTTAAGCAGAAGGAACTGAATTGGAAGAGACTGATGGAGAAGTCTTGAGCCTACTGCAAGAATAAGACTGAAAACCAGAGGCAGAGGCTTAAGTCCAAATCCTGAGAACACCAGAGAACTGCTGTTCTAGGTAACATTGATTGACAAGAGCTCATCAAATGCCTCCACACCTTCACTGAAACCAGGCACCACCCAAGGGTCAACAAGTTCCAGAGAAAGACATACCAAGCTAATTCTCCAGCAACACAGGAGAATAGACATGATCTTCAATATAAAGGCTGCCCAAAGCCACTCCAACCCCAATGACATCTCATAATTCATTACTGGACACTTCATTGCGCTACAGAGAGAAGAATTCCAACTCCACCGCGCAGAACACCGACACAAGTTTCCCAAACCAGGCAACCTTGACATGCTACCCTTCCAAGGCCACACACAGTGATGAAACTACACAATAAAGAAAAATCCACACACTGCCAGAAGACGGAAATGGCACCACTAACAGAGCAATATAAGCAAGACAAAGAGGCAGATAAATGTCCAGAAAGTAAAGGAACAGGATAAATGTGCACCAAAAAAAAAAAAAAAGAGAGAGAGAGTAAGATATAGGGAATCTACTTGATAAAGAATTTCGAATATTGATAGTGAAAATGATTTAAAATCTTGAAAACAAACTGGAGTTACAGATAAATAATCTGGAGACAAGGATCGAGAAGATGCAAGAAAGGTTTAATAAGGATCTTGAAGAAATAGAAAAGAGTCAATCTACAATGAATAATGCAATAGATGAGATCAGATAGAGTCTGGAGGGAACCAACAGTAGAATAACTGAGTCAGAAAACAGTTGATAAGTGACCTAGAAGACAGAATTGTAGAAATAAATGATTCAGAGAGGAAAAAAGAAAAATGATTGAAAAGAAATGAGAACCATCTCTGAGACCTCTGGGACAATGTTAAATGCCCCAATATTGCAATCATAGAAGTCCCAGAAGAAAAGACAAAAAGAAAGGCCATGAGAGAATACTTGAGGAGATAATAGTTGAAAACTTCCTTAA
Organism: Moschus berezovskii; assembly: GCF_049115385.1. Classification (NCBI taxonomy): domain Eukaryota; kingdom Metazoa; phylum Chordata; class Mammalia; order Artiodactyla; family Moschidae; genus Moschus; species Moschus berezovskii. The sequence continues at coordinate 60,314,003 of NC_142489.1, forward strand.
ATGGGGAAGGAAATAATCACCCAATTCCAAGAAACACAGAGAGTCCCTAACACGATAAACCCAAGGCGAAATACTCCAAGACAAACATTAATCAAACTAACAAAGATCAAACACAAAGAACAAATATTAAAAGCACAAGGGAAAACCAACAAATAACACACAACGGTTTCCCATAAAAATAACAGCTTATCTTTCCACAGAAACTCTTCAGGCCAGGAGGGAATGGCAAGACATACTTAAAGTGATGATATAAAATATCCTACAGCCAAGGTTACTATACCCATCAAGGATTTCATTCAAATACGAAGGAGAAATCAAAAGCTTTACAGACAAGGAAAAACAGAGAATTCATCATCACCAAGCCAGCTCTCCAACAAATGCTAAAGGATCATCTCTAGACAGGAAACACAGAAACGGTATATAAACTCGAACCCCAAACGTAAAGAAAATGGCAACGGGGTCACACTTATCAATAATTATCTTAAATATAAATGGGTTGAATGTCCCAACCAAAAGACAAAGGCTGGCTGAATGGATGCAAAAGCAAGACCCCTATATATGTTGTCTTCAAGAGACCCACCTCAAATCAAGGGACACATACAGACTGAAAGTGAAATGCTTGAAAAAGACATTCCACTCAAATAGAGACCTAAAGAAAGCAGGAGTAGCAATACTCATATCGGATAAAAATAGACTTTAAAACAAAGGCTGTGAAAAGAGACAAACAAGGACATTACATAGTGATCAAAGGATCAATCCAAGAAGAAGATATAGCAATTATAAATATATGCACCCAACATAGGAGCACCACAATATGTAAGACAATTACTAGCAAGTATGAAAGGGGAAATTAACAACAATACAATAATAGTAGAAGACTTTAATAGCCCACTCACAACTATGGATAAATCAACTAAACAGAAAATTAACAAGGAAAGACAAACTTTATATGATACAATAGACCAGTTAGACCTATTGATATCTATAAGACATTTCACCCCCAAACAATGAATTTCACCTTTTTCTCAAGCACACACGGAACATTTTCCAGGATAGATCACATCCTGCTCCATAAATCTAGGCTTGGTAAATAAAAAAAATAAAAAAAGAAACAAAACTGAAATCATTCCAAGCATCTTTTCTGACCACAATGCAGTAAGATTTGATCTCAATTACAGGAAAAAAACTATTAAAAATGCCAACATATGGAGGCTGAAAAACACACTGCTGAATAACCAACAAATCATAGAAGAAATCAAAAAAGAAATCAAAATGTGCATAGAAACGAATGAAAATGAAAACACAGCAACCCAAAACTTATGGAACACTGCAAAAGCGGTGCTAGGCAGAGGTTCATAGCACTAAGGAATACCTCAAGAAATAAGAAAAAAGTCCAACTAAATAACCTAACTCTACACCTAAAGCAAATATCAAACGAAGAAATGAAGAACCCCAGGGTTAGTACAGGGCAGAAATAAATGCAAAAGAAACTAAAGAGACCATAGCAAAAATCAACAAAGCCAAAAGTTGGCTCTTTGAGAGGGTAAATAAAATTGACAAGCCAATAGCCAGAGTCATCAAAAAACAACAAGAAAAAAACCAAATCATTTAAATTAGAAAAGAAATGGGAGAGATCACAACAGACAACACAGAAATACAAAGGATCATAAGACACTACTATCACCAATTATATGGCAATAAAATGGACAAGTTGGAAGAAATGGACAAATTCTTAGAAAAGTACAACCTTCCAAAACTGAACCAGGAAGACATAGAAAATCTTAATAGACCCATCACAATCATGGAAATAAAAGCTGTAATTAGAAATCTTCCAGCAAAAAAAATCCCAGGGCCAGACGGCTTCACAACTGAATTCTACCAAAAATTTAGAGAAGAGCTAACACCTATTCTACTCGAACTCTCCCAGAAAAATTGCTGATGAATGTAAACTTCCATAATCATTCTAGAGCCCACCATCACCATAATCACAAAACCTGGCAAAGATCCCACAAAAACAGAAAACTACAGGCCAATATCACTCATGAACATAGATGCAACATTCCTTAACAAAATTCTAGCAATCTGAATCGAATAACACATTAAGATCATACATCATGACCAAGTGGGCTTTATCCCAGGAATGCAAGAGTTCTTCAATATTCGCAAATCAACCAATCTAATACAGCACATTAACTAAAAGGAAAAAAAAAAACCCATATGATTATCTCAAAAGATGCAGAGAAAGCCTTGGACAAAATTCAACACCCCTTTATGATAAAATCCCTCTAGAAGGTGGGAATAGAAGGGACATATCTTAACATAATTAAAGCTATATATGACAAACCCACAGGAAACATTATCCTCAATGGTGAAAAACTGAAATCATTTCCCCTAAAGTCAAGAACAAGACCAGGGTGCCCACTCTCACCACTACTATTCAACATAGTTCTGGAAGTTTTGGCCACAGCAGTCAGAGCAGAAAAAGAATAAAAAGGAATCCAAACTGGAAAAGAAGATGTAAATCCCTCACAGTTCACCAATGACATGACCCTCTACACAGAAATCCCTAAAGACTCTACCAGAAAAACACTAGGGTTAATCAATGAATAAAGTAAAGTTGCAAATTTTAAAATCAACACACAGAAATCCCTTGCATTCCTATTCACTAATAATGAGATAATAGAAAGATAAATTGAGGAAACTATTCCATACATTGTTGCAACATAAAGAATAAAATACTTTGGGATCAGTTCAGTTCAGTCGCTCAGTCGTGTCTGACTCTTTGTGACCCCATGAACCACAGCACTCCAGGCCTCCCTGTCCATCACCAACTCCCAGAGTTCACTCAAACTCATGTCCATCGAGTCGGTGATGCCATCCAGCCATCTAATTCTCTGTTGTCCCCATCTTCTCCTACCCCCAATCCCTCCCAGCATCAGACTGTTTTCCAGTGAGTCAACTAATCGCGTGAGGTGGCCAAAGTATTGGAGTTTCAGCTTTAGCATCAGTCCTTCCAATGAACACCCAGGATTGATCTCCTTTAGAATGGACTCTTGGGTCTCCTTGCAGTCCAAGTGGCCCTCAAGAATCTTCTCCGGCACCACAGTTCAAAAGCATTAATTCTTTGGCGATCAGCTTTATCACAGTCCAACTCTCACATCCATACATGACAATGGGAAAAACCATAGCCTTGACTGGACGGACCTTGGTTGGCAAAGAAATGTCTCTGCTTTTTAATATGCTATCTAGGCTGGTCATAACTTTCCTTCCAAGGAGTAAGCGTCTTTTAATTTCCTGGCTGCATTCAGGATCCGCATTGATTTTGGAGCCCCCCAAAGATTGAAGTCTGACACTGTTTCCACTGTTTCCCCATTTATTTCCAATGAAGTGATGGGACCACATGCCATGATATTCGTTTTGTGAATGTTGAGCTTGAAGCCAACATTTTCACTCTCTTTCACTTTCATCAACAAGCCTTTTAGTTCCTCTTCACTTTCTGCCATAAGGGTGGTGTCATCTGCATATCTGAGGTTATTGATATTTCTCCCAGCAATTTTGATTCCAGCTTGTGCTTCTTAAAGCCTAGCGTTCCTCATGATGTACTCTGCCTATAAGTTAAATAAGCAGGGTGCCAATATACAGCATTGACTTACTCTTTTTCCTATTTGAAACCAGTCTGTTGTTCCATGCACAGGTCTAACTGTTGCTTCCTGACCTGCATATCCACCTAAAGAAACAGAAGACTGATATATAGAAAACTGTAAGACACTGGTGAAAAAAACAAAATAGGACACTAATAGATGGTGAAATATACTGTGTTCGTGAATTAGAAGTTAAATATTGTGAAAATGTGCATACTGTTTAAAGTAATTTATACATTGAATGCAATCCCTATCAAGCTACTAACTGTATTTTTCACAGAGCTAGAACATATAATCTCACAATTTGTATGAAGATACAAAAAGAATCTCCAAAAGCCAAAGCAATCCTGAAATAGAATGGAACTGAGGAAATCAACCTGCTGGACTTCACGCTCTACTACAAAGCCACAGTCATCAAGACAGTATGGTACTGGCATAAATACAGAAATATAAATCAATGGAACAAAATAGAAAGCCCAGAGATAAATCCACCCACCTATGGACACCTTATTTTTGATAAAGGAGGCAAGAATATAAAATGGAGAAAAGACAGTCTCTTTAACAAGTGGTGCTGGGAAAACTGGTCAGTCAGTTGTAAAAGAATGAATCTGGAACACTTCCTAACACCATACACAAAAATAAACACAAAATGATTTAGAGAACTAAATATAAGATCAGAAACTATAAAACCCTACAGGAGAATATAGGCAAAACACTCTCTGACATAAATCACAGCAGGATCCTCAATGACTCACCTCCCAGAATATTCGAACTAAAAGCAAAATAAACAAATGGGACCTAATTAAAATTAAAAGCTTCTTCACAACAAAGGAAACCATTAACAAGATGTAAAGAAAGCCTTCAGAATGGGAGAAAATAATAGCCACTGAAACAACTGAAAAAGAATTAATCTCCAAAATATACAAGCAGCTCCTGTAGCTCAATTCCAGAAAAAAAAAAAAAATAAACACACAATCAAAAAATAGGCCAAGGAACTAAACAGACATTTATCCAAAGAAGACATACAGATGGCTATGAAGCAAGTGAAAAAATGCTCAACATCCCTCATAATCAGAAAATACAAATTAAAATCACAGTGAAGTACCTTTGCACACCAGTCAAAATGGCTGCTATCCAAAAGTCTACAAGCAATAAATGCTGGAAAGGGTTTGGAGAAAAGGGAACCCTGTTACACTGTTGTTGGGAGTGCACACTAATATAGCCACTGTAGAGAACATTGTGGAGATTCCTTAAAAAACTGGAATTAGAACTGCCATACGATCCAGCAGTCCCACTCCTGGGCACACACACTGAGAAACCAGAACTGAAAGAGACACATGTATTCCAATGTTCATTGCAGTGCGGTTTATAATAGCCAGGTCATGGAAGTAACCTAGATGTCCATCTGCAGACCAATGGATAAGAAAGCTTTGGTACATATACACAACGGAGTATTACTCAGCCATTAAAAAGAATACAATTGAATCAGTTCTAATGAGGTGGATGAAAATGAAGCCTATTATACAGAGTGAAATAAGCCGGAAACAAAAGCACCAATACAGTGTATTCATGCATATATATGGAATTTTGAAATATGGTAACGATAACCCTGTATCAGTTCACTTCAGTTCAGTTCAGTCGCTCAGTCATGTCCAACTCTTTGTGACCCCATGAATCACAGCACGCCATACTTCCCTGTCCATCACCAACTCCCGGAATTCACTCAAACTCATGTCCATCGCGTCGGTGAATCCATTCAGCCATCTCATTCTCTGTCGTCCCATTCACGAGACAGCAAAAGAGACACAGGTATAAAACAGTCCTTTGGACTCTGTGCGAGAGGGATGATTTGGGAGAATGGCATTGAATCATGTATATTATCATATGTGAAGTGAATCACCAGTTCAGGTTTGAAGCAGGATGTAGGACGATTTTGGCTGGTGCACGGTGTTGAGCCAGAGGGAGTATAATGGGAGGAGAGATGTGGGAGGGGGGTTCAAGTAGGGGAACTCGTGTACAGAGGGGGCGGATTCATGTCAATGTACTGCAAAACCAATACAATATTGTAATTAGTGACCAATAAAAAATAATAATAATAAATAAAAATAAGTAAAAGAATTAGTGTGCAAGTAAAATTACATCCAAGCAATAAACAATAAAGGAACCCTACTAATAGTAGACAAATAAGTCTTTTAAGCAAAAATGTTTTGAGACAAATGGCATTCAATATTATTATACAACATTTTTTTAAATTTGTTTTAGTTGGGGTATAATTAAAGTATTGTAGTGGATTTTGCCCTTCATTGATATGAATATGCTATGGGATTAAATATGTTCCCAATCCTGAACCCCCCTCAGGATTAAGTCTGGCTGAAGAAAACACAATTCTCAACTTTTTGGCTGGGCATTTTTCCCAATCAGTAGAACAAATTCCAGGATTTTAAAATAAGTGATCCTTGTACAGCACCTCAACTTTCAAACTACACTTCTAATTTCCTACTTAGGATAGTCCTGAATATCAGAGGCTTACTAATAGGTACTAAAATATGAAGGAATTCATGTTTCTATAAATTGGTGACATCAACTGATAATCCTTCTTTACTTTTAGAAAAAACAAATGGAGGGAAGGAAGAAGATGGTGGAGGAATAGGATGGGGAGACCACTTTCTCCCCAATACATTCATCAAAAGAACATTTGAACACTGAGCAAATTCCACAAAAAAACTGAATGCTGGCAGAGGACATCAGGCACCCAGAAAAGCAGCCCATTGTCTTCTAAAGAGTTGGGAAAAAACATAAGGTAAAAAGAGAGACAAAAGAGGTAGTTATGGGAGCTCCATCCCGGGAAGGGAGGCGTAAAAAAGAGAGAAGTTTCTGAACATCAGGAAGCACTCTCACTTGTAAGTCTGTGGAGAGCCTTGGAACCTCAGAGGGCAACATAACCGGGAGGAAAAAGAAAGAAATAATCAAAACCCACAGATTACTCGCCCAATGGTAACTCTTAGCAGAGAAGCAACACAGAAGCCGCATCCACCAACAGCAAGTCGGGGCTGGGCAAGGATGTGCAGGCTGCATTGAGGACCCGGCCTGAATGCCTCAGGGCAATCTGAAAGCTAACTGGAGATAGAAAAACAGACTGTGGAATAGCTACCCCAGGAAAAGGCGAAAAACCCAAACCCAACACTCCACCAGACCCGCTCACAGAACAAAGGACTGAGCAGAACTAGATAGCTGCGAAAACCCATCCCCCGCTGAGACATGCAGGGGAGAGCAGTCAGAGCCAGAAGAGGGCAATCGTGTCCCCAGAAAAGCGTCTGATTCCAAACTGCAGGCAGGTTTCATTGCTGGCCAGGACTTCTTGGGTTTCTGGCTGGTTGACATACGCCTGAGAAGGTGCACTGGTTGTACACTCAGAACACCCAGCAGCAGGGACCACAGAGGTCATAAGTCGCAGCGACTGTGCTAGCCAAACACCTGGTCACCTGAACTGCTCAGATCAGGGAAGGGCACAAAACGCAGGCCCAATCAAGTGTGCACCTTTGTGCAATACCCAAGTACCTGAACCTGAGTGCCTCAGGCCAGAGATGTGCATCCAACCCAGAACCTCTGTGGGAGAGGGTGAGGGTGGGATGATTTCGGAGAATGGCATTGAAACATGTATATTATCATATGTGAAACAAATCGCCAGTCCACGTTCGATGCATGATGCAGGACACTCGGGGCTGGTGTACTGGGTTTAACCAGAGGGATGTCATGAGGAGAGAGGTGGGGGGGATTCAAGATGGGGAACACATGTGCACTCGGGGCAGATTCATGTCAATATAGGGCGAAACCAATAAAATAATGTAAAGTAATTAGCCTCCAATTAAATAAATTTTAAAAATATTAAAAAACATAAAAGAAAAAAATGGGAATCAAATGAAGTGAGGAATATTTATGTCTAGAATCTGAATTTATTCTATTTTAGCTCGGAATTTTAAGTTTTTGCTTTATGGTTTGTCTACACATACTAAAGCAGTCCTTGGTGCAGATTTTACTTGACAAATGCGCTGGTACATATTTTACCTGACATGTACACTGTGATGCATTTCTTGTCACTTGCCCAAGTTGGCCAAGGACGGACTCATTTTTCAATTTAATTAACAGTTTGAAATTGGAGAATAATAGCTTTACAATGTTTATTACTTTCTGCTGTACCGGAATTTAAATCGGCTATCAGTATATATACATGAGCCTCCCTTTTGAGCAGCCCTCACACCTGTTCTTGAGCCTGCTCTGGTACCCCACAGTCCACTCCTCCAGGGCACCCCAGAGCCCTGAGGAGGAGCTTCTCACCAGCTAACTACTTCATACTTGGTATTGTACATATGTCAGGGCATCCTGCTCAAATTGTGCCACTCTCGACTTACACTTCTTTGTCCAAGTCTGTTCTTAAACTATGCATTTCTTTTCCCACTCTTCAGATAGATTCTTCAGAACCAGATTTCTAGATTCCACATATATACGTTAATCTACAATATTGGACTTTCTGTTTCTAAATTACTTCACTCTATATGATAGGTTCTAGATACATCCATATCTTTAGAACTAATCCACGATTTTCCTCTATCTGGAAGAGAAATGTTTCACCTTAAGGATGTGCCATAACTTCTTTATCCATTCATCAGTAGATGGACACCTAGATTGTTACATAACTTGTTTAACGTAAATGTTATTGCAGTGGATACTGGGATAGACATGTTTGTTTGTTTTTTGTTTTGTCTTTTTCCAATGGTGGCTTCTTCTGTGTATATGTCAAACAGTGGGATTTTGGACATATGGTAGTTTTATTAATAATTTTCTAAAGAATATTCATACTCTGCTCTATCTTGGTGGGAGTTGGTGATGGACAGGGAGGAGTGGCGTGCTGTGATTCATGGGGTCACAAAGAGTCGGACACAACTGAGCGACTGAACTGAAATGAACAGATCTGAAAAACACTGTAGAGTGTTCCCTTTCCTTCACATCATCTCCTATATTCATTGTTTTAAGGTTTATGTGTGTGCGTGTGTGTGTATATATATATATATATTTAATGTTTGTTAATTAATAATATAAATATTTACATATTATATTTATAAATTTGTATATTATTTTAATTTTATTTTATTCTTGGGGTTCTCAAGGCAAGTATACTGAAGTGGTTTGCCATTCCCTTATCCAGTGTATATATATAAAATGATTGTTAATTTATAATATAAATATTTGCATTTTATATTTATATTATACATTTGTATATTATTTTAACTTTACTTATATATTTTAATTATATTTGTATTATATTTTTAAATTGTATTTTATATGTATATATAAATATACACATCACACACACACACACACACACATATTTGCTTCATTATTTTGGTTACACCAGGCCTTAAATGCTGCATATGGAGTCTAGTTCCATGACCAGGGATCAAACATGGAACCCCTGATTTGGAATCATGGTGTCTTAGCCACTGGACCATCAAGGAAGGATCCTACTGTCGATTTTATGATGATTACCATGCAGAATAGTGTATGATACCTCACAGTTGTTTGGATTTGTATGCCTTTACTATGTTGAGGTAATGTTTGCTATGCTCAGTTTCTGAAAGATTTTTTATCACACATGCTTGTTGGATTTTATTAAAGTTTTATTTTTTTTCTATTGAGGTGATCATTAAAAAAAGGTGGCAAAAATATGCAGAAGATCTGTACAAAAAAGATCAAGTTAATCACGATGGTGTGATCAATCACCTAGAGCCAGATTTCTTGGAAGGTGAAGTCAAGTGGGACTTGGAAAGCATCACTACGAACAAAGCTACTGGAGGTGATGAAATTCCAGTTAAGCTATTTCAAATCCTGAACAGTGATGCTTTGAAAGTGCTGCCCTCAATAGGTCAGCAAATTTGGAAAACTCAGAAGTGGACACAGGATTGGTAAAGATCACTTTTCATCCCAAACCCAAACAAAGCCAATACCAAGGAATGCTCAAACTACCGCACAGTTGCACTCATCTCACACGATAACAATATAATACTCAAAATTCACAAGCCAGGCTTCAGCATGCATGAATGGTGAACTTCCAGATGTTCAAGCTGGTTTTAGAAAATTCAGGGGAACCAGAGATCAAATTGCCAACATCCGCTGGATCATGGAAAAAGTAAGAGAGTTCTAGAAAAACATTGATTTCTGCTTTACTGACTATGTCAAAGTCTTTGACTATGTGGATCACAATAAACGCTAGAAAATTCTGAAAGGGATGGGAATACCAGACCACCTGACCTGCCTCTTGAGAAACCTATATGCAGGTAAGGAAGCAACAGAACTGGACATGGAACAGACTGGTTCCAAATAGGAAAAGGAGTACGTCAAGGCTGTATATGGTCACGCTGATTATTTAAGTTATATGCAGAGTACATCATGAGGAACGCTGGGATGAAGAACCAGAAGCGGGAATCAAGATTGCTGGGAGAAATACCAATAACCGCAGATATGCAGATGACACCACCCTTATGGCAGAAAGTGAAGAGGAACTAAAACACCTCTTGAGGAAAGTGTAAGAGGAGAGGGACAAAGTTGACTTAAAGCTCAACATTCAGAAAACTAAAATCATGGCATCTGGTCCCATCAATTCATAGCAAATTGATGGGGAAACAGTGGAAACGGTATGAGAGCTTTTTCGGGCTCCAGAATCACTGAAGATGCTGGTCGCAGCCATGAAATTTAAAGAAGTTTACTCCTTGGAATTAAAGTTACCACCAGCGTAGATAGCATTTTAAAAGAGTAGAGACTACTTTACCAACAATGGTCCTTCTAGTCAAGGGTATGGTTTTTCCAGTGGTCATGTCAAGATGTGAGAGGTGGACTGTGAAGAAAGCTGATCGCCAAAGAATCGATTCTTTTGAATTGTAGTTTTGCAGAAGACTCTTGAGAGTCCCTTGGACTGCAAGGTGATCCAACCAGTAAGGAGATCTGTCCTGGCTGTTAATTGGAAGGATTGATGGTAAAGTTGAAACTCCGATATTTTGACCACATCATGCAAAGTATTGACTCACTGGAAAAGACTTTGATGCTGGGAGGGATTGGGGGCAGTAGGAGAAGGGGACGACAGAGAATGAGATGGCTGGATGGCATCACCGACTCAATGGACATGAGTGGAGTGTACTCCGGGAGTTGGTAATGGACAGGGAGGCCTGGCGTGCTGTGATTCATGGGATCACAAAGAGTCAGACAGACTGAGAAACTGAACTGAACTGAGGTGATCATATGGTTTTAATCCTGAAATTTGTTATGATGCATCTCATGGATTAACACACAGCTACTGGAGAATGTCTGCATATCTGGGGAAAAACCTCAATATTAAAGCTGTTCGATACTTTTAAAGTGTTGATGAAATCTTCTTGGGATGATTTTGTTGAGGATGTTTGCCTCTATATTTGTCTATATGATACTGGTCTATAATTTTCCTTTTCTGTGTTAACGTTGTCTTTGCTATCAGGTGATGCTGACTCGTAGGATGAGTTTGTGGGGTTTCCTACCGTTGTAGTATTTTGGAAATGTTTAAGAAGCCCATATGTTAACATTTAACTTAAAGGTTCATAAAACACCTGTGACATCATCTGGACCTTTAATGTCGTTAGCTGACAAAATTTCATAACAGTATCAATATTAGTGGTTGTAATGTTGTGTTCCAATTTGCTGGTTCCTCTTAACTGAGTTCATAAAAAGTAGTCTGTGGTTTCCAGATTCTACATTTTATTGGCTTAAAATTCTTTGTAGTAATCTATCATGATCTTTTGGTATTTCTGTGCTGTTGGTTATAATGTGTCCTTTCTGATGTATGACTTTATTGATTTGAGTGTTCTCCCATTTTTGTTGATGGCTCTGGCTCATGTTTTATGTATTTTCTTTATTCTCTCCTAGAGCCCCCTTTTAGTATTATTGATCTTTGCTACTATTTTCATCTCTTTTTTCTCCCCCCCCGCTATTCTCTGTTTTTTTTTTTTTTTTCCCAAAACCAATTTTTGGTTTTGTGTTTATTCTTCTGTCTAATTGCTTTAGTTGTACGTTTAATTAGTGTTTTATCCTATCTCATGTGTTTTATGAAATCACAATTTCATTGTCATTAGTTTATATGAATATGTACTTCATGGAAAATAGACGGGGAAACAGTGGAAACCGTGTCAGACTTATTGTTTTGGGCTCCAAAATCACTGTGGATGCTGATTGCAGCCATGAAATTAAAAGGTGCTTACTCCTTGGAAGGAAAGTTATGACCAACCTAGATGGCATAATAAAAAGCAGAGACATTACTTTGCCAACAAAGTTCCATCTAGTGAAGCCTATGGTTTTTCCAGTGGTCATGTACAGATGTGAGAGGTGGACTGTGAAGAAAACTGATCGCCAAAGAATTGATGCTTTTGAATTATGGTGTTGGAGAAGACTCTTGAGAATCCCTTGGACTGCATGGAGATCCAACCAGTCCATTCTAAAGGAAATCAGTACAGGTTATTCATTAGAAGGACTGATGCTAAAACTGAAACTCCAACACTTTGGCCAATTCATGGGAAGTGTTGACTCACTGGAAAAGACTTTGATGCTGGGAGGGACTGGGGGCAGTAGAAGGGGACTACAGAGAATGAGATGGCTGGATGGCATCACCGATTCAATGGACATGAGTTGAGTGAACTCTGGGAGTTGGTGATGGACAGGGACGTCTGGCGTACTGCGATTCATGGGGTCATGAACAGTCAGACAGACTTAGAGACTGAACTGAACTGAACTGAGGTGATCATATGGTTTTAATCCTGAAATTTGTTATGATGTATCTCATGGATTGATACGCAGCTATTGGAGAATATCTGCATATCTGGGGAAAGCCTCAATATTAAAGCTTTTTGATACTGTTAATGTGTTGTTGGATTCTTCTTGGGATTATTTTGTTGAGGATGTTTGCCTCTATGTTGGTCTATATGATACTGGTCTATAATTTTCCTTTTCTTTCTTAATTTCGTCTTTGCTATCAGGTGATGCTGTACTCATAGGACGAGTTTTTTGGGTTTCCTACCATTGTAGTATTTTGGAACTGTTTAAGAAACCCATATGTTAACATTTAACTTAAAGGTTCATAAAACACCTGTGACATCATCTGGACCTTGAATGTTGTTAGCTGACAAATTTTTCATAGCAGTATCAATATTAGTGGTTGTAATGTTGTGTTCATATTTTCTGTTTCCTCTTAGTTGAGTTCCTTAGAAGTAGTCCGTGGCTTCCAGATTCTACATTTTATTGGCTTAAAGCTCTTTGTTGTAATCTATCATGATCCTTTGATATTTCTGCGCTGTTAGTTATAATGTCTCCTTTCTCATGTATAATTTTATTGATTTGAGTGTTCTCCCTTTTTTGTTGATGACTCTGGCTCATGGTTTATGTATTTTCTTTTTTCTCTCCAAGAGCCCCCTTTTAGTATTATTGATCTTTGATACAATTTTTATCTTTTTTTTTTCCAGTTCTATCCTTTATGTGTTTTTTTTTTTTTTTTCCCAAAACTAATTTTTGGTTTTGTGTTTATTCTTCTTTCTTTAATTGGTTTTGTTGAAAGTTTAGTTAGCTTTTAACCTGCTAATTGAGTTTTATGCAATCACAATTTGATTGTCATTAGTTTGTATGAATATATACTTCATGGGAAAAAGATGGGGAAAGAGTGGAGACCGTGCCAGACTTAATTTTTTGGGTCTCCAAAATCACTGTAGATGCTGATTGCAGCTATGAAATTAAAAGATGCTTACTCCTTGGAAGGAAAGTTATGAGCAACCTAGATAGGATAATAGAATGAGAGATATTTCTTTGCGAAAAAAGGTCCGTCTAGTCAAGGCTATGGTTTTTCCAGTTGTCATGTACAGATGTGAGAGTTGGACTGTGAAGAAAGTTGATCGCCAAAGAATTGATGCTTTTGAATTGTGGTGTTGGAGAAGACTCTTGAGAATCCCTTGGACTGCATGTAGTTCCAATCAGACCATTCTAAAGGAGATCAATCCTGGTTGTTCATTGGAAGGACTGATGCTGAAGCTAAAACTCCAATAATTTGGCCAACTCATGCAAAGAGTTTACTCACTGAAAAAGACTCTGATGCTGGGAATTGGGGACAGGAGGAGAAGGGGAAGGAAGAGAATGAGATGTCTTGATAACATCACTGACACAATGGACATGAGTTTGAGTGAACTCTGCGAGTTGGTGATGGACAGGGAGGCCTGGCATGTTCTGATTCATGAGGTCTCAATGAACAACTGAGCTGAACTGTTACACACACACACACACACACACACACACATATATTTTTCTCTCTGATTCTTCAATGATTTCTTGGCCATGAAGAGGTGTATACATCAACCTCAATGTATTCATGCTTTTCAGTTTTTCCTTTGTTATTTATGCTTTGTTTTTTTTTTTTTTCTCGCCCACCCATGAATGACATATAAATCATAACACTGTGGTTAAAAAAAAAAAAAAAAGTCTGATACAATTTTGATTATTTTAAATTTACCAAGTCCTGACGGGTGATCCAGGTTTTTATTTATTTAGAAATATTTCTTTTGACCTTGCGAAGAAACTGCACTCTGCGGGTTTTGGGTGAAATCTACTTCAGTATCAACTGAATTGTCAGGTCTGCTTGTTCTTTAAATTTGTTTTCTTTTTCTACTTCATTTAAAAATTGAAAGATAATTGTTTCCCAATGTTGTTCTGGCTTCTGCTGTACAAAGGCATGGAACAGCCTACAGTAAACATATGGCAGTTATTGTGCTATCATCCATTTCTTGTTGTTTAGTTGTTCTATGACCTTCGTAAGTGTTTCTTGCATGATCTCCATTTATTTTCTGAGAGGTTTGATCATCTTTCCTATCGTTACTCTCAATGTTTTTTTCAGTGACAATATCTATTACCTCTTTAATTATGACATATGTATTTTTACCTTGTTTCTTTGCCTGCAAAATATTTTACTGTCTTCATATTTGCTTAGCTTATTATGTAACTAGTCTTTCCTACCCGGGGTATAGGATGGTAGTACTTGCTTCCAGTCTGTATCGTGAATGTTTAAGTTTGGTCCAGTGTTTTGTGTGTCCATGGAGGGGGAGGGACTGGCAACTACATTCTTGTAGCCACAGCTGATGCTTCTCTCTCTCATGGTGGGACCGTGTCAGAGGGGTCTTTTCCAGGTGTGTATAGGTTTAGTGTACTTTAGACAGTCCATCTGGGAATGATTTGGCTTGTGTTTCTGTCTTACATTGTGTGTGGTGTGAGGCAGCATCTCTGGGTAGTATAGGCTTTTGGGTGGAATGGTTCTTCGTTTCAGATGGAGGCCTTCATAGAGACTCTCACCAATTAATATTCATTAGAGCTGGGAATTATCTGGTGGTCTATGATACATTGTTGAAGCCCTAGGTGATCAGGACCAACTTCCAGTCAGAGAACCAAGATCACATAGTAAAAGATTAGACAGGGGAACAAAGGAAGACAGACAAATGGTAAGAACTCAAAATCAAACCACAAGTAAAATAATAGAAGCAGTAATGACAATAGGGAAGAACACAGAATCAAGAGAACTAAGCAAATATCTTGTAAGACATAAAACACCAGAGCAGAGTGCCATCTGAAGAATAAAGGAAAAAACTCTGACAAAATGTTAAGAGCTTTCCCACAGAATAAGAGAAAATCACAATTAATCAGGAAATATATGTTTATTAAAACAAAAATGACAAGAAACATCAAACAACATCAACAAAAGGCACAGAAATCAGGAAAAGAAAATGCACAATAGATACATACCAATATAAACAATCTTAAAACACCAAATAAGCAAGAATAATAAGAAAGCTTTTAAGTGAGACAGAGAGTGAACCACCACGCATCATAGCAAAACATCGGAAGTACAATGAATGTTACCTAGGGTCCCTGGGTTTTGGTCCTGAACATGTGCCACAGCACAAATTCACCTCTCTAGAAAACTCACCAAATGTGGACAGAACTTAACTCCGGATCTTCAGTAAGGACAGGCCAGACTCTAAACTGGGATTGCTCTTTTGTTCTGAGAGCTGCAACAGCCTGGGTATTTTCATTCGTTGGAAATCTATTGTCCTTTTTTATCCCATAGAGAAAGCATCTGCAGAGTTGATTGCATGTATTTAATCTGCGGCTTGCTCAGCTGGTGGGAAAGTTTTCAATTCTTTTCCTTCATTTCCCTGATCCTGAGTCTCAGATGTAGTTTAATAACAACCTCTCCGTGTGGTCACCAGAGAAGGCTGTCCCCAAGACCCTTGTGGAACACTTGGGTCTGCCTTGGTGAGCACAGGAGCAAGAGGTAAAGCTGCTGGGACTGTAGGAACCCTGGTGGTGTCAGTTTTACAGAGGAGCCAGCAACCATGGGCAGAACAATTGTGTCCCTCATGGGATAGTTTTCTAGCCTGTGGTGGCAGAAGCATGTGTGATAGCTCTAGTTAGTCTTTTTATATTGCCTGATAGTAAGTCTCAGCATGTGGCACGAGGGGGAAATTCAATGCTGTCACCATATCCTCTGTGAGACTGAGTACTAAGGTCCCACTCTTTGTCAGTTTGGGATTTTTCAAAGGCATTCCTTTCTACACAGTTTGTCATCCCAGTTGCATAATTCCATCTCCACATAGTCAAGCAGTTCCCTCACAAGTTGTCTTTCTAAGCCCATGCTTGATCTTCCACGCCCTTGTACACTAGTTGACCTGGCCTGCCATTTGGGGCATGCAGGACCACACCACACATTCTCTGTTTGATTTTCACTATAGGCAAACTATATTTCATCAGCTTCTTCACTTTGCTTCCTTTCAGTCAAAATTAATTTAAGTTTAGTGAGGTCGCTTGCTTGAATCCTCAATCTATTCCCTGATTCTCCATCTCCCACCGCAAGACACAGGCTTGGTTCTATTCCTCTCGTCCTCCTCCCATCTTCCCTCCATTCTTCCCAGTTATGTCTATTTTCCATATAGACTTCACTATTGAGCAAGATCTTCTGCTAATATCCATTTGATGATCTGGAGGAAGTGTTGTCTTGATAGATGGATTATTTGTCATGCCTCCATTGAGAGTTGCACTCAATGTCCTCTTATTTTCTGCGAAATCAGAAATTCTGATCTTATTTCTAGGCAAGCTCTGTAATTCCTTTATGCATGCCGGTGAAACAACAAACTTTAACTGACATGAATTAATCAGTTTGATGGGAGGTTACATACATATTTACGTAATTGTTAAATCATTGATTTTGAACACGCAAATAGACACATTTATTTTTCTTGAAATTTCTGCTAATGAGGAATTGTCATCTGATTAATGGCTCAGAGGTGAAAGCATCTGCCTGCAATGAGGGAGACCTGGGTTCGATCCCTGGGTTGGGAAGATCCCCTGGAGAAGGAAATGGCAACCCACTCCAGTATTCTTGCCTGGAAAATCACATGGACAGAGGAGCCTGGTGGGCTATACTCCACGGGGTAGCAAAGAGTCAGACATGACTGCGTGACTTCACTTCACTAAGGAACTATAGATCTTTCCAGGATGAGAGGTGGTACAGGAATTGGGCTCAAAAAGTCAGTCCCTGAAAATATCTAGCTATTTGTCAAGCTGTCCTGACATTTTCCCAGAGCACAGATTACTTACTTCAGCTCTGGAAACTTAACTGTTTCAAGTCGGTGTCAAAGGTCAGAGAGTGGCATGGGCATAGTTTAATTCTTGTATAGGAAGATGCCAAGGGACCAGGAATGTGACAATTGGTAGATGATAGCTTAAAAGAGAGAGACAGAGAAAAAAAGTGCAGAACAAAACAAAGCAAAACAGGGAGGTGTAGTTAGTCATTTAATCTTAAGGAAAACCTTAATTGGAGTTTGGATCATAGTAAAAGCAATGGAATTTCATAAAGTTATCTACATTTTCTTTATTGTCTTTGTAACTGGCATAGACTGCGTGTGAAAATGAGGTCATTTAGGTGTGTTTAACTCTTTGTGACCCAATGGACAGTAGCCTACCATCTCCTTTGCCTGGGCATCTTCTAGACGCAGTGATGAAAACTGTGTCTGCCCCATTGCAGGCAGATGCTTTAGCATCTGAGCCACCAGGGAAGCCCTTTGACTGCGTGGGTCACAACAAATTGTGGAACATTCTTAAAGGGATAAGAATACGGGACCACCTTACCTGTATCCTGGGAAACGTGCATGCAGGTGAAGACACAACAGTTGGAATTGGACAAGGAAAAATGAACTGGTACATAATAGGGAAGGAAATACATCAAGGCTATGTATTGCCACCCAGCTCATTTGACTTCTGTGCAGAGTGCATCATGGAAAGTAACTTGCTGAAAGAATCTGAAGTTGGAAACAAAGTTACTGTGAGAAGAATGAATAACCTGAGTTATAAGATGACAACACACAAATGGCTGAAATATACCAGGAAGCAAAGAGCCTTCTGACGAAGGTGAAAGGGGAGAGTGGAAAAGCTGGATTAAAACTCAATATAAAAACAAACACTCACAAAAAATAAGCTCATGGAATTTGGTCCCATCAATTTGAGATATATTGATGGGATACAATTGAATTAGTGACAGGTTTCCCTTTCTTGACACCCCATATCACTGCCGAATTGACTGCAGCCATGAAATTTAAAGGAACTTGCACTTTGATGAAAAGCTGTGACCAATCTAGACACCACGTTAAAAAGCTGAGAGATTACTGAAAAAGACCTGATTAGTCAAAGTTGATTTTCGGGCGGAACACGTGGAGTAATAAGCAGAACCACAAGAACTGAGTGCCATAATATTGATGTTTTGCAACAAAGCCTGGAGAAAATATGTGAGAGTTCCGTGGTGAGCATGGAGTTCATACTAGAAAAGCGTGAAGGAAACCGTCTCTGACTGTCTCAGAAGGACCGATACTGAACATGAAGAGCCAATATATCGGCCACATGAGGCCTAGAGCAAAATCACTGGGAAGAAACCGATGCTGGGAAAGAGTGGGCACAGGAGAAGAAGGGAAGGGCAGAGGCCGAGATGATCGCAAAGCATCACTGACTCAAATGTCAAGGATTTGAGAAAGCTCTGGGAGATTTGAAGGGCAGGCGAGCCCCGGGTTCTTGCTGTACATGGAGTCACAAAGAATCAGACAAGAGTGAGTGACTGAGCTACATCAAAAAATTAGTCTTGGCAGTGCTGGGAGATAGTTCAGAGAGAATGGTAAGCTTGTCATTGTACCTGGGATGATAAGTGATATTCAGGATAATTAGAAAGAACAAAGCTCTTGTCAGTTTACTTCTTTTCCTCCCTCACATAGTACATCTCACAATGTTTTTGGAGAGGTTCCCAAAAAAGGAGAACTCCTGCAGAGTCATGTGGTATCCTGAGACAGAAACCTTACCGCATCAGCCCCTTGGATCTACAATCTTGGTCTTAGGCAGAAGCAGGTATTGTCTGTAAGTGTGTGCTAGAACTGCCCATCTTCTGATGTGTTAACAGGCTGATATTTGATCTTAAGGATGAGGTGAGAGTTAAGCAAACTTATATCTTCTCAATCAAACTCTGTAATCGTGGGTGAAGCATCTTTGACTTGTGTATTCTAGTTACCCTTAGGAAACCTTACAAGGGGTTATATTACTAAGTAAGGATGTAGGTAGGAGACTGGATCCATTTAAACATTGCTACTTGCCTTCTCTGTACATAGACCATTCCTCTTTTAGTGTCATAGTTTTTGTCTTCAGATGAGGGTTGAGAATTGTGGAACTGTGTGAATGTATCTGAAGTCCCATGAAACAGAAGACAGGGAGTACACAGTTTTCCTCTTTGAATCAGATCTCAAGATTTTTGCCTTAATCGATTTTCACTATCAGTGCATCTCAAATATTCATACATTCTTTTCATTTATTTATTTATTTTAATTGGAGGCTAATTAAATTGCATTATTGTATCGGTTTTGGCATACATTGACATGAATCTGCCCCGGGTGCACATGTGTTCTGCATCTTGAACCCCACTCCCACCTGCCTCCCCAACCAAATCCTCTGGTTTATCCCAGTACACCAGCCCTAAGCATCCTGTATCATGCATCGAACCTGGACTGGAGATTCGTTGTATATATGATCATATACATGTTTCAGTGCCATTATATGATGATTGCCACACAGAGCTGAAACCAGAATTCATATATAGTCATTATCTTATCAGTGTGGTAGGGCTTGGATATTGAAGATTTTATCTACGAAGTATGTGGGCCATGTTTTCACTTCCTTCTATTTAATTGTCTATTTTAACTGATACCCTTGTGAAGGAGGAAGGCCACTTCTGTCATGTGGGAACAGAATTACAGATTTCATCATTAGTTTCTTTGATCCCTAAGAATGCTATTCATAATGGTGAGTGTGCCACCTCCAATAGGATTGTAGTATCCTATTATAAGAAAACCTGGTTGAAACTCCACACATCTACTTGGCTTCTCTGGTATTGCCAAATTAGTAGGGGGGTGTTTTTGTTATTGCCAGACATCACAGACTTCAAAGGCCCCTCTGAACTTTGGTGGGCTGATTGTGACAGTGCCGTAGATTTTAAGTATCTTAGGGTGTAGTCGCTTGGTTATTATCAAAATGCTTTCACTCTCTGAGACTCATCCATTTGTCTTGTAATTTGAAATACTAAAGCAGACTTTGGATGGACATTTTAGTTTGTACCTCTTTATACTATTGAATTAGCCGTTTCTTCAGCCAAAATCTCTAATATAAAAGTCCAAAAGAGAACCCAGATGTACACTCACAATCACATTCTTAATCTGATACACACACACACACACACACACACAAGGAGAGTCACAATCTTACATGCCCAAAACACAATTATGAAAGGAAAAGAAAACCAAAGTACTCACTGAAGGACACCTATGAAATGCACTGAGTTCTCTGTTATTTGTTTCTAGGCTTAATGTTGGAAGTTATTTTCTAGTTAAATGATTTCACTCTAGGGACATTTTAAACCAATATGTTTCAAAAGATAGAACATTGATCTACATCTCATGGGATCTTAGAATATTTGCATGAAAAACTATTCTGTGATTTGATGAAAATAAAGTTTTAGTGTACCAATATTGAAGTCATATTGACCTCTTTAGGTCATTCAGTTGACACATTTGCTTGTTATATTTTAAGTATCCAATTTCATCCCCTGACTTTATCCCATCAATTTCTCTAATTTTTGCCCCAATCTTCTGTATTTACCTCACTTAATTTTTGTTTTCAGTTTTACAATTTTAGGCACCAATCATAAACTAAATACATAAAGGAAAGGAAATTGAATTCATGTATAATGCTTCCCTAAGATATTGAGCTATTTTCTCTATAAGCTTTGGAGAATGACAGGTACTGATATTTTAAAGCCATATGGCAATTGATAACAAAGGGAATGGACCATATAACCAGGTTTCCTTTGGTAGGACAATTGAAGTACAGGTTAATGCTGTTAGTACAGGTTAGTACTATTTTGTTTCAGGAGGGAACAAAAACAGTAGCTTTTCAACATGATATATTGAATGTCCTTGTCCATGTCTTTTCCAAGTTATCACATAGGACTAAGTGGATTATTCCTGTTCTTTATGAGAAGGACATGCCAGTCAAAGCAGAACATGAAAAGAAGGTAAAAGGGACTGAGAACGAATAATCAGTACATGGCAATAAAATAGCAAATGGAATCACCTTTAAGGTGATATTTCTCAAAGGATGCAAATTGGACTACATCGTCAGTCAGTGTGTCAGTTCAGTTGCTCACTCCTGTCTGACCCTTTGCGACCCCATGAATCACAGCATACCAGGCCTCCCTGTCCATCACCAAAACCTGAAGTTCACTCAAACTCATCTCCATCAAGTCGGTGATGCCATCCAGCCATCTCATTCTCTGTCTTCCCCTTCTCCTCCTGTCCCATATCCCTCCCAGCATCAGAGTCTTTTCCAGTGAGTCAACCCTTCACATGAGGTGGCCAAAGTATTGGAGTTTCAGCTTCAGCACCAATCATTCCAATGAACACTCAGAACTGATCTCCCTTAGAATGAACTGGTTGGATCTCCTTGCAGTCCACGGGACTCTCAAGAGTCTTCTCCAACACCAAAGTTCAAAAGCTTCAAGTCTTCGGCTATCAGCTTTCTTCACAGTCCAACTCTCACATCCATACATGACCACTGGAAAAACCATAGCCTTGACTAGCCAGACCTTGGTTGGCAAAGTAATGTGTCTGCTTTGCATATGCTATCTAGGTTCATCATAACTTTCCTTCCAAGGAGTAAGTGTCATTTAGTTTCATAAAAATACTGAAATCTAAAACAAGAGCATTGAACTTTGGGCTTGAAATCATAACTAAGGACACCAATTTCAATAACACTTACCATTGCTTCAAAATGCTCACCCCTTGAATGTAATTTTTCAGTGAAAGAAAAAGTGTGTTTGTTGACCATTCCTTTATCTACACAGATATTCCACAGATTTCACTGTTCATTAGCTGCAAGAATGAAAGTGGTCAACTTATCTTGATGTTGTCCTATGTGGGTAACCATCCCAAAACAGTTATCTGACTTGATGTTGCCACCAACATCTAAAGGAATGACCCCAAATTTGAGATTGCAAAGATTTCTAGATAGTGTTCATGATATCTGGATAGTACAACAAGCAGACACTCTGTTCAGAGTATTTCGTTGTGAAATATATTAGGGATCAACCATTGATATTGATCCCTGCTTAATCCATGACTTTTCTAGATTATTAAAAATAATGATTCTTTTTTTTTTATTCATGTCTCCACAACTACTATTGAATTTTCGGGTACTGGGTCCTGAAACTACATGCTTAGAATGGGTTCTTATAGACTGTAAACTTCATGATAGCAACAGTCATTTTATAGTTTGAATTCCCACATTTAACATTCGTGTAAATATAATAAATATTTATCAACTTGGAAAAAGTTATCAGTAAAGAGGAAAGGCCAATAATGATAAAACTGACGGTTATAGGAATATGTTGAGTAATGTATATAGCATTTGATTGGTTATGACATTTCTTTATTGATAACTTAGTAAGTACTTAAAATATATCATTTGCAGGCTCTAATTTTAGCTGATGTGAAAGATACATAAAGAGAGTAGACCCAAAACACATGGAAGACCTGAATGGCAGTTCCTTCCAACCCCAAGAAAGAGTTGAGACAAAGTTGTGAGAAGGGGCTTAACATGACTGAAATTAGGTTGAGAGACTGTAGCTCTGGAAGTATAGTATAAGAGAAAGATAATGAAATTATTAAGGAAAAAAGATACCATGTCTTCACAGAACTTGTTCATCACACTGATGTGCTGCAATCACCACCAGGAATATATTATGTCTCTGTGTGAACCGATAAGCAACATCTAAACATGCATTAGGAAATATAGGGTGGAATCTTGGTTTCAGGAAATAAAGGTGTGCCTCAAGGACAGCATCTTCCCTGGTGGCTCAGACAGTAAAGCGTCTGCCTGCAATGTGGGAGACCCGGGTTTAAACCCTGGGTCAGAAAGATCCCTGAAGAAGGAAATGACAACCCACTCCATTATCTTTGCCTGGAGAATCCCATGTATGGATGAGCATGGTAGGCTACAGTCCACAGTGGTCGCGAAGCGTCGGTCACGAGTGAGCTACTTCACTTTGGCTTTCACTTAAGGACAACAGAACAAAAATGTCCCTATACATTATCACTTGTAAAATACATATCTTGTGCCCACCATGGGCCATTCACTGGTTATGTTATGTTTTCTTTGGTATCACAGTGACAGTACAGTGGTGATCATGATTTTGATGATCATGATTTTATATTTTCAAGTAGATAATGAATTTCTATACTGAAGATAAACTTCTGTCTACCCTTTTAATACTCTACCAGTATCTAGTAGAATATAATGTAACTGTGAATGCACTAAGGTGCATACTGTGCATTTCCATTTCTTTGATTTTATTTGTATCTCTTCCTTCACCCATACACTCTTCATGTAGACACCCATTCATTTCAGCAGGGATGATTTCTGAAATCACGTTACATCCATTACCTCTTTTCCCTTTGTTCTCATTTTCTTGCTTACAAATATTAGATCAGGTGTCATTGACCTAGGATGCATAATGAATGTTTTCTTGTCCTGAAGAGTTTATAAAATAGTGCAGTAAAATAGCCAGACATTAAACTAAGCCTCATTTTTCTCTTCATTGTCTGAAAAAAGAAAATGAAACTATGAAGAAGAACATGTAAGTTTTTTGTTCAAATACAAGAATTGTAGGTATTTGTTGACATCTCCCAACAAAAATTTCAATCTTCATTAGGCTCCATAATCTGACATTTATTTGATAGGTCCATTTTAAATAGCATGGTTTTCACATAACGATGATTCTTGATGAGTTGACTTGAAAGAGAGGAGGCAGATAAAGAAGTGATCTTTGGCACTGAGGGCCATGAGTTGCCTCTCTTTTGTAGGTCACGGAAAGGACTGTCATGGGCTGACATATCACTATATTTATCTGGAAACTTAGAAGGCTCCACCATCAGTCTAGAATAACTGCTCTGTAATGGAGATAGGATGTGGTTCTGAGAATTCGATCTAGTTGTCGTAGGCAAGTCCTCAACGTGGCCATTTACCTGAGTGTAGCTGCTATGTGAGTGCCACTTAAACATGCTCAACTGATTTAAAACAGCAGGTTGATCTCCCAAAATCTGTTCTGTTTGGCTAACTGATATTGATGATGGGGAAGGTAAGTCACACAGAGCTAGAGCTCTTGTATTAGCGACTATCTGACTGGTGTGAGGCTTTTCTATGAAAGGCACACTTAAACTGGTGGAGGCTGAAATTGTACTCTCTCCACTAGTTTCAGGAAGAAAATCAGAGTTATGATCATCTATATTGACACTTTCTTTAACATGCTTCTTCTTGCAATCTCGAACTAATGAAGATATTGCAGACACATTTTTAATCCCAACTCGTCTTTTTATTCTTACTAAAATTTGAGGATACCCTCTTTTGAAATTTGGATTATAGTAGATCTGTAACTAAAGTCAAAGGATACAATTATTTAGTTTCTTTATAAACCAAGGTAAAACTGCCATAAAAGCTAAACTATAAAAGTTTATTCCTTCATACAGATGGCTAACAAACACATGAAAAGATTCTCAACATCATTTATAATCAGAGAAATGCAAATCATAACCACAATGAGGAACCATTTTGTGCCAGTACGAATGGCTTATATCCCAAAGTTACAAGAATAAATACTGGAGGGGGTGTGGAGAAAAGGGAACCCTCCTATACTGTTGGTGGGAATGCAAACAGCACAACCACTATGAAGAACAGTGTGGAGCTTCCTTCAAAAACTGGAAATAGAGCTGCCATAGGACCCAGTAATCACACTCCTGGGCATACACACAGAGGAAAACTGAATTGAAAGAGACACATGTGCTCTAATGTTTATTGTAGCACAGTTTATAATAGCCAGGACATGGAGGTAATCTACATGTCCATCTGCAGACGAATGGATAAGAAAGCTGTGGTGCACATGCTCAATGGAGTATTACTCAGCCATTAAAAATACATCTGAATCAGTTCCAATGAGGTGGATGAAACTGGAGCCTATTATACAGAGTGAATTAAGGCAGAAAGAAACACACCAATACAGTATACTAACACATATATATGGAATTTAGAAAGGTGATAACAATAACCCTGTAAATGAGACAGCAAGAGAGACACAGATGTATAGAACAGTCTTTTGGACTCTGTAGGAGAGGGCGAGGGTGGGATGATTTGGGAGAATGGCACTGAACCATGTATATTATTATATGTGCAACGAATCACAATTCCAGGTTCAATGCATGATACAGGATGTGCGGGGCTGGTGTACTGGGATGAACCAGAGGGATGGGATGGGATGGGGAGGGAGGAGGGAGGGAGGTGGGAGTGGGTTCAAGATGGGGAACACATATACACCTGGGGCAGATTCATGCCAATGTATGGCAAAACCAATACAATAATGGAAAGTAATTAGCCTCCAATTGAAAAATAAAATTAGGAAAGAATAAATAATTCCTTCTATGATACCAATTAAATTCCATCAAAT
This sequence comes from Moschus berezovskii, assembly GCF_049115385.1. NCBI lineage: Eukaryota > Metazoa > Chordata > Mammalia > Artiodactyla > Moschidae > Moschus > Moschus berezovskii. The sequence goes on from NC_142489.1 coordinate 60,339,827, forward strand.
TAAAGGCCTCCAGAGTAGTTTTAACAGCTAACATGTTAGAAACAAATGTGCTCCTCGACTTAAAATATGTTGTATATATATAGTAAATATCATAAGTAGCTTCAAGACTCATATCTTGTTTCAAGTTGATTGGAAAGTTTGTTTCAACATCAAATGTTGTATCCTCCAGCTGTCTCAACTTCAAACAATAAAGCTTTTTCAACAAATTCCTATGTCAATTTTGAATTTTGTTTTAGCTACATGTGGTAACATGCTTTCTAGGTCACATGATTTAATCTTACATATTGCTAATAAGTGAAAATTTTGGGATACCTTCCTCAAAAGAGCGATGTTGTTTTCTTCTTCCAGAAAATCAGATAGTGAAGCAGATCTTTGAAGAGGTTGTCGCTTTTTACTAAACCCATAAAGGTTCAGCTGTCGAACTAAACTTTTCATATTATTGGTTTCAAATATTCTGAAAGGTGCCTTTCTTTCCAAGACTTCTTTCTTGAAGAGTTCTTCATTGATCACTATACAAGTGCCACTCTCATCCCACCAAATAGATTGAAATTGATCACTTTCCACTATATTCCACAGTTTTTGTGGAAAAGTGAGTGGAAGAAAATCATTCAGCTCACCTGTTTCAGAGACAGAAAATGTGTAACATGGCCTTTTCATCAGAACTTCCTCAAAGCCTGAAAAGCATATTCTTCAATAAGACATCGCAAAACTGAGTCCCCAGCAAGTGTATAATCATACAAAGGTCTGATGGAGGTTTCTGAAGCAGTGGATTCATCGTTAGGAGGCACATCTTGAATTTCTGAAGAAATATGTGCCATCTCAGGAAAATCTTTCTTCAGATACTTTTCTCATTTTTCTGATATTACACACAGCAAATTCAAATGCTGTTTGGCTGGCCTAAGGGGGGAACTCCCTAGAACATCACTGTGGTTCCAAAATGCACTGGTCTCCTAGCAATGGAAGAGTAGCTGTGACATCACAAAGTCACTGGTCTCCTAGAAAGTGAAGGGTAGCTGTGACATAACAATGTCACTGGTCTCCTAGAAATTGATGGGCAATGTTCAACCAGTGTTTATACTTCAGCATCAACTTAAAATACAGGCTCCTTACACAAACAGTAACAAAAACCATGAGGCTGCAAAATCTCATTCCTAAAGAATGTTTATATGTATAAATCAAATCAGTAAATCCATTTGGTTTCTGAAATAAAAGTGATTCTTGGCAGCGGCCAAGAGGAGATACCCCAAGCCCAAGGCCAGGGGCAGCAGCCAAAAGGAGCTATCCCACATCCAAGTGGCGCTGGCTGAGCTGGCACAGGAGGGCCGTGAGGTTCAACTCCACATTCAAGATCAGGTGGGGCAGCCGTGAGGAGATACCCCTCGTCCAAGGTAAGGTGCAGTGGCTGTGCTTTGCTGGAGCAGCCGTGAAGAGATACCCCCACAACAAAGGTAAGAGTAACCCAAATATGATGGTAAGAATTGCGAGAGGGCATCAGAAGGCAGACACACAGAAATCTTGATCATAGAAAGTTAGTCGATCTGATCACTTGGACCACAGCTTTCTCTAACTGATCTCTAACTGAATGAATCTAAGCCATGCTGTGTAGGGCCACCCACGATGGACGGGTCATGGGGGAGAGGTATAACAGAATGTGGCCCACTGGAGAAGGGAATGGCAAGTCACTTCAGTATACTTGCATCGAGAACACCAAGAACAGTATGAAAAGGCATAATAATAGGATACTGAATGAGGAGCTCCCCAGATCGGTAGGTTCCCAGTATGCTACTGGCGATCAGTGGCAAAATAACTTCAGAAAAAATGAAGGAATGGAGCAAAAGCAAAAGCAATGCCCAGTTGTGGATGTGACTGGTGATATAAGCAAGGTCTGATGATGCAAAGAACAATATTGCATAGGAACCTGGAACGATAGGTCCATGAATCAAGACAAATTGGAAGTGGTCAAACAAGAGATGGCAAGATTGAACGTAGACATTCTAGGAATCAGTGAACTAAAATGGACTGGAATGGGTAAATTTAACTCAGATGACCATTATATATACTATTGTGGGCAGGATTCCCTTAGAAGAAATGGAGTAGTCATCATAGTCAACAGAAGATTCCGAAAGGCTGTACTTGGATGCAATCTCCAAACGAACAGAATGATCTCTGTTCATTTCCAATGCAAACCATTCAATATTACAGTAATTCAAGCCTATACCCCAACCAGTAACACTTAAAAAGCCGAAGTTGAACGGTTCTGTGAAGACCTACAAGACCTTTTAGAACTAACGCTTAAAAAAGATGTCCTTTTCATTTTAGGGGACTGGAATGCAAAAATAGGAATTAAGAAACACCTGGCGTAACTGGGAAATCTGGCCTGGGAGCACAGAATGAAACAGGACAAAGGCTAATAGAGTTTTGCCATGAGAACACAATGGTCATAGCAAGCAAGTTCTTTCCGCAACAGAAGAGAAGACTCGACACATGGACATCACCAGATGGTCAACACCAAAATCAGATTGACTGTATTCTTTTCAGCCAAAGTGGTGAAATAATATAAAGTTAGCAAATACAAGACCAGAGCTGACTGTGGCTCAGATCATAAACACATTATGGTCAAATTCAGACTTAAATTGAAGAAAGTAGGGGAAACCACTAAACTATTCAGATATGACTTAAATCAAATCCCTTATGATTATACTGTGGAAAGGAGAAATAGATTTAAAGGACTAGATCTGATAGATAGAGTGGCTGATGAACTATGGACGGAGGTTCATGTCATCGTACAGGAAACAGGGACCAAGACCATCCCCATTGAAAAGAAATACTAAAAAGCAAAATGGCTGTCTGGGGAGGGCTTACAAATAGCTGTGAAAGTAAAGAAGCGAAAAGCAAAGGAGAAATAAAAAGGTATAAGCATCTGAATACAGAGTTCCAAAGAATAACAAGGAGAAATAAGAAAGCCTTCCTCAGCAATCAATGCAAAGAAATCGATGAAAACAACAGAATGGGAAAGACAAGAGATCTCTTCAAGAATATTAGAGATACCAAGGGAACATTTCATGCAAAGATGGGCTCGATAAAGGACAGAAATTGTAGGGACCTAAGAGAAGCAGCAGATATTAAGAAGAGGTGGCAAGAATACACAGAAGAACTGTACAAAACAGATCTTCACAACCAAGATAATCATGATGGTGTGATCAATGACTTCAAGCCAGACATCTTGGAATGTGAAGTCAAGTGAATATGAAGACAAGTGGGCCTTAGAAAGCATCAATATGAACAAAGCTAGTGGAGGTGACAGAATTCCAGATGAGCTATTTCAAACCCTGAAAGATGATGTTGTGAAAGTGCTGCACTCAATACACCAGCATTTTTGGAAAACTCAACAGTGGCCACAGGAATGGAAAAGGTCAGTCTTTATTCCAATCCCAAGAAAGGCAATGCCAAAGAATGCTTAAATGACTGCACAACTGCACTCATCTCATAGGCTAGTAAAGTCATGCTCAAAATTCTCCAAGCCAAGCTTCAGCAATATGTGAACCGTGAACTTCCAAATGTTCAAGCTGGTTTTAGAAAAGGCAGAGGAACCAGAGGTCAAATTGCCAACATCCTCTGGATCATGGATAAAGCAAGAGAGTTGCATAGAATCATCTATTTCTGCTTTATTGACTATGCCAAAGCCTTTGACTGTGTGAATCACAATAAAATCTGGAAAATTCGGAAAGAGATGGAAATACCAGAAATACCAAATGGAAGTACCAAATGCCCTGCCTCTTGAGAAACCTGTATTCAGGTCAGGAAAAAACAGATAAAACTGGACATGGAACAACAGGCAGCTTCCAAATAGGAAAAGGAGTACTTCAAGGTTGCATATTATCACACTGCTTATTTAACGTCTATGCAGAGTACATCATGAGGAATGCTGGGCTGGAAGAAGCACAGATTGGAATCAAGATTACCACGAGAAATGTCAATAACCTCAGATATACAGATGACATCACTCCTACAGCAGAAAGTGAAGAGTAACTAAAAAGCCTCTTGATGAAAGTGAAAGAGGACAGTGAATAAGTTGGCTTGAAGCCAACATTCAGAAAACTAAGATCATGGCATCTGGTCCCATCACTTCATGGGAAATAGATGGGGAAACAGTGTCAGACTTTATCACTGCGGATGCTGATTGTAGCTTTGAAATTAAAAGATGCTTACTTCTTGGGAGAAAAGTTATGACCAACCTAGATAGAATATTAAAGAACAGAGACATTACTTTGCCAACAAAAGTCCGTCTAGTCAAGGGTATGGCTTTTCAGTGGCCATATATGGATGTGAGAGTTGGACTGTGAAGAAAACTGATCACCGAAGAACAGATGCTTTTGAACTGTGGTGCTGGAGAAGTCTCTTGTGAGTCCCTTGGACTGCAAGGAGATCCAACCAGTCCATTCTAAAGGAGATCAGTCCTGGATGTCCATTGGAAGTACTGATGCTCAATCTGAAGCTCCAGTTCTTTGGCCAACTCATGAGACGAGTTGACTCACTGGAAAAGACTCTGATGCTGGGAGGGATTGAGGGCAGGAGGAGAAGGGGACGACAGAGTATGAGATGGCTGGATGGCATCACAGACTCGATGGAGGCAGGTCTGAGTGTACTCCGGGAATTACTGATGGACAGGGAGGACTGGCATGCTGTGATACATGGGGTCGCAAAGAGTCGGATTCCACTGAGCGACTGTACTGAACTGAACTGAAATGAACTGAACTGAACTGAACCCAACTAAACTTTGATTACTCACTTCTCTGCAATAGTTTATTGTAGAACCAAGTAAGGTGTCCTAGCAGCTGGTCCTTCAAAGACCCACACTCCCCGAATATTTTCAGGGGAACGATTTTAATGACACAGTGAGGTTGGGCATGGGGTGTGTGATATACTTTGGGGACATTCTACTAGTGGCCTGTTACTGAGGATATTGGGAGTCAACATCATTGCCCATCTGGTTCCAACTACTCTGTGGTCTAGGTACTTACATTTCAGCCTGGTTGGGGCTTTCAGTTCAGTTCAGTCGCTCAGTCGTGTCCGACTCTCCGCGACCCCATGAATCACAGCACTCCAGGCCTCCCTGTCCATCACCAACTCCCAGAGTTCACTCAAACTCATGTCCACAGAGTTGGTGATGCAATCCAGCCATCTCATTCTCGGTCGTCCCCTTCTCCTCCAGCCCCCAACATTTCTCAGCATCAGAGACTTTTCCAGTGAGTCAACATGTCGCATGAGGTGGCCAAGTATTGCAGTTTCAGCTTTAGCATCAGTCCTTCTAATGAACAACCAGGGTTCATCTCCTTTAGAATGGACTGGTTGGATCTCCTTGCAGTACAAGGGACTCTCAAGAGTCTTCTCCAACACGAAAGTTCAAAAGCATCAATTCTTTGGCAATCAGCTTTCTTCACAGTCCAACTCTCACATCTGTACATTACCACGGGAAAAACCATAGCCTTGACTAAACAGATTTTGGTTAGCAAAGTAATGTCTCTGCTTTTTAATGTACTATCAAGTTTGTTCATAACTTTCCTTCCAAAGAGTAAGCGTCTTTTAATTTCACGGCTGCAATCAGCATCTGCAGGGATTTTTAGTATCTGTAAAACTGTTCACAGGATATTGCTCAGAATGTTATTTACGGCCCTTGAGGATGAACTAAAGATTCTTGACTTTGCTTAATGGCTAAAACATTATTATTCTATATCGCTTGATTATTTTCCTTTGTTTCTGTCTTTTCTATTTTCTCTGATAAATATTACTCTTGAAACACGAGGAAGTCTAGAATCTCCTATTTCTCTCTCGGTTTTCATACTTTTCAATCTTAAGAAGGGACTGATTAGAACAAGAAAGGAAATAAAGTGTTGGATTTAGAGCGTGATCATATGTGACTGAGAATCCCAGTTCCAGGTTCGATTGTTAATCAGGATCCCCAGTTCTTGGAGTGTTTGAATCAACAACAATTTTGGCTCTTTCATGATGAGATGGAGCATGGAGTTGGAAATAATTCTGACATCTAAACTTGGTATCAATATTTTCTGTTAAGCAAACATATCTGTCTATTTTATATAGATATTTGTATATCTATGATGTATAAATATATGTATATATATATATATATATATATATATATATATATATTTCCATAAGTGTTTATTTTTGTCATTAAACCTGGACAAACATTTGAAAATTGGTAGATATTTATTAAAACGAAAGAGGGGAGTGATATAAAGGAGTCCTCATATTTTAGATGCAGCCAAAGAAACATATTTGGAAGTATTTCCACTTACGTATATTCAATAACCGAGTAGACTTTTGAATCATTCTGCTTTTGGGTTTGAATTTTTTTCCATTGCTGCTTTGCCTAACGAAATTAAAAGCCATTGCACATTTTTCTATACACACATCCATACACACAAACATGCACGTATGTGTATATGTCAAAATATAATTTTAAACAACTTTATTTGGGTGGTCAAAATCTTTGCTTGCTTCCAGTCTTAAGTGAACTGTTTGAGAACCCCAACACTACTTAATAACTTCCTGGCTGAATAATATAGATCCTATTACTGAAAGACTATCCCTTAATCGAGCTTATCTTCCACTACTCTTTGTGTAAGAGATGGGGTTCATACATATGAGGACACCTTGAGCACATAAAACCACAACTCTCATTTACTTAGAGATACAGTCTGTTTCCAAATAGGAATAGGAGTACGTCAAGGTTATATATTGCCACCTTGCTTATTTAACTTATATGCAGATTACATCATGAGGAACGCTGGGCTGGAAGAAGCACAAGCTGGATTCAAGATTCCCAGGAGAAATATCAATAACCTCAGGTACGCAGATTACACGACCTTTATGGCTGCAAGTGAAGAGGAACTAAAAAGCCTCTTGATAAAAGTAAAAGATGAGAGTGAAAAGGTTGGTTTGAAGCTCAACATTCAGGAAACAAAGACCATGGCATCTGGTCCCATCACTTCATGGGAAATAAAAAGTGTTACAGAGGAAACAGTGTCAGATCCAAAATCATCGTGGATTCTGATTGTAGCCATGAAATTAAAAGACTCTTACTCCTTGGGAGGAAAGTTACGACCAACCTAGATAGCATATTAAAGAGCAGAGACATTACTTTACCAAATAAGGTCCGTCTAGTCAAGGCTATAGTTTTTCCAATGGTCATGTATGGATGTGAGATTTGTACTGTGAAGAAAGAATTGATGCTTTTGAACTGTGGTGCTGGAGAAGACTCTTGAGAGTCCCTTGGACTGCAAGGAGATCCAACCAGTTCATTCTAAAGGAGACTGATCCTGGGTTTTCTTTGGAAGGACTAATGCTAAAGCTAAAACTTCAATTCTTTGGCCACCTCATGCGAAGAGTTGACTCACTGGAAAAGACTCTGATGCTGGGAAGGATTGGGGGTGGGAGAAAAAGGGGACGACAGGGAATGAGATATCTGGATGGCATCACCGACTCGATGGACATGTGTTTGAGTAAACTCCGCAACTTGGTGATCTACAGGGAGGCCTGGCATGCTGTGATTCATGGGGTCGCAAAGAGTTGGTGATGACTGAGCATCCGAACTCAAAGGAACTGCAGACATTCAAATTATATGACGTGCACATTAAAATCACTTCTCCATAATTAAGTGTGTACATTTTTCTTTCATCCCTTTAAACTGCTGGTACCAAATATTTCAATAGAAACCACTGATTATTAAAATTTCTCTCCCTTCGTGCCACAGGGGTTCAGCTTCATGCCGCCCTCCATATTATATCCTTATTTCTTGTCCTCCTTTGTATTTTTGTAGTTTCCACATCAGAGAAAACCTAACTAGATAACATGAACAGGCTCAATATATTATGTTAATAGAGAAATGTAATATAGGCTGTGCATTTTGTCAACATTTTACAGAGTTGTCACAGAAGCATGACAGAAATGCTCCAAAAGGAAACTTAAAACCAGCAGTATTATGTATAATGAGTAGCGACCATCTGAGAACACTTTTAGAAAATAATTTCTTATCCAAAACACTGAGGGGAAAACAATGGTAAAAGAATAAAATAATTCTCAATGTTGATAGGAAAACAGGGTAAACAGTACACTTGAATTCTCAGTATTACACAAAATAAGATCATGGCATCTGGTCCCACTACTTCATGGGAAATAAAGGTGGGAAAAGCAGAATCAGTGACAGATTTCCTCTTTTGTGGCTCTATATTTACTGTGATGGTGATGGCAGCAATAAAATTAGAAGACAGTTGCTTCCTGGAAGCAAAGTGCTCACAAATTTAGTAAGTGTGTTAAAAAGTGAAGAGTTGACTTGACCAAAGGAATCACATTTAGTAACACTAATGGTCTTTCCAGTAGACATGTATGGATGTGAGAACACCAAAGTGCTCTGCTGGGGATGACTTGTGAGTGTCCATTGGATTGCAAGGAAATCAAGCTAGTCAAACATAAAGGAAATCAACTCTGAAGATGCATTAGAATCACTGACGCGGAAGCTGAGTCTCCAAAGCTTTGACCACCTGAGCAAAGAACTGACTCACGAGAAAAGACCCTGATTCGTAGGAAATAATGAAATAAGGAGGACAAATGGGTTAGAGAGGAGGAGAAGGCAGTATCATTTCACCCATTCATGGACATGATCTCAGGCAGACCCTGGGAGATGGTGAGGGGAAGAGAGGCCTTGTGTGCTGCAGTCCAAGGGGTCACAAAGAGTCTGACATGGCTTTGTGACTGAACAACAACAAGATTTCAGTTAATAAAATGGATCTTCCAGGGTTGCGGTGGGGGTCTCATTGTGTTAGAGGAATAGGAGCCTGAGTCCACTTTCTCCCACACAAATCCATCAAAGGATAGATTGCACGTGGAACACCTTCCAGAGACCAATTTGTGACTGATGTTGATGGGCCCTAGAAACTGATAAAGGAAAACCAGTCTCTTAAAAAGTAGGTAAGAAAAAATAAGTGATGAAAGGGAGGAAATGTAGTTAGGGATGAAGACTCTCCTTGGAGAAGGAGTCTTAAAGGAGGAGAAATTTGCACAAAATAAGAAACCCTCTCTCATAGGTGTCAGTCGGGGAAGAAATAGAACTGGAGAGAGGAAGAACAAAAACACAGCTTATGCCAATAAATCCGATCACTAGCCAAGGAATGATTCAGATACTCCCGTCCACTGTCATACATGGGGCATTGAAGGCAGGTCTGGGATGTATCAAACACGTTATGGTTAAAAGCAGGCTTTAGTGCCCTGAGGACAATGTGACGAAGCTAAGATAACACACAAACCTAAACCATGGGGACACTGGAGACAGAAATTTTAGAAAGGACCTTTCCTGTGAGAAGGCTCTAAGGCCACATTGAACCATGGAATACTCACAGAACAGAAGATTGTGCACTAGAAAATACCAAAGAAGACCAAGCCAGTGTCCATTTAAGACCCTTTCCTCCACAGATTGAGAGAGGAACGTGTACGACTGCCAGAGGCAGAAGGAAAGAGGCTACTAGTATCTTGACTCCAGAGACACCCACTACCAAGCTCTAAGCTGGCTGACAGTTGCTAGTGATGAATTCCTCACTTCATGGACAGTTCACATAGGCCAGGAACATGACAGCCTGGGTCAGTTAGCCTGAGGAGACACATGGCATACTTGAGACTCTGCCCGCTGGCACAGGCAGCAAACTGAGTGACTGAGACCAGAGAGCTGCATAAGATGCACGGCCCACCTGGGTCTGTGCCTTGCCTCCAACCAGTCACCCGAGATTTTGGACTTGGGAAGAGCACAAAGCACATAGCCAATCGTTGTCATGGCCATTGCCAAGCACCTGACTGCCTGATTAACTGGGAAGTGCATGTAACACAGGGCCCACTTGGAACTGTGCCCTCATGTATCAGCCAGGAATCTGAGAGGTGTGGACCCAGAAAGGACATGTCACATTTGTCATTCAAAAGCCCAATGTGATCAATGCACCTCAAGCACCCCCAATATCCCAATGGTATTTGATTTCTGTGTCCCACCTCTCACCCCCCAAAGCACTGAACAAGTGAGCTCGAATATGAGGTTACTGCACCCTCGTTTCATGGTGAAAACGAGATATGGAGAGGTTTTCAAATAAAAGAAGGAAATATAAACAAAGAAACAAAAACCAACCCAGAAGTGACAGGTTCAATGGAATAAGTCAGCAATATATGCCCAGACTGTTCAACTGAGGAACAACAGTCACCTTTGACAATACAAGCTTCAACAAGAGACTGTCTGACACTCTATTGAAACCAAAAATCACACAACTGCTTTGAGACTCTGATCTATTTCCATATGATTTCTTTAATTTTAAACTATTTTAGTCCTTTATTATACCCTAAACTTTTATTTCTATTAACTATTATTATCTTTCAAACAAAACACATATAAATATATTTTTAAACACATTTTTTATATATGAGAGAATAAATTTAAACTCCATTTTCTTTTTTTACACTATTTTTCTTGTTTATTAACATTTATTTTCCCAAAATTGATATCAATGTTGTGATTTTAGTAAGAAAATATTTATGATCTGACTTCATTTATGGATTACTTTCCTTAATTGATTGCTCTTTTCCATTTTAACACTCCCCTATCTCCTCCTAGGCACCTCTTTCACACTCCTCCCTTTTCTCTGCTGTCTGAAATTCTGTGCATCCTGTTGATACTTTCTGGATGAGGAGAGTTGTGCCACCATTAACCTGGGGTTTATCTTCTGTATTGAGTGCATGTTAACTTTTGATGTTACTGCAACCTGGAAAAATAACCCAGAGTCCAGGATATCGATTCCAGAACTTTAGAGCAATATCGAACTCCTTACCTCAAGGAACGTTAAAGGAGAAGCACACACCCCAGAATTTCCATGTCTACATGGAAAGCAATATCCACACTTGAGTCAGTAAGGTCAGTACAAGAGAAACCACACCTATTCTCCAGCAAACAGAAACAAAACGGTGAATATTATAAAAGGGGGTGCACTAAGCCATACCAAACCCACAAAAACCCAAAAGCACTGTCCATGGACAATTTATTGAATTTCAGAGAGAAGAGACACAGATCCGCATGCCAGTGCACAGACACAAATGATCCGAAGCATTAAACCTGGAGAAGTCACTGGTCCAATCCCACCTACAAAGGACAGGATCCACAACATATTGAACTATAACCCTCCGGCCTGCAGAAAGGGGACCCAAATCAGAGTAATCATCATAGATGACTACTGCAAAAAACATAGCTTGACTGAACAGAGCTTTTTTGGCAAAATCAGGTCTCTGCTTTTTAATATGCTATCTAGGATGGTCATAACTTTCCTTCCAAGGAGTAAGCATTTTAGTTTCATGGCTACAAGCAACATCTACATTGATTTTGGAGCCCCCCCCAAAAAAAAATATTGGCAGCCACTCTTTCCACTCTTTCCCCATTTGTTTGCCAGAAGTAATGGGACTGGAGGCCATAATCTGAGTTTTTAAAAGTTGATCTTTAAGCCAATGTGTTCACTCTCATTACATTACTCAAGAAACTCTAATTTTTCTTTACTTTCTGCCATATGAGTGGTGTCACCTGTATATCTGAGGTTATTGATATTTGAGGTTATTGATAATTCTCCCAGCAATCTTGATTCCAGCTGTGCTTCTTTCAGCCCAGCGCTTCTCATGATGTACTCTGCAAATAAGTTAAATAAGCAGGGTGACAGTACAGCCTTGATATGCTCATTTTCCTATTTGGAACCAGGATGTTGTTCAATATCCAGTACTAACTATTCATTCCTGACTTGCATACAAGTTTCTCAAGAGGCAAGTCTGGTGGTCAGATGTTTCGATCTCTTTCAGAATTGTCCATAGTTCTTTGAGATCCACACAGCCAAAGGTTTTTGCACGGTGATTAAAGCAGAAATAGATGTTTTTCTGGAACTCTCTTCCTTTTTCGATGATCTAGCACATATTGGCTGTTTGATCTCTGGTTCCTCTATCTTTTCTAAAACCACCTTGAACTTCTGGAAGTTCACGGTTCACCCATTTTTGAATCCTGACGTGTAAAATATTGAGCATTATTTACTAGCAAGTGTGTGAGATGACTGCAATTGTGCGGTAGGTTTGAGCATCTTTGGCATTGTAATGAAATCTGACCTTTTCCAGTCCTGTGGTCTCTGCTGAGTTTTCCACGTTTGCTGACATATTGAGTGCAACAATTTCACAGCATCATCTTTTAGGATTTGAAATACCTCAACTGAAATTCTGTCACTTCCACGGGCTTTGTTCACAGTGATATTTCCTAAGGCCCACATGTCTTCCCATTCCAGAATGTCTGGCCCTAGGGAATGGTAAGTGATCACAGTATCGTGATTATATAGGTGGTATACTTCTTTGTATACTTCTTCTGAGTATTTGTTGCACCTCTTCTTAATATCTTCTGCTTCATTAGGTCCATACCATTTCTTTTCTTTATTGAGCCATTCTTTGCATGAAATATTCCCTTGGTATCTCAAATTTTCTTGAGGGGATCTAGTCTTTCCCATTCTATTGTTCCCATCTATTTCTTTGCGTTGATCACTCAGGAAGGCTTTCTTAACTCTCCTTGTTATTCTTTGCAACTGTGCAGCCAAAGGGATAAATCTTTCTTTTTCTCCTTTGCTTTTAGCTTCACTTTTTTTCACAGATATTTGTAAGGTCTTCTCAGACAGCCGTTTTTCTTTTTTGCTTTTCATTTTATTGAAGATCGTCTTGGTTCCTGTCTCCTGCACCATGTCACAAACCTCCGTCCATAGTTCATCTGTTGTGTACAACATGCTAAATGCCAGGCTTTAAGAAGTACAAGCATGAATAAAGACTGCTTCGAGAAATACCAACAGCCTCAAATACTTGATGAAATCACTCTTATGGCGGAAGATGATGTAGCTATAAAGAACCTCTTGATGACAATGAAAGAGGAGAGTGAAAATTTTGAGTTAAAACTCAACATTCAGAAAACTAACATCATGACATATGGTCCCATCCATGCTTAAAATATGGATGGAGAAACAATGGAAATACTGATAGACTTTATTTCGGGGGGCTCCAAAATAATTGCAGATTGTGACTGCAGCCGTAAAATTAAAAGGCACTTGGTACTTGTATTAATAGCTATGAACTACCTAGACAGCATATTGAAAAGCAGAGAGATTGCTTTGCTAGTGAAGGTCCACCTGGTCAAAGCGATGGTTTCTCCTGCAGTAATTTACCGATGTGAGATTTAGACTGTAAAGACAGCTGAGCATGGAATAATTGATGCCTTTAAAATGTGGCATTGTTGAAGAACCTTGAGAGTCTCTTGGACGTCAAGGAGGCTAAAGGAAATCAGTCCTGAATATACATTGGAAGCACAGATGCTGACACACATATTCTAATATTCCCAACCCCTGATGCAAAGAACTGACTCATTGGAAAAAACCCTGATGCTAGGAAATATTGAAGGCAATAAGAGAAGAGGACGACAGAGGATGAGATGGTTAGATGGCATCACTGACACAACAGACATAAGTTTGAGTAATCTCTGGGAGTTGGTGATTGACAGGGAAACATGACAAGCTGCAGTTCATGGGGTAGGAAGAGTAATCTCTGGGAGTTGATGATGGACAGGGAAGCACGACAAGATGCAGTTCATGGGGTAGCAAAAGTTGAACACTACTGAGAGACTGGACTGAATTGAACTCAAATGGAGAATTACCTACATTTCTTGCGTGCAAATATGGCGATGCTTGTTTTACTCCATGATATATTGCATTTTTTTTTCTTCATTTTTTGGGGGCTCCAAAATCACTGCAGATGCTGAATGCAGCCATGAAATTAAAAGACGCTTGCTCCTTGGAAGGAAAGTTATGACCAACCTTGATAGAATATTAAAAAGCAGAGACATTACTTTGCCAACCAAGGTCCGTCTAGTCAAGGCTATGGTTTTTCCCGTGGTCATGTATGGATGTGAGAGTTGGAATGTGAAGAAGGATGATCGCCGAAGAATCAATGCTTTTGAACTGTGGTGTTGGAGAAGACTCTTGAGAGTCCCTTGGACTGCAAGGAGATCCAACCAGTCCATTCTAAAGGAGATCAATCCTGGATGTTCATTGGAGCGACTGATGCTAAAGCTGAAACTCCAATACTTTGGCCACCTCATGGGACGGGTTGACTCACTGGAAAAGACTCTGATGCTGGGAAAGGTTGGGGACGGGAGGAGAAGGGGACGACCGAGAATGAGATGGCTGGATGACATCACCGACTCTGTGGACATGGGTTTGAGTGTACTACAGGAGTTGGTGAAGGACAGGGAGGCCTGGCGTGCTGTGATTCATGGGGTCGCGGCGAGTCGGACACGACTGAGCGACTGAACTGAACTGAACTGAACTGAAGAAAATCTGGAATCAGTTTTTTGTTTTTTTTTTAATGTGAAATGTGGACTTGTCTACACCTCATACATGCATCCTCGTGGTGGTTGTCTAACATCAAATGGAAAGTTCTGGATATTTCACATATGAAAATCTTATCACTGCTTTTAAAGTCATGGAAAACCAGTATGAAATTGGAACTATCTCTATTGCACAAGTGAAAATATGGGCACCACTGTTTCTTCATGAAGTAAAGAGTTTGTTCTATTTCTGAAAACATATACCAAAATAAAGAATTGATTCCATGAAGTGGGAAATGACTTGTATTTACTGTATCAAAACCTGGGGGGAAGTCTCCGTCATGGAATTTGGACTTCTCTACACTTCATATTTGAGTTCAGAATGGATATTTTCCTATAAGAAATATGGAAATCTCTATATTTCACATAAGGCACTGGTTCTTCAGCTGCAGAAACACCCATGTTCCCTATTTGCCTATGTTTCCGTGTGCCTTGCACATTTGTGTGTGTAGCCACGTAGGCTTGTTTCCAATGTTTGTGTGTTTTTCTCTGTGGATGTGCATCCAAACACAAATGACAGAGAGGTGAAAGTTACAGACCACGAGATATGGAACAAACAGAAGGAGGCACCAGGCATCCACAGACTGGGAGAGAATGGTCTATGCATCTCTGAGATATGGAATGAGAAAAGGATGACCAGTGACAACTCAGGACTGTGAATTCACAAATCTGGGTTTACATCAAGAGACATGAAGAAGCTCACAGTTTCTGCTGTGGTGATGTGTGTTTGTACCAGCAAGAGGATGTGGAACGATTAAAGATCCATCCAGTATAACTCCAGTGGTGTGGGGCTTTTAAAACATAGCCTGTGAACCCCTCAGTCTGTGGGAAGTAAGCTGGCCTGTGGAAACGGTGGACATGGTTATAACTGGAAATAAGAGTGTGAAGAGGTGAAGGTGCTTCAGGAAAGAGTAGAAACTGAAAGGAGGAGGAATAGAAAGAAAACCTGTTGCACTGGAGAATTTTTCCAAATTAGGGGAAGGCCCTGGGATAGTGCTGCCTCGGATCAGCCAATCAGGTAACACACTCTCTCTTTACGAGTGACCAACAATAGCGTCATGTGAGACAAATGACATGAAAAGGTAGGATCATTCATGGTGAAACCACACACATCCTAGAAAATACAGGGTGACCTTGGCTCTGTCCAGGCACTTCAAGCCTATCTGACAGTTCAGAATGGTGAAAAAATTTCAGATGTGGGATGGAGGCATTTCCCCCTTTGGCAGTGTGTGCCTGTAAGGGAGTGAAGATGGGAAAGTAGAAGGGTGTGAACCCAACTTTTCCTGTGCGAACTCCAAAATTACAGCTTGTTTCTGAAGGACCATTGACACAAGAATGTTGTGTCCCACCAAAAAGAGCAACAACAACAACAGATGTCCAAGGGCAAAGGGAAAGCCCCAAGAAAACAGTAGCAGTGGTGAATTTGCATTTAGAATCAATAAATACCAGCGATGCCTCAAGTGCTCAGTAAAACATTTTGTGCACCTATACCCAGAGATCACACAGAGACAGAGTCAGAACTGCATTTAAGTGATTGAGTGTATCCTGCAGAGGCATGGGTCAACAATGGCCTGACAGGGAAGAGAGGCTCCAGCTGCTACAGACCTGGGTCATGAAGTTTGTAACATAAGCTCTCTCACAGAAGGTCACGTTACAACCTAACATAAAGCCGCCTAGCACACAATCCACAAGTTGCAGGAAATGATTCCAAAGAAAGTTTCATACATTTAAGGAAGCTCTAGGACTCCTACAGTTTTCTTAATCCTGGGATCTGGCAAAGGGACTGAGAACCCTACGTAATTTGACTCTGGAGGCCAGTGGGATTTGATTATACAACTTCCACAGGAGTGAAACAGACTGTTGGAGGGCACACTCAAAACCTTGTGTGCACGAGGAATCAAGAATAAGGACCAGTGTCCCCAAAAGAGACTGAGCCAGACTTGCTTGTGAGTGTCAATGAGTCTCCAGCAGAAAGTGGGATGCAGAGGTGTCTCAGGCCCTGAATACAAGAGTGCTTGATCAAATGCTTTTGAAGGAGGTCCCAATGACTTTCGTTTCCCATATGATAGTTTGGGCTCAGTTCAGACAACAAAGCCTGAACACAGCCACACCCATCAAGAGTATATTGGATTAAAGATTCACTGAATATGGCCCCATATATCAGAGCCGGACCGAGGCTAACTCACAGTCAGTTTCTCCCATCAGGAAGTTTACATAAGCATCTTATCTTTATCCATCACAGGGCAGAGAGAATGAAAAGCACAATCACAGAAAACTAAGCAAACTGTTCAAATGGATCACAGTCTTGTCTACCTCAATGAAGCTATGAGACCTGCTGTGTAGGGCCACGCATGATAGATTGGACATAGTGGAGAATTCTGGCAAAATGTGGTCAACTGGAGAAGGGAATGGAAAACCACTTAAATATCCTTGTTTTGAAAATCCCATGAACGATATGAAAAGCCAAAGAGATAGGACATTGAAAGATGAACTCTCCAGGTTGGTAAGTGTCCTGTATACTTCTGGAACTCAGTGAGGAAGTAACTCCAGAGAAAATGAAGAGATGGAGCCAAAGAAGAAACAACACCGAGGTGTGGACGTGAGTGGTGTAAAAGTAAAGTTTGATGCTGTAAAGAATGATATTTCATAGGAACCTAGAATGTGAGGACCATGATGAAGGTAAAATTTACGTGGTCAAACAGGAGATGACAAGCGTGACGATCAAAGATTCAGCAATCAGTGAATTAAAACTGAATGGAATGGATAAATTTAATTCAGATGACCATTTTATATTCTAAAGTGGGTAAGAATCCCTAGAGAAGAAATAGAAGAAGCTGCCCTCATCAATAAAAACTGTGAATTTCAGTACTTGATTGCAATATAAAAATGAAACATCTCTGCTTGTTTTCAAGGCTAACCATTCAGTTGCACTGTAATCCAAGTCTGCGTCATGACCAGTAATGCTAAAGTGGAAATTGAGCTGCAGGCCAGGGTGAAGCTGAGGTTTAGTGGGTCTGGGATTACCAGTAGGACATTCTAGAACGTACACACAAAGAACAAGATGCTATTTTCATCATATGGGACTGGAATGTAAAAGTAGGAAATTGAGAACTCCCTAAAGGAACAGACATGTTTGGTCTTCGGGTGCAAAATAAAACAGGGCAAAATCTCTCACAGTTTTGCTAAGACAAGTTACTGTCATTGGATACACCCTCTTCCAACAACACGAGATGTGACTCCAGACATGCACATCATCAGATGATCAATACCAAAATCAAACTGATAATATACTATGGAGCTGAGGCTAGAGAGTCTCTTTCAATTCAGATCAGTTCAGTTCAGTCGCTGAGTCATGTCCAAGTCTTTGTGACCCCATGAACCGCAGCACAACAGGCCTCCCTGTCAATCACCAACTCCTAGAGTTACTCAAATTCATGTCCATTGAGTGGGTGAGGCCATCCAACCCTCTCATCCTCTATCGTCCCCTTCTCCTCCTGCCCCCAATCCCTCCCAGCTCAGGGTTTTGTCTATTGAGTCAACTCTTCACATGAGGTGACCAAAGTATTAGATTTTCAGCTTTAGCATCATTCTTTTCAAAGATCACCTAACACTGATCTCCTTTAGAATCAGTCCTTTAGGACTGGTTGGATTTCCTTGCAGTCCAAGGGACTCTCAAGAGTCTCTCCAAAACCAGAGTTCAAAAGCATCATATTTTTGGCACTCTACATTCTTCACCATCTAACTCTCACATCCATACATGACCACTGGAAAAACAATAGACTTGACTAGATGGACATTTGTTGGCAAAGCGATGTCTTTCCTTTTTAATATAATATCTAGGTTAGTCATCACTTTCCTTCTGAGAAGTAAACGACTTTTACTTACATGTCCACAATCACCATCTTCAGAGACTTCGGAGCCCCCCCCCCAAAAAAAAAGCCTGACACTGTTCCCACTGATTCCCCATCTATTTACATGAAGTGATGGGACCAGATGCAATGATCTTAGTTTTCTGAAAGTTGAGCTCTAAGCTCCTCCTCTTTCACTTTCATCAAGAGACTTTTCAATTCCTCTTCACCCTCTGCCATTTGGGTAGTGTCATCTGCATACCTCAGGTTATTGAAATTATTCCCGGCATTCTTGATTCCAGCTTCTTCCAGCCCAGCGTTTCTCATGGTGTACTCTGCATAGAAGTTAAATAACAGGTGACAATATACAGCCTTGAAATACTCCTTTCCCTATTTGGAATTAGTCTGTTGTTTCATGTCCGGTTTTAACTATTGATTCCTGATCTGCATATAGGTTTCTCAAGAGGTAGGTCAGGTGTCCTGGTATCCCCATCTCTTTCAAAATTTTCCACAATTTATTGTGATCCAAACAGACAAAGGTTTTGGCATAGTCAATAAAGCAGAAATAGCTGTGTTTTCTGGAACTCTCGTGCTTTTTTGCTGATTGAGAGGATGTTGGCAATGTAATCTCTGGTTCCTCTTCCTTTTCTCAAAGCAGCTTGAACATCTGGAAGTTCACAGTTCATGTATTGATCAAGTCTCTATACAGTCAGCCAAAACAGTACTGGGAGTTGAGTGTGGCTCAGATCAACCACACATATTGAAAACATTTGTACTTACATTGAAGAAAGTAGGGAAAACCCCTTGATCATTCAGGTATAACCTAAATAAAATATCTTTTGAGTGAAATCGCAAATGTCAAATTGATTCCAGGAATTAGATCTGAAAGAGAACTTTGTACAGAAGTTTGTGATATTGTACAAAATGAAGCAATGAAAAATATTCCCAACAGAAAGTAATGCAGAAGGCAAAATGGTTACCTGAAGAAGCCTTAGAAACAGCTGGGGAAAAGTAAACAAAGAGAAAGAGAGAAGTGAAAGGGAAAAAAGAACAGGAAATTTACACCCATATGAATGCAGAGTTTTGAAGCATAGCTATGGCTTATAAGAAAATCGTCCTCATTGATCTATGCCAAGGAATAGAGGAAAACAATAAAATAAGAGAGACTACAGATCTCCTCAAGAAAACTAAATATACCAGGGGAATATTTTATGCAATGAAGGGCACAATAAAGGACACACATATTAGGGAATAAAGAGAAGCAGAAATATTAGAAGAGGTGGCAAAAACACAAAGAAAATGGTCAACCCTGAAGAACATGATGGTATCATCACTCACCTAGACCCAGATATCCTAGAATGCATAGTCAAGAAGGCTTTAGGAAACAGTAGTGAGAACAAACATGGTGGAGGTGATGGCTATCCAGTTGAGATATTTCAAATCCTAAAATATGATGCTTGAAAGTGCTGCACTCAATATGAAGGCAAGTTTGGAGAAAACAGCAGTGGCCACAAGACTGAAAATGCTCACTTTTCATTGCATTCCCAAAGGAAGACAATGTCAGACTCTTTGAACTAACACACGATTGCATTCATCTCACATAAAGCAAAAAGTAATGCACGGAATTCCCCAGGAAGTTTTCAACAGTATGCAAAGGAAGAATTTCCAGAGGTTCAAGCTGCATTTTGAAAAGGCAGAGGAACCAGAGATTAAATTGCACAAACCCGTTGTATGCTCAAAAAAGCAAATAAGTTCAAGAAACACATCCACTGCTTTATTGACTATGTCAAAACCTTCGGCTTGTGGAACACAAAAAGTGTGGAAATTTCTTCAAGAGATGGGAATACCATACCACCTGACATGCCTCCTGAGAAATTTCTTTGCAGATAATGAAACAACAGTTATCATGGATGGGGAACAATGGGCTGGTTCCAAGTTGGGCAAAGTAGCAACTCCAGGCTATATATTGTCACCATATTTACTTATGTAGACTGTGTCATGGGAAATGCCAAGCTGGATGAAGCACAAGCGGGGATCCCATTTTTCAGGAGATATAGAAACAAACACAAATATAGGATCACACCACCATAACGGCAGAAAGTGAAGAGAAACTAAGAAATCTCTTAATGAAAGTGAAATTGAAGAGTGAAAATTTTGGTTTCAACCTGAATATTCAGTGACTGAAGTTCATGGCATCTGGTCCCAACTCTTCATGACAAAGAGGTGGGGAAACTGTGGAAACCATGACAGGCTTTGCATTCTTGGACTTCAAAATCACTGTAGATGGTGATTGTGGCCATAAAAGCTAGACAAATATAGACAGCATTTTAAAAAGCAGAGACATCATGTCCATCTAGTCAAAGCTATGGTTTTTCCAGTAGTTACATATGGATGTGAGATTTGGACCTTAAACTTGAATACCGAAGAACTGATATTGTGATCGATTGTATTGGAAAAGACGATTGAGATTTGCACTGCATGTAGAAGGAACGAGTGAATCCTAAAAGAACTTGGTCATGAGTATTCGGAGAAATGCTGAAGCTGAATCTTCAGTATTTTGGCCACTTGACGTGAAGAAAGACACTGTAAAACACTCTGATACTGGGAAAGACTGACAAAAGAAGGAGAATTGGACGACAGAAATTGAGAAGTTTGGATGGCATCCTCATTTTCCAAATAACAGCAAGAGAGATATTGCATCACCACTTGATGGAGATGTGTTTGAGCAAGCTCTGGGAGTTTTAGATGAACAGGTAAGCCTGGCATGCTTCAGTTGATGGGGTCATAAAGTGTAGGGTGAATGAGGGACAGAAATAACTTGAACTGAATGGTGGTGGGCTGTTTACATCAAGGGATCCTAGGACAGTGATGTTCCTGAGAGCAGTTCAGAGCCTTCAGCTTTTCAGTCTTAGGGAGAACGGAATAAATGTCATCACAAAGATGTCCCGCTTCTTGAGCCAAAAATTCTGACATAAATTCCTCTCTTTCTCTGGGATCTCATCCTTGGCTGTGGATGGCAGAGAGGCAAAATGTCTCTCTGCACTTGAGGGATGGTTCTGAAACTCTCACTGGAGGACAATCTCTGATTTTTTTGTGGTAATCCTGAGTGAAATGTGCACCATGAGACTCTCTATCACAGCCTTATGAGGGCAAGAGAAAGAGAACCTTGGCATTTAGCAAGTTAGGGAGGCCTGTCCTGGAATCATGCTCTCTTGGAACATTTGGGAGAGGAATGCCACTTTCTGAACAATAGAGTCATGAGTTGTGGGCCCAGGGCAGGCAGGCTCTCCAGGGTGTGATCTGTGTGGGGGTTCTGTTCATGTGTGTGTAGAAGTAAACTTTGGTGTTGACAAAAAAGGAAGCCACCTGACCTTTTGGACTTCACTTTCAGTGACTTGTTTCAGCAGAGGTCCTTTGGATCCATATGTACCTTCTTGATGATATTGCTTCAGACACAGTCCTGTCACATTCTCTTTGGCATTTTGGAGGCCTCGATTTGGACTTTCCCTGCTACAGGGAGACAAACATAGGGGGAGGGGGAAGTGAAAACCTCTCCAAACAGACTATTACACAATTAGGAGGCACAGGTGCACCTCTCTCAGAAGGTCTTGGGCCTGAGTGGGTACTGAGCCTGCCATAAGAGCATGGCATTGACACACAATGATTTTGAGAGAGCTTGTTGAATTGGGGTGCTCAAAGTCAGTGCTGTCCAAAGCTCCATGCTATTTCTGGTTTGGTTGCTTTAATGAAAGTGCATGGAATGAAATCATGCCAGTGTGACTGGCACTGTGAATCAGTCAGTGTGATGGAGGAATACAGACTAGTACCACTCATTCAGTTGTCCACCATGAATGGACACACAACAAAAGAGCCCACACAACACTATGAATGTCAGTCCTCCTCATGAGCAAATCCCAACACTTTGTAACCTTCCAGAATAAACAATATAGATAGAAGAGGACACTAACTTGATTAACAAGTAAATGGAAGAAAACCACCAGAGAAAATGAGAGGTGCTTATCCAAGTCCATTATCCTGAATAAGCAAAGGTATGGTTCTGCATCTGTGAAAATTTCCTTTTAGTATTGGGTGTATCTGTGTCTCTGTGCAATCACTGTTCCAACACTGCATGAAAACTGTCAGAACTGGCCTGGCTGGCAGATTGAAGCCAGGCAATCAAGCCTGAGGATATCAGAGTGGCAGGAAGAGAGCACTCAGGGCCATTCAAGGAGATGCAAAGCAGCCAAGAAACAGAATGGCCCAGATTACAAAGCAAAGTGATGGGGTATGCAGAACCCCTACAAAGAGCTTTCTGTCTTTCTCAAATGAAGCAGTGTTCTTTCAGCCACAGGACCAGGCACATCGTTTTTTATGTAAGGTTTGGGAGCCTGATGGCTCTGTAGCTAAAGGTGATGCTGCTTCCTGAGTAGAATTGCCCAAGAAAGGCAATGCCAACGAAGCTCAAGCTACCACTCAGTTACACTCAACTCGCACATGAGTAAAATAATGCTGAAAATTCTCCAACCAGACTTCAGCAATACGTGAATCATGGACTTCCAGATGTTTAAGCTGGCTTTACAGAAGGCAGAGGAACTAGAGATCTGATTGCCAACATTCTCTGTATCATCGCAAAAGCAAGACAGTTCCAGAAAAACATCTATTTCTGCTTCATGGACTATGCCAAATATTTTGACTGTGTGGATCACAATAAACTGAGGAAAATACTGAAAAAGATGGGAATACCAGACCAGCTGACTTACGTCCTGAAAAATCTTCATGCAGGTCAGAAAGCATCAGTGAAATCTGAACGTTGAAAAACAGACTGTTTCCAAATAGGAAAAGGAGTACGTCAGATTATATATTGTCACCCTGCTCATTTAACTTATGTGCAGAATACATCATGAGAAACACTGGGCTGGATGAAGCACAAGCTGGAGACAAGATTGCCGAGAGAAATATCAATCACCTCAGATATGAAGATCATTCCACCCTTATCGCTGAAAGTGAAAAATAACTAAAGAGCCTCTTGATGAAAGTGAAAGAGGAGAGTGAAAATGCTGGCTTAAAGTTCATCACTCAGAAAACTAAGATCATGGCGTCTGGTCTCATCGCTTCATGACAAATAAATGGGGAAAAAATCGAAAAAGTGGCTGCCTTTATTTGTTTGATCTCCAAAATCACGCAGATGGTGACTGCAGCCATGAAATTAAGAGACACATCCTCCTCAGAAGGAAACTTATGACCAATGTAGACAGCAGAGTAAAGAGCAGAGACATTACTTTATCAACAAAGGTCCATCTTATGAAGGCTATGGTTTCTCCACTAGACATGCATGAATGTGAGATTTGGACTATAAAAAAAAAAAAAGATACTGAGCCCTGAAGCACTGATGCTCTCCAACTGTGGTGTTGAAGAAGACTCTTGAGAATCCTCTGGACTTCAAGGAGTTTCAAACAGTACATCCTCAAAGAGAGCAGTCCTAAGTGTTCTTTGTAAGGACCATTGTTGAAGCTGAAACTCCAGTAATTTGGCCACTTTATGTGAAGAACTGACTCACTGGAGAAGACCCTGGTGTTGGGAAAGATTGAAGGCAAGAGGAGAATGGGATGACAGAGGATGAGATGGCTTGATGGCATTATCGACACAATAGAGATCAGTTTGAGCACACTCCTGTAGTTGATGATATACAGGGAGGTATGGCATACTGAAGGCCATGGGCTCATGAATAGTAAGACACAACTGAGCGCCTGAACTGAACTGAACCTGCAGAATTTGCCAGTTTCCAACATCACTCAAGTCTTCGCAAAATTTTAAGCATCAGTGCTTTGTAGTGGATGGCTTAGGATGATCCTCCTGCTGCTCCCAGACACAAAGGGCTAAGGTGATAGGGTTAGCTGGCATGTGTTCTCACTTGGAGGCAGGAAGAAAACAGAACTACTTTGAAAGGGCCCCTCTACAGTAAATGAGCTGACTTCAATGCCCCTGGCACTGATGAGTCATGTCCCTTAGCGGGATGCTGACTTTGATATCCCTTAATTAGAGCTTCTTCATCTGTAATTCTCTTTATATAGAGAGAATTCCATCTCTAAATAGGGAATTCTCTGTAGGTCGCATATTGGCGTAAGTGCAAAATGTTTCTACGTGAAGCACAGAACTTAGTGTTTCAAATATGAATGTATGCATGTAAATTCCACGTATGAAATATGGAATTCTCTATATTGCATATGTGAATTTCTCAACCCTCAATTTCCACAATGAAAATGGAGATCTCACTTGATCTTAGCCAAAAGGGTGCACAGTTTCATTTTCAGTTGTTTGTGAATCCATTTGGTAAGCGATAACACATTTGTTTACCAAACCTGGAAAGGAATGGCTGATGCAATTTGCAGTGGCAGAGTGAATTTTTATCTCCTTTTATAAGCTGCATATTACAGCTGTGAATCTTCCCCTCTCCGCATTGCCTACAGCTGTGCACTAACTAAGGCATCGCACAGAAAGGTAGATTTCATCCTGTCACCTGTATAGTACCTAAAACCATAGGAATGACATTACCAAGAATGTTCCCAAAATTTAGAGCACATTAAACAAGAGTAATGGTTCTAATGGTGGGAATCACTCTCTCTCTCTCACACACACACACACATAATGATCTCCTAATTAAGTAACAAATCTTACTGGTTGTAGTTCAGACAAGAACCCTCCCAAATCAGGCAGCACATGTTACTACAAATTAGCATCTGGATAACTAATATAATTTTACACCTCTTCATTAAGCTAATTACTGAACAGTGCTGAATGTCATCAGAACACAATACTTAACAACGTGCATAGCTAACATTGTATATCTTCAATTGTGTCTCAATAACTAGTCAGTTAATAGACATTTTAGGAAGGACAAATAATGTTGGCTTGGAGATTTTAGGGAGGATTTCCCTCATTTGAAATAATCATTTAAATGTCAAAGTTGAAGTATAGCTCTTATTTCATCCCAGTAGTTGACAAACGTGGTACTGAGAGCCCTTCTAGCTAAATTTTAACTTCTGTGGATACATTACTCAATCTCTAGTTAATCCCTTTACCCGAAAATCGGCTCAAACATTTTAAGTAGGGACTGATCAAGTACCTACAGGCCATTGCATACACACAGAGGAACTCCTGTTCTATCAAATTTTCTAATTCACGTCACAAATCAGTAAGTCCAGCAAGAAACCCCGAGAGCTAAGTGTGTCAAATACGACCACTGGGAAAACAGCACTATAGGAATTACAAGGCTAAAACCCAGTGCTGCTAGGCGAATAGGGAATTTTTACTGAGAATAGAGTTTGGATATTCATCATATCCAGTCTTTTCTTTCATAATGTGGTCCATTTCAGACTGGTACAAGTTCAGTTCAGTTCAGTTCAGTTCAGTCGCTCAGTCGTGTCCGACTCTCCGCGACCCCATGAATCACAGCACGCCAGGCCTCCCTGTCCATCACCAACTCCCGGAGTTCACTCAAACTCATGTCCACAGAGTCGGTGATGCCATCCAGCCATCTCATTCTCCGTCGTCCCCTTCTCCTCCCGCCCCCAACCTTTCCCAGCATCAGAGTCTTTTCCAGTGAGTCAACTCGTCGCATGAGGTGGCCAAAGTATTGCAGTTTCAGCTTTAGCATCAGTCCCTCCAATGAACATCCAGGATTGATCTCCTCCAGAATGGACTGGTTGGATCTCCTTGCAGTATAAGGGACTCTCAAGAGTCTTCTCCAACACCACAGTTCAAAAGCATCGATTCTTCGGCGGTCAGCCTTCTTCACAGTCCAACTCTCACATCCATACATGACCACGGGAAAAACCATTGCCTTGACTAGACGGACCTTGGTTGGCAAAGTAATGTCTCTGCTTTTTAATATACTATCAAGGTTGGTCATAACTTTCCTTCCAAGGAGCAAGCGTCTTTTAATTTTATGGCTGCAATCAGCATCTGCAGTGATTTTGGAGCCCAAAAAAATAAAGTCTGACACTGTTTCCACTGTTTTTCCATCTATTTCCCATGAAGTGATGGGACCAGATGCAAGTACTGCATACATTCAGTTTAATGCAGAAGGCAATTCACTTTTTTGAATAAGAGGGAACAAAATAACACCCCAAGAGATGTGGAATCATGGCCTCAACTTGACAATGTAGGCTTTTTCAGTCTGGGTTTTAAGTATACTGAGCATGTCTAGAAGAAGGTCAGCATTCTAGATCCCACCAAGGACTTATTTAAATGACAGAAACTGGGAAACTCTCTTATAATAATATAAAAGAAACTTCTAAAAGATAGTTCTTTTTTCTAAAAAAAACTTCTTAACTCCTAGATATTTCTACGTAATAGACCAATAATTGTCTCCAATTTAGCATATCTTGCCTTACTCCTAAACCTGCTTTAGTATTTTTCTCAAAAAAATGGGAACTCAGTTCCAATTGTTAAAAAAAAAAAAATGGCACAGTCATCATTGACTTTCTTCCTTCACAGGCCACATTTCAGGCTTTGGCAAATCTAGCATTTGAACACTTCTCATCTTCTTCACTTATACTGAAGGTTTCAAGTCATCATTACTGCTAGCCTTCTTTATTTATTGTTGTTCCGTCATTAAGTCATGTCTGACTCTTTGTGATTCCATGGACTGCAGCACACCAGGCTTCCCTGTCCATCACCATCTCCCAAAGCTTGCTCAAAATCATGTCCATCCTATCGGTGATACCATCCACCCATCTCATCCTCTGTCATCCCCTTCTCCTCCTGCCTTCAATTTTTCCCAACATCAGGGTCTTTTCCAATGAGTTGGCTCTTTGCTTCAGGTGGTCAAAGTATTAGAGCTTAAGTTATAAGTCCTTTTAATGAAATTTTAGGACTGATTTCCTTTAGGATTTGCTGGTTTGATCTCCTTGCAGTCCAAGTATCTCTCAAGCATCTACTCAACCAGCAGAATTTGAAAGCCTCAGTTCTGTCACTCTATCCTGTCAATTCATTTTATTCCACTCTTAGTACCCCTCAGTGATTTTCTGTATCATTTTGAGTAAAAATAAAAGTCTTTGCAGTTAAAAGAAAAAAAGAAGAGAAAAAGAAAACAATGAAAATCTCTTTATTTCATATGAAAATCTGTATGCATATTTTTCTACATGAAAATGGGAATTAAATCTATTTCACCTATACATTCAGTTCAGTTCAGTTCAGTCGCTCAGTCGTGTCCGTCTCTAAGCGACCCCATGAACCACAGCACTCCTATACATAACTGGATGCTAAATTTCCTACATGACATCTGGAATTTTCTGTATGTCACTTGTTAAATGCTAGCCATTGATTTTAGTATACAAAATAAGGAATTTTGATTCTTTCACATATGCCAATCTGGGCACAGATTTTCTTCCTTTAAATATGTAATTCTCTATATTTCACACTTAAAAACCCAATCGCAGTTGGACTCCATTAAAAAATGAATTACCTATATTCCATTTAGCAAAATATGGGCCCAAATTCCAATTGTCTGTATTTCACAAATGAAAATCTCACTCTGATTTTCCTACATGAAATATGGATTTCTATAATTTCCGTATTTGAAACTCTAGGCATGGTGCTTTTTTCCATGAAGTATGAAATCATTTGATATCATATCACCTATACAGTTGCCAGATTTCCTACTAGAAATATGGAATTATTTATTTCACATAGGCAAAGCAATGCCTATATTCCTATTTGAAATATCGATTCTCTACAATTTACGTATGAATATTTGGTGAAGATTTTTTTTTCCTACATTACATATAGAATTTTCTACACTTCACAGCTAAAAGTCAG
Source organism: Moschus berezovskii (assembly GCF_049115385.1). NCBI lineage: Eukaryota > Metazoa > Chordata > Mammalia > Artiodactyla > Moschidae > Moschus > Moschus berezovskii. The sequence continues at coordinate 60,367,988 of NC_142489.1, forward strand.
GATAGTTATTTTTCCTACAGGGAATGAGGAGTTCTTTTTCTTGAACAAGAACATCTGGGTGCAGATTTTCCTACATGAAAAATGGAAGTCTCTGCTTTTCAATTCTTTACCATCTATGCCACTAGGGAACTTGAATGGTTTTAGGAAGACTTGCAATCTCTTTCTAAAATTAACCCCGAGAAAGGATGTCCATTTCATTATAGGTTCTGGAATGTGAAAACAGAGAATCAGAAGATACCTGGTGCCATGTGCATGTTTGGCCTTGGTGTATGAAATGAGGTGGGACAAAGACTAGCAATGTTTTGGCAAATAGGATGAAAATGAAAATAGTGACAGACAGTTTTCTTCGGTTCCAAAATATCTGGGGACAGTGACTATATCCACGAAAATAAAAGACCCCTGCTCCTGGGGAGAAAAGCTATGATAAGCCTAGACATAGACAAAATGTAATGAAAAGGAGAGACATTTCTTTGGCAATAAAGGTCCATATAGTCAGAGCTATGCTTTTACCAGTAGACATGTATGGATGTGCTAGTTTCACTATAAGGAAGGCTGATTGCTGAAGAATTGAGTCTTTGCAACTGTGTGCGAAAGATGGCTCTGGAAAGATCCTTGTCCAGTAAGGATATCAACCCTACAAATCCTAAAGGAAACTAACCCTAAATATCCACTGGAAAGACTGAGGTTGAAGCTGAAATTACAATATTTTGGCTACACTGGTGTGAATAAATAATACATGGGAAAAGATTGAGGTTCTGCCTTGTCACTGAAAAAAAACAATTATTATCGGCTCTGATATGGGTAGATGGAGTATAGGAGGAGAAGGGAACGACAGAGGTTGTGATCGTTGGACAGCATCACTTGACTCCATGAACATGAGTCTTAGAAAAATATTGGAGACAGTAAGAATAGGGATATTTGGAGTGCTGCTGTCCACAGTCTTGCAAACAGTTGGACATGACTGAGTGAGAGAATATCACCAACAACTGTATTTCACATATATCAATCGGGATGAGATTTTCGACCTTGAAACATGGAATTCTCTATATGTCCATAGAAAAATTAGATATTCCTGCTTTCTCTACTTCTTTAATGAATGCCTTGGTACAGAACTTACCTCCTAAACTATGACAGATTGAATATATCATGCACCAAAATCTGAATTAAAATATTTTGACATGGAATATGGACATGAAAAATGACATGGAACATTTGATATTTCAAATATGAAGATCTATGGATAAATTTTCATATGTGAAATAACATGTGAGACACTTGCTCCTTGGAAGGAAAGTTATGACCAACCTTGATAGTATATTAAAAAGCAGAGACATTGCTTTGCCAAACAAGGTCCGTCTAGTCAAGGCAATGGTTTTTCCCGTGGTCATGTATGGATGTGAGAGTTGGACTGTAAAGAAAGCTGATCACCGAAGAATCGATGCTTTTGAACTGTGGTGTTGGAGAAGACTCTTGAGAGTCCCTTATACTGCAAGGAGATCCAACCAGTCCATTCTAAAGGAGATCGATCCTGGATGTTCATTGGAATGACTGATGCTAAAGCTGAAACTGCAATACTTTGGCCACCTCATGCGACGAGTTGACTCACTGGAAAAGACTCTGATGCTGGGAAAGGTTGGGGGCGGGAGGAGAAGGGGATGACGGAGAATGAGATGGCTGGATGGCATCACCGACTCTGTGGACATGAGTTTGAGTGAACTCCGGGAGTTGGTGATGGACAGGGAAGCCTGGCGTGCTGTGATTCATGGGGTCGCGGAGAGTCGGACACGACTGAGCGACTGAACTGAACTGACTGATGGATGCATTACCAAATTTTCTGTTTCATATGCTGAAATTACACTAGATACTGCTACATGAAAGATAAAATTCTCAGTGTCACATAAGAACCACTACGTGCAGGTTTTAGGACAGAACTATCAAAGCCTCTAAAATTCACAAATGAAAATCTGGGGACAGATTTTTCAATTAAAACTAGGGAATTTTCTGTATATTATATGAAAGTATGGACACAGAATTTTCTGCATGAAATAGGAAATCTTGATGCAATTTGCAGATTTCTCATTTGAAAATCTGTGTGCCGCTTTTTTATGAAATACAGATTGCTCTGCATTTCACATTTGAAAAATGGCATCGTTTTGCTACAAAAAAATATGGAATCTTCTATTTCATTTAAGACAATGTGATTTTCATGTTTGAGCAATAAAATTCTGTGTATTTCACCGAAACAATCTTCTGACAAGAAATACGGAATCTGGTATACTTCACATCTGAAAATCTGAGGACAGATTTGCTCATGTGAATTACAAAGCCTCTATTATTCACATTTGAAAAGCTGTGTCAAATTTTTCTCACATAAAATACAGAATTGTCCATGATTCAGAAGAGCTGACTCATTTGCAAGGAACATAATGGTGGGAAAGATTGAAGGCAGGAGAAGGGGGCGACAGAAAATGAGATGGCTAGATGGCATGATGGTTTAAATGGACATGAGTCTGGTTAAACTCTGAGAGTTGGTGATGGACAGAGAGGCCTGGCATGCTGTTGTCCATGGGGTCGCTAAGAGTCAGACACAACTAAGCAAATGAACTGAACTGATGATTCAAAAATTAAGATCTTGGACGAGCAAAAAAATATAGAATCAACTTATTTCTCATCTGACTGATACCTGATTTCCCTATTTACATTTATAATTCTCTGTATTGCATTGATGAAAGTCCATGTGAAATTTTCCCAAAATGAAATACGAAATAAACTCTATGTGTCACATGAAAGTCTGGGTGCAAATATTTCTACAGGGAAATGTGTACATCTCTATAGTAACATGTAAATTTTTAGATTTTGGATTCCCCACATGGCCAGTGGAAATCTGTATATTTCACATGTAAAAATTTTGATGCCATTTTCCTGCATGAAATACGGAATGATCCCTGTTTCTTGTTGCAAAAACCTGGGCAAAATCTTTCACACACGAAAATGGAATCTCAGCAAATAATTCATGAAAATATGGGTGTAGATAGTCTCATGTGCATTTTGGAATCCTCTAAATTTCACTTATAAAACCAAGGCACTTACTTTCTGACATGAAATATGGTAGTCTTTATATTTTTTATTTCACTATTTAGGTGTAACTATTTCAAGCTGATATATGGAATTCTCTGTATATCACTATTTAGATCTGCTAGCAGATGTACCTGCAAGCAATATGGAATTCGCTATATTTCACATATTACAATGATGACGTTTAAACATGAAATAAGGATTTTTGTTCATTTCACATAAAAAACCAGGGTGCAGATTTTCTGACAAGACATATGATCCGTATATAGTTCAGATGTTTTAATTTGATCTGGGTTCCTCTGCCTTTTCTAAAACCAGCTTGAAAAGACAAAGGAATGAGAGATCAAATTGCTAACATCTACTGGATCATTGGAAGAGCAAGAGAGTTCCAGAAAGACATCTATTTCTGCTTTATTGACTATGCCAAAGCCTTTGAGTGTGTGGATTACAATAAACTGTGGAAAATTCTGAAAGAAATGGGAATACTAGACCACCTAACCTGTTTTTCAGAAACCTATATGTAGTTCAGGAAGCAACAGTTAGAGCTGGACATGGAACAACAGAGTGGTTCCAAATAGAAAAAGGAATACATCAGGGTTGTATATTGTCACCCTGCTTATTTAACTTATATGCAGAATACATCGTGAGAAACTCTGGGCAGGAAGAAGCAAAAGTTAGATTCAAACTGGTGGAAGAAGTATCAATAACCAGATATATGTTGATGACACCACCCTTATTGCAGAGAGTAAAGAGGAACTGAAAAGCCTCTTGTTGAAAATGAAAGAGGAGAGTGAAAAAGTTGGCTTACAGCTCAACCTTCAGAAAACTAAGATCGTGGAATCTGGTCCCATCACTTCATGGAAATAAATGGAGAAACAGTGGAAACAGCATCAGACTTTACTTTGAGGGGCTCCAAAATCACTGAAGATGGTGATTGCGGACATGAAATTAAAAGACGCTTGCTCCTTGGAGGGAAAATTATGACCAACCTAGGTAGCACATTAAAAAGCAGAGACATTACATTGCCAACAGAGGTCCCTCTAGTTAAGGCTATGGTTTTTCCAGTGGTCCTGAATGGATGAGAGATCTGGACTGTGAAAAAGGCTGAATGCTGAAGAATTGATGCTTTTGAACTGTTGTTTTGGAGAAGGGTCTTGAGAGTCCCTTCGACTGCAAGGAAATGCAACCAGTCTATCCTAAAGAGATCAGTGCTGGGTATTCATTGGAAGGACTAAAGTTGAAGCTGAAACTCCAATATTTTGCCACTTCATGCGAAGAGCTGACTCATTGGAAAAAACCCTGATTGTGGGAGGGATTGAGGGAAGGAGGAGAAGGGGATGACAGAGAATGAGATGGCTGGATGGTATCATTGACTTAATCGACATGAGTTTGGGTAAACTCCGGGAGCTGGTGATTCACAGGAAGGCCTGAGGTGATGTGTTTCACAGGGTCACAAAGAGTTGGACACGACTGAGCGACTGAACTGATAGTTGATTTGAGAACTGAATGCCTTAATAAATATCAGATTTTCTTGTACCTACAGCCATCATGGGAATGTAATTCAACATATCAATATAACCGGTTAAAGATTTTTGTAAAACCTAAATTCCTGTGAATGAAGAACTATTGTTTTTGAAATAAATAATAAAGGGGATTTAAAAGAGCACACAGATTGCCATTCATCCATAACAGATAGGTAAAAGACATTGTGTGACAAATACAATGAACATTTCAAAGAAGTAATGCAATAGAATTAAATACAACAAATTAAAAACACTAGAATATATAAAATGCAAAAGTACTAGACAGAGTTGATTGTTACTGGTTCTGTCCCACCTCTTTTATTGTAATTTTTCTTTGGGGGAAAAGTTTTCAATCTTTAGACATGCACATATGCAGCAAAATATAATGTACAGTCACTTTAATTTTTACTGCTAAGTCACTTCAGTCGCGTCCGACTCTGTGCGACCCCATAGACGGAAGCCCACCAGGCTCACCCGTCCCTGGGATTCTCCAGGCAAGAACACTGGAGTGGGTTGCCATTTCCTTCTCTGTTTTCTTAATAAGTGTGTTATGAATTTAGATATAGTTTTCTGAAATTTGCATTGCATTTCTCATTAAGGTGCAGACATTTTCAGCTCTACTTTTGACTTCCAAGATAATGTGAGATTCGTTAAGAATAATGATGTTTAAAAAAGTTTATTATACTTTTAAAACTTAAATCTTTTTGGAGTATACTTGCTTTATATTATTTGGTTAGTTTCTCCCCTAAAGCAAAATTAGGGAATGCTCCAGTCCTTCGGGTCATGAACACTAGTAAACGAGATAATGACTAAACAACATCCACACATCTATCTCCATGTTTTTGACTTCTTTCTAAATCTGATCACCACAGTGCCTTAAGCATATTTCCCTGTGCTGTACATATAGATCAAAAGTATATATACTTCTGTTGTAATCTCCCAGTTGCTACCATCACCAGGCATTACATCCTTGATAACCGTATATTTCTTCTCCATTGCTGTGTCCCTATCTATTCTTCTCATAGAGAATCATCTATTCCAGTTTTACCTAGATCCCATATATTTGTGTAAATATGTGATATTTCTTTTCCTCTTTTGCCTTAGCTTTATTGTATCTGACACTGTCTCTGCCCTTCTACATCTATGCAATTTACCTGATTTCATTCCATCTTGACTATGGTATGTATGTACCAACTCATTTTATCCATTCCTGTCTAGATGAATGGATATTTCTGTTGCTTCCATGTGCTGCTATTGAAAATATTGCTGCCATCAATATTGAGGTTGTGCATCTTTTGGAATTATTATTTTCCTCATGAAAATTATTGGCAATTATTGGGATTTCTTGAACATATGGTAGCTTCATTCGTATTTCTAAATGAACCCTGTTCTATTCTCAATTTTAATCGACCATTGTGCCTTCCTAGGAACAGAACAGGGTTGTTTTGTCTACTCCACACCCTCTCCAGAATTAGTTTTGTGTGGATTTTTTTTTTATATGAGTATTCAGACAAATGTAAGTTGATACCCTCACTGAAGACTTTATTTCACTAGCTCTTACAATTAGTGATGGTGAGCATCTTTTCCATTATTGTTGGGCATCTGTATGTCTTCTTAGGAGAAATGTCTATTTTATCATCTATTCATTTGTTACAATTCGGTTGTTTGTTTTGCTGTTATTGAGCCACATTAGAGGCTTCCATATTTTGGAGATTCTTCTGTTGTCATTATCTTCAGTTGCAAATGTTTTTCCCATAATGAGACTTCATTTTTGTCTTGATTATGGGTTGGCTGTGCAAAATGTTTAAGTATAATTAGGTCTCTTCATTTAAATTTGGTTCTATTTTCATTTCAAAGTAGGTAGGCAAAAAAAAAAAAATTGCTGCTGCATTTCATGTCACAATGTATTCTACCTATTCTTTCCTCAAATATTATTGATTTACAGTTTCTGGCCTTATATGTAGGTCTTTAATACATCTTCAATTTGTCTTTTTCTATGGTGCTAAGGACTCACTGGAAAAGACTCTGATGCTGGGAAAGGTTGGTGGGCAGGAGGAGAAGGGAACGACAGAGAATGAGATGCTGGATGGCATCACTAACTCAATGGACATGAGTTTGAGTGAACTCTGGGAGTTGGTGATGGACAGGGAGGCCTGGTGTGCTATGATTCATGGGGTCGCAGAGAGTAGGACATGACTGAGCAACTAAACTGAACTGAACTGAAGGAGTGACTGAACTGAACTGCACTGAAAGGAGTGACTTAAGTTGATCCACTGGAGGAGTGAGTGGCTAACCACCCCCTTTATACTTGCAACGGGACTTTCACGAACTATATAAAAAGGCAGCACGGTAAGACTCCAAAACATGATCACCCAGGATGGTAGGTGCCAAATATGCTGCTTGGGAGGAGCAGAGGGTAATAACTAATGTTTCCAGAAAGCAATAAATGGTTGCCCCAAAGTGGAAATAAACCTCATTGTTTATGTGTCTGGAGATGAAAGTAAAACGGAAAGCTATAAAGAACAGTAATTCAGGGCAACCTGGAATGTTAGATCCATGAACAATTTAAATTGAATGTGGTATAATAGGAGACGGCAATAGCCAACTCATTACAAAAAACCTGATTCCGGGGAAGATCGAAGGCAATAGGAGAAGGGGAAGAGAAGGATGAAATGATTGGATGGCATCACCTATGCAATGCATATGAACTCGGGAAAACTCCAAGAGGTGGTGAGGAACAGGAAGGACTGGCACGTTGCCATTCGTGGCATCCCAAAAAGTCAGACACAACTTGGTCACAGAAGAATAACCAGGTACTATTCTACGGTAATCTTTTACTTTTAGCTGTCCAGATTTTTCCAGCTTAACTTGTCAAATATATTATCTTCTTGCCATTGCATATTGCTGTCTTCTTTGTCATAGATTAGGTGATCATTTGGGAAAGAGATTATCTTAGTGTTTACTATCTGTTCCATTGGCTTTAATCCCAGTATTGTGCCAATCGCCTGCCAGGTGGAAAACTATAGGTTTTTGTATAGACTGAAGTGAGGAAACCTGAGTCCTGCAGATCAGTTTTTCTTTCTTCAGTTTGCATGGTTATTCAAAGTCTTTGTATTTCCATCAAGTTGTAAAGACTTTTTGTTGTTGTTGTTCTATTTCTGTGAAAAATATCATTGGTAATTTTATAGGGATGACATTTAATCTGTAACCTCGTTTTTATAGTGTAGCTAGTTTCACATATTGATTTTTATAGTCCAAATAATAGTATATCTCTCATTCCATTTGTGTCATCTATGATTTGTCTCATCCATACCTTACTCTTCTCTGGCCACAAGTCTTTTCTCTGGTTAGGCAGGTTCATTCTCAAGGATTTTATTTTTCTTGTTACAAAGGTGAATAATATTGTTTCCTTAATTTTTGTTTTCTGTTTTCTCTTGTTATTTCTAGGAATGCAGGTGATTTTCTCCTGTTTATTTCTTTATCCAACCACTTCCGTATTAATTTTCTGGTGCAATCTTAGGAGTCTCTGAAATGTAACTTTTTTCAGCAAACAGTGACATTTTTACGTCCTGTTTATCAGTTTGCAGGTATTTTTTTTTTTTTCCCTTCACTGATTGCTGTAGCTAGGAGTCCCAAGATTATGTTGAATAACAGTGGTGAAAATGGCAAACTTTGTCTTTTTCACAACCTTAGGCAACATGCTTTCAGATTACACCTCTGAAAAACATAGTAGTGATGGGTTTGTTCATACACGGCCTTTATTAAGTTGAAGATGATCCTCTCTGTTCCCACTTCTTGTAGAGCTTTTATCACAAATGAGTCTTTAATTTTGTCAAAGGTGTTTTCTGCATTGTATCTTAGATGTGTTCAAGACCTCTACTTGGAAACGTTTACTATCTTTCATTGTTCTTTTCTTCTCTGGCCACCTGATGCAAAGTGTTGTCTCATTAGAGAATGCTCTGATACTGGGAATAATTGAAGATAAAAAGAGAAGTGTGTAACAGATGATGAGAGGGTTAGATAGCATCACAAACCCTATGTACATGAGTCTGAACAAATTCTGGGAAATAGGGAAGGTCAGACTGATGAGACACAGTCCATGGGGTGGCAAAGGGATGGGCATGAATAACTGACTGAACAACAATAGCAAAACATTCTTTCCTGTTATTGACAGTAGTAGATATCCGTGACTACTTCACTTTCTATTTCGCCATACCCTATCTATATCTCAGTTGCACTACTTTCACCACATACCATGCAAAGATTCAGCCATGTCTGTTGCTATTGCTGTCCCCCAAATGGACCAAAGTATATGTGATTTCTCAACTACACATGATCCAATGGTCTCCCAGCCATTCTCCAGCATCCATTTATGTTCCTCAGAAACTCTCTACCTTGCTATAGACAGAGAAAATTGCCACTCATTAGCGAAGCCATGCGATAGAAAGCAAGTTCTTGAGAATAAATACCCTTTCACGATTCTGTATTCCAACTTTGTCTCAGTCTTCACATTGTTCGCTTAAGTCTCATTTCTTAAATCACACTGAAGTTTCATTGTGTTCTGTTCTTCTCACTCTCACTGTGCAGACAATGTTCTTCCGTTTTCCTTGATTTTTCTTTTTAATTAATGTCTATGAGATTTTATTTTAAATTCCTCAGGAAACTATTTTTCAATGTACAAATCATTTTGAGATTTCAATTTTAGATTGACCTTTTTGATGAGCTTTGATAGACTGTCCTCTCCAAAAGGAATAAATTATGACAACCCACATCTATTTTAGCTTGTGATTCTACTCGCCTCTATTCAGGATTAAAGGATTGCATTTGAGTAATACAACCTGAATGGGTGTGCATCATAGTCACTGAGTTATGCCCAACTCTGCAAACTCAAGGACTGCAGCCCAACAAACTTGATTGCCCATGGACATTCCAGGCAAATATATTGGAGTGGATTGCCATTTCCTTCTCCAGGGCAACAAGAATACTGGAACTATTAAGAAATACATTTTTTCAGCTTATAAATCTTGCTAAATTCTGAATTTACAGAGAGGATTCACACCAAAGAAAAAGAGTATCTTGAATGCAAGTTAAAATCACCAACTTTTGCTGTCTATCAGACAATCAGGTTTAAAAAAAGCATTAGCATATCTGAAAAGCATATTTTTCAATTATTAATATGACTAAGGAATATTAAAAAAAAAGCAAAAAAGAAATCTCAGAGATCTATATCATGGTTAGTAAATAGAGGCATATAATGGCATTTCTCTTCAAGAGAAATTGAGACTAGAATATGAATCTTTCTCACTTTCTTTTTCTTGGTAAATGTTATTTGGCATTCCTGGTCATAGTTTTTCATCAGGATCCCTTCAATCAGGGTCCATTCTTGTTTTTCTAGTGAATTATTGTTGAGTGCTTTCAGGAAAAATGAAATGAAGGAAGCAAGATACAGCAGAGTGAAATAAATGCAATCTCAAGTAGGGGCGAAATCTCACTAGGTGCAGAATTTTATACATCAAATGTGTAATTGTGTATATTTTACATATGAACATTCTAGTGCAGATTTTCATCTTCATATATGGAATTCTCGTTATACCAGGTATGAAAATCTGAGTGAAATTCTTCTGACAACAAATGAAAATTTGCATATTTGGAATGTAAGGTTTCTTCAATATTCGCAAATAAATCAATGCAATACTCACATTAAAAAAATGAAAAATAAAAACCATATGATTATCTCAATAGATGCAGAGAAAGCCTTTGACAAAATTCAACATCCATTTATGATAAAAACCCTCCAGAAGGTGGGAATAGAAGGAACATTCCTAAACATAATAAAAGCTACATACGACAAACCCACAGCAAACATTACCCTCAATGGTGAAAAATTGAAAGTTTTCCCCCTAAAGTCAGGAATAAGACAAGGGTGCCCACTCTCACCACTACTATTCAACATACTTTTGGAAGTTTTGGTCACAGCAATCAGCGCAGAAAAAAAAAAAAAAAAAAAAACACATAAAAGGAATACAAATTGGAAAAGAAATAAAACTCTCACTGTCTGCAGATGACATGATCCTCTACACAGAAAACCCTAAAGACTTTACCAGAAAATCACTAAAAGTAATCAATGAATATAGTAAAGTTGAGGATATAAAATCAACACACAGAAATCTCTTGCATTCCTATACACTAATAATGAGAAAATAGAGAAGTTAAGGAGATAATTCCATTCACCAATGTAATGGAAAGAATAAAACACTTAGGAATGTATCTACCTAAAGAAACAAACAAAAAATAAACTATATATAGAAAACTATAAAACACTGGTGAAAGAAACCAGACAGGACACTAATAGATGGAGAAATATTTCCTGTTCAAAGATTGGAAGAATAAATATTGTGAAAATGAATATATTACCCAAAGTAATTTATAGTTTCAATGAAATCCTTATCAAACTACCAACAGTATTTTTCACAGAGCTAGAAAAAATAATTTCACAATTAGTATGGAAAAATAAAAAACCTCGAATAGCCAAAGTAATCTTGAGAAAGATGACTGGAACTGGGGGAATCAACAAGCTGGACTTCAGGCCCTACTACAAAGCCACAATCATCAGGACAGTTTGATACTTGTATAAAGACAGAAATATAGATCAATGGAACAAAATAGAAAGCCCAGAGAAAAATCTATGCACCTGTGACACCTATCTTTGACAAAGGAGGCAAGAATATTCAAAGGAGAAAAGACAATCTCCTTAACAAGTGATGCTTGGAATACTGGTCAACCACTTGTAAAAGAATGAAACTAGAACACTCCCTAACCCCATACACAAAAATAAACTCAAAATAGATTAAAGATATAAATGTAAGACCAGAAACTATAACACTCCAAGAGGAGAACATAGGCAAAACCCTCTCCGACATAAATCACATCAGGATCCTCCATGATCCACCTCCCAGAATATTGGAAATAAAACCAAAAATAAACAAATGGGACCTAATTAAACTTAAAAGCTTCTGCACAGCAAAGAAAACCATAAGCATGGTGAAAAGACAGCCTTCAGAATGGAAGAAAATAATAGCAAATGAAGCAACTGACAAAGAATTAATCTGAAACATATACAAGCATCTCCTGAACTCAATTTCAGAAAAATAAATGGCCCAATCAAAACATGGGCCAGAGAACTAAACAGAGATTTCTACAAAGAAGACATACAGATGGCTAACAAACACATGAAAAGATGCTCAACATCACTCAGAGAAATGCAGTACAAAACCACAATGACGTACCATTTCATGCCAGTCAGAATGGCTGCTGTTCAAAAGTCTACAAGTAAAAAATGCTGCAGAGGGTGTGGAGAAAAGGGAACCCTCTTACACTGTTGGTGGGAATGCAAACTAGTACAACCACTATGGAGAACAGTGTGGAGATTCCTTAAAAACTGGAAATAGAACTTCCATACGACCCAGCAATCCCACTGCTGGGCATATACACCGAGGAAACCAGAATTGAAAGAGACTCATGCACTCCAATGTTGATCGCAGCACTGTTTATTAAAGCCAGAACATGGAGGCAACCTGGATGTCCATCTGCAGACGAATGGATCAGAAAGCTATGGTACATATACACTATGAAATATTACTCAGCCATTAAATAGAATGCATTTGAATGAGTTCTAATGAAGTGGATGAAACTGGAGCCTATTATACAGAGCGAAGTAAGCCAGAATGTAAAATATCATTACAGTATACTAATGCATATACATGGAATTTAGAAAAATGATAATGATAACCCTGTACACAAGACAGCAAAAGAAACACAGATGTATAGAACAATCTTCTGGACTCTGTGGGAGAGGGCAATGGTGGCATGATTTGGGGGAATGACATTGAAACATGTGTATTATCATATGTGAAACGAATCGCAAATCCAGGTTTGATGCATGATACCGAATGCTCAGGGCTGGTGCACTGGGATGAACCAGAGGGATGGGAAGGGGAGGGATGAGGGAGGGAGGTTCAAGATGGGGAACACAGGCACACCAGGGGCAGATTCAAGGCAATATATGGCAAAACCAATACAATAATATAAAGTAAAAAAAAAAAATAATAATAATAATAAATTTTAAAAAATGTAGTGTATTCCAGATAGTCAGATTTTCACATGTGCAATAATGTAAAATCCATATTTCTCATTAGAAACTTAGTGCCAAGATGTTGGCTTATGAAATATACAAAATTCCACATAACATGTTGGTCTATCTGCCAGCAGATGTTCATATGTGAAATACAGACTATTCTTTAATTCATTATGGAAATTATGAGACTCCATTTTCAATATGAAGTGCAGATGCTTCCCAACTTCACTTAAGAAAATCTGTGATTGCATTGTCATATGTAATATTCAGGGAAAGCCATTTTTCATAACATTCTGCACCAGGATTTTCATCTGTGTAGCAGAGAGAATATCGTATTGCATACAGGAATTATTGAACTTAGATTAACATACATGAACTTAGAAAATTCCATGATCCAGGGACCACTAGTCACTCCCAAGTTTCCAAGTGTGAAATATAAGGATTCTACCTTTCATGTTGGAAAATCAGCACCAAGGTTTTCTTATGTGGACTGTAAAAAATTCTACATTTCATGATGGAACATTTTTACACAACATTCATCATACAGGAGAACCAGTTAGTTGTTTTTCTTATGTGAATATCAACATAAAATTTTGTGTGTAAACATACAGAAAAAATGTCATGCTATATGTAAAATACACAGAGTTGCATTTGGGATGACTGATTTTAGAGTTTTGCCTATGAAATATAAACATTTCCAAATTTCATCTAAATTTTTAATTTTTGCCTAAATTTTCATGTGTGAAATACCGAGAATGTTATAGGTCATGGAGGAAAAGAAAATCTAACCCACTTTTTAAATGTGAAAGAGTACTCCATTTTTCATGAAGGATAAGGTATGTCCAGATTCTCACATGTTAGTTACACACAAGGATGTTATATTTCTTGTTCAACAGAAATACTATGCCCAGGACTTAATATATTGAATTTATAAAATGTCATGTTTCAGTAGAGAATGTGTCCCCAGATTTTCTCATGCAAAACATAGAGAAGTCTTTATTTTTTATAAGGTAATTTGTGTCCAGGTTTTCTCAAACTGAACACAGAGATTTCCTTATTTCATGTAGGAAAATCAGAGTGCAGCTTTTCATGTGTCATGTTGAAGAGTCTGCATATTTCATGTAAGATAAAATGTGTTCAAAATTTCATATGTGAAATATACAGTATTCTATGTCTCAGGTAGTATGTCTGATACCCAGTTATTCATATTTAAAATGTATAGAATTCAATATTCCGTGTTAAAATTGCAGCTCAGTTGTTCATATACCAAGCACAGAAAATTCCAAATTTCTATAATTAAACGTTGTGTGCAGTTTTTCAAATGTGAAATAGTGTTTATTTCATAATTTATTAGAATAACATGCCCTCAACACTCAGATTACCAAATTAAAAATATAAGAAAGTCACACTTCAAGCTTGAAAATATGAAGTGATATTTTCATATACAAAATATCGAAGGTCCATAATATACATATAAATATCTTTGTGCAGTCCTGCTTATAAGCATTCAGACTTTCTAATTACATGTTTGAAAATGTATCCACATTTTCTCCTATTAAAAACAAAACAAAACACAAAACTGTATTTCAGGTCTCAACAATGAACCTATAATGCTACATGGGAAATTCACAGTTCATATGTCAGATGAAAAAAATCACCAGCCTTTCTTATTCCAAATATGCAAAGTTTCATGTGTTGTCAGAAAACATTCATTCAGATTTTCATATTTGATGTATCAAGAATTTCATAATGAAGATGAAAATCTTCACTAGTATGCTCATACATAAAATATACATAATTACACATGAGTTGGTGATGGACTGGGAGGCCTGTCGAGTTGTGATTCATGGAATCACAAAGAGTCAGACATGACTGAGCAACTGAACTGACCTGAACTGAACTGACACATTTGATGTCGAAATTCTACACACAGTGCAATTTTGCCTCCACTTGAGATTAGATTTATTTTCACTCTGCTGTGTCTTGTTTCCCTCATTCCATTTCTTCCAAAAATCCTCACCAATAATTCACTTGAAAAGCAAGTATGGACCGTGATTTAAGGGATCTTGATGAAAATTTATCACTAGGAATGCCAAATAACATTCACCAAGAAAAAGAAAGAGAGAAAGATTAATAATCTAGCCTCAATTTCTCTTGAAGAAAAATGCCATTCTTTGCCTCTATTTTCTATGATATAGATCTCTGATATTTCTTTTTGACTTTTATTAATATTCCTTAGCCATATTAATAATTGAAAATTATGCTTTTCAGAGAAGCTGATGATTTTTTCTATACCTGATTGTGGGATAGACAACAAAAATTGGTGATTTTAACTTGCAATCAAGTTACTTTTACTCTTTTTAGGGAATTAACTCTTCAAGTTCAGAATTTATTAAATTTTATACGTTAAAATTTTCATCTCTTATTTCCATTGTTCATGTTGTGCTGGAGAAGGAAATGCAACCCACTCCAATATCTTTCCTGGAAAAGCCCATGGATAGATGATCCTGTTGGGCTGCATTCCATGAGGTTGCAGAGTTGGGCATGACTCAGTGACTAAGTTGCACATCCATTCAGGTTGTATTATTCAAATACAGTCCTTTACTCCTGAATACAGGTGAGTAAATCACAAGCTGAAATAGATGTGTGTTGTCATAATTTATTCCTTTGGGAGAGGACAGTCTATCAAGGCACATCAATTAGGATAATCTAAAATTAAATCTCAAAATGATCTGTAAAGTGAAAAAAAGTTTCCAGAGGAATTTAAAATAACATCTCATAGACATTAATAAAAAAGGAAATCAAGGAAAACAGAAGAACAGTGTCTGCACAGACAGTGAGACTGAGAAGAAGAGAACACAGACTGAAACTTCAGTGTGACTGAAGAAATGAGACTTAAAAGTACAATGTGAAGACTGAGACAAAGTTAGAATACAGAATCCTGAAAGGGTATTTATTCTCAAGAACTTGCTTTCTATCGCATGGCTTCGCTAGTGAGAGACAATTTTCTCTGTCTATAGCAAGGTAGAGATTTCTGAGGACCATAAATGGATGCTGGAGAATGGTTAGGAGACCATTGAATCATGTGTAGTTGAGAAATCACATATACTTTGGTCCATTTGGGGGAGCACAATAGCAACAGACATGGCTGAATCTTTGCATGGTACGTGGTGAAAGTAGTGCAACTGAGATATAGATAGGGTATGGCGAGATAGAAAATGAAGTAGTCACAGATATCTACTACTGTCAATAACAGGAAAGAATGTTTTGCTATTGTTGTTCAGTCAGTTATTCATGCCCATCCCTTTGCCACCCCATGGACTGTGTCCCATCAGGCTGACCTTCCCTATGTCCCAGAATTTGTTCAGACTCATGTCCATAGCGTTTGTGATGTTATCTAATTCTCTCATCATCTGTTACCCACTTCTCTTTTTACCTTCAATTCCATCACTTCATGGGAAATAGATGGAAACTGCAGATGCTGATTGCAGCCATGAAACTGAAAGACACTTACTCCTTGGAAGGAAAGTTATGACCAACTTAGACAGTATATTACAAAGCACAGACATTACTTTGCCAACAAAGGTTCGTCTAGTCAAGGCTATGGTTTTTCCCATGGTCATGTATGGATGTGAAATTTGGACTGTGAAGAAACTGATCGCCAAAGAATTGATATTTTTGAACTATGGTGCTGGAGAAGATTCTTGAGAGTCCCTTGGACTGCAAGGAGATCCAACCAGTCCATTCTAAAGGAGATCAATCCTGGGTGTTCATTGGAAGGACTGATGTTGAAGCTGAAACTGCAATACTTTGGCCACCTCATGCGACGAGTTGACTCATTGGAAAAGACTCTGATGCTGGGAAAGGTTGGGGGTGGGAGGAGAAGGGGACGATGGGGAATGAGATGGCTGGATGGCATCACCGACTCTGTGGACATGAGTTTGAGTGAACTCTGGGAGTTGATGATGGACAGGGAGGCCTGGCGTGCTGTGATTCATGGGGTCGCAGAGTGTAGGACACGACTGAGCGACTGAACTGAACTGAACTGAACTGATTCCCAGTATCAGAGCACTCGTTACTGAGACAGCACTTTGCATCAAGTGGCCAGATGAGAAAAAAGCAATGAATGATAATAAACGTTTCCAAGGAGATGTGTTGAACACATCTAAGACACAGATGCAGAAAGCACCTTGGACAAAATTAAACACTTATTTATGAAAAACCCTGTGCAGGAAGTGGGAACAGAGAGGATCATCTTCATCTTAATAAAGGCCATGTATGGATAAACCTATCACTAAAATGCTTCTCATAGGTGAAAACTGAAAATATTTTGCCTAAGATCATGAGAAAGTTAAAGTTTGCCGCTCTCACCACTGTTACTCAAAATAATCTTGGTTCTGTTAGCTACAGCAATCAGTGAAGAAGAAGAAGAAAAAAAACATTACCAGTAAACTGAAAAATAAGAGGTAAAAGTGTCACTGTTTTTCGACACAATTTATTATGTCACAGAATCCTAAGATGGCACCAGAAAATTAACAACAATGACTTTAGGAAAGTTGTTGGATTAAAAAAATAAACAGGAAGATATCTCCTGCATTACTATAAATAACAAGAGAAAACCAAAAAAAAAAAAAAAATTAAGGAAATAATCTGATTCACCATTGTAACAGGAAAAATGAAATATTGGGCATAATCCTGCCTAAACTGAAAAAGGACTTTTGTGACAGAAATAATAAGGTATGGATGAGACAAATAAAAGATGATAAGCCCTTTGGAGAGGGTACAGAGAAAAGGGAACCCTTTTACCTTGTTGGTGGGAATGCAAACTTGTACATCCCCTGTGGAGAACAGGGTGGAGATTCCTTAAAAAACTGGAAAATAGCACTGCTATATGGCAGATCAATCCCACTGCTGGGGATACACACCGAGGAAACCAGAATTAAGAAAGTGATTTGTACCCCACTGTTCATTGCAGCACTGCTTACAACCACCAGGACATGGAAGCAACTGAGATAGCCACCGGCAGACAACTGGATAAGAAAACTCTGGTACATATACACAATGGAATACTCAGTTCAGTTCAGTTCAGTCACTCAGTCGTGTCCGACTCTCCGCAACCCCATGAATCACAGCACGCCAGGACTCTCTGTCCATCACCAACTCACGGAATTCACTCAAGGTCAATCTATTCAAGGCTATGGTTTTTCCCGTGGTCATGTATGGATGTGAGAATTGGACTGTGAAGAAAACTGATTGGCGAAGAAATGATGCTTTTGAACTGTGGTGTTGGAGAAGACTTTTGAGAGTCCCTTGTACTGAAAGGAGATTCAACCAGTCCATTCTAAATAAGATCAATCCTGGGTACATTGGAAGGACTGATGCTAAAGCTGAAACTGCAATACTTTGGCCACCTCATGCGACTAGTTGACTCACTGGAAAAAAAAAATGGAATATTACTCAGCTATTAAAAACAATGCATTTGAATCAGTTCTAATGAGGTGAATGAAACTAGAGCCTATTATACAGAGTGAATTAAGTCGGAGAGGAAAACAGCGATAGAGAATATTAACACAAATAGAATTTAGAAAAATGGTAACAATGAGCCTGTATTTGAGACTGCAAAATAGACACAGATGTAAAAAACAGACTTTTGGACTCTGTGGGAGCAGGCAAGGGTGGGATGATTTGAGAGAATAGCATTGAAATATGTATATTACCATACGTGTAATTGATCACAAGTCCAGGTTTGATGCATGAGACAGGGTGCTCAGGGCTGGTGTACTGGAATGACCCTGAGGGATGGGATGGAGAGGGAAGTGGGAGGGAGTTCAGGATGGGGAACACATGTACACCCATGGTTGATTCATGTCAATGTATGGCAAAAACCACTACAATATTGTCAAGTAATCAGCCTTCAATTAAAATAAATACTTTTTTTTTTAAAGGTGACAGAAATGAAATAAGAGATATACTATTTTGGGGGCTTTAAAAATCAATATGTGAAAATGGCTACACTATGAAAAGGAGTTTGCAAATTCAGTATCATCCCTATTAAATTACCAATGAAATTTTTCACAGAATAGAACAAAAAAAAAAAATCTTTACAACTTGATGGAAACACAAAGATTTGAATAACCATGCAAACTTGGGAAAGAGAAACTGAACTACAGGACTCAGGTTTCCTCACTTCAGTCTATACAAAAAACATATAGTTTTGAAAGTGCCATGCAATTAACACAATATTGGGATTAAAGCCAATGGAACAGATAGAAAACCCTAAAATAATCTCTTCCAATGATCACCTAATTTTTGACAAAGGAGGCAACAATATTCAATGGCAAGAAGATAATATATTTGACAAGTTAAAGTGGAAAATCTGGACAGCTAAAAGTATTAGAATACAGTTAGAACACGACCTGGTTATTCTTCTGTGGCCAAATCGTGTCTGACGTTTTAGGATGCCATGAACTGCAGCATGCCAGTCTTTCCTGTCCACCTCTTGGAGTTTGCCAGAGTTCATATCTATTGCATAGGTGATGCCATCCAATCATCTCATTTTTGTTTCCCCCTTCTCCTGCTGCCTTCAATCTTTCCCAGAACCAGGGTCTTTTTCAACGAGTTGGCTGTTGCCATCTCCTGTTATACCACATTCAATGCAAATTATTCATGGATCTAACATTCTAGGTTGCCCTGCAATACTGTTCTTCACAGCATTCCATTTTAATTTCATCTCCAGACATATAAACAATGAGGCTTATTTCCATTTGGTTGCAACCACTTGCTGCTTTCTGGAAACGTTAGTTATTAACCTCTGCTTCTCTCAAGTAGCATATTAGGCATCTACCATCATGGGAGACTCTTTTTTTGGTATCACACCTTGTTGCCTTTTTATACAGCTTATAGAGGTGCCATAGCAAGAATAATGGGGTGGTGTGCCATTGCCTGCTCCAGTGGATCACATTTAGTCACTCATTAGCACCATAGAATAAGACAAATTCAAGATGGATTAAAGACCTACTTATGAGGCCAGAAACTGTAAATCAATAATATTTGAGGAAAGCATAGGTAGAATACATTGTGACATGGAATGCAGCATCAACTTTTTTTTTTTTAAACACCTCCTTGGGAAATGAAAATAAAACCAAAAATATATAAAGAGACTTAACTAAACTTAAATATGTTGCAAAGGAAACCAATAAGCAAGACAGAAATGAAGTCTCATTATGGGAAAAACATTTGCAACTGAAGATAATGACAACAGAAGAATCTCTAAAATATGGAAGCAGCTCATGTGGCTCAATAACAGCCAAATGAACAACTCAAATGAAACAAATAAATAGGTGATGAAATAGACACTTCTCATAAGAAGATATACAGATGTCCAATAATATTTTTAAAAATGTTCAGCATCACTAACTGTGAGAGAAACGGAAATAAATTCTTCAATGGTGGTGTCAACTCACATATGTCTGAATAACCATTATCAAAATAAAAAAATCCACACAAAAAGTCCTAAGAGAGGGTTCTAAGTAAACAGAGCAATCCTGTACTGTTGTTAGGAATGCACATTGATAGATTACGATGGAGAAGAATATAGGGGATCGTTTAAAAATAAGAATGAAGCTACCATATGTTCAAGAAATCCAATAATTGTCAATAATTTTCATGAGGAAAATCATAATTCCAAAAGATGCACAACCTCAATATTGATGGCAGCTTTATTTGAAAAGCACGAAATGGAAGCAACAGAAATATCCATTCATCTAGAGAGGAATGGATAAAATGAGTTGGGACATACATACCATAGTCTTAAGATGGAATGAAATCAGGTAAATTTCATAGATGCAGAAGGACAGAGACAGTGTCAGATACAATAAAGCTAAGACAAAAGAGGAAAAGAAATATCAGATATTAACACAAATATATGGGATCTAGGTAAAACTGGAATAGATGATTCTCTATGAGAAGCATAGATAGGGACACAGCAATGGAGAAGAAATATACGGTTATCAAGGATGCAATGCCTGGTGGTAGCAGGAATTAGGAGATTACAACAGACACACATATACTTCTGATCTGTATGCACAGCACAGGGAAGTCTTAATGCACTGGGGTGACCAGATTTAGAAAGAAGTCAAAAACATGGAGATAGATGTATGGTTGCTGTTTAGTGACTATCTCGTTTACTAGACTTTATGACGTGAAGGACTGCAGCATTCTCTAATTTTGCTTTAGGGGAGAAACTAACAAAATAATGGAAAACAAGTATACTCCAAAAAAATTAAGTTTTACAAGCATATTAGCTTTTTTATAAACATCATTATTCTTAATGAATCTCACATTATCTTGGAAGTGAAAAGTAGAACTCTCAGTGTGCACACTTTAATGACAAATGCAATGCCAATATCGGAATACTACACCCAAATTCACAACACATTTATTTAGAAGACAACCATAAAAAATAAAAGTGACTATACATTATATTTTGCTGCACATGTGCATGTCTAAAGATTGAAAAATTTTCCCCAAAAGAAAAATTACCTTAAAAGAGTTGGGACAGAACCATGAACAATCTACTCTGTCTAGTTAACCCATGATATGTACTTGTGCATTTTATATATTATAGTGTTTTAATTTTTTTATTTAATTCTATTGTATTGTTCTTTAAAATATTCATTATATTTGTCACACAACGTCTTTTACATGTTACCATATGTTATGGATGAATGACAATATACGTGTTCTTTTAAATCTCCTTTACTTATTTATTTTAAAATGATAGTTCTTCGTTCACAGGAATTTAAGCTTTACAAAATCTTTAAATGGTTATATTGATATGTTGATTTACATTCCCATGATGGCTGTAGGTACAAGAAAATCTGAATTTTATTAAGGCATCCAGTTTAAAGGTATCTTTCTCCAATCAACTATCACTTGAGTTCAGTTCAGTTGCTTAGTGGTGTCCGACTCTTTGCGACCCCATGAATGGCAGCACGCCTGGCCTCCCTGTCAATCACCAACACCTGCAGTCCAACGAGTCGATGATCCCCTCCAACCATCTAATCCACCATCTAATCCTCTGTCGTCCCCTTCTCTTCCTGCTCTCAATCTTCCCCAGCATCAGGGTCTTTTCAAATGAGTCAGCTCTTCGCATCTGAAGGCCAAAGTACTGCAGTTTCAGCTTTAACATCAGTCCTTAAAATGCACAACCAGGACAGATCTCCTTTAGAATGGACTGGCTGGATTTCCTGGAAGTCCAAGGGACTCTCAATAATCTCCAACAACACAGTTCAAAAGAATCATTCTGCACTTGGCTTTCTTTATAGTCCAACTCTCAGATCCATGCACGATTACTGCAAAAAACATAGCCTTGACTAGGCAGACCTTTGTTGGCAAAGTCATTCTCTGCTTTTTAATATCATGTCTAGGTTGGTCATAACTTTCCTTCAAAAGAGTAAGCACCTTTTAATTTCATGGCTGCAATCACCTTCTGCAGTGATTTTGGAGCCCAGAAAACTAAAGTCAGCCTCTGTTTCCACTGTTTCCCCATCTATTTGCCATGAAGTGATGGGACCAGTATCTTAATGTTGTTCTTTAAGCCAAATTTTTATTCTCTTCTTTCACGTTCATTAAGAGGTTATTAATTCTTCTTCACTTTCTGCCATAAGGCTGGTGTCATCTGAATATCTTAGGTTATTGATATTTCTCCCTGCAATCTTGATTCCAGCTTGTGTTTCCTACAGACCAGTGTTTCTCATGATGTAATTTGCATTTAAGTTAAATAAGCAGGGTGAAATATACAGCTTTGATGTACTCCTTTTCCTATTTGGAAACAATCTGTTGTTCCATGTCCAGTTCTATATATTGCTTCCTGACCTTCATACAAGTTTCTCCATATGCAAGTCAGGTGGTCTGGTATTTTCATATTTTTTTAAAAAAAATTACACAGTTCATTGTGATCCACAATTCAAAGGCTTTGGCATAGTCAATAAAGCAGAAACAGATGATTTCCTGGATTTCTCTTCTTTTACCGAAAACCGAGTGGATGTTGGCCATTTGATCTCTAGTTCCTCTGCCTTTTCTAAATCCACCTTGAACATCTGGAAATTCATGTTTCCCATGTTATTGATTCATGGCTTGGAAAATTTTAAGGAACACTTTAGTAGAGTGTGAGATGAGTGCAATTGTATTGTAGTTCAGCATTTTCTGCCATTGCTTTTCTTTGAGATTGGAGTGAAATCTGATATTTCCCAGCCCTGTGTCCACTGCTGAGTTTTGAAAGTTTGCCAGCATATTGCATGCATCACTTTCACAGCATCATTTTTCAGGATTTTAAATAGTTCAAATGGAATTCCATCATCTCCAGTATCTTTGTTCATAATGATGCTTCCTAAGGCCCACTAGACTTCACTTTCCAGGATGTCTGATTCTAGGTGAGTAATTTCGTGATTATCTGGGTCATGAAGTGTTTTTTTTTTTTTTTTTTTTTTTTTGTACAGTCCTTCTGTGTATTCTTGCCATCTCTTCTTAATCTCTTCTGCTTCTGTTAGGTCCCTACCATTTCTGAATGTTTCTGCTGCTTTCCCAGATAACATACAATTACAGTAATAAGTCTTAGAGAATGCTGTTCTGGCATACTGTCTCGGGTCACACAGAGTTCCAGGCCCAGGGTACCACTTCCATTCAGATGCAGGCCAAGAGGAGTCACCCAGAGTCATGGCTCAGACACACACAAGTGGAGACATGCCCTGGCTTGGCTGGCACTGTGACTTTGGAGCGTGCCACTCCTGCCAGCCCACACGTCCCTCCACCCCATTGGTTTGCCTGTGCCCTCACCCATATTCCTCCTCCTGCTCCTGCTCCTTCTATCCTCCTGAACAACCAACCGTAAGAAGCAGTAGTAAGGATATGACTTTGCCCCAGGAGCTAGGAATGCCCTGGATGATTACACAAGCGACACTTTTCCTCTGATGGTTCTTCCACCTGAGTGGAAAGTAGGCCCTGCGGTAATTTTCACTCCCACAACTCAGCTCTACCTGCGGGAAAGCCAATGCCTCCACTGCACGAAGTTGGGGCATTGGGAGCCAATCCCTCGGGGCTCCACGGCTTGGGTGTACCTGGTCCTGCTCCTCTGGGTTCTCCTCACGCTCTTGAAAGTACAGCAGCTCCCGTTCCTCGCCAACAGACACCAACTTCACCTCCTCCATGATGTCTTCCACCAGTGGCTGGAGGTCTTGCCGGAACCCCACTATTTCTCCTTCCTGCAAAGTTTCTCCTTCCTCCACAGCCTCCATCCTGAAGAGGGTGACCACCTTGACTGGTGCCCCCTGACCCCCGCTCTCTGTAACGTCCCTGATGGCCCCACCGAGCCGGCAGGTCGCAGGGCCCATGTGGCCTGAAAACCAGTCTCATAAGTAAGAAAATTCAGGTTCCCTAAAACACTCCAGCCTTCCACTGGTCTTCCTTTCCTTGTTGCCCTTACCATGTACCAGGTTTGTGAAGGATGTGGGCCTGGAAGCACAGCAACTGGCTGACACAGCGGACCCACAGGCTTCAATCACTCCCCATCAATTAACTACTTGTGGACACTACAAGAAGGGAAGGTGAGACACACAGGAAGATCATTATGTCATCACCCATGCATAGTATGTTGGTGGGAAAGGCTTGGCTTCTACACCCTGACATTCCAAACAATTCAAGAGCCAATCAAATGGAATTTAAAGTCATTTCCTCAGGGGAACTCTGGTTGCAATAAGCCTGTGCCCATCTCTGATCAACACAGTTCAGTTCACTTCAGTCGCTCAGTTGTGTCCAACTCTCCGTGACCCCATGAATCACAGCACGCCAGGCCTCCCTGTCCATCACCAACTCCCGGAGTTCACTTAAACTCATGTCCACAGAGTCGGTGATGCCATCCAGCCATCTCATTCTCTGTCGTCCCCTTCTCCTCCCGCCAGCAAACTTTCCCAGTATCAGCGTCTCTTCCAGTGATTCAATTCGTCGCATGAGGTTTCCAAAGTATTGGAGTTTCAGCTTTAGCATCAGTCCTTCCAACGAACACCCAGGACTGATCTCCTTTAGAACGGACTGGTTGGATCTCCTTGCAGTCCAAGGGACTCTCAAGAGTCGTCT
Source organism: Moschus berezovskii (assembly GCF_049115385.1). Classification (NCBI taxonomy): domain Eukaryota; kingdom Metazoa; phylum Chordata; class Mammalia; order Artiodactyla; family Moschidae; genus Moschus; species Moschus berezovskii. Next base: position 60,392,852 of record NC_142489.1, read on the forward strand.
TCAAAACCACAGTTCAAAAGCATCAATTCTTCGGTGATTAGCTTTCTTCACAGTCCAACTCTCTCATCCATACATGACCACGGGAAAAACCATAGCCTTGACTAGATGAATCTTTGTTGATAAAGCAATGTCTCTGCTTATTAATATACTATCTAGGTTGGTCATTACTTTCCTTCCAAGGAGTAAGTGTCTTTTAATTTCCTGGTTGTAATCAGCATCTGCAGTGATTTTGGAGTCCAAAAATATAAAATCTGACAATGTTTCCATTGTTTTTCCATCTATTTCCCATGAAGTGATGGGACCAGATGCCAAGATCTTTGTTTTCTGAATGTTGAGCTTCAAGCCAACCTTTTCACTCTCCTCATTCGCTTTCATGAAGAGGCTTTTGAGTTCCTCTTCACTTTCTGCCATAAGGGTTGTGTCATCTGCATATCTGAAGTTGATATTTCTTCCAACAATCTTGATTCCAACTTGTGCTTCTTCCAGTTCAGCGTTCCTCATAATGTACTCTGCATGAATAAGCAAGGTGACAATATACAGCCTTGACGTACTCCTTTTCCTATTTGGAACCATTCTGTTGTTCCATGTCCAGTTCTGACTGTTGCTTCCTGACCTGCATACAGGTTTCTCAAGAGGCAGGTCAGGTGGCCTGGTATTCCTATCTCTTTCAGAATTTTCCACAATTTATTGTGATCCACAGAGTCAAAGGCTTTGGCATAGTCAATGAAGCAGAAATAGATGTTTTTTTGGAACTCTCTTGCTTTCTCCATGATCAAGCATATGTTGGCAATTTGATCTCTGGTGCCTGTGCCTTTTGTAAAACCTGATTGAACATCTGGGATTTCACGGTTCACATATTTCTGAAGCCTGGTTTTGGGGATTTTGAACATGACTTTACTAGCGTGTGAGATGGGTGAATTTGTGCGGTAGTTTGAGCATTCTTTGTTATTGCCTTTCTTTGGGATTGGAATGAAGACTGACCTTTTCCAGTCCTGTGGCCACTGCTGAGTTTTCCAAATTTGCTGGCATATTGAGTGCAGCACTTTCACAGCATCATCGGAGCAGCTGTGAAGAGATATCCCATGCCCAAGGTAAGAGAAACCCAAATAAGTCGGTAGGTATTTTGAGGGGACATCAGAGGGTAGACACACTGAAATCATGATCACAGGAAAGTAGTCGATGGGATCACATGGACCACAGCTGAATGTGGTCCACTGGAGAAGGGAATGGCAAACCACTTCAGTGTACTTGCCTTGAGGACCCCAGGAACAGCATCAAAGGACAAAATGATAGGATACTGAATGAGGAATTCCCCAGGTCGGTAGGCGCCCAGTTTGCTACTGTATATCCGTGGAGAAATAACTCTAGAAGAAATGAAGGTATGGAGCAAAAGCAAAACCAATACCCAGTTGTGGATGTGCCTGGTGATAGAAGCAAGGTCCGGTGCTGTAAAGAGCAATATTGCATAGGAACCTGGAATTTAGGTCCATGAATCAAGGCAAATTGGAAGTGGCCAAACAGGAGATGGCCAGAGTAAACATTGACATTCTAGGAATGAGTGAACTAAGATGGATTGGAATGGGAGAATTTAACTCACAGGACCATTATATCTGTAACTGTGGGCAGGAATTCCTTTGAAGAAATTGAGTAGACAGCATAGTCAACAAAAGAATCCAAAATGCAGTACTTGAGAGCAGTCTCAAAAACGGCAGAATGATCTCTATTCTTTACCAAGGCAAACCATTCAATATCATGGTAATCCAAATCTATGCTCTGATCAGTAATGCTGAAGAAGCTGAAACTGAAAGTTCTGTGAAGACCTGCAAGACCTTCTAAAACTAACACCCAAAAAAGATGTCCTTTTCATTATAGGGGAATGGAAAACAGAAATAGGAAGTCAAGAAACACCTAAAGTACGAGGCAAATTTGCCTTGGAGTACAGAATGTAGCAGGGTAAAAGGCTAGTAGAGTTCTGCCAAGATAACGCACTGGTCAAGCAAACACCCTCTTCTCTTTTTCTTCCCACTTATGTTGCCCTCTGAGGTCTAAACTCGCCATGAACTCACAAATGAGAGTGTTTCCTGGTGTTCGGAACTTTTTAAACTTCTCCCTTTTTTATGCCTCCCTTCCCAGGACAGAGTTCCATCCTTATCTCTTTTGTCTCTCTTTGTATCTTTTATGTTTTTTCCTACCTCCTTTTGAAGCCAATGGGCTGCTTTTCTGGGTGCCTGATGTCCTCAGCCGGCATTTAGTTATTTAGTGGAATTTACTCTGTGTTCAAATGTTCTTTTGATGAATTTGAGGGAGAGAAAGTGGTCTCCCCATCATTTTCCTCCACCATCTCCTTCCCTACCTCCATTTTTTTTTTATTTCTAAAAGTAAAGAAGCATTATCAGTTGATGTCATCGATTTATAGAAACATGAATTTGTTCATATTTTAGTACCTAATAGTAAGCCTCTGATATTCAGAAGTATCCTAAGTAGGAAATTATAAATGTAGTTTGAAAGCTGAGGTCTGTACTAGGATCATTTATTTTAAAATCCAGGAATTTGTGCTGCTGCTGCTGCTGCTAAGTCACTTCAGTCGTGTCCGACTCTGTGTGACCCCATAGACAGAAGCCCACCAGGCTCCCCCGTCCCTGGGATTCTCCAGGCAAGAACACTGGGGTGGATTGCCATTTCCTTCTCCAATGTGTGAAAGTGAAAAGTGAAAGTGAAGTCGCTCAGTCGTGTCCGACCCTTAGCGACCCCACGGACTGCAGCCTATCCGGCTCCTCCATCCATGGGATTTTCTAGGCAAGAGTACTGGAGTGGTTTGCCGTTGCCTTCTCCGGGAAATTGTGCTACTGACTGGGAAAAATACACAGCAAAAATTTTGAAAATTGTATTTTCTTCAGCCAGACTTTAATCCTGAGGGTAGAGCAGCATGGGGAACACATGTAAACCCAAGGCTTATTCATAGCAATGAATGGCAAAAACCACTACAATATTGTAATTATTTAACTGCTCCAGCTAAAATAAATAAATGTTAAAAATGTTGTACAATCATAATGAATGTGATTTGTCTCAAAACATTTTTGATTAAAACACTTGTCTACTATTAGCATAGAAACTAGGGTTCCTTTATTGTTTATTGCTTGGATGAAATTTTACTTGCACACTAATTCTATTTCTTTATTTTTAATTATTTTTTTTTATTGGTGGCTAATTACTTTACAATATTATATTGGTTTTGCAATACATTGACATTAATCCTCCCCAGGTGCACACGTGCTCCCCTTCTTGAACCCCCCTCCCACATCCCTCCTCCGTTTATCCTACTTCCGGGTCATCCATGTGCACCAGCCCCAAACGTCCTACATCATTTGTCGAACCTGGACTGTTGATTCGCTTCACATGTGATAATATACATGTTTCAATGCCATTCTCCTAAATCATCCCTCACCCACAGAGTCCAAAAGACTGTTCTATACACCTGTGTCTCTTTTACTGTCTCATATACAGGGTCATCGTTACCATCTTTCAAAATTGTTTGCGTTAGTATACTGTATTGTTGTTTTTCTTCCTGGCTTACTTCACTTTGTATAATAGGCTCCAGTTTCATCCACCTCATTAGAACTGATTCAAATGTATTCTTTTTAATGGCTGAGTAAAACTCCATTGTGTATAGGTACCAAAGCTTCCTTATCAATTCATCTGAAGATGGACATATAGGTTGCTTCCATGTTCTTGCTATTATAAACAGTGCTGCAATGAACAATCGAGTATACGTGTTTCTTTCAAATCTGGTTTCTTCAGTGTTTATGCCAGGAGTGCGACTGCTGGATCGTATGGCAGTTCTATTTCCAGTTTTTTAAAGGAATTTCCACACTGTTCTCCATAGTGGCTGTAGTAGTTTTCATTCCCACCAACAGTGTAACAGGGTTCCCTTTTCTCCAAACCCTCTCCAGCATTTATTGCTTGTAGACTTTTGGATAGCAGCCATTCTGACTTGTGTGAAATGGTACCTCTTTGTCATCTTGATTTGAATTTCTCTGATTATGCGGGATATTGAACATTTTTTCATGTGCTTGTTAGCCATCTGTATGTCTTCTTTGGATAAATGTCTGTTTAGATCTTTGGCCCATTTTTTGATTGGGTCGTTTATTTTTCTGGAATTGAGCTGCAGGAGCTGCTTGTATATTTTGGAGAATAATTCTTTGTCAGTTGTTTCAGTGGCTATTATTTTCTTCCATTCTGAAAGCTGTCTTTTCACCTTGTTTATAGTTTCCTTTGCTGTGCAGAAGCTTTTAATCTTCATTAGGTCCCATTTGTTTATTTTGCTTTTAGTTCCAATATTCTGGGAGGTGGCTCATGGAGGATCCTGCTGTGATTTATGTCAGAGAGTGTTTTGCCTATGTTCTCCTCTAGGAGTTTTATAGTTTCTGGTCTTACATTTAGATCTTTAATCCATTTTAAGATTGTTTTTGGGTATGATGTTAGGGGGTATTCTAGTTTCATTCATTTACCAGTTTCCCCAATACTACTTGTTAAAGAATCTGTCTTTTCTCCATTTTATATTCTTGCCTCCTTTGTCAAAGTGAAGGTGTCCATAGGTGCATGGATATATTTCTGGACTTTCTATTTTGTTTCATTGATCTATATTTCTGTCTTTATGCCAGTACCATACTGTCTTGATGATTGTGGCTTTGTAGTAGAGCCTGAAGTTCAGCAGGTTGATTCCCTCAGTTCCATTCTTCTTCAAGATTGCTTTGGCTATTCGCGGTTTTTTGTATTTCCATACAAACTGTGAGATTACTTGTTGTAGCTCTGTGAAAAATACTGTTGGTAGCTTGATAGAGATTGCATTGAATGTATGTTACTTTAGGTAGTATACGTATTTTCACAATTATCGGGGACCAGCCTCGATATGGCCCAGGATATCCTCGGGATGAACGGTGTCGGCGTCAGTGAGAGAAAGAGAGAGAGAAAACCCAAGCACGGGGTTTGCTCTGCTTACGTAGGCCGCAGGCGCCCTCTTGAATCACCAGAGGCACCCCACCAGGGCACCACCTCGAGTGGGTCTTAGAAGTCCAGGAAGATAAATAAATGCAGAGGGCCCAGCACTCCAAGAATCTCAACCAGAAAAAGGAGAATAGAGAAAAGGACAGAAAAAGAGAAAGAACGACATGGGGAGACCAAGCTTCAGTGAGCAAGGCCCCAAACTTTATTTTCCAGTGCTGCTTTTATACCCTAAGTTGTGCACATAAAAACTAGAGAAAGGGAGGTATAGACTCACTCCAAAATCACGTGGGGTCTGCAGTCTTGACCCTTATCAGGATCAGGGCTTATTTTTGTATATCTCATGATAAACAAAAGTTTTAGGTGGTTTACATCATCTTCTGGCCAGGAGTCCTGCTGACAGTTTATGGCCCTCTCTCCTAACAAAGGTTAGTTAGCTAGAAAAAGTCTTATATTCTTTTAAAGTGATTTTCGTAAAGTCATGTGCTAGACACATGACAAAGTTACATTCCTATAAGGCAAAAGTGTAGTGAGCTACAAGAAAGGAATTTATTAACTTAAGATCTGATGTGGTTAAATCAAAGGCTACTACTTATACTCTCTATATGTGATTAATATATTTCCAAGGATACAATAGATAAACTTTGCAGCAAGCATTGATTCAACAATGAAATCTTTTTTTTTACTACTATTCTAATGATTTTTATTTCTTCAACAAATTCCTGTATTTTAGAATATTAGGCTTTCTGTCCTTGCATGGTTCGAGGCTGTAAACAGTCACATTCATAGTTGTAAAAGCCCGGACAAACTTGTCATGCCAGTTAGAAAGCTATCAGAGGGGCTTGGATTGGAGCACTCCTATTAAGCCGAGGAGAACTTTTAAACTACAGCTCTGAATTAATGTTTTCAGAGATAGGTGGTTGGGGGGAAGCCCCCGTAAGTATTAAAGGACTTGATAAGAGGTGTAAGAGAGTAAGGCAGTCAGACTCCGGTTTTCTTTGGGGTAGATGCTCAGGTAAGTTCAGGGGGTTCCTCGAGTCCTGATTAGCCTTTCCCCATCAGGCCTCTTCCCCAATTGACCATTGCCACTGGTAGGATTTCCCTCACTGGCTCCTGGCACACAATATTTATTCTTCTAATCCATGAACATGGTATATTTCTCCATCTATTAGTGTCCTATTTGATTTCATTCACCAGTGTCTTATAATTTTCTATAGAAGTCTTTTGTTCCTTTCCTCCTCCCAGCCCAACCCCTCCCTATCCCAGTTTTAGCACGGCACTGGCCTCAGTCTTGACAGGAAGGGGACGGGCCCAAGATGGCCGCAGTCAACAGCAACCACTTGTTCTACCCCATCACGGTGCTCATAGACGAGCTCCACAACGAGGATGTTCAGCTTTGCCCCAACAGCATCTAGAAGCTGTCCACCATTGCTTTGACCCTTGGGGCCGAAAGGGCCCACGGTAAACTTCTGCCCTTCCTTACAGAAACAGTCTACGATGAGGACGAGGTCCTTTTGGACCTGGCAGAGCAGCTGGGCACTTTTACCACTCTGCTGAGTGGCCTCAAGTACATGCACTGCCTGCTGCTGCCCCTGAAGTTGCTGGCCACGGTGGAGGAGACGGTGGTGCTGGATAAGGCAATGGAATCCCTGCGGGACATCTCGCATGAGCACTCCCCCTCCGACCTTGAGGTCCACTTCGTGCCCCTGGTGAAGTGGCTGGCGGGCGGAGCCTGGTTCACCTCCCACACTTAAGCCTGCGGCCTCTTCTCTGTCTGTTACCCCCGTGTGTCAAGGGCCATCAAGGCAGAGCTTCAACAGTACTTCCAGAACCTATGTTCAGATGACACCCCCATGGTGCTGTGACCCACAGCCTCCAAGGTTGGGGAGTTCGCCAAGGTGCTGGAGCTGGACAACATCAAGAGCGAGATGGGGCTGCTAGCAGTGGAGACATGCGTGAACATAGCCCAATTCCTGCCCCAGGAGGCCCTGGAGGACCTGGTGATGCCCACCCTGTGCCAGGCTACCGAGGACAAGTCCTGGCGCGTCCATTACATGGTGGCCGACAAGTTCACAGGGCTCCAGAAAGCAGTGGGGCCTGAAATCACCCAGAAGAACCTGAGTCCTTACTTCCAGAACCTGATGAAAGACTGTGAGGCTGACTGAGGTGAAGGTTGCCGCCTCCCACAAAGTCAAAGAATTCTGTGGAAATCTCTCCGCTGACTGTCGGGAGAATGTGATCATGACCCAGATCTTGCCCTGCATCAAGGAGCTGGTGTCTGATGCCAACCATCTCGTCAAGTCAGCCCTGGCCTCCATCATCATGGGCCTCTTTCCGATCCCGGGCAAAGACAGCACGATCAAGCACCTCCTGCACCTCTTCCTGGCCCAGTTGAAGGACGAGTGCCCAGAGGTGCGGCTGAACATCATCTCCAACCTGGACTGCATGAACGAGGTGATTGGCTTCAGGCAGCTGTTGAAGTCCCTACTCCCTGCCATCGTGGAGCTGGCGGAGGATGCCAAGTGGCGGGTGCGGCTGGCCATCATCAAGTATATCCCTCTGCTGGCGGGACAACTGGGGGTGGAGTTCTTTGATGAGAAATTCAAATCTTTGTGCATGGCCTGGCTTGTGGATCATGTCTATGCCATCCGCGAGGCGGCTACCAGCAACCTCAAGAAGGTGGTGGAGAGGTTTGGGAAGGAGTGGGCCCATGCGACTATCATCCCAAAGGTCTTGGCCATGTCTGGGGACGCCAACTCCCTGCACCGCATGACCACACTCTTCTGTATCAATGTGCTGTCTGAGATCTGTGGGCAGGACATCACCACCAAGCACATACTGCCCACCGTGCTGCACATGGCCGGGGACTCTGTTGCCAATGTCTGCTTCAACGTGGCCAAGTCCCTGTAGAAGATCGGGCACATCCTGGACAACAGCACGCTGCAGGGCGAGGTCAAGCCCGTCCTTGAGAAACTGACCCAGGACCAGGACGTGGACGTCAAGTACTTCGCCCAGGAGGCTCTGACTGTTCTGTCTCTCCCCTGATGCTGGAAGAGGACCCACCGCTGGCCTACTGTGCCCACCCTCCCCCGCCAGGCCCCTCCCTGGGGGAACAGTGGGGGTCCTTGGCTGTTACTCCCCGTGCATGCTCTGACCCCAGGTCCCTCCCCCGGCATGGTTCCTCCCTCAGACCGGGACTCCGACTTCTCACGTCCACCCCTCACGGGGCTTGGGACGCACAGGGTGGGACGGAGCAGAGCCCTGGGAGGACGGGGCCGCTCCCGCCAGGTGGGGAGTGGGGCGAGCACCCCGGTCGCCAGCCAGTGCTGCTGCATGGGGGCCCCTCCCCCATCTCCTCTGCCTCCCTCCCTTCCTCCTGGTGGTTTTTTGTGTTAGTTGTGCAGTTTTTATTTTATTCCCTTTCCCCCTTTTTCACAGAGAAATAAATGTCTAGAAATTAAAAAAAAAAGAAGACTTTTGTTGCTTTAGGTAGATATATCTCTAAGTATTTTATTATTTTCGTTGCAACAGTTAATGGAATAGTTTCCTTAATTTCTCTATTTTCTCATTATTAGTATATAGGAATTCAAGGAATTTCTGTGTGTTGATTTTATATCCTACAACATTACTGTATTCATTGATTAGCTCTAGTAGTTTTCTGGTAGAGTCTTTAGGGTTTTCTGAGTAGAGGATCATGTCATTGGCAAACAATGAGGGTTTTACCTCTTTTCCAGTTTGGATTCATTTTATGTATTTTTCTACTCTGATTGTTGTGCCCAAAACTTCCAGAACTATGTTGAACAGTAGTGGTAAGAGTGGCCACCATTGTCTTGTTCCTGACTTTAGTGGAAATGCTTTCAATCTTTCACCATTGAGGATAAGGTTTGCTGTGGGTTTGTCATATTAGCATAGGCTTAATGAAGATCAAGTCTAATGAAGCCTCCCACAAGAATACTGAAAAGCCCACAAGCATGACAAAATTAGAGCCTCTTTAGCTTACTACTCCCATACCAGAAATAATATATAAGAAACTGAGCGATTAGGTACCAAAATACTTACCAAAATACTGGGATATTTTTAGTATCACGTAGATTTAAAACCCTAGGAATTAAGAACAGCATTGTAAACCATACGAGGTTTCTTCCTGTCAGTTCAATTCAGTTCAGTTAAGTTGCTCAGTCATGTCATATCACAAGTAAGACCAGTTAATATGTAACTTTTAATATTTTAAATGTTAAGATGACATATACTGCCTGTTAACTTGTGGTGTTTTGTCTGATCATACATTGCCCTTGTTTGAAATGTTTAACACAGGCATTCATGAATGGGATTTTGCATAGGGAAGTGGAGAAGGAAATGGCAATCCACTCCAGTGTTCTTGCCTGCAGAATCCAAGGGAAGGGGGAGACTGGTGGGCTTCGGTCTATGGGGTCACAAAGAGTAGGACACGACTGAAGTGACTTAGCAGCAGCAGCAGTGGGTTTGTTGTATATAGCTTTTATTATGTTGAGGTATGTTCCTTCTATTCCCATCTTCTGGAGGGTTTTGATCATAAATCCATGCTGAATTTTGTCAAAGGCTTTCTCTGCATCTATTGAGATATTCATTTTTTTCAGTTTGTTAATGTGCTGTATTACATTGATTGATATACTGATATTGAAGAATCATTGCATTCCTGGGATAAAGCCCACTTGGTCATCATGTATGATCTTCCTAATGTGTTGTTGGATTCTGATTGTCAGGATTTTGTGAAGGAATTTTGCATCTATGTTCATCAGTGATATTGGGCTGTAGTTTTCTGTTTTTGTGAGATCTTTGACAGGTTTTGTGATTAGGGTGATGGTGGCCTCGTGGAATGAGTTTGGAAGTTTCCCTTCCTCAACAATTTTCTGGAATAGTTTGAGTAGAATAGATGTTACCTTTTCTCTAAATTTTTAGTAGAATTCAGCTGTTATGCTTTCTGGCCCTAGGCTTTTCTTTGCTGGGAGATTTCTGATTACAGCTTCGATTTCCGTGCTTGTGATGGGTCTATTAAGATTTTGTATGTCTTCCTGGTTCAGTTTTGAAAAGTTGTATTTTTCTAAGAATTTGTCCATTTCTTCCAAGTTGTCAATTTTATGGCCATATAATTTCTGATAGCAGTCTCTTATGATCCTTTATATTTCTATGATGTCTATTGTGGTCTCTCCTTTTTCTTTTCTGGTTTTATTGATTTGGATTTTCTCCCTTTGTTTCTTGATGAGTCTGGCTAGTGGTTTGTAAATTTTATTTACCCTCTCAAAGAGCCAGCTTTTGGTTTTGCTGATTTTTGCTATGGTCTCTTTTATTTCTTTTGCACTTTTTTCTGTTTAGTTTTAAGATTTCTTTCCTTCTGCTAACCCAGGGGTTCTTCATTTCTTCCTTTTCTAGTTTCTTTAGATGTAGAGTTAGGTTATTTAGTTGACTATTTTCTTGTTTCTTGAGGTACGCCTATATTTCTATGAACTTTCCCGTTAGCATGGCTTTCACAGTGTTCCATAAGATTTGGTTTGTTGTGTTTCCATTTTCATTCATTTCTATGCACATTTTGATTTCTTTTTTGATTTCTTCTATGATTTGTTGGCTATTCAGCAGCGTGTTGTTCAGCCTCTGTATGCTGGCATTTTTAATAGTTTTTCTCCTGTAGTTGAGATCAAATCTTTCTGCACTGTGGGCAGAAAAGATGCTTGAAAAATTTCAATTTTTTTTTTTTTATTTACCAAGTCAAAATTTATGGCCCAGGATGTGATCTATCCTGGAAAAGGTTTTGTGTGCACTTTAGAAAAAGGAGAAATTCTTTGTTTTGCCGTGAAATGCCCTATAGATATCTATTAGATCTATCTGGTCTATTGTATCATTTAAAGTTTGTGTTTCGTTGTTAATTTTCTGTTTAGTTGATCTATACATAGGTGTGAGTGGGGTATTAAAGTCTTCCACTATTATTGCGCTGTTGTTAATTTAGCCTTTCATACTTGTTAGTAACTGTCTTACATATTGCGGTGCTTCTATGTTGGGTGCATATGTTTATAATTGCTATATCTTCTTCTTGGATTGATCCTTTGATCAATATGTAGTTTCCTTCTTTGTCTCTTTTCACATCCTTTGTTTTAAAGTCTATTTTATCTGATATGAATATTGCTACTCCTGCTTTCTTTTGGTCTCTATTTGCATGGAATATCTTTTTCCAGCACTTCACTTTCAGTTTGTATGTGTCCCTTGTTTTGAGGTGGGTTTTTTGCAGACAACATGATAAGGGTCTCGTTTTTGTATCTATTCAGCCAGTCTTTGCCTTTTGGTTGGGACATTCAACCCATTTACATTTAAGGTAAATATTGATAGGTGTGATCCCATTGCCATTTTCTTTACTGTTTTGGGTTCAAGTTTACGTACCTTTTCTGTGTTTCCTGTCAAGAGAAGATCCTTTAGCATTTATTGGAGAGCTGGTTTGGTGATGCTGAATTCTCTCAGCTTTTGCTTGTTTGTAAGGTTTTTGATTTCTCCTTCATATTTGAATGAAATCCATGCTGGGTACAATCATCTGGGCTGTAGGTTATTTTCTTTCATCACTTTAAGTATGTCGTGTCATTGCCTCCTGGCCTGAAGAGTTTTTGGTAAAAGATCACTTGTTATCTTTCTGGGAACCTACATGTGTTTTATTTGTTGGTTTTCCCTTGCTCCTTTTAATATTTGTTCGTTGTGTTTGATTTTTGTTAGTTTGATTCATGTTTGCCTTGGAGAATTTGGCCTTGGGTTTATCCTGTTAGGGACTCTCTGTGTTTCTTGGACTTGATTATTTCCTTCCCCATTTTAGGGAAGTTTTCAACTCTTATCTCCTCAAGTATTGTCTCATGGTCTTTCTTTTTGTCTTTTCTTCTGGGACTTCTATGATTAGAATGTTGGGGCATTTAACATTATCCCAGAGGTCTCAGAGATTGTCTTCATTTCACTGAATTCATTTTTCTTTTTTCCTCTCTGTTTCATTTATTTCTACAATTCTATCTTCTACCTCACTTATCCTATCTTCTGTCTCCATTATTCTACTATTGGTTCCCTCCAGAGTGTTTCGAATTTCATCTATTACATTATTCGTTATATAGTCACTCTTTTTTATTTCCTCTAGATCCTTATTAAATGTTTTTTGCATCTTCTCGATCATTATCTAGAGGTTATTTTTCTGTAATTCCAGTTTGCTTTCAAGATTTTGAATCATTTTCATTGTCAATATTCATAATTATTTATCAGGTAGATTCCCTAAAACTTACTGTTTTTTTTTTTTTTTTTTGGCTGGGCCTTTGTACTGTTCCTTTACTTGCTGAGTATTTCTCTACCTCTTCATCTTGCTTATATTGTTCTGTTTGTGGTGGCCTTTCAGTCTTCTGGCAGCTTGTGGAATTTTCTTTATTGTGCAGTTTCATTGCTGTGTGTGGCCTTGGATGGGTGGCTTTTTAAGTTTCCCTAGTTAGCGAAGCTTGTGTCGGTGTTCTGGTGGGTGGAGCTGGATTTCCTCTTTCTGGAGTGCAACGAAGTGTCCAGTAATGAGTTTTGAGTTATCAGTGGGTTTGGAGTGGCTTTGGGAAGCCTGTATATTGAAGCTCAGTGCTGTTCTCCTGTGTTGCTGGAGAATTTGTGTGGAAAGTCTTTCTCTGAAACTTGTTGACCCTTTGGTGTTGCCTGGTTTCAGTGTAGGTATGGAAGCATTTGATGAGCTCCTTCAATTAATGTTCCCTAGAACAGCAGTTCTCTGGTGTTCTCAGGATTTGGACTTAAGCCTCTGGCTCTGGTTTTCAGTCTTATTTTTGCAGTAGGCTCAAGACTTCTCCATCTGTCTCTTCCTACGCAGTTCCTTCTGTTTAAGTTTCTTCTGTTTGCTGGTCTCTTCAGTGTCTAATTCCCTTCCTGACACAAGGCGGCAGTGGTAGACAATTTTTTTAGGCACACCTGTTCAGTCGTGCTGTGGGGAGGGAGGTAAGCTGCAGACAAATACCAGTGGCATCTGTGGGGAGTGCTTGCAATGTCTCAGCCACACTGGGTTTACCCCTGCTCACGGCATGTGTGCTGTCCCAGTCTACACTGCACAGGCTCTAGATTGCTCTGCTGGGAACAATCCGAGGCTGTCGCTTGGTTGGATGTACATCCATGGTCTAAGCCACTCAACTTCTGATTTTTGGGTACCCCACAAAGGTTTAGACTCAGTTGGGCCTGAATTTTTTGCCCTTCCTGGTCTGAGCATCTCATCTGAGCAGGTGTTTGACCAGCAGAGTCACTGTGACTTATTCCCTCCCCAATCCCTGCTCCTCGGTTTTCTGGGCGTACCACCAGCGCACCCTCTCAGGCCAATATTGACTGGCCAGAACCCAAGAAATCTTGGTTAGCAACAAGGCCTGCTTGAAGCTTGGTATCAGATGACTCTCTGGTGCCACGATTGCCTGCTTCCTGCTCTGGCTGTCCTCCCCTGCCGTCTCAGCTGGGGATGGTGGATGGGCTGACCACAGCTGGCTAGCACTGTTCAGTCCTTTGTTCTCTGAGTGGGCCTGGAAGTGTCTTAGCTTGGGGTTTTTCGCCATTTCACGAGGTAACTATCACACAGTCTGCTTATCTATCTTAAGTTAGTTCCCTCAGATTGCCCTCAGGGCATTCAGGCCCGGTCCTTACTCTAAGGGATGCAGCCCGCGCCTCCCTGCCCAGTCCCAGCTTTCTAGGGGGGGTGTGGGCGGCTGCACTGCTTCTCCCATGGAGCTACTACTGGGCACGTAGTCTGTAGATTTTAATTATTTATTTATTGTTTCTCCTGGTTATGTTGCCCTCTCAGGTTCCAAGGGTTGCCACAGATTCACTAGTGAGTGTTTCCAGTGTCTGGAAACTTCTCTCTTTTTTTAAACCTCCCTTTCCGGGACAAACCTCCATCCCTCCCTCTTTTCTCTCACTTTTTATCTTTTATGTTATTTCCTACATCCTTTTGAAGACAATGTCTTGCTTTTATGAGTGCCTGATGTCCTCTGCCGGCCTTCAGAATTTGTTTTGTGGGATTTACTCAACATTCAAATATTCTTTTGATGAATTTGTGGGGGAGAAAGTTGTCTCCCCGTGCTATTCCTCCTCCATCTTCCTGTCTCTTCCTTCACACTAATATTAAAATTTATTCAATTCAAAGATTTGTTTCTTTTAGAGCCTACATTCCCATATTTTCTTTACAAATGCATTATACCATCTTCTATTAACCACCTTAGTTGATATTTGTTATTACTTTCACTAAATATATGTTAGAGTGTCACCTTGCTTATTTAACTTATATGCAGAGTACATCATGAGGATCGCTGGGCTAGAAGAAGCATAAGCTGGAATCAAGATTGCCGGGAGAAATATCAATAATCTCAGATATGCAGATAACACTACCCTTATGGCAGAAAGTGAAGAGGAACTCAAAAGCCTCTTGACGAAAGTGAAAGAGGAGAGTGAAAATGTTGGCTTGAAGCTCAACATTCAGAAAACAAAGATCATGGCATCTGGTCCCATCACTTCATGGGAAATAGATGGAAAAACAGTGGAAACAGTTTCAGACTTTATTTTTGGGGGCTCCAAAATTTCTGCAGATGCTGATTGCAACCATGAAATTAAAAGACGCTTGCTTCTTGGAAGGAAAGTTATGACCAACCTTGATAGTATATTAAAAAGCAGAGACATTACTTTGCCAATCAAGGTCCGTCTAGTCAAGGCAATGGTTTTTCCCGTGGTCATGTATGGATGTGAGAGTTGGACTGTGAAGAAAGCTGATCGCTGAAGAATCGATGCTTTTGAACTGTGGTGCTGGAGAAGACTCTTGAGAGTCCCTTATTCTGCAAGGAGATCGAACCAGTCCATTCTAGAGGAGATCAATCCTGGATGTTCATTGGAGGGACTGATGCTAAAGCTGAAGCTGCAATACTTTGGCCACCTCATATGACGAGTTGACTCACTGGAAAAGACTGATGCTGGGAAAGTTTGGGGGCGGGAGGAGAAGGGGACGACGGAGAATGAGATGGCTGGATGGCATCACCGACTCTGTGGACATGAGTTTGAGTGAACTCCGGGAGTTGGTGATGGACAGGGAGGCCTGGCGTGCTGTGATTCATGGGGTCGTGGAGAGTAGGACACGACTGAGCAACTGAACTGAACTGAACTGAACTGAGAGTGATTTGAAGAAGCAACTCTAGAGACATTGAGTGTCGTTGCTCAGTCAACAAGTTGTCTTCAACTCTTTTGTGACACATGTGCAACAGACCTCTCTATCGTTCACTATCTCCCAGAGTTTGTTCAAATGCATGCCCATTGTATTTCAGATATGGTCCTACCATATCATCCTCTATTACTCCCTTCTTTTCCTGTCACCAATCTTTAAAGGCATCATGGATATTTACAGTGAATTGACACTTTGCATGAGCTGGCCAAAACTGAAGTTTCAACTTCATCATTAGTCCTTCGATTGAATACGTAGGGTTGATTTCCTTTAGGATCAATTGGCTTAATATCCTTGCAATCCAAGGGACCCTTAAGAGTCTTTATTTTTTGGAGATTCAAAATCACTACAGATGGTGATTGCAGCCATCAAATTAAAAGATGCTTTCTCCTTGGAAGGAAAGTTATAACCAACAAAGATAGCATAATAAAAAGGAGGGACATTCGTTTGCCAACAAAGGTCCATCTAGTCAAGGCTATGGTTTATACAGTGGTCATGTATGAATGGGAACGTTGGACTGTAAGAAAAGCTGAGGGCCGAAAAATTGATGCTTTTAAACTGTGGTTTTGGAGAAGACTCTTGAGAGCCCCTTGGACTTCTAGGAGATCCAACCAGTCCATCCTAAAGGAGATGAGCCCTGGGTATGCGTTGGAATGTAACACCGTAAAGCTGAAACTCCAATAGTTTGGACACCTGATGCGAAGAGCTGACTCATTGGAAAAGACCGTGATGCTGGGTAAGATTGAGGGCAGGAGGAGAAGGGGATGGTAGAGGATGAGATGCTTGGATGACATTGCTAATCAATGGACATGAGTTGAGGTGGTCTCTGGGAGATGGTGTTGGAAAGGGAGGCCTGCCATGTTGATGGGGTCACAAAGAGTTGGATATGACTGAGCGACTGAACTGAAATGAAGCGTCTTCGGCAGCAGCACAGTTGAAAGTCATCGAATCTTCTTCTCTCAGTCTTCTTTATATTCCAGCTCCCACATCTTCACATGACTACTGGATAAACAACAGGGACTTGTGAAGTGGAGGCCTTTGTTACCAAGGTGAATGTCTCTTCTCAATACAATGTCTAGGTTTGCAATAGAGTTTTCTCCAAGAAGAAATTGCCTTTTACCTGATGACAGCCCTTCACCAAAGTTGAAAGAATGTGGTCCACTAGAAAAGGGAAAGGCAAACCACTTCAGTATTCTTGCCTTGAAAACCACATGAAGATCATGAAAACAAAAAGATAGGACATTGGAAGATGAACCCTTGGTAGGTTCACAATAGGCTTCTAGAGATCCGTGGAGAAATACCTCCAGAAATAATGAAGCAATTGAGCCAAAGCAAAATCAACAACCGGTTGGAATGGGACGGTGATGGAATAAGGGTTTCATGCTGTAAAGGGCAATATAGCATAGGAACCTGGAATGTTAGGTCCTTGAATCAAGGCAAATTGGAACTGGCCACACAGGAGATGACAAGAGTGAATATTGACATTCTAGGAATCAGTGAACTAAGGTGGACTGGAATGGGAGAATTTAAATTACATGACCATTATATCTGTAACTGTGGCAAGAATCCAGTTGAAGAAGTGGAGTAGCCATCATACGCAACAAAAGAGTCCAAAATGCAGTACTTGGGTACAATCTCAAAAATGACAGAATGATCTCTGTTCTTTTCCAAGGCAAATGATTCAATAAACGGTAATCCAAAACTTTTCTCTGATCAGTAACGTTGAAGAAGCTGAAGTTGAAAGTTTTGTAAAGACCTACAAGACCTTCTAAAATAACATTCAAAAAAGATGTCCTTTTCATTATAGGGGACTGGAAGGCAGAAGTAGGAAGTCAAGAAGCACCTAGAGTACCAGTCAAATTGACCTTGGAGTACAAAATGAAGCACGGCAAAGTCTAATAGTGTTCTGCCAAGAGATAACACTGGTCATAAAAACACCCTTTTCCAGCAACACAAGAGAAGACTCTACACATGGACATCATCAGATGGTAGACACTGAAATCAGATTTATTATCCTCTTTGTAGCCAAATTAGAGAAGCTCTATACAGTCAGCAAAAACAGGACAGGAAGCTGACTATGGCTCAGATCATCAGCTCCTTATTGTCAAATTCAGACAGAAGTTGACGAAAGTGGAGGAAACCACTAGACCATTCAGATATGACCTAAATCAAATCCCTTATGACTATACACTGGAAGTGCAAAATACATGTAAGGGACTAGATTCGATTGACAGAGTGCCTGATGATCTATGGATGGAAGTACCTTCCATTGACAGGAAACAGGGATCATGACCATCCCCAGGTAAAGAAATGTGAAAAATGAATGACTGACTGAGGAGGCCTTACAAATAGCTTTGAAAAAAAGGGAAACAAAAAGTAAAGGAGAAAATGAAAGATATCCATTTGAATGCCAATTTCTAAAGAAAAGTAAGGAGAGAAAGGAAAGCCTTCCTCAGGGATCAGTGCAAAAAAAAGAATAGAAACAATAGAATGGAAAAGACTAGAGATCTCTTCAAGAACATTGGCTATCCAAAGAGAACATCTCATGCAATAATGGGCTCAATAAAGCACAGAAACGGTAGGGATCTAACCGAAGCAGAAACTATTAAGAAGAGGTCGTAAGAATACACAAAAGAATTGTACAAAAAAGATCTTCACAACGCAGATAATCACGATGGTGTGATCACTCACCTACAGCCAGACATGTTGGAATGTGAAGTCAAGGGGGCCTTAGTCAACTGAGCTAGTGTAGGTGTTGGGATTTCAGTTGAGCTTTTTCAAATCCTGAAAGATGATGTTTTAGAAGTGCTGCACTCAATATGCCAGCTAAATTGGAAAATTCCGCAGTTGCCACAGGACTCGAAAAGGGCAATATTCTTTTCAACCCCAAAGAAAGGCAATGCCATAGAATGTGCAAACTACCGCACAATTGCACTCATCTCATGTGCTAGTAAAATAATGCTTTTTATTTTCCAAGCCAAGCTTCAGCGATACGTGACCTATGAAATTCCAGATGTTCAAGCTGGTTTTAAAAACGGCAGAGGAACGGGAGATCAAATTGCCAACATCCGATGGATCATTGAGAAAGGATGTTCAGTTCATTTCAGTCCCTCAGTCATGTCCTACTCTTTGCGACCCCATGAATCACAGCACACCAGGCCTCCCTGTCCTTCACCAACTCCCGGAGTTCACTCAAACTCATGGCTTTCGAGTCGATGATGCCATCCAGCCATCTCTTTCTCTGTCATCCCTATCTTCTCCCACCCCCAATCCCTCCCAGCATCAGACTCTTTTAAAGCAAAACAACTCGTCGCATGAGGTGGCCAAAGTATTGCAGTTTCAGCTTTAGCATCAGTCCTTCCAATGAACACCCAGGATTGATCTCCTTTACAATGGACTGGTTGGATCTCTTTGCAGTCCAAGGGACTCTCAAGAGTCTTCTCCAGCACCGCAGTTCAAAAGCATCAATTCTTCGGCGATCAGCTTTCTTCACAGTCCAACACTCTCATCCATACATGACCAGGGGAAAACTCTAGCTTTAACTAGATGGACCTTGGTTGGCAAAGTAATGTCTCTGCTTTTTAATATGCCATCTAGGTTAGTCATAACTTTCCTTCCAAGGAGTAAGCGTCTTCTAATTTCCTGCCTCCAATCAGCATTTGCAGTGATTTTGGAACCCCCAAAAATATAGTCTGACACTGTTTCCACTGTTTCCCCATCTATTTCCCATGAAGTGATGGGACCAGAATCCATGGTCTTAGTTTTCTGAATGTTGGCTTAAAGCCAACTTTTTCACTCTCCTCTTTCACTCTCATCAGAGCCTTTTTATTCACTCTTTGATTTCTGCCATAAGAATGATGTCATCTTCATATCTGAGGTCACTGATATTTCTCTAGGCAATCTTGATTCCAGCCTCTGCTTCTTCCAGCCAACGTTCCCCATGATATACTCTGCATAGAAGTTAAATAAGCAGTGTGACAATATACAACCTTGACGTACTCCTTTTCCTATTTGGAACCTGTTTGTTGTTTCATGTCCAGTTTTAACTGTTGCTACCTGACCTGCATACAGGTTTCTCAAGAGGCAGGGCAGGTGGTCTGAAAGGTCCCACCTCTTTCAGAATTTTCCAGATTTTATTGTGATGCACACAGTCAAAGGATTTGGCATAGTCAATGAAGCAGAAATAGATGTTTCTCTACAACTCTCTTGCTTTTTCCATGATCCAGAGGATGTTGGCAATTTGATCTCTGGTTACTCCGCCTTTTCTAAAACCAGCTTGAACATCTGGAAGTTCATGGTTCACGTATTGCTGAAGTCTGGCTTGGAGTATTTTGAGCATGACTTTACTAGTGTGTGAGATAAGTGAAGTTGTGCGGTCATTTAAATCATTCTTTGACATTGCCTTTCATTGGGATTGGAATGAAGACTGACATTTACCAGTCCTGCGGCCACTGCTAAGTTTTCCAAATTTGCTGGCATATTGAGTGCAGCCCTTTCACAGCATCATCTTTCAGAATTTGAAATAGATCAACTGGAATTCTGTCACCTCCACTAGCTTTGTTCGTAGTGATGCTTTCTAAGGCCCACTTGACTTCATATTCACTTAACTTCACTTTCCAAGATGTCTGGCTCTACGTCTTTGATCACACCATCATGATTATCTTGGCTGTGAAGATCTGTTTTGTACAGTTCTTCTGTGTATTCTTGCCACCTTTTCTTAATATCTGCTGCTTCTCTTAGGTCCATATCATTTCTGTCGTTTATCGAAGTCATCTTTTCATGAAATGTTCCCTTGGTATCTCTAACTTTCTTGAAGAGATTTCTTGTCTTTCCCATTCTGTTGTTTTCCTCTATTTCTTTGCATTGATCGCTGAGCAAGGCTTCCTTATCTCTCCTTGATATTCTTTGGAACTCTGCGTGCAGATGCTTATACCTTTTTTTTTTCTCCTTTGTTTTTCGCTTCTTTTCTTTTCATAGCTATTTGTAAGGCCTCCCCAGACAGCCATTTTCCTTTTTTTTTCATTTCTTTTCCGTGGGGATGGCCTTGGTCCCTGTCTCCTGTACAACGTCATGAACTTTCGTCAATTGTTCATCAGGCATTCTATCTATCAGATATAATCCCTTAAATCTATTTCTCATTTCCACAGTATAATCATAAGGGATTTGATTTAGGTCATATCTGAAAGGTTTAGTGGTTTTCCCTACTTTCTTAAATTTAAGTCTGGATTTGGCAATAATGAGTTTATGATCTGGGTCACAGTCAGCTCCCGTCTTGTTTTTGCTAACTTTATAGAATTTCTCCATCTTTGGCTGCAAAGAATACAATCAATCTGATTTCAGTGTTGACCATCTGTTGATGTCCATATGTGGAGTCTTCTCTTCTGTTGCTGAAAGGGGTTGTTTGCTATGACCAGTGTGTTCTCTCTGCAAAATTCTATCAGTCTTTGCCCTGCTGCATTCCATGCTCCAAAACCAATTTTGGCTGTTACTCCAGGTGATTTTTGAATTCCTACATTCTCATTCCAGTCCCCTATATGAAAAGGACATCATCTTTAGGTGTTAATTCTAAATGGTCTTGTAGGTCTTCATAGAACCATTCACTCTCTGCTTTTTAAGTGTTACTGGTTGGGGCATAGGCTTGGATTAATGTAATATTGAATGGTTTGTCTTGGAAATGAACAGAGATCATTCTGATCATTTGGCGATTGCATCTAAGTAAAACATTTCGGACTCTTGTTCTCCATGATAGCTACTCCATTTCTTCTAAGGGATTCCTGCCCACAGCAGTAGATATAACGGTCATCTGAGTTAAATTCACCTATTCCAGTCCATTTGAGTTCACTGATTCCTAGAAGGTCTACGTTCACTCCTGCCATCTCCTGTTTGACCACTTCCGATTTGTCCTGATTCATGGACCTAACATTCCAGGTTCGTATGCAATATTGCTCTTTGCAGCATCGGACCTTGCTTCCATCTCCAGTCCCATCCACAACTGGGTACTGGTTTTGATTTGGCCCCATTCTTTCATTTTTTCCTAAAGTTATTTCACCACTGATCTCCAGTATCTTTTTGGGTACATGCCGACCTGGGGAGCTCCTCATTCAATATCCTATTTTTTTGTCTTTTAATACTGTTCTTGGGGTTCTCGATGCAAGTATACTGAAGTGGTTTGCCATTCCTTTCTCCAGTAGACCACATTCTGCCAGGCCTCTCCGACATGACCCGCCCATCTTGGGTGGCCCCACAGAGCATTTCTTAGTTTCACTGAGTTAGAGAATGCTGTGGTCCATGTGATCAGATCTACTAGCTTTCTATGATCACGATTTCAGTGTGTCTGCCCTCTGATGCCCTCTCTCAATACCTACCGTCATATTTGGGTTTCTCTGACCTTGGTTGTGGGGTATCTCTTCACGGTTGCTCCAGCAAAGCACAGCCACTGCACCTTACCTTGGATGAGGGGTATCTCCTCACGGGTGACCCTCCTGGTCTTGAATGTGGAGTAGTTCCTCTCAGCCCTCCTATGCCCTCGCAGCCAGGGCTACTTGGACGTGGGGTAACTCCTTTCGCCTGTTGGCCCTGGCCTTGGGCATGGGGTAGCTCCTCTTGGCCGCCGCCGAGAATCACTTTTATTTCAGAAACCAAATAGATTTACTGATGTGATTTATCCGTATTAAAATTATTTACGAATGAGGTTTTGCAGGCTTATGGTTTTGGTTGCTATTTAGGTAAGCAGCCTGTATTTTAAGTTGATGCTGAAGTAAACGCTTGTTAAAAATTACCCTTCAATTTGTAGACCAGTGACGTTGTGATGTCACAGCTACCCTTCACTTGCTAGGAGACCAGTGACTTTGTGATGTCACAGCTACCCTTCCACTGCTAGCAGAACAGTGCATTTTAGAACCACTGTGATGGTCTACGGAGTTTCCCCCTTAGGAGAGCCAAGCAGCATTTGAATTTGCTGTGTGTAAAATCAGAAAAATGAGAAAAGTATCTGAAGAAAGATTTTTCTGAGATGGCACATATTTCTTCAGAAATGTAAGATGTGACTCCTAACGATGAATCCACTGGTTCAGAAATCTCCATCAGACCTTTGTATGATTATACACTTGCTGGGCATTCGGTTTTGCGATCTCTTATTGAAGAATATGCTTTTCAGGCTTTGTCTGAGGAAGTTCTGATAAAAAGGCCTCGTTACACATTTTCTATCTCTGAAACAGATGAGCTGAATGATTTTCTTTCACTCACTTTTCCACAAAAATTGTGGAATATAGTGGAAAGTGATCAATTTCAATCTATTTGGTGGGATGAGAGTGGCACTTGTATAGTGATGAACGAAGAACTTTTCAAGAAAGAATTCTTGGAAAGAAAGGCGCCTTTCAGAATAATTGAAACCAATAATATGAAAAGTTTAGTTCGACAGCTGAACCTTTATGGGTTTAGTAAAAAGCGACAACCTGTTCAAAGATCTGCTTCACTATCTGACTTTCTGGAAGAAGAAAACAAATCTCTCTTTTGAGCAATGTATCCCCAAATTTTCACTTATTAGCAATATGTAAAATTAAATCATGTGACCTAGAAAGCATGTTACCATATGTAGGTACAACGGAATTCAAATTTGAGATAGCAATTTGTTGAAAAAGCTTTATTTTTTGAAGCTGAGAACAGCTGGAGGATATAATATTTAATATTTAACAAACTTTCCAATCAACTTGAAACAAGATACGAGTCTTGAAGTTACTTATGGTATTTACTATATATATACAACATATTTTTAGTTGAGGAGCACATTTGTTTCTACCATGTTAGTTGTTAAAACTACTCTGGAGGCGTTTGGTTTGATGGAATTTAATTGGTATCATTCAAGGAATTATTTTTTCTTTTCTAATTTTATTTATTGTAATTGGAGGCTAATTACTTTACATTATTGTATTGGTTTTGCCATACATAGACATGAATATACCCCAGGTGTACATGTGTCCCCATCTTGAATCCCCTTCCACCTCCCTCCCCATCGCATTTCTCTGGTTCATCCCAGTACACCAGCTCCACACGTGCTATATCTTGCATCGAACCTGAACTTGTGATTCGTTGCACATATGATAATATACATGTTTCAATGCCATACTCCCAAATCATCCCACCCTAGCCCTTTCCCACAGAGTCCAAAAGACTGTTCTATACATCTGTGTCTCTCTTGCTGTCTCATTTACAGGGTTATCGTTATCACCATTCAAATTCCTTATACATGTGTTAGTATACTCTATTGGTCCTTTTCTTTCTGCCTTAAATCACTCTGTATAATAGGCTCCAGTTTCATCCACCTCATTGGAACTGATTCAAATAATTTTTAATGGCTGAGTAATACCCCATTGTATTTATGCACCACAGCTTTCTTATATATTCGTCTGCAGACGGACATGTAGGTTACCTCCATGTCCTGGCTGCGATAAACATTGGAATACATGTGTCTCTATCAATTCTGTTTTCCTCGGTGTGTATGCCCAAGAGTGTGATTGCTGGGTCGTATGGCAGCTCTATTTGCAGTTTTTGAAGGAATCTCCACACTGTTCTCCATAGTGGTTGTGCTGTTTGCATTCCCACCAACAGTGTAAGAGGGCTCCCTTTTCTCCAAACCTCTCCAGGAATTATTGCTTGTAGACTTTGGAATATAAGCCATTCTGAATGGCACAAAATAATACCTCATTTTGGTTTTGATTTGCATTTCTCTGATTATGAGTGACGTTGAGCATCTTTTCGTGTGTTTGTTAGCCATCTGTATGAAGGAATAAACTTTTATAGTTTAGTTTTTTTTTTTTTTTTTAGTTTTTATGGCAGTTTTACCTTGGTTTAAAAAGAAACTAAATAATTGTTTCCTTTGACTTTAGTTACAGATCTACTATAATCCAAATTTCAAAAGAGGCTATCCTCAACTTTTAGTAAGAATAGAAAGAAGATTTGGGATTAACAATGTGTCTGCAATATCTTCATTAGTTCGAGATTGCAAGAAGAAGCATGTTAAAGAAAGTGTCAATGTAGATGATCGTAGCTCTGATTTTCTTCCTGAAACTAGTGGAGAGAGTACATTTTCAGCCACCACGTTAAGTGCGCCTTTCATACAAAAGCCTCACATCAGCCAGACAGTCGCTAATACAAGAGATCTAGCTCTGTGTGACTTACCTTCCCCATCATCAATATCAGTTAGCCAAACAGAACAGATTGTGGGAGATCAACCTGCTGTTTTAAATCAGTTGAGCATTTTTAAGTGGCACTCACATAGCAGCTACACTCAGGTAAATGGCCACGTTGAGGACTTGCCTACTACAACTACATCGACTTCTCAGAACCACATCGTATCTCCATTTCAGGGCAGTTATTCTAGGCTGATGGTGGAGTCTTCTAAGTTTCCAGATAGATATAGTAATATATCAGCCCATGACAGTCCTTTCCGTGACCTTCAAAAGAGAGGCAACTCATGCACCTCAGTGCCAAAGATCACTTATACATCTGCCTCCTCTCTTTCCAGTCAACCCATCAAGAATCATCGTTATGTGAAAACCATGCTAATTAAAACGGACCTATCAAATAAATGCCAGATTATGGAGCCTAATGAAGACTGAAATTTTTGTTGGGAGATGTCAACAAATACCTACAATTCTTGTATTTGAACAATAAAGTTGCATGTTCGTCTTCATAGTTTCATTTTATTTTTTCAAACAATGAAGAGAAAAATGAGGCTTAGTTTAATGTCTGGCTATTTTACTGCACTGTTTTATAAACTCTTCAGAAAAAGAAAATATTCATTATGCATCCTATGTCGATGACACCTGATCTAATATTTGTAAGCAAGTAAACGAGAACAAAAGGAAAAGAGGTAACGGATGTAATGTGATTTCTGCAATCACCCCTGCTGAAATGAACGGGTGTCTACATTAGGAGTATGTGGCTGAAGGAAGAGATACAAATAAAATAAAATTTTTTAAAAAATGGAAAGGCATAGTATGCACCTTAGTGCATTCACAGTTACGTTATATTCTATTAGATACTGGTAGATTCTTAAAAGGGTAGACAGCAGGTTATCTTCAGTATAGAAATTCGTTATGTTCTTGAAAATATAAAATCATGATCATCAAAATCATGATCACCACTGTACTGTCACTGTGACACCAAAGATAACATGACATTATCAGTGACTGGCCCATGGTCACCACAAGATATGAATTTTACAAGTGATAATGTATAGGGACATTTTTGTTCTGCTGTCCTTAAGTGAAAGTGACAGTGAAGTAGCTCAGTCGTGTCCGACGCTTTGCGACCCCTGTGGACTGTAGCCTACCATCCTCCTCCATCCATGGGATTCTCCAAGCAAGGATACTGGAGTGGGTTGCCATTTCCTTCTGCAGGGGTCTTCCCGACCCAGGGATTGAACCCGGGTCTCCCAAATTGCAGGCAGACTTTATAATGTCTGAGCCACCAGGGAAGATGCTGTCCTTAAGGCACGCCTTTATTTGCTGACACCATGCTTCCACCCTATATTTCCTAATGCATGTTTAGATGTTGCTTATCAGTTCCCACAGAGATAGAATAAATTCCTGGTGGTGATCGTAGCACATCAGTATGATTAACAAGTTCTGTGAAGGCATGGTATCTTTTTTCCTTAATAATTTCATTATCTTTCTCTTATACTGTGGTTCCGGAGCTACAATCTCTCAACCTAATTTCAGCCATGCTAAGCCCCTTCTCACAATTTTGTCTCAACTTTTTCTTGGGGTTGGAAGGAACTGCCGTTTGCCCTCCTACCAAGCTGAGCCCAGATATCAGGACTTCCGTGGGTTTTGGGCCTACTCTCTTTATGTATCTTTCACATCAGCTAAAATTAGAGCCTGAAAATGATACATTTTAAGTACTTACTAAATTATCAATAAAGAAATGCCATAATCAATCAAATGCTATATACATTACTCAACATATTCCTGTAACCTTCAGTATTATCATAATTGACCTTTCCTCTTTAGTGATAACTTTCCATGTTGATAAATATTTATTATATTTACATGAATGTTAAATGTGGGAATTTAAATTATAATAAGACTGCTGCTCTCATGAAATTTACAGTCTATAAGAACCCATTCTAAGCATGTAGTTTCAGGACCCAGTGCCCTAAAATTCAATAGTAGTTGTGGAGACACATATATAAAAAAAGAATCATTAATTTTAATAATCTAGAAAAGTCATGGAGTAAGCAGGGATCAATATCAATGGTTGATCCCAAGTATATTTCACAACGAAATACTCAGAACAACGTGCCTGCTTGTTGGACTATCCAGATATCATGAACACTACCTAGAAATCTTTGAAATCTCAAATTTGGGGTCATTCCTTTAGATGATGGTGGCAACATCAAGTCAGATCCCTGTTTCGCGGTGGTTACCCACATAGGACAACACCAAATTAAGTTGACCACTTTAATTCTTGCAACTAATGAACAGTGAAATCTGTGAAATATCTGTGTAGATAAGGGAGTGGTCCACAAACATACTTTTTCTTTCATTGAAAAATTACATTCAATGTAGGTGAGAATGCCATGTTTAGAGAGGTGAACATTTTGAAGCCATGCTAAATGTTATTGAAATTGGTGTCCATAGTTATGATTTCAAGCCCAAATTTCAATGCTCTTGTTTTAGATTTCTGGTTTTTAATGAAACTAAAAGGCACTTACTCCTTGGAAGGAAAGTTATGATGAACCTAGATAGCATATAAAAAGCAGAGACATTACTTTGCCAACCAAGGTCTGGCTAGTCAAGACTATGGTTTTTCCAGTGGTCATGTATGGATGTGAGAGTAGGACTGTGCAGAAAGCTGATCGCCGAAGAATTGATGCTTTTGAACTGTGGTGTTGGAAAAGACTCTTGAGAGTCCCTTGGATTGCAAGGAGATCCAACCAGTTCATTCTAAGGGAGATCAGTTCTGAGTGTTCATTGGAATGATTGGTGCTGAAGCTGAAATTCCATTACTTTGGCCATCTCATGCGAAGAGTGGACTCATTGGAAAAGACTCTGATGCTGGGAGGGATTTGGGGCAGGAGGAGAAGGGGACGACAGAGAATGAGATGGCTGGATAGCATCACCGACTTAATGGAGATGAGTTTGGGTGAACTCCACGTGTTGGTGATGGACAGGGAGGCCTGGTATGCTGTGATTCATGGGGTCGCAAAGTGTCAGAAAAGAATGAATGACTGAACTGACTAACTGACTGACGATGTTGTCAAATTCTCATCCTTTGAGCAATATCACCTTAAAGGTGATTCCATTTGCTATTTCATTGCCATGTACTGATTATTCGTTCTCAGTCCCTTTTACCTTCTTTTCATGTTCTGCTTTGACTGGCAGGTCCTTCTCAAAAAGAACAGGAATAATCCACTTAGTCCTCTGTGATAACTTGGAAAAGACATGGAGAAAGACATTCAATATATCATGTTGAAAAGTTACTGTTTTTGTTCCCTCCTGAAACAAAAACAGTACTAACCTGTACTAACTGCATTAACCTGTACTTCAATTGTCCTACCAAGGGAAACCTGGTAAGATGGTCCATTACCTTTGTTATCAATTCCCATATGGCTTTAAAATATCACTACCTGTCATTCTCTAAAGCTTATAGAGAAAATAGCTCAATACCTTAGGGAAGCATTGTACATGAATTCAATTTTCTTTCCTTTATGTATTTACTTTATAATGGGTGCCTAAAATTGTAAAACTGAAAACAAAAAAATAAGTGAGGTAAATACAGAAGATTGGGGCAAAAAGTAGAAAAATTGATGGGAGAAGGTCAGCGGATGAAATTGGATGCTTAAACTATAGCAAGCAAATGTGTCACTGAAGGGCCTAAAGAGGTCAATATGACTTCAATATTGTTACACTACAACTTTATTTTCATTAACTCACACAATAGTTTTTCATGCAAAATATTGTAAGTTCCCATGGGATGTAGATCAATGTTCTATCTTTTGAAACATTCTGATTTAAAATGTCACTAGAGTGAAATCATTTAACTATAAAATGACTTCCAACATTAGACCTAGAAACAGATAACAGAGAACTCTGTCCATTTCATAGGTGAGTACTTTTGTTTTCTTTTCCTTTCATAATTGTTTTGGGTATGTAAGATTATGACTCTCCGTGTGTGTGTGTGTGTGTGTGTGTGTATCAGATTAAGAATGTGATTGTGAGGGTATTTCTGAGTTCTCTTTTGGACTTTTATGTTGGAGATTTTGGCTGAAGAAACGGCTAATTCAATAGTATAAAGAGGCACAAATTAAAATGTCCATTCAAAAGTCTGCTTTAGTATTTCAAAGTACAAGACAAATGAATGAGTCTCAGAGATTGAAAGCATTTCGATAATAACCAAGCTACTCCATCCTAAGATACTTAAAATCTATGGCACTGTCACAGTCAGCCCACCAAAAGTTGAGAGGGGCCTTAGTAGTCTGTGATGTCTGGCAATATCAAAAACACACACCTACTAATTTGGCAATACCAGAGAAGCTAAGTAGATGTGTGGAGTTTCAACCAGGACTTCGTATAATAGGATACTATCTTCCTATAGGAAGTGGCACACTCACCAATATGAATAGCATTCTTAGGGATCAAAGAAACTAATGATGAAATCTGTAATTCGGTTGTCACATGGTAGAAGTGGCCTTCCTCCTTCACAAGGGTATCAGTTAAAATAGACAATTAAATAGAAGGAATTGATAACATGGCCCACATACTTCGTAGATAAAATCTTCAATATCCAAGCTCTACCACACTGATAAGATGATGACTATACAGGAATTCTGGTTTCAGCTCTATGTGGCAATCATCATATAATGGCACCGAAACATATATATGATTATATGTGCAACGAATCTCCAGTCCAGGTTCGATGCATGATACAGGATGCTCAGGGCTGGTGTATTGGGATTAAACCAGAGGAATTGGATGGGGAGGGAGGTGGTATTGGGGTTCAAGATGGGGAACACATGTGCACCCAGGGCAGATTCATGTCAATGTATGCCAAAACCAATACAATAATGCAAAGTAATTAGCCTCCAATTAAAATAAATAAATAAATAAATAAAAAGAATGTATGAATATTTGAGATGCACTGATAGTGAAAATGATTAAGGCAATAGTCTTGAGATCTGATTCAAAGAGGAAAACAGTGTACTCCCTGTCTTCAGTTTCATGGGACTTCACATGCATTCACACAGTTGCACAATTCTCCACCCTCGTCTGAAGACAAAAACTGTGACATTAAAAGAGGAATGGTCTATGTACAGAGAAGGCAAGTAGCAAAGTTTAAATGAATCCAGTCTCCTACCTACATCCTTGCTTAGTAATGTAACCCCTTGTAAGCTTTCCTAAGGGTAACTAGAATACACAAGTCAGAGATGCTTCTCCCAGGATTACAGAGTTTGATTGAGGAGATATAAGTTTGCTTAACTCTCACCTCATCCTTAAGATCAAACATCAGCCTGTTAACACATCAGAAGATGGGCAGTTCTAGAAGACACTTACAGACAATACCTGCTTCTGCCTAAGACCAAGATTGTAGATCCAAGTGGCTGATGCGGTAAGGTTTCTGTCTCAGGATACCACATGACTCCGCAGGAGTTCTCCTTTTCTGGGAAGCTCTCCAAAAACATTGTGAGAAGTACAATGTGAGGGAGGAAAAGAAGTAAACTGACAAGAGCATTGTTCTTTCTAATTGTCCTGAATATCACTTACCATCTCAGGTACAATGACAGGCTTAACATGATATCTGTACTATCTCCCAGCACTGCCAAGACTAATTTTTTGATGTAGCTCAGTCACTCAGTCTTGTCTGAGTCTTTGTGACTCCATGTACAGCAAGAACCCGGGGCTCGCCTGCCCTTCAAATCTCCCAGAACTTTCTCAAATCCATGACCTTTGAGTCAGTGATGTTTTCCGGCCATCTCGCCCTCTGCCGTTCCCTTCTTCTCCTGTGCCCTATCTTTCCCAGCATTGGTTTCGTCCCAGTGATTTTGCGCTAGGACTCATGTGACCGATATATTGGCTCCTCATGTTCAGCATGGGTCCTTCTCAGACAGTCAGAGATGGTTTCCTTCACGCTTTTCCAGTTTGAACTCCACGCTCACCATGGAACTCTCACACATCTTCTCCAGGCGTTGTTGCAAAGCATCAATATTATGGCACTCAGTTCTTGTGGTTCTGCTCATTCCTCTACTCGTTCCTCCTGAAAATCAACATTGACTAGTCAGGTATTTTTCAGTAAGCTCTCAGCTTTTTAACATAGTGTCTAGATTGGTCACAGCTTTTCATCAAAGTACAAGTTCCTTTAAATTTCATAACTGCAGTCAATTCGGCAGTGATATCGGGGGTCGAGAAAGAGAAACCTGTCACTAATCCAATTGTATCCCATCGATATATCTCAAAATGATGGGACCAAATTCCATGAGCTTATTTTTGTGTCTGTGTTGGTCTTTATATTGTGTTTTAATCCAGCTTTTCCACTCTCCCCTTTCACCTTCATCAGAAGGATCTTTACTTCCTGGTATATTTTACCGATTTTTGTGCTGTCATCTTATAACTGAGGTGAATCATTCTTCTCACAGTAATTTTGTTTCCAACTTCAGATTCTATCAGCAAATTACTTTCCATGATGCACTCTGCACAGAAGTCAAATGAGCTGTGTGACAATATATAGCCTTGATGTACCAGTTCATTTTTCCGTGTTCAATTCCAACTGTTGTGTCTTCACCTGCATGCACATTTCCCAGGAAACCGGTAAGGTGGTCCCATATTCTTATCTCTTTAAGAAAGTCCCACAATTTGTTGTGACCGATATAGTTGAAGAGCTTCCCTGGTGGCTCAGATGCTAAAGCATCTGCCTGCAATGGGGCAGATCCAGCTTTGATCAGTCCATGGTGTCACAAAGAGTCAGAAACAACTGAAAGACCTCATTTTCACAAGCAGTCTATGTAACAGAGACAATAAAGTAGATCTTAATAATTTATGAAATCTCTTTGATTTTTCTATGATCCAAACTTCAATTCAGGTTTATATTAAGATTAAATGACTAACTACACCTCCCTGTTTTGCTTTGCTTTGTTCTGCCCTTTTATTCTCTGGCTCTCTCTCTTTCAAGCTGTCATCTACCAAGTGTTACATTCCTGGGCCCTTGCCATCTTCCCATACAAGAATTAAATTATGCCCATGCCACTCTCTGACCTTTGACACCCAGTTAAAACAGTTAAGATTCCAGAGCTGAAATAAGGAATCTGTGTTCTGGGAAAATGTCAGCACAGTTCGACAAATAGCTAGATATTTTCAGGGACTGGCTTTTGAGCCCAATTCCTGTACCACCTCTCATCCTGGAAAGAACTATAGTTCCTTAAGCAGATTGCAATTCCTCATTAGCAGACATTTCAGGAAAAGTAAATCTGTTTATTTGCATGTTCAAAATCAATGATGTACCAATTGCATATATATGTATATAACCTCCCATCAAACTGATTAATTCATGTCAACTAAAGTTTGTTCTTTCACCGGCATGCATAAAGGAATTACAAAGCTAGCCTAGAAATAGGTTCAGAATTTCTGATTTCGCAGAAAATAAGAGGACATTGAGTGCAACTCTTTCCATGGAGGCATCACAAATAATCCTTCTATAAAGGAAACACTTCTTCCAGAGCATCAAATGGATACTAGCAGAAGACCTTGCTCAACAGTGAGGTCTATATGGAAACTAGACATAACTGGAAGAATAGAGGGAAGATGGGAGGAGGACGAGAGGAATAGAACCAAGCCTGTGTCTTGGGGTGGGAGATGCAGAAGCAGGGAGTAGATTGAGGATCCAGGCAAGTCACCTGACTCAACTTAATTTAACTTTGACTGAAAAGAAGCAAGGTGAAGAAGCTGATGAAATATAGTTTGCCTAGAGTGAAAATCGAACAGAGAATGTGTGGTTTGGTCCTGCATGCCCCATATGGCAGTGCAGGTCAACTAGTGTAAAAGCGCCTGGAAGATCAAACATGGGGTTAGAAAGACAACCTGGGAGGGAAGTGCTTTTGACTGTGGAGATGGAGCTATGCATCTGGGATGACAAATTGTGTAGAAAGGAATGCATTTTGAAAAATCCCAAACTGACAAAGAAGTGAGAACTTAGGGCTCAGTCACACAGAGGAGGTGGTGACAGCATTAAATTTCCCCCTCGTGCCACATGCAAAGACTTACTATCAGGCAAGAGAAAAAGACTAGCTAGAACTATCATGCATGCTTCTGCCACCACAGGCTAGAAACCTATCCTATTAGGGCCATGATTTTATTGCCCATGGTCGCTGGCTTCCCCGAAAAACTGATACCACCAGGGTTTCTAAAGTCCCAGCAGCTGTACCTCTTGCTCCTGTGCTCATCAAGGCAGTCCCAAGTGTTCCACAAGGGTCTTGGGGGTAGCCTTCTCTGGTGACCACACGGAGTGGTTGTTCTCATAATACATCTGAGACTCAGGATCAGGGAAATGAAGGAAAAGGATTGAAAACTTTCCCACCAGCTGAGCAAGCCGCAGATTAAATACATGCAATCAACTCTGCAGATGCTTTCTCTATGGGATAAAAGAGGACAATAGATTTCCAGTTAATGAAAATACACAGGCTCTTGCAGCTCTCAGAACCAATAGGAGTTATCCCAGTTTAGAATCTGACCTGTCCTTACTGAAGATCCAGAGTTAAGTTCTGCCCACATTTGGGCGAGTTTTCTAGAGAGGTGGATTTGTGCTGTGGCTCATGTTCAGGACCAGAACCCTGACAGCAGGGACCCGAGGTAAAATTCATTGTACTTATGATGTTCTGCTATGCCACTTGGTCGTTCACTCTTTGTCTCACATGAAAGCATTCTTATTATTCCTGCTTACTTGGTGTTTTAAGATTGTTTATATCCTATATATTTTTTGTATGTCTATATTGTCTACTTTTGTTTCCTGCTTTCTGTGCCTTTTGTTGATGTTGTTTCTTGTCATTTTGGTTTTAATAAATATATATTTCCATATTAACTGTGATTTTCTCTTGTTCTGAGGAAAAACCTTGTCGTTTTTGTCAGAGTTTTAGCCTTTATTCTTCATGTGTCACTCTACTCTGGTGTTGTTTTATGTCTTACAAGTTAATTGTTAGGTACTCTTGTTGATTCTGTGTTCTTCCCTATTGTCATTACTGCTTCTATTATTTCACTTGTGGTTTGATTTTGATTTCTTACCATTTGTCTGTCTTCCTTTGTTCCTTCTGTCTAGATTTTATTATGTGATCTTGGTTCTCTGACTGGTAGTTGGGCCTGATCACCTAGGGCTTCAGTGCTGTATCATAGACCACCAGAGAATTCCTGGCTCCAACGAATATTAATTGGTGAGATTCTCTGTGAAGGCCTCCTTCTAAAATGAAGAAGCATTCCACCAAAAAGCCTATACTATCCAAAGCTGCTGCCTCACACCACACAAAATGCAAGACAGAAACACAAGCCAAATCATCCCCAGATGGACAGTCTAAAGTCCACTAAACCCATGCACACCAGCAAAAGACCACTCTGACACGGTTCTACCATGAGAGAGCGAAGCATCACCTGTTGCTAGAAAAATGTAGTTGCTAGTCTCTCCTCCTCCAAAGACACACAAACCACTGGACCAAACTTATACACTCACGATACAGACTGGAAGCAAGTACTACCATACTGCAAACCCGGGCAGAAAAGACTAGTTACACAGTAAGCTAAGCAAATCTGAACACAGTGAAGCATTTTGCAGGCAAAGAAACAAGGTAAAACCACATAAGACATAATTAAAGAGGAAATAGAAATTGTCGCAGAAAAATAATTGAGAGTAACGATAGTAAAGATGATCAAACCTCTCTGAAAATAAATGGAGATCATGCAAGAAACATTTCAAAAGGGCATAGAACAACTAAATAACAACAAGAAATGGATGATAGCACAATAACTGCCATACGTGTACTGTAGGCTTCTCCATGCCTTTGTACAGCATAGCCAGAACGACATTGGAAAACAATTATCTTCCAAGTTTTAAATGAAGTGATAAAAGAAACCAAACTTTAAATAACAAGCAGACCTGACAATTCAATTGATACTGAGGTAGATTTCACCCAGAACCAGAAGAATGCAGTTTCTTCGCAAGGTCAAATGAAATATTTCTGAATAAATCACAAACTGGATCACTAATCAGGACTTGATAAATTTAAGATAATCAAAAATGTTTCAGGCCTTATCATTTTTTTTTTTTACCACAGTGTTATGATTTACATGTCATTCACGGGTGGGGGAGAAAAAAACAAACAAACAAGAAAAAAATAAAAGCATAAATAACAAAGAAAAAACTGAAAAGCATGAATATATTGAGGCTCATGTACACACCTCTTCATGGTCAAGAAATCAATGAAAAATTCAGAGAGAAAAAAATAGTGTGTGTGTGTGTATGTGTGTGTGTGTATCAGTTCAGCTCAGTCCATCAGTCTTGTAGGACTCATTACGACCTCATGAATCAGAGCACCTCAGGCCTCCCTGACCATCACCAACTCACAGAGTTCACTCAAACTCACATACATAGATTCTGTGATGCCATCCAGCCATCTATTTCGCTGCCTTCCCCTTCTCCTTCTGTCCCCAATCTCCAGCATCAGAGTCTTTTTCAGTGAGTCAACTATTCGCATGAGGTGGCCAAAGTATTGGAGTTTCAGCTTTAGCATCAGTCCTTCCAATGAACACCCAGGACTGATCTCCTTTAGAATGAACTGGTTGGATCGCCATGCATCCAAGGGATTCTCAAGAGTCTTCTCCAAAACCACAATTCAATAACATCAATTCTTCGGCAATCAGCTTTCTTCCCAGTCCAACTCTCACATCTGTACATAACCACTGGAAAAACCGTAGGCTGACAAGACGGGCCTTTGTCGGCAAAGTAATGTCTCTGCTTTTTCTTATGCTATCTAGGTTGGTCATAGCTTTCCTTCCAAGGAGTAAGCGTCTTTTAATTTCATGGCTGAAATCAGCATTTGCAGTGATTTTGGAGCCCAAAATCATAAAGTCTGACACTGTTCCCAATCTATTTCCCATGAAATATATACTCATAAAAACTAATGACAATGAATTTGTGATTGCATAAAACCCAATAAACAGGATAAAACACTATCTAAACTTACAACTAAAGCAATTAGAGAAAGAAGAATAAACACAAAATTCAAAATTGGCTTTGGGAAAAAAAGAAAACATAGAACAGGAAAAAAAAGATGAAATAGTAGCAAAGATCAATACTACTAAAAGGGGGCTCTTGGAGAGAATAAAGAAAATACATAAAGCTTGAGCCAGATTCATCAACAAAAGAGGGAGACCACACAAATCAATAAGTTATACATAAGAAAGGAGACATTATAACCAACAGCACAGAAATATCAAAGGATCATGATAGATTACAATAAAGAACTTTAAACCAATAAAATGTAGAATATGGAAGCCACAGACTACTTCTTAGGATCTCAACTAAGAGGAAACAGAAAATAGGAACACAACATTACAACCCCTAATATTGAAACTGCTATGAAAAATCTGTCAGCTAACAACATTCAAAGACCAGATGATGTCACAGATGTTTTATGAACCATTAAGTTAAATGTTAACATATGGGTTTCTTAAACTTTTCCAAAATACTACAACGGTAGGAAAACCCACAAACTCATCCTACGAGTACAGTATCACCTAATAGCAAAGACAAAGTTAACACAGAAAAGGAAAATTATAGACCAGTATCATATAGATAAACATAGAAGCAAACATCCTCAATAAAATATTCCAAAGAAGAATCCAACAACACATTAAAAGTATCGAACTGCTTTATTATGTGAGGTTTTCCCCAGAAAAGCAGACATTCTCCAGTAGCTGGATATCAAACCATGAGATACAGCATAACAAATTTCAGGATTAAAACCAAATGATGACCTCAGTTCAGTTCAGTTCAGTCTCTCAGTCTGTCTGACTCTTTGCAACCCCATGAATCACAGCACCCCAGGCCTCCCTGTCTATCACCAACTCCCGGAGTTCACTCAAACTCATGTCCATCCAGTCGGTGATGCCATTCTGCCATCTCATCCTCTGTCGTCCCCTTCTCCTACTACCCCAATCTCTCCCAGCATCAAAGTCATTCCCTTTGCATGAGGTGGCCAAATATCGGAGTTTCAGCTTTACCATCAGTCCTTCCAATAAACACCAGGACTGATCTCCTTTAGAATAGACTGGTTGGATCACCTTGTAGTCCAAGGGACTCTCAAGAGTTTTCTCCTACATCACGTTTCAAAAGCATCAATTCTTTGGCGATCAGCTTTCTTCAGAGTCCAACTCTCATATCTGTACATGACCACTGGAAAAACCATAGCCTTGATTAGATGGACCTTTGTTGGCAAAGTAATGTCTCTACTCTTTTAATATGCTATCTAGGTTGGTGGTAACTTTTCTGCAAAGGAGTAAGCGTCTTTTAATTTCGTGGCTGCAACCAGCATCTCCAGTGATTCTGGAACCCTCAAAAAACTCACACTGTTTCCACTGTTTCCCCATCAATTTGCCATGAAGTGATGGTACCAGATGCCATGATCTTAGTTTTCTGAATGTTTAGCTTTAAGGAAAAAATTTTCACTCTCCTCTGACACATTCTTCCAGAGGTTTTTTAGTTACTCTTTATTTTCTGCCATGAGGGTGGTTTCATCTGCATATCTGAGGTTATTGATATTTCTCCCAGCAATCTTGATTCCCGCTTCTGGTTCTACATCCCAGCATTCTTCATGATGTACTCTGCATATAAGTTAAATAAGCAGGGTGACAATATACTGTCTTAATGTACTCCCTTTCCTATTTGGAACCAGACTGTTGTTCCATGTCCAGTTCTAACGGTTTCTTCCTTACCTGCATATAGGTTTCTCAAGAGGCAAGTCAGGTGGTCTGGTATTCCCATCTCTTTCAGAATTTCCCACAATTTATTGTGATCCACACAGTCAGACTTTGACATAGTCAATGAAGCAGAAATAGATATTTTTCTGGAACTCTCTTGCTTTCTCCATGATGCAGCAGATTTTGGCAATTTGATCTCTGGTTCCTCTGACTTTTCTAAAACCAGCTTGACCATCTGGCATTTCACGGTTCACATATTGCTGAAGCCTGGCTTGGAGAATTTTGAGCATGATTTTACTAGCATGTGAGATGAGTGCAATTGTGCGGTAGTTAAAGCATTCCTTGGTATTGCCTTTCTTTGGGATTGGAATGAAAACTGATCTTTTCCAGTCCTGTGGCCACTGCTGAGTTTTCCAAATTTGCTGGCATATTGAGTGCAGCACTTTCACAACATCATCTATCAGGATTTGAAACAGCTCAATTGGAATTCCATCACCTCAACTAGCTTTGTTCATAGTGATGCTTTCTAAGGCCAACTTGAATACACATTCCAGGAAATCTGGCTCTAGGTAATTGATCACACCTTCGTGATTAACTTGGTCGTGAAGATATTTTTGTACAGTTCTTCCGTGTATTTTTGCCACCTCTTTTTAATGATCACCTCAATAGATGCCAAAACAACAACAACAACAACAACTTTGATAAAATTCAACAAACATGTGTGATAAACAATCTTTCCAGAAACTGAGCACAGCAAAAATTACCTCAACATAGTAAAGGCATACAAATCCAAACAATAAGGTATCATTTCACACTATTCTGTGTGGTGATCATCATAAAAATCGACAGTAGGGTCCTTCCTTGGTGGTCCAATGGCTAAGGCACCATGATTCCAAATCAGGGGTTCCATATTTGATCCCTGGTCATGGAACTAGACTCCATATGCAGCATTTAAGGCCTGGTGTAACCAACTAATGAAGGAAATATGTGTGTGTGTATGTGCATATATATATATATATATATATATATTATAAATATATATAAATTTTAAAATACAGTACAAATATAATTAAAATATATAAATAAAATAAAATATAAAAAATAAAATTTAAATTATATACATATGTATAATATATATATAATACAATTTTAAAATACAATACAAATATAACTAAAATATATAAATAAAATAAAATATATAAAATATAATTTAAATTATATACATATTTATAATATAAATATAACATTTAAATATTTATAATATGAATTAATAACTATTATATATATATAGACACACACACATAAACATGAAAACAATGAATGAAGGAGATGATGTTAAGGAAAGGGAGCACTCTACATTGTTTTTCAGTTCAGTTCCGTTCAGTCATGTCAGACTCTTTTGTCTATCACCAGCTCCCACTTAGATAGAGCAGAATATGAATGTTCCTTAGAAAATTAATA
Organism: Moschus berezovskii; assembly: GCF_049115385.1. Taxonomy (NCBI): domain Eukaryota; kingdom Metazoa; phylum Chordata; class Mammalia; order Artiodactyla; family Moschidae; genus Moschus; species Moschus berezovskii. The sequence goes on from NC_142489.1 coordinate 60,431,498, forward strand.
AAAATACCACATGCCCAAAATCCCACTCTTTGACATGTATACAGAAGAAGCCACCATTGGAAAAAAAAATAAGCGTGTGTATCCCAGTATCCACTGCAATACTATTTACATTAAACAAGTTATGTAACAATCTAGGTGTCCATCTACTGAAGAATGGATAAAGAAGTTATGTTTCATCCACAGGATGGAGCATTTCTCATTCAGAAAAAGGAAAAACTTGCATTATTTCTAGAGATATGGATGTATTTGGAGCCTATTATATAGAGTCAAGTAATTCAGAAAAAGAAAGTCCAACATTGTAAATTAATGCATATATATGGAATTTAGAAACCTGTCTCTGAAGAATCTCTCTGAAGCATGGAAAAGTAAATGCAGAGGTAGAGAACTGACTTAGACAGAGTAGTGTAAGTAGAGAGTGGGACAGTTTGAGCCAGATGCCCTGACATATGTACAATACCAAGTATGAAGTAGTTAGCTGGTGAGAAGCTCCTCCTCAGGGCTCTGAGGTGCCCTAGTTGAGTGGATTGTCAGGTAGCAGAGTAGGTTCAAGAGCAGATGGGAGGGCTGCTCAAAAGGGAGGCTCTTGTATATATATACTGATAGCCGATTTACACTGTGGTACAGCAGAAAGTAAGAAACATTGTAAAGTTATGGTTCTCCAATTTCAAATTGTTTCTTAAATTGAAAAATGAAAGTCAGTGATTTGCCAACTTGGGCAAGTGACAAGAAATGCATCACAGTGTACATGTCAAGTAAAATATGTACCGGTGCGTTTCTCAAGTAAAATCTGCACCAAGGACTGCTTTAGTATGTATAGACAAACCATAAAGCAAAAACTTCAAATTCAGAGCTAAAAGAGCCAGAATAAATTCAGACTCTAGATTTAAGTATTCCTCATTTCATTTGACTGCCATTTTTTTCTTTTATGTTTTTGATATTTTTAAACTTTATTTATTTTAATTGGAGGCTAATTATATTATTGTATTGGTATCGCCGTACATTGACAGGAATCTGCCCCGGGTGCACAAGTGTTCCCCATCTTGAACCTCCTCCCACCTCCCTTCCCATGCCATCCCTCTGGTTCATCCCAGTACACCAGCTCCGAGTATCCTACATCATGCATCGAACGTGGACTGGCGATTTGTTTCACATATGATCATATACATGTTTCAGTGCCATTCTCCCAAATCATCCCACCCTCACCCTCTTCCACAGAGGTGCTGGGTTGGATGCACATCTCTGGTCTGAGCCACTCAGGTTCAGGTCCTTGCATACTCCACAAAGGCATAGACTTGGTTGAGCCTGCGTTTTGTGCCCTTCCCCCGTCTGAACAACTCAGGTGACCAGGTGTTTGGCCAGTGCGATCGCTGTGACTTATCACCTCCGTGGTCCCTGCTGCAGGGTGTTCTGGGCATACAAGCAGTGCACCTTCTCAGGAGTATGTAGACCAACCAGAAACACAAGAAGTCCTGGCCAGCAGGACTGCCTGCAGTTTGGTATCCGATGCCTTTCTGGGGCCGCAATTGCCCCTTCTGGCTCGGGCTGCCCTCCCCTGCCTATCTCTGTGGGGGATGGGCCTCTGCAGCCGGATATTTCTGCTCAGTCCTTTGTTCTGTGAGCGGGTCTGTCGGAGTCTTAGCTTAGAGCTTTTCACCGTTTTGCAGGGTAGATATCCCACAGTTTGCTTTTCTATCTTCAGTTAGATCTTTCAGATTGCCCTGAGGACCTGAGGACCAGAGGCCGGGTCATCAATGCAGCCTACACCTCCCTGCCCAACCCCCACTTGCTAATGGCAGATGTGGGCATCTGTGCTGCTTCTCCACTGGGAGTTACCATTGGGCGAGTAATCTGTGGGTTTTGATTATTTCTTTCTTTTTCCTCCTGGTTATGTTGCCCTCAGAGGTTCCAAGGTTCATCACAGACTCACAAGTGAGAGTGTTTCCTGGTGTTCAGAAACTTCTCTCTTTTTTTATGCCTCCCTTCCCGAGACTGTGCTTTGCCTCTACTTCTTTTGTCTCTCTTTTTATCTTTTATGTTTTTTCCCACCTCTTTGGAAGACAATCAGCTGCTTTTCTGGGTGCCTGATGTCCTCTGCTAGCATTCAGAAGTTGTTTTGTGGAATTTACTCACTGTTCCAATGTTCTTTTGATGAATTCTTGGGAAAAAGTGGTTTCAGCATCCTACTGACTATGCCAAAGCCTTTGACTGTGTCGATCACAATAAACTGTTGAACATTCTGAAAGAGATGGGAATACCAGACCACCTGACCTGCCTCTTGAGAAACCTGTATGCAGATCAGGAAGAAACAGTCAGAACTGGACGTGGAACAACAGACTGGTTCCAAATAAGAAAAGGTGTACGTCAAGGTTGTATATTGTCACCTTGCTTATTTAACCAATATGCAGAGCACATCATGAGGAACGCTGGGCTGGAAGAAGCACAAGCTGGAATCAAGACTGCTGGGAGAAATAAAAATAACCTCAGATATGCAGATGACACTACCCTTATTGCAGAAAGTGAAGAAGAACTCAAAAGCCTCTTGATGAAAGTGAAAGAGGAGAGTGAAAAGTTTGGCTTGAAGTTCAACATTCAGAAAACAAAGATTATGGCATTTGGTCCCATCACTTCATGGAAAATAGATGGAAAAAGAGTGGAAACAGTGTCAGACTTTATTTTTTCGGGCTCCAAAATCACTGCAGATGCTGATTGCAGCCATGAAATTAAAAGACGCTTGCTGCTTGGAAGGAAAATTATGACCAACCTAGATAGTATATTAAAAATCAGAGATATTACTTTGCCAACCAAGGTCCGTCTAGTCAAGGCAATGGTTTTTCCCGTGGTCATGTATGGATGTGAGAGTTGAACTGTGAAGGCTGATCGCCGAAGAATCGATGCTTATGAACTGTGGTGTTGGAGAAGACTCTTGACAATCCCTTATACTGAAAGGAGATCCAACCAGTCCATTCTAAAGGAGATCAATCCTGGATGTTCATTGGAGGGACTGATGCTAAAGCTGAGACTGCAATACTTTGGCCACCTCATGCGACGAGTTGACTCACTGGAAAAAACTGATGCTGTGAGAGTTTGGGGGCGGGAGGAGAAGGGGACGACGGAGAGTGAGATGGCTGGATGGCATCACCGACTCTGTGGACATGAGTTTGTGTGTACTCCGGGAGTTGGTGATGGACAGAGAGGCCTGGCATGCTGTGATTCATGGGGTCGCGGAGAGTCGGACATGACTGAGCGACTGATCTGATCTGATCTGAACTGAGCATCCTATTCCTCTGCCATCTTCTTCCCTCCCTCCATTTTTTTTTTTCTAAAAGTAAAGAAGGATTATCAGTTGATGTCAACAATTTATAGAAACATGAATTCCTTCATATTTTAGTACAAAACAGTAAGCCTCTGATATTCAGGACTATGCTAAGTAGGAAATTATAAATGTACTTTGAAAGTGGAGGTGCAGTACAAGGATCACATATTTCAAAATCCTGGAATTTGTGCTACTGACTGGGAAAACTTAACAGCCAAAAGACTGAGAATTGTGTTTTCTTCAGCCAGACTTTAATCCTGAGGGGGAATCAGGATGGGGAACACATTTAAACCCATGGCTTATTCATATCAATGAATGTCAAAAACCAATACAATACTTTAATTATCCTCCAAATTAAAAAAAAAATTAAATTAAAAAAAAGGTTGTATAATAATATTGAATGTCATTTATGTCAAAAAAAGTTTTGATTAAAGGATTTATTTGTCTAATATTAGTATAGCCATTAGGGTTCCTTTATTATTTATAGCTTGGATGAAATTTTACTTTCACACTAATCATTTTATTTATTTTTATTTATTATTACTAATTACTAATTAGGCGGTGACAGAAGCAAGGTCTCGTGCTGTAAAGAGCAATATTGCATAGGAACCTGGAATGTTAGGTCCGTGAATCAAGGCAAATTGGAAGTGGTCAAACAAGAGATGGCAAGAGTGAACATAGACATTCTAGGAATCAGTGAATGGAAATGGACTGGAATGGGTGAATTTAACTCGGATGACCATTATATCTACTACTGTGGGCAGGAATCACTTAGAAGAAATGAAGTAGCCATCATAATCAACAAAGGAGTCCAAAATGCACTACTTGGATGCCATCTTAAAAATGACAGAATGATTTCTGTTCATTTCCAAGGCAAACCATTCAATATTAGAGTAATCCAGGCCTATGCCCCAACCAGTAACGCTGAAGAAGCCTAAGTTGAGCGGTTCTATGAAGACCTACAAGACCTTTTAGAACTAACATCCAAAAAAGATGTCCTTTTCTTTATAGGGGACTGGAATGCAAAATAGGAAGTCAAGAAACACCTGCAGTAACAGACAAATTTGGCCTTGGAGAACAGAATGAAGCAGGGCAAAGGCTAATAGAGTTTTGTCAAGAGAATGCACTGGTCATAGCAAACACCCTCTTCCAACAACACAAGAGAAGGCTCTACACATGGACATCACCAGATGGTCAACACCGAAATCAGATTGATTATATTCTGTGCAACCAAAGATGGAGAAGCTCTATTCAGTTAGCAAAAACAAGACCAGGAGCTGACTGTGGCTCAGATCATGAACTCCTTATTGCCAAATTCAGACTTAAATTGAAGGAAGTAGGGAAAACCACTGGACCATTCAGATATGACCTAAATCAAATCCCTTATAATTATACAGTGGAAGTGAGAAATAGATTTAAGGGACAAGATCTGATAGATAGTGTGCCTGATGAACTCTGGATGGAGGCTTGTGACATTGCACAGGAGACAGGGCCCAAGACCATCCCCATGGAAAAGAAATGCAAAAAAGCGAAATGGCTGTCTGAGGAGGCCTTACAAATAGCTGTGAAAAGAAGAGAAGCGAAAAGCAAAGGAGAAAAGGAAAAATATAAGCATCTGAATGCAGACTTCCAAAGAATAGCAAGGAGAGACAAGAAAGCCTTCCTCAGTAATCAATGCAAACAGAGGAAAACAACAGAATAGGAAAAACAAGAGATCACTTCAAGAAAATTAGAGATTCTAAGGCAACATTTCATGCAAAGATGGGCTCGATAAAGGACAGAAATGGTATGGGCCTAACAGAAGCAGAAGATATTAAGAAGAGGTGGCAAGAATACACAGAAGAACTGTACAAAAAAGATCTTCACAACCAAGAAAGTCACGATAACATGTTCACTGATGTAGAGCCAGACATCTTGGAATGTGAAGTCAAGTGGGCCTTAGAAAGCATCACTACGATCAAAACTAGTGGAGGTGATGGAATTCCAGTTGAGCTATTTCAAATCTTGAAAGATGATGCTGTGAAAGTGCTGCACTCAATATGACAGCAAATTTGGAAAACTCAGCAGTGGCCACAGGACTGGAAAAGATCAGTCTTCATTCCAATCCCAAAGAAAGGCAATGGCAAAGAATGCTCAAACTACCACACAATTGCACTCATCTCACACGCTAGTAAAATCATGCTCAAAATTCTCCAAGCCAGGCTTCAGCAATATGTGAACCGTGAAATGCCAGATGTTCAAGCAGGTTTTGGAAAAGGCAGAAACACCAGAGATCAAATTGCCAACATCCGCTGGATCATGGAGAAAGCAAGAGAGTTCCAGAAAAACATCTATTTCTGCTTCATAGACTATGCCAAGCCTTTGACTGTGTGGATCACAATAAACTGTGGAAAAGTCTCAAAGAGAGGGGCATACCAGACCACCTGACCTGTCTCTTGAGAAACCTGTATGCAGGTCAGGAAGTAACAGTCAGAACTGGACATGGAACAACAGACTGTTTCCAAATAGGAAAAGGAGTACGTCAATGCTGTATATTGTCACCTTTCTTATTTAACTTATATGCAGAGTACATCATGAGGAACGCTGGGCTGGAAGAAGCACAAGCTGGAATCAAGACTGCTGGGAGAAATAAAAATAACCTCAGATATGCAGATGACACTACCCTTAAGGCAGAAAGTGAAGAGGAACTCAAAAGCCTCTTGATGAAAGTGAAAGAGGAGAGTGAAAAGGTTGGCTTGAAGCTCAACGTTCAGAAAACAAAGATCATGGCACCTGGTCCCATCACTTCATGGGAAATAGATGGAAAAAGAGTGGAAACAGTGTCAGACTTTATTTTTTCGGGCTCCAAAATCACTGCAGATGCTGATTGTATCCATGAAATTAAGACGTTTACTCCTTGGAAGGAAATTTATGACCAAACTTGATAGTATATTAAAAAGCAGAGACATCACTTTGCCAACAAAATTCTGTCTATTCAAGGCTATGGTTTTTCCCATGATCATGTATGGATGAGAGAGTTGGACTGTGAAGAAAGCTGATCGCCAAAGAATTGATGTTTTTGAACTGTGGTGTTGGAGAAGACTCTTGAGAGTCCCCTGGACTACAAGGAGATCCAACCAGTCCATTCTTAAAGATATCAATCTTGGGTGTTCTCATGCGACGAGTTGACTCACTGGAAAAAACTCTGATGCTAGGAAAGGTTAGGGGCGGGAGGAGAAGAGGACGACAGAGAATGAGGTAGCTGGATGTCATCACCGACTCTGTGTTCATGAGTTTGAGTGAACTCCGGGTATTGGTGATGGACAGGGAGTCCTGGCGTGCTGTGATTCATGCGGTCGTGGAGAGTCGGACACGACTGAGCGACTGAACTGAGCTGAACTGAATTACTTTATAATATTATACTGGTTTTGCAGTACATTGACATGAATCCGCCCCCGGTGTTCATGTGTTCCCCTTCTTGAACCCCTCTTCCACATCCTTCCTTCCCTTATACTCCCTCGGATCATCCCCGTGCACCAGCCGAAAACGTCCTGCATCATGCTTAGAATCTGGTCTCGTGATTTGCTTCACATGTGATAATATACGTGTTTCAATGCCATTCTCCCAAATCATCCCTCTCCCACAGAATCCAGAAGAATGTTCTATACACCTGTGTCTCTTTTGCTGTGTCATATAAAGGCCTATCATTGTCAGCTTTCAAAATTGCACTTATATGCATTAGTATACTGTATTGGTGTTTTTTTTTCCCCCCTGGCTTACTTCACTCTGTATAAGAGGCTCCAGTTTCATCCACCTCATTAGAGCTGATTCAAATGTATTATTTTTAATGGCTGAGTAATACTCCATTGTGTATATGTCCCAAATCTTTCTTATCCATTCATCTTCAGATGGACATCTAGGTTGCTTCCATGTTCTGGCTATTAGAAACAGTGCTGCAATGAACATTGGAGTACATATGTCTCTTTCAATTCTGGTTTTTCAGTGTGTATGCCCAGGAGTGGGATTGCTGGGTCATATGGCAGTTCTATTTCCAGTTTTTTAAGGAATCAACATACTGTTTTCCATAGTGGCTGTACTAGTTTGCATTCCCCCCAACAATGTAAGAAGGTTCCCTTTTCTCCAAACCCTTTCCAGCATTAATTGCTTGTAGACTTTTGGATAGCAGCCATTCTGACTGGAGTGAAATACTACCTCACTGTGATTATGATTTACGCTTCTCTGACTATGAGGGATGTTGAGCATTTTTTTCATGTGATTGTTAGACATCTGTATGTCTTCTTGGATAAATGTCTGTTTAGTTCTTTGGCCCATTTTTTGATTGGGTCGTTTATTTTTCTGGAATTTAACTGCAGGAGCTGCTTGTATCTTTTGGAGATTAATTCTTTGTCAGTTGTTTCAGTGGCTATTATTTTCTTCCTTTCTGAAGTCTGCCTTTTCATCTTGTTAATAGTTTCCTGTGCTGTGCAGAAGCTTTTAATTTTCATTAGGTCCCAATTGTTTATTTTGCTTTTACTTACAATATTCTGGGAGGTGGATCATGGAGGATCCTGTTGTGAATTATTTCGGAGAGGGTTTTGCCTATGTTCTCCTCTAGGAGTTTCATGGTTTCTGGTCTTATATTTAGATCTTTAATCTATTTTGAGTTTATTTTCATTTATGGTGATAGGGAGTGTTCTAGACTCATTCTTTTATCAGTTTTCCCAGCACCACTTGTTAAAGAGACTGTCTTTTCTCCATTTTATATTCCTTCCTCCTTTGTCAAAGATAAGGTGTCCATAGGTGCGTGGATTTATTTCTGGGCTTTCTATTTTGTTCCATTGATCTGCATTTCTTCCTTTATGCCAGTACCATACTCTCTTGATGACTGTGGCTTTGTAGTAGAGCCTGAAGTCCAGCAGGTTGATTCCCTCAGTTCCATGCTATTTCAAGATTGCTTTGGCTCTTCGAGGATTTTTTTGTATTTCCATACAAACTGTGAGATTGTTTGTTCTAGTTCTGTGAAAAATACCTTTGATAGCTTGATAGGAATTGCATTGAAAATGTAAATTACTTTAGTTAGTATACACATTTGCACAATATTTCTTCTTCTAATCGTTGATCACGGTATATTTCTCCATCTATTAGTGTACTATTTGATTTCTTTCACCAGTGTCTTACAGTTTTCTATATATAAGTCTTCTGTTTCTTTAGGTAGATATATCCCTAAATATTGTATTCTTTTCATTGCAACAGCTTATGGAATAGTTTCTTTACTTCTCTTTCTATTATCTCATTATTAGTGTATAGGAATGCAAGGGATTTCTATGTGTTGATTATATATCCTATAACTTCACTGTATTCTTTGATTAGCCCTAGTAGTTTTCTGGTAGAGTCTGTAGGGTTTTCTCTGTAGAGGATCATGCCATCGGCAAACAGTGAGGGATTTACCTCTTCTTTTCCAGTTTGGATTCCTTATCGATGCTTTTGAACTGTGGTGTTGGAGAAGAATCTTGAGAGTCCCTTATACTGCAAGGAGATCCAACCAGTCCATTCTAAAGGAGATCAATCCTGGATGTTCATTGGAGGGACTGATGCTAAAGCTGAAACTCCAATATTTTGGCCACCTCATGCGACGAGTTGACTCACTGGAAAAGACTCTGATGCTAGGAAAGGTTGGGGGTGGGAGGAGAAGGGGACGACGGAAAATGAGATGGCTGGATGGCATCACCGACTCTGTGGACATGAGTTTGAGTGTACTCCGGGAGTTGGTGATGGACAGGGAGGCCTGGCGTGCTGTGATTCATGGGGTCGCGGAGAGTTGGGCACGACTGAGCGATTGAACTGAACTGAACTGATGTCTTTTTCTGCTCTGATTGCTGTAGCCTATGTTGACATATGTTCCTTCTATTCCCACCTTCTAGAGGGCTTTTTATCATAAAGGGATGTTGAATTTTGCCGAAGGCTTTCTCTGCATGTATTGAGATAATCATATGTTGGTTTATTTTTTCCCAATGTGTTAATGTGCTGTATTACACTGATTGATTTGTGGATATTGAAGAATCCTTGCATTCCTGGGATAAAGCCCACTTGGTCATGATGTATGATCTTCTTAATGTGTTGTTGGATTCCTATTGTTAGAATTATGTTTGGGAATTTTGCATCTATATTCATCAGTGATATTGGGCTGTAGTTTTCTGTTTTTGTGGGATCTTTGCCAGGTTTTGTGATTAGGGTGAATTTGGGCTCATGGTATGATTTTGGAAGTTTACCTTCCTCAGCAATGTTCTGGAAGAGTTTGAGTAGAATAGTTGATACCTCTTCTCTAAATTTTTGGTAGAATTCAGCTCTGATGCCGTCTGGCCCTGGGCTTTTGTTTGCAGGAAGATTTCTGATTACAGCTTCGATTTCCGTGCTTGTGATGGGTCTATTAAGATTTCCTATGTCTTCCGGATTCAGTTTTGGAAAGTTGTACTTTTCTAAGAATTTGTCCATTTCTTCCAAGTTGTCCATTTTATGGCCATATAATTGTTGACAGTAGTCTCTTCTGATCCTTTGTATTTCTGTGTTGTCAGTTGTGATCTCTCACTTTTCATTTCTAGTTTTATTGATTTGGCTTTTCTCCCTTTGTTTCTTGATGAGTCTGGCTAGTGGTTTGTCAATTTTATTTACCCTCTCAAAGAGCCAGCGTTTGGCTTTGTTGATTTTTGCTATGGTCTCTTTTGTTTCTTTTGCATTTATTTCTGCCCTAATTTTGAGATTTTTTTCCTTCTACTAACGCTGGGGTTCTTCATTTCTTCCTTTTCTAGTGTCTTTAGATGTAGAGTTAGGCTATTTAGTTGACTTTTTTCTTGTTTCTTGAGGTATGCCAGTATTGCTATGAACCTCCCCCAGCACTGCTTTTACAGTGTTCCATAAGTTTTGGGTTGTTTTGTTTTCATTTTCATTCGTTTCTATGCACGTATTGATTTTTTCTATGATTTGTTGGTTTTTCAGCAGTGTGTTGTTCAGCCTCCATATGTTGGAATTTTTAATATTTTTTCTCCTATAATTGAGATCAAATCTTACTGCATTGTGGTCAGAAAAGTTGCTTGGAATGATTTCAGCTTTTTTGAACTTACCAAGCCTAGATTTATGACCCAGGATGTGATCTATCCTGGAAAAGGTTTCGTGCGCGCTTTAGAAAAAGGTGATGCTCATTGTTTCGGCGTGAAATGTACTATAGATATCTATTAGGTCTATTAGGTCTAACTGGTCTATTGTATCATTTAAAGTTTGTGTTTCATTGTTAATTTTCTGTTTAGTTGATCTGTCCATATGTTTGAGTAGGGTGTTAAAGTCTTCCTCTATTATTGCATTGTTAATTTCACCTTTCATACTTGTTAGAAATTGTCTCACATATTGCGGTGCTCCTATGTTGAGTGCATATATTTATAATTGTTATATCTTCTTCTTGGATTGATCCTTTGATCATTATGTAATGTACTTTTTTGTCTCTTTTCACAGCCTTTGTTTTAAAGTCTATTTTATCTGATACGAGTATTGCTCCTCCTGCTTCCTTTTGGTCTCTCTTTGCGTGAAATATCTTTATCCAGCCCTTCATTTTCAGTCTGTATGTGTCCTTTGTTTTGAGGTGGATCTCTTGCAGACAACATATATAGGGGTCTTGTTTTTGTATCCATTCAGCCAACCTTTGTCTTTTGGTTGCGACATTCAACCCATTTTCATTTAAAATAATTATTGATAAGTGTGATACCGTTGCCATTTTCTTTATTGTTTTGTGTTCGAGTTTATACACCCTTTCTGTGTTTCCTTTCAAAAGAAGATCCTTTAACATTGGAGAGGATGTTAAAGTTAACATCACTGGATTGGTGATGCTGAATTCTCTCTGCTTTTCCTTATCTTTAAATCTTTTGATTTCTCCTTCATACTTGAGTGAGATCCTTGATGGGCATAGTAATCTTGGCTGTAGGAAATTTTCTTGCATCCCTTTAAATATGTCTTGCCATGGACTCCTGGCCTGAAGAGTTTCTGTTGAATGATGAGCTGTTATCCTTATGGGAATGCCCTTGTGTGTTATTTGTTGGTTTTCCCCTTCTGCTTTTACTATTTGTTCTTTTTTTTTTTTTTTTTTGGCCTTTGATAGTTTGATTATTTTTTGTGTTGGAGTATTCCCCTGGGTTTATCCTGTTGGGGACTCTCTGTATTTCTTGGACTTGGGTGATTATTTCCTTTCCCATTTTAGGGAAGTTTTCAACTATTATCTCCTCAAGTATTCTCTCATGGTCTTTCTTTTTGTCATTTCTTCTGGGACTTCTATGATTCCAATGTTGGGGCAGTTAACACTGTCTCAGAGGTCTCAGAGATGGTCCTCATTTCTTTTAATTAGTTTTTCTTTTTTCCTCTCTGAATCATTTATTTCTACAATTCCATCTTCTATCTCAATTATCAACTGTTTTCTGCCTCTGTTATTCTACTGTTGGTTCCTGCCAGAGTGTATCTGATCTCATCTATTGCATTATTCATTGTATATCGAGTCTTTTTTATTTCTTCTAGATCCTTATTGAACCTTTCTTGAATCTTCTCGATCCTTGTCTCCAGGTTATTTATCTGTAACTCCAGTTAGTTTTCAAGATTTTGAATCATTTTCACTATCAATATTCAAAATTCTTTATCAGGTAGATTCCCTATATCTTACTCATTTTTTGGAAGGCATTTATCCTGTTCCTTTACTTGCTGGATATTTCTCTGCCTCTTCTTATTGCTTATATTGCTCTGTTTGTGGTGGCCTTTCCATCTTCTGGCAGTTTGTGGAGTTTTCTTTATTGTGTAATTTCATTGCTCTGTGTGGCCTTCAACAGGTGGCTTGTCAAGGTTCCCTGGTTAGGGAAGCTTGTGTCGGTGTTCTGGTGGGTGGCGCTGGATTTCTTCTCTCTGGAGTGCAATGAAGTGTCCAGTAATGAATTATGAGATGTCATTTACTTTGGAGTGGATTTCGGCAGCCTGTATATTGAAGCTCAGGTCTATTTTCCTGTGTTGCTGTAGAATTTGTTTGGTATGTCTTTCTCTGGAACTTGTGGACCCTTGGGTGTTGCCTGGTTTCAGTGTAGGTATGGAGGCATTTGATGAGCTCCTTTCAATTAATGTTCCTTGGAACAGTAGTTCTCTGGTGTTCTCAGGATTTGGACTTAAGCCTCTGCCTCTGGTTTTCAGTCTTATTCTTGCAGTAGGCTCAAGACTTCTCCATCTGTCTCTTCCAAGGCAGTTCCTTCTGTTTAAGCTTCTTCTGTTTTCTGGTCTCTTCAATGTCTAATTCCCATCCTGACACAAGGGGCTGTGGTAGACCCCTTTTTAGGCTCACCGTACAGTCGTGCTCTGGGGAGGAAGGTAAGCTGCAGACAAATATCAGTAGCATCTGTGGAGAGTGCTTGCAGTCTCTCAGCCACATTGGCATTTCCCCCGCTCACGGTGTGTGTGCTGTCCCAGTCTACATTGTACAGGCTTTAGGTTGCTCTGCTAGGAATCGTCTGAGGCCGGCCCTGGGTTGGATGTACATCCCTGGCCTAAGTCACTCAGGTTCTGGTTCTCGGGTACTACACAAAGGTGCAGACTTGGTTGGGCCTGCATTGTGTGCCCTTCCCTGGTCCAAGCAGCTCAGGTGACCAGTTGTTTGGCCAGCACTGTCGCTGTAACTTATTGCCTCCCCCATCCCTGCTGCTCGGTTTTCTGGGTGTACCACCAGCGGACCTTCTCAGGCAGATATCGACCGGCCAGAACCCAAGAAGTCTTGGTTAACAAAGAAGTCTGCTTTCAGCTTGGTATTGGATACCTCTCTGGAGTCGCGATTGCCCACTTCCAGCTCTGGCTGCCCTCGCCTATCTGTCTTGGCGGGAGATGGTGGATGCGCTGACCACAGCTGGCTAGCTCTGTTCAGTCCTTTGTTCTGTGAGTGGGTCTGGCGGTGTCTTAGCTTGGGGCTTTTTGCCTTTTCGCGGGTTAGCTATCACACAGTCTGCTTAGCTATCTTAATTTAGCTCTCTCAGATTTCCTTAAGGTCATTCAGGCCCAGTCCTTACTCTAAGGGATGCAGCCCGTGCCTCCCTGCTCAGCCACCGCTTGCTAGTGGGGAGTGTGGGTAGCTGCACTGCTTCTCCCCTGGGGTTACTGCTAGGCACGTAGTCTGTAGGTTTTAATTATTTATCTATTGTTCCTCCTGGTTCTGTTGCCCTCTGAGGTTCCAAAGTTTGCCACAGATTCACCAGTGAGTGTTTACAGGTGTTTGGAAACTTCTCTCTTTTTTTCAGCATCCCTTCCCGGGATGGACCTCCATCCCTCCCTCTTTTGTCTCTCTTTTTATCTTTTATATTATTTTCTACCTCTTTCCAAGACAATGGGCTGCTTTTCTGGGTGGCTGATGTCCTCTACCGTCATTCAGAGTTGTTTTGTGGGAATTACTCAGCGTTGAAATGTCGTTTTGATGAATTTGTGGGGGAGAAAGTTCTCTCCGCATCCTTTTCCTCCTCCATTTTCATGTCTCGTCCCTCACACTAATACTTAAAATTTATTCCATTCTAAGTTTCGTTTCTTTTAGAGCCAACCATTCCCATATATATATATATATATATTTTTTTTTTAAATGCATTATGCCATCTTCTATTATACAACCTTAGTTGTTATTTTTTACTACTTTCATTAAGTATATTTTAGAGTGATTTGAAAAAGTAACTCTAGAGACATCGAGTGTCGTTGTTCAGTCAACAAGTTGTCTTCAACTCTTGTGACGCCATGGACAGTTGCACAACAGGCCTCTCTATCTTTCACTATCTCACAGAGTTTGTTCAAATGCATGCGCATTGTATTTCTCATACGGTCCAACCTTCTCGTCCTCTGTTTCTCCCTTCTTCTCCTGTCATCAATTTTAAAAGCATCATGGACTTTTCCAGTGAATCGACACTTTGCATCAGCTTGCCAAAACTGAAGTTTCAACTTCATTAGTCCTTTGAATGAATTCTTAGGGGTTGATTTCCTTTAGGATGAATTGGCTTAATCTCAGTGCAGTCAAAGTGACCCCTACAAGTCTTTATTTTTTGGGGATTCAAAATCACTACAGATTGTGATTGCAGCCGTGAAATTAAAAGACACTTTCTCCTTGGAAGGAAAGTTACAACCAACTTAGATAGCATACTAAAAAGCAGGGATATTCCTTTGCCAACAGAGGTCCATCAAATCAAGGCTAAGGCTTATTCAGTGCTCATGTATGAATGTGAGAGTTGGACTGTAAGAAAAGCTGAGCACCGAAAAATTGATGCTTTTAACTGTGGTGCTGTAGAAGACTCTTGTGAGCACCTTGCACTGCAAGATCTAACCAGTCCATCATAAAGGAGATGAGCCCTGGGTATCCATTGGAATGTCTCATGGTGAAGCTGAAACTCCAATATTTTGGACACGTGATGCGAAGAGCTGATTCTTTGGAAAAGACCCTGATGCTGGGTAAGATTGAGGGCAGGAGGAGAAGGGGATGGTAGAGGATGAGATGCTTGGATGGCATTGCTGATCAATGGACATGAGTTGGGGTGGTCTCTGGGAGTTGGTTTTGGAGGGGGAGGCCTGGCGTGCTGCGGTTGATGGGGTCGCAAAGAGTTGAACATGACTGGGCGACTGAACTGAAATGAAGTGTCTTTGGCAGCAGCACAGTTGAAAGCCATCGAATCTCCTTCTCTCAGTCTTGTTGATATTCCAGCTCCCACATCTTCACATGACTACTGGTTAAAAATCAGGGGCTTGTGAAGTGGAGGCCTTTGTTACCAAGGTGAATGTCTCTTCTAAATACAATGTCTAGGTTTGCAATAGAGCTTTCTCCAAGAAGAAATTGTCTTTCACTTTGATGACAGCCCTTCACCAAAGTGGAAAGAATGTGGTCCACTGGAGAAGGGAATGGTAAACCACTTAGTATTCTAGCCTTGAGAACCCCATGAAAACCATGAAAACAAAAAGATAGGACATTGAAAGATGAACCATCGGTAAGTTCCCAATATGTTTCTAGAGATCCGTGGAGGAATAACTCCAGAAATAATGAAGCAATTGAGCCAAAGCAGAATCAAGAACCACTTGTGAATGGGACTCGTGATGGAATCAGGGTTTGATGCTGTAAAGGGCAATATTGCATAGGAACCTGGAATGTTAGTCCATGAATCAAGGCAAATTGGAAGTGGCCAAACAGGAGATGGCCAGAGTAAACATTGACATTCTAGGAATGAGTGAACTAAGATGGATTGGAATGGGAGAATTTAACTCACAGGACCATTATATCTATAACTGTGGGCGGGAATCCCTTTGAAGAAGTTGAGTAAACACCATAGTCAACAAAAGAGTCCAAAATGCAGTACTTGAGAGCAATCTCAAAAACGACAGAATGATCTCTGTTCTTTTCCAAGGCAAACCATTCAATAACATGGTAATCCAAATCTATGCTCTGATCAGTAATGCTGAAGAAGCTGAAACTGAAAGTTCTGTGAAGACCTGCAAGACCTTCTAAAACTAACACTCAAAAAAGATGTCCTTTTCATTATAGGGAATGGAAAACAGAAGTAGGATGTCAAGAAACACCTAGAGTATGAGGTAAATTTGCCTTGGAGTACAGAATGTAGCAGGGTAAAAGGCTAGTAGAGTTCTGCCAAGAGAACGCACTGGTCAAGCAAACACCCTCTTCCAGCAACACGAGTGAAGACTCTACACATGGACATCGCCAGATGGTCGACACTGAAATCAGATTGATCATACTCTTTGTAGCCAAAATAGAGAAGCTCTATACAGTCAGCAAAACCAAAACAGGAAGCTGACTGTGGCTCAGATCGTGAATTTCTTATTGCCAAATTCAGACAAAAGTTAAAGAAATTGGAGGAAACCACTAGACCATTCAGGTATGAACTAAATCAAATCCCTTATGACTATACAATGGAAGTGCAAAATACATGTAAGGGACTAGATTCAATTGACAGAGTGCCTGATGAGCTATGGATGGATGTACCTGCCATTGTACAGGAGACAGGCATCATGACCATCCCCAGGTAAAGAAATGCAAAAAATGAAATGATGTCTGAGGAGGCTTTACAAATAGCTTTGAAAACAAGGGAAACAGCGAAAGAGAAGAGGAAAGATATATCCATTTGAATGCAGATTTCTAAAGAAAGGCAAGGAGAGAAAAGAAAGCCTACCTCAGGGATCAATGCGAAAAAAGAATGGAACCAATAGAATGGGAAAGACTAGAGATCTCCTCAAGAACATTGGTGATCCTAAGAGAACATCTCATGCAAGGATGTTCTCAATAAAGCACAGAAACGGTAGGGATCTAACCGAAGCAGAAACTATTGAGTAGAGGTGGTAATACACAGAAGAACTGTACAAAAAAAATCTTTACAACCCAGATAATCACGATGGTGTGATCACTCACCTAGAGCCAGACATCTTAGAATGTGAAGTCAAGCTGGCCTTATGAAGCATCACTACGAACTAAGCTGGTGTAGGTTTTCGAATTCCAGTTGAGCTATTTTAAACCCTGAAAGATGATGCTTCAAAAATGCTGCACTCAATATGCCAGCTATTTTGGAAAATTCAGCAGTGGCCACAGGACTGGAAAAGGGCAATATTCATTTCAATCTCAAAGAAAGACAATGCCATAGAATATGTAAACTACCGCACAATTGCACTCATCTTCAGTTCAGTTCAGTTCAGTCGCTCAGTCGTGTCCGAGTCTCCACGACCCCATGAATCACAGCACGCCAGGCCTCCCTGCCCATCACCAAATCTCATCTTACATGCTAGTAAAATAATGCTCTATATTCTCCAAGCCAAGCTTCAGCAATACGTGAACTGAACTTCCAGATGTTCAAGCTGGTTTTAAAAATGGCAGAGGAACCGGAGATCAAATTGCCAACATCCGATGGATCATCGAAAAAGGAAGAGAGCTTCAGAAAAGCATCTATATCTTCTTTACTGGCTATGGCAAAGCCTTTGAGTGTGTGGATCACTATAAATTGTGGAAAATTTGAAAGAGGTTGGAATACCTGACCACCTGAACTGCCTCTTGAGAAACCTATGTGCACGTCACGAAGCAACAGTTAGAACTGGACATGGAACAAGAGACTGGTTCCGAATAGGAAAAGGAGTACGTCAAAGCTGTATATTATCACCCTGTTTATTTAACTTATATGCAGAGTACATCATGAGAAGTGCTGGGCTGGAGGAAACACAAGCTGGTATCAAGGTTTCTGGGAGAAATATCAATAACGTTAGATGTGCCAATGATACCTCCCTTTTGGCAAAAAGTGAAAAAAAAAAAACTAAAGAACCACTTGATGACAGTGAAAAAGGGTAGTGAAAAAGTTCGCTTGATACTCAACATTCAGAAAACTAAGATTATGGTATCCGGTCCCATCGCTTCATGGCAAATAGGTGGGGAAACAGTTGTAACCGTCACTGACTATTTCTTAGGCGCCAAGATTGCTGCAGGTGGTGATTGCAGCGATTAAAATTAAAAGATGCTTACTCTTTGGAAGGAAAGTTATGACCAGCCCGGTCAGAATATTACAAAGCAGAGGCATTACTTTGCCAACAAAGGTCCATCTAGTAAAGACTATGTTTTCCCCAGTGGCCATGTATGGATGTGAGAGTTGGACTATAAAGAAATCTGAGCGTTGAAGAACTGATGCTTTTGAACTGTTGTGTAGGCCAAGACTCTTGAGAGTCCCTTGGACTGCAGGGAGATCCAACCAGTCCCTCCTAATGGAGATCAGTCCTGAGTGTTCATGGGAGTGATTGATCTTGAAGACGAAATTGCAATACTTTGGCCATTAAGTGACTCATTGGGAAATTTCCTATGCTACGAAATATTGAGGGCACGAAGAGAAAGGGATGACAGAGGATGAGATGATTGGATAGCATCACCAACTCAATGGAAACGAGTTTGCATAAACCAAAGGAGTTGGTAATGGACAAGGAGGCCTGGCGTGCTGTGGTTAATGGGTCGCAAAGAGTCGGATATGACTGAGCGACTGAAGTGAACATTGCATATAATTTAAATAAGCAGAGTGACAAAATTCAACCGTGTCATAATCCTTACCCTAATTGGAAGCAATCTGTTGTTTTCCGTCTGGTTCTAACTGGTGTTTCTTCATCTGCATACAGATATTTTAGGAGGCAGGTCAGGTGACCTGGTGTTCCTATCAGTTTAAGAATTTTCCACCGTTTGTTGTGATCCACACAGTCAAAACCTTTGTTATAAACAATGAAGTAGAAGAATATGTTTATTTGTTTTTTTGTTCCTGGATCTCTTTTGTTATTTTCATGATCCCACAGATTTTGGATATTTGATTTGTGGCTCCTCTTACGGAGAACAAAAACACTGGACATACTGATTTATACCTGGAGCCCTAAGGGAAATCAGTGCCACTTGCTCGTGGTCATGGTTCCCGCCAACACCAAAGTGACACTAGATCTTCAGCATCACTAACGTTGCTATGAAGTTCTGGGAAATGAGTTCTTTAAAAACAAACAAGCAAACAGGCAAGCAAACAAAGGTGAAACCCTTGAAAACTGACTGGGTCATATACAGAGATTTCTGTCCCACTACTTTGAGCTCTACTCCGTCTATCTACCTATTTCTCCATCCTTAGCTGTTAAAAGGACATAAAGAAGGGAACTTTTGTTATTTGTTTAACAAAAAATGAGCTTCACTGAATTATAAGGTAGGCCAGGTTTCAAGGTTTACCTTTTCCTTTAATTTGTATCTGCCTTGCTGTGATCATGAGAGTCCACAATATTTTAACCGTTTCTCATTCACAATGGCATCTTTGAAAGATTTGCTGGAACAAAGAGCCTTTATAATTTATTTTGTATTGAAAGAGATGCAAGAAAATCATGGATAATGTTTTTATTCATTCTACACATCTAACAGTGGAGTAGGAAATGGCCACAGAAAGCAACACTCTTGCCTGGTAAATCCCATGAGCAGAGGACCCTGGTGTTCTACATTCCATGTCGTTGCAGAGTTGGACAAGATTGAACGTACAAACATACATGTAACTTAGTGTCAGATGCAATTGTGTTCCATTTATTGTCTCCTAGGACACTGTGTCACTCACACTGAAGGGCTTAACATTTTTCTAAATTATCTCTGTGACTTTATTAAAGTTCACTGGCTTTTTCCTTACCTTCAAAAAAAGAAAAAAAGAAGAAGAAGAAATAAACGAAAATGTATCCTATGTGGAGGGTCTTATGCTTCTTTTTCTCCATCCAAGATTTGAAACTTCTTTCCTAGTATATGAAATAAAGACACTGTTTTGACTTGATAGAGATTGGTCCACTGGGACGTTTCTTTTCCTATTTGGGAATGATAAACTCTAATTTAACTTTTTCCTTGTCTAGACCAGTAAGGAGCACAACAGAAAGATCTGGCACTGAGAGGAAATGATAATCTTGATATCCATATATATCTCGTCCTTTCCAGGAACAGGCTGCTTTATGCATTGAACAGGTCTGTTGTAGAAAAAAAGAACCCCAAGAACTTTCCCCCACATATGTGTGGCTTTGAGTTCTGTCTTTTCTATGCTGTCTCATCATTTTTTATGTCACATATGAAAGGGCTTATTAGTTCTATCCTATTACCTACTTCTTTCCATGGCAAGAGTGAGCATATTCCTCATATTCTTTCCCACGAGTTACATAACATTTACCAAGAATTTTTCAGGAAGGCTGAGACTCCCTCCTCTCCAGGAGTTCTGAGTATTAGTGAAGATTTCCAGGCCTTTTTAGCATATTTGTCTATTTCACACTTTAATGAGATTGATAAGAGGTCATGAGGGTTGTTCAATTGTCTTCATGAGCAACAGATAAGAAGTACTTATGGAGACACCTGATGCTCAGGGGAACATGGAGATGATCTTAGAAAGAAGGATGGGCTGCACAGTGACATATCTGAAGGCCTCAATCACAGTGGTTTAGACTACTCATTGCTGCAGTAAAAGAAATGTGGATGGCAATGAAGTCATAAATATATATTATCTTTTACTGTAATACAAGTGAACTACTTTTGTGGTTACTGAATTCTCATCAGAGCTTCCTCCACACTACTATATCAGTCAGACATCTCATGGACTCATCCTTCTGGGTTGTCCCACAGCACCAGTTTTGCATGCCTTGCTTCATGTAATGAGCTTCAACTGGTTATCCGTTCTCCATATGATAATATACATGTTTCAGTGTTTCATGTTTCAATGCTTTTCTTTCCTAGCATCCCATCCTCACTTTCTCCCAACTAGTCTCAAATTCTTTTCTTTATATATGTGTCACTTTCATTGTCTCGCTTATAGCACCGTTGTTACCTCTTTCTAAATTTCATGTATAAAGTTTCATGTATTGTGTTGGTGTTTCTCTTTCTGGCTTGCTTCCCTCTGTATAATAGGCTCTAGTTTCATCCACCTCATAGCAGTGACTCAAACGTGTCCCTTTTTTAATAGCTGAATATTCCACTGTGTATATGGATAGCATCATCCTTAACCATTCATCTTCGAACCAGACATCAAGGTTGTTTCATGCAATGAACATTGGAGTACATATGTTTCATTGAATTCTAGTTGTTTTGGTGTGTATACCCAGAAGTGGGTTCGCTGGGTCATATGGTAATTCTATTTTCTTTTTTCTTTTTAAGGAATCTCCACACTCTCCTCCATAGTGCCCATACTAGTGTGCCTTCCCACCGACAATGTTAGAAGGTTCCCTTTCTCCGCCCCCTTTCCAGCATTGTTGGCTTGTAGAGGTTTTTGATGGCAGTTTTTGATGGTAGCTTTTTGGCCAGTGTGAAATGGTACCTCACTGTACTATTGATTTGAGTTTCTCTGATAATGAGTGATGTTGAGCAGATTTTCGTGTGTTTGTTAGAGAGCTTTATGTCTCCTTCTGAGAAATCTTTTTAGTTCTTTGTCCCACGTTTTGATTGGATTGCTTATTTTTCTGGTATTGAAATGCATGAGATGCTTGTATATTTCGGAGATTAGTTTGTTGTCAGTTACTTTGTTTACTATTAATTTCTCCCATTTGGAAGGCTGTCTTTTCACCTTGAGTATTGTTTCCTTCATTGTGTAAAACTTTTAAGTTTAATGAGCTCCCATATTTCTTTTAGTTTTTATTTCCATCACTCAGCTGTGTCACAGAGAATCATGCTGTGATTCGTGTTAGAGTCTGTTCTGCCTATGTTTTCCTCTGAGAGTTATATAGTTTCTAGACTTATGTTTATTTCTTTAATCCATTTTAAGTGTATTGTTGTATAGGGTGGTAGAATGTGTTTTAGCGCCATTGTTTTACAGTTGTTGACCATTTTCCCCAGCAGCGCTTTTTAAAGTCGTTGTCTCTCCTCCATTATACATTTTTGCCTCCTTTGTCAAAGATAAAGTGTCCATATGTGTGTGGATATGTCTCTGGGCTTTCTATATTGTTCCATTGATCTGTATTTTTGTCTTGTGACGGTACCTTTCTTTCTTGATGACTGTAGCAAACCTGAAGTCAGGCAGGTTGATTCCACTATTTCCATTCTTCTTTTTCAAGATTGCGTTGGCTATCAGAGGTAGAAATTGTTTGTTCTTGTTCTGTGGAAAAAACAACAACAACAGCAACAACACTGGGAGATAGTGGTGAACCTATGGTGTTTTGGCTGGTGTACTCATTTTCGTATATTGATTCTTCTATTCTAAGAACCTGACATATTTCTCTGTTTCTATTATCTTTATTTCTGCAGTGTTTTCGGTTTCGATATATAGATTCAGGTCTTTTGTTTTTTTAGGTAAATTTATTCCTAAATACTTTATACTTCTCTTTTCAATGGAGAATGGAATTTTTTCCTTTAAAATTCTGAAGCATTATCAGTTAATGGGTCAGAGAGTTCTTTAACAGTTTCCTTTCCGTGAGAACCTGGGTATGAAGTGTAGTCTTCTTTTGAACTTGAAAGCTTATTTTCAAGAGGTAGTGGTGTAAGTCTTTTCAAGGTTTGCTGTAAAGGCATGCCATAAAGCAGGTAGCTTCAATAAATGTTTTCTAATACTTCCAGGGACCTAGCCAGTAATAAAAGGGTTATCAGATTTGCTTTCTTCTGAGGCCTCTTTTGGATGGTGGCACATCATCACACGGCTTTGTCTTCACATATAAATGTCTCTGTTTTTTTTGTGTCTGCTCTCCTTTCCTTATAAAAACCCAGTTCTGTGTATCAAAATATCTACCTAAAAACCCTATTGGCAAAAAGGCTCAGAAAGAAATTATACATTGCTCACAATTTTGACTCTGTACAAAGTAAAGTAAGTTCAGTTCAGTAGCTCAGTCATGTCCGACTCTCTGTGACCCCATGAATCACAGCATGCCAGGCCTCCCTGTCCATCACCAACTCCCAGAGTTCATTCAAACTCATGTCCATCGAGTCGGTGATGCCATCGGCTTCAAAATATACATTTTGAGAGGACAAAATTATTCTACAATATTGATTTTCCTCTTTTGACTTGTGACTGTTGTATACTAATCTGTCTCTGAGTGTTCACCACACTGATCAGATCTACCCAATTCAGAATGAAGATTGTTAAGAAAAATGGGTTGTTTGGGACTCATACAACTGTAAACAAGATTCAGAGTTTCTTGCCAACCTCGATATCCTATACATAAAGACATTAGGGAAAGAAGAATATTTATTTTGTATAAGTATTAAACCAAACTGTGATGCACATATACAAACGACAAAATGTTTGTAAAGTCAAAATACATATCTATTATATATGTATACTAGCAAAGTATTGCAGCTTCAGCTTTAGCATCAGTCCCTCCAATGAACATCCAGGATTGATCTCCTTTAGAATGGACTGGTTGGATCTCCTTGCAGTATAAGGGACTCTCAAGAGTCTTCTCCAACACCACAGTTCAAAAGCATCGATTCTTCGGTGATCAGCCTTCTTCACAGTCCAACTCTCACATCCATACATGACCACGGGAAAAACCATTGCCTTGACTAGATGAACCTTGGTTGGCAAAGTAATGTCTCTGCTTTCTAATATACTATCAAGGTTGGAAAGGTTGGTGGCGGGAGGAGAAGGGGACGACGGAGAATGAGATGGCTGGATGGCATCACCGACTCTGTGGACATGAGTTTGAGTGTACTCCGGGAGTTGGTGATGGACGGGGAGGCCTGGCATGCTGTGATTCATGGGGTCGCGGAGAGTCGGACACGACTGAGCGACTGAACTGAACTGAACTGAACTGATACTAGCAAATCAGTTCATTACAATGTTTTCAAAGTTATAAGTATTCTTCAAATAGACCTGATGACATCTGTCACAGTAATTTGGTCCTTAATTAACTTGATAATCGGGATAGCCATAAGTGTTTGCTAATTTGATTTTATTATTATTATTGTAAATGTATTTATTTTAATTGGAGGCTGATTACTTTATAATATTGTATTTGTTTTGCCATACATTGACCTGAATCTGCCCCGGTCCACATCTTGACCGCCCTCCCACCTCCCTCCCCATCCCATCCCTCTGGTTCATCCCAGTGCACCAGCTAATTTGTTTTATACTGGAAAAGGGTAATCTTTTCATGTACACCTGAGAGAATGTGGTTTTGAAATGAGGCACTCTCTGATCCATATAACTGAAAAATAGGATGCTACTGCTAAAAATACCCAATATCATTAGGCTAAGTTTTTTTCCAAAGATTGGCATTTTAATACTAGAGGTTTTCATTGCAGAACAATGCAAGACGTGTGGCTTATGACTTTACTTACACCAAACTCCTCAAAGTTTTCAACACAGCACTCTTAGAGGAAACGTAAGTGAGAATTGTGATTAGGTGTTGAAACTATCTTGTTGTCAGATCCTCTGTTATTGAGGTAAAGTCACGGTCAGGTAATACTGTTTCTGTAAACCTGTACTGAAGCAAATATCAATCCGTATCCTGAAAAGAAGTATGCTAAAATGACTTTCATCATCCAACATCCTGGTTAAGAGGAGGGTTTCTTTCTGAAGGCTGGTTATCCTCTCTGGGTTCAGGCTAGATCTCAATGTCTGGTCTGGGGTCTCCCATCAGTGCCCAGTCCCAGCTGAAAGGGAAGCTGTCTCTTCTCTGTGTCCTTCTCTTTCCAAGGTTCTCATACATTGGCCATTCATTTTAATGAGGGAATCAGGTGCCCGAAGGACAGTTGGGCCTCTGTCTTCTCATACTATCCAGAAGAGAGCTGGGCGTCATAGACTGTTAGCCCTACAGTTTGCCACAACCATTAGATCATGGAGGTGAGCATCGGACATGTTGGCTACTTTTTCGAACCGTGGTAAAGGCCTCAGTGAATGGCTCCATCAAGGGAACTGTGCCTCTGCAATACACAGACTTTTGCCTAATCCGAAGTTCTGCCTTTCACTACCTGGCCCTAGGGTAGAAGGCCTAGAAAGCCCTAATCAATGGGAGCAACATATATTCTAGTACATGCCATTGAACGTGTGACTGTGATAGGAGTTGTATTTCCAACTTCACTAATAATCTTGAGCTAAGATCTGCAGATCTATGTCCGTCATGTCTCCATTAGAACACCTTCCTTGAATAAATATTTGACCTACGATACAAGTTGGTAACTTGAACAATCATGGTCCATTTTGAATAGGATCAGATAACGACTTTCAACTCACATTTTACTTTTTATTTTATTTTTTTATTTTTATTGGAAGCTAATTATTTTACTCACATTCTACTAAATTCACGCTCAAAATTCTCCAAACCAGGCTTCAGCAATATGTGAACCGTGGACTCACAGATGTTCAAACAGGTTTTAGAAAAGGCAGAGGAATGAGATATTAAATTGCAAACATCGGCTGGACCATGGAGAAAGCAAGAGAGTTCCATAAAAACATCTATTTCTGCTTCATTGACTATGCCAAAGCCATTGACTGTGTGGATCACAATAGACTGTGGAACATTCCGAAAGAGATGGGAATACCAGGCCACCTGAACTGCCTCTTGAGAAACCTGTATGCAGGTAAGGAAGCAACAGTTAGAACTGGTCATGGAACAACAGACTGGTTCCAAATAGGAAAAGGAGTACATCAAGTTTGTATATTGTCAGCCTGCTTATTTTAATTCTATGTAGAGTACATCATGAGGAACGCTGGGCTGGAAGAAGCACGAGCTGGAATCAAGATTGTCGAGAGAAATGTCAATAATCTCAGATATGCAGATGACACCACCCTTATGGCAGAAAGTGAAGAGGAACTCAAAAGCCTCTTGATGAAAGTGAAAGAGGAGAGTGAAAAGTTTGGCTTGAAGCTCAACATTCAGAAAATGAAAATCATGGCATCTGGCCCCATCACTTCATGGGAAATAAATGGGGAAACAGTGGAAACAGTGTCAGACTTTATTTTTTAGGGCTCAAAAATCACTGCAGATGCTGATTGCAGGCAGGAAATTAGAAGACGCTTACTCCTTGGAAGGAAAGTTATGACCAACGTAGATAACATATTAAAAAGCAGAGACATTACTTTGCCAACCAAGGTCCATCTAGTCAAGGCTATGGTTTTTCCCATTGTCATGCTTGGACGTGAAAGTTGGACTGTGAAGAAAGATGATCGCCAAAGAATTAATGCTTTTGAACTGTGGAGCTGGAGAAGACTCTTGAGAGTCCCTTGGACTGCAAGGAGATCCAACCAGTCCATTCTAAAGGAGATCAGTCCTGGATGTTCACTGAAAGGACTGATGCTAAAGCTGAAACTCCAATACTTTGGCCACCTCATGCGACGAGTTGACTCACTGGAGAAGAGTCTGACACTGGGAGGGATTGGGGGTGTGAGGAGAAGGGGACGACAGAGAATGAGATTGCTGGATGGCATCACCGACTGGATGTTCATGAGTTTGAGTGAACTCCGGGAGTTGGTGATGGACAGGGAGGCCTGGCATGCTGTGATTCATGGGGTCGGAAAGAGTCGGACACGACTGAGCTACTGAACCGTACTGACCTGAACTGGATTATTTTACAATATTATATTGGTTGGTTTTGCCATACATTGACATGAGTCCACCCGGGGTGTACATGAGTTCCTTTTCCTGAACCCACCTCCCACCTCCCTCCGCCCCTTATGATCCCTCTGGGTCATCCCCGCACAGCAGACTCGAGCATTCTGTAGCATGCATTGACCCTGAACTGGCGATTCGTTTCACATATGATAATATACATGTTTCAATGCCATTCTTCCAAATCATCCCACCCTCACCCTCTCCCACAGAGTCCCAAAGACTGTTTTATCCATCTGTGTCTCTTTTGCGGTCTCGTGTATAGGTTTATCATTTCCATCTTTCTAAATTTCATATATATGCGTTACTATACTGCATTGGTGTTTATCTTTCTGGCTTATTTTACTCTGTATAATAGGCTCTAGTTTCATCCACCTCATTAGAACTGATTCCAATGCATTCTTTTTAATGGCTCAGTAATACTCCATTGTTTATATGTACCAAAGCTTTCTTATCCTTTCATCTGCAGAGAGACATCTAGGTTGCTTCCGTGTCCTGGCTATTATAAACAGTGCTGCGATGAACACTGAAGTACATGTGTCTCTTTCAATTCTGGTTTCCTCGGTGTGTATGCCCAGGAGTGCGATTGCTGGATCATATAGTGGTTCTATTTCCAGTTTTTTAAGGAACCTTACACTGTTGGTGGGAATGCAAACTAGTTCAACTCACTTTTTCTAAATTCAAATATTATTATTTATATCATCACCTGATTAAAGTTTCTGTCACCTTGTAACTGAAATATTTCACTTCTTATCACGTTCTCAAGGACCCAAATATTGCAAATGATGGAACCATTTATTTGTTCACTGCTTGAGGTACAGCTGACTTGTAATATTGCTTTAAGCAATTTTATTTTATAGAAATTATACAACCTTCTATTACTTTTTTGTAATATATCAAAATGAATGACACTTATGTGTACAGAAATCCCCGCATTTTTAGACTTCCTTCAGATTTAGGTCAACAGAGAGCACCAAGTAGAATTATTTTATCTTCTTCACTCCTTTTTCATAAATTAGTTTTAAAAAAATTAAGTGGACGATAAGCATAATCCAATATTGGGATGGGTTTTGTCATATACACATATTAGTGACCCATAATTATGCAAGGAGAAGTTCAGTTTTAGTTCAACCTTAAAGAAAGCCAGTGCCAAAGAATGCTCACACTACCACACAATTGCAATCGTCCTACTACTACTACTACTACTACATCACTTCAGTCGTGTCCGACTCTGTGCGACCCCATAGACGGCAGCCGACCAGGCTCCCCTGTCCCCGGAATTCTCCAGACAAGAACACTGGAGTAGGTTTCCATTTCCTTTTCCAATGCATAAAAGTGAAAAGTGAAAGTAAATTTGCTCAGCCGTGTCCAACTCTTAGCGACCGCATGGACTGCAGCCTACCAGGCTCCTTTGTCAATGGGATTTTCCAGGCAAGAGAACTGGGGTGGTTGCCATTGCCTTCTTCAGTTCAGTTCAGTCGCTCAGTCGTGTCCGACTCTCCGCGACCCCATGAATCACAGCACGCCAGGCCTCCCTGTCCATCACCAACTCCCGGAGTACACTCAAACTCATGTCCACAGAGTCGGTGATGCCATCCAGCCATCTCATTCTCTGTCGTCCCCTTCTCCTCCGGCCCCCAACCTTTCCCAGCATCAGAGTCTTTTCCAGTGAGTCAACTCGTCTCATGAGGTGGCCAAAGTATTGGAGTTTCAGCTTTAACATCAGTCCCTCCAATGAACATCCAGGATTGATCTCCTTTAGAATGGACTGGTTGGATCTCCTTGCAGTATAAGGGACTCTCAAGAGTCTTCTCCAACACCACAGTTCAAAAGCATCGATTCTTCGGCGATCAGCTTTCTTCACAGTCCAACTCTCACATCCATACATGACCACGGGAAAAATCATTGCCTTGACTAGACGCACCTTGGTCGGCAAAGTAATGTCTCTGCTTTTTAATATACTATCAAGGTTGGTCATAACTTTCCTTCCAAGGAGCAAGCGTCTTTTAATTTCATGGCTGCAATCAGCATCTGCAGTGATTTTGGAGCCCAAAAAAACAAAGTCTGACACTGTTTCCACTGTTTTTCCATCTATTTCCCATGAAGTGATGGGACCAGATGCCATGATCTTTGTTTTCTGAATGTTGAGCTTCAAGCCAACCTTTTCACTCTCCTCTTTCACTTTCATCAAGAGGCTTTTGAGTTCCTCTTCACTTTCTGCCATAAGGGTAGTGTCATCTGCATATCTGAGGTTATTGATATTTCTCCCAGCAATCTTGATTCCAGCTTGTGCTTCTTCCAGCCCAGCGTTCCTCATGATGTACTCTTCATATAAGTTAAATAAGCAAGGTGACAATATACAACCTTGACGTACACCTTTTCCTATTTGGAACCAGTCTGTTGTTCCATGACCGGTTCTAACTGTTGTTTCCTGACCTGCATACAGGTTTCTCAAGAGGCAGGTCAGGTGGTCTGGGATTCCCATCTCTTTCAGAATGTTCCACAGTTTATTGTGATCGACACAGTCAAAGGCTTTGGCATAGTCAATGAAGCAGAAATAGATGTTTTTCTGAAACTCTCTTGCTTTCTCCATGATCCAGCGGATTTTGGCAATTTGATCTCTGGTGCCTCTGCCTTTTCTAAAACCTGCTTGAACATCTGGGAGTTCACGGTTTACATACTGCTGAAGCCTGGCTTGGAGAATTTTGAGCATGACTTTACTAGCGTATGAGATGAGTGCAATTGTGCGGTAGTTTGAGCATTCTTTGGCATTGCCTTTCTTTGTGATTGGAATGAAAACTGACCTCTTCCAGTCCTGTGGCCACTGCTGAGTTTTCCAAATCTGCTGGCATATTGAGTGCAGCACTTTCACAGCATCATCTTCCAAGACTTGAAATAGCTCAACTGGAATTCCATCACCTCCACTAGCTTTGTTCGTAGTGATGCTTTCTAAGGCCCACTTGACTTCACATTCCAAGATGTCTGGCTCTAGGTCAGTGATCACATTATCGTGACTATCTTGGTCGTGAAGATCTTTTTTGTACAGTTCTTCTGTGTATTCCTGCCACCTCTTCTTAATATCTTCTGCTTCTGTTAGGTCCATACCATTTCTGTCCTTTATCGAGCCCATCTTTGCATGAAAAGTTCCCTTGGAATCTCAAATTTTCTTGAAGAGCTCTCTTGTTTTTCCTATTCTGTTGTTTTCCTCTATTTCTTTGCATTGATCACTGAGGAAGTCTTTCTTATCTCTCCTTGCTATTCTTTGGAACTCTGCATTCAGATGCTTATATCTTTCCTTTTCTCCTTTGCTTTTCGCCTCTCTTCTTTTTACAGCTATTTGTAAGGCCTCCTCAGACAGCCATTTCTCTCTTTTGCATTTCTTTTCCATGGGGATGGTCTTGGTCCCTGTCTCCTGTACAATGTCACGAACCTCCGTCCAGAGTTCATCAGGCACTCTATCAATCAGATCTAGTCCCTTAAATCTATTTCTCACTTCCACTGCATAATCATAAGGGATTTGATTGAGGTGATATCTGAATGGTCTAGTGGTTTTCCCTACTTTCTTCAATTTAAGTCTGAACTTCGCAATAAGGAGTTCATGATCTGAGCCACAGTCAGCTCCTGGTCTTGTTTTCGCTAACTGTATACAGCTTCTCCATCTTTGGTTGCAAAGAATATAATCAATCATTGCCTTCTTACACACTAGCAAAATAATGATCGAAATTCTCCAAAATAGGCTTCAACAGTACATAAACCATGAACTTCCAGGTGTTTAAGTTTGATTTTTAAAAGGCAGAGGAACCAGAGACCAAATTGTCAATAACTTTTGGATCAACAACACAGGAAGAGGAAGAAGAAAAAAGTCTACTTCTACATCAACGACTGAACCAAAACCATTGACTCTGAATCACAACAAACTATGGAAAATTCCTTAAGAGATGATAATACAAGACCACCTGACCTGCCTCCTGAAAAATTCTGTATGCAGGTCAAGACGCCACAGTTAGAACTGGAAATGGAAAAACAGTCTGAATCCAATGGGAAAGGAGTATGTCAAGGCTGTATACTGACATGCTAATGATGTAAATTATATGCAGATTACATCATGCGAAATGCATGGTTGCATAAACACATGCTAGAATCAAGATAGCCAGGTGAAATATCAATAATCTCTTATCTGGAGATGGCACCATGTATATGGCAAAAAGGGAAGACGGACTACATAGCCCCTTGATGAATCTGAAAGGGGAGAGTGAAATAGATGACATAAAACTCAAAACTCAGAAAACAATGATGATGTCAACCGGTCTCATCACTTCATGGCAAATAGAAGGGGAAACAATGGAAAGAATGAGAGACCTTTTTTTTTTTTTTTTGGCCAGGAGTGGGTTTTGTGTGTGGAGATGTATTCAAAATCACAGCAGATTGGAAATGCAGCCATACAATTAAAATATGCTTTCTCTTTGGTAGAAAAATATGACCAAACCAGATAGCATATCAAATATCAGAGAGATTACTTTCCAAAATATTTCTGTCTAGTCAAAGTTATAATTTTATCGGTAGTCATGTATGGACGGGAGATTTGGACTATAAAGAAAGCTGAGCTATTTGGACTATAAAGAAAGCCAAAGAATTGATGCTTTTGAAGTCTGATGTTGGAGAAGAGGCTTGAGAGTCTTTTGGATGGCAAGGAGATCCAAGCAGTCCACCCTAAAGGAACTCAGTCCGGCATATTCAATGGAAGGAATGATGCTGAAGCTGAAACTCCAATACTTTGGACTTGTGGTATGAAGAACTGACTCATTGGAAAAGACCCTGACACTGGGAAAGGTTCAGAGTGGGAGGATAACAGTGGACAGAAGATGAGATGATTGGAGAGCATCACCGACTTAATGAACATGAGTTTGAGTAAACTCGATGAGTTGGTGATGGACGGGGAGGACTGGCATGCTGTAGTGCATAGGTCCACAAAGATTTGTCAATGACTGAGCCACTGAACTGCACTGAACTAAGCATAGCTCTACCCTTCAGAACAAGAATCAGTTTCCCTTAGTCAGTCGTTCCCATCAGGAAGCTTCCACAACCTCGAATGAAAACCATAATCTCAGAAAACTAACCAAACTGATCACATGGGACAGAGCCTTGTCTAACTCACTCAATGAAACTATGTGCCATGCTTGTAGGGCCACCCAAGATGGACGGATCATGGTAATGGGTTCTGACAAATCGTGGTCCTTGGAGAAGGGAATGCAAAACCTCGTCAGTATTCTTGCCTGAAGAAATCCATGGGCAGCATGTAAAGGCAAAATATAGCATACTGAAAGACAAACTCCAGTGTTGGTAGCTGCCCGATATCATATGGGAGATCAGTGCAGAAGAAACTCCAAAAAGAATGAAGTGATGGAGCCAAAGCCAAAATAGTACCCAGTTGCAGATGTGACTAGTGATGGAAGAACACCCCAATGCTCTAAAGAGCAAGATTGCATAGGAACTTTAAAGATTAGGTCCATGAATCAAGGTATTTAAATAGGAAGGGGTCAAAACGGCGATGTCAAGAGTGAACAATGAGATTTTAGGCATCAGGGAACTAAAATGGACGGGAATGGATGAATTTATCTCAGATGACCATTATGTCTACTACAGTGGGAAAGAATCCCTCAGAAGAATTGGAGTAGCCATGATAGTCAACAAAAGAGTCTAGAATGTAGTATTTGTTGGCAATCTGAAAAATGACAGAATGATCTCTGTTTCTTTCCAGGGGAACCCATTCAATAACGCACTAATCCAAGTGTGTGCCCTGACGAGTCATGCTGAAGTAGCTGAACTAGAACAATTCTATAAAGACCTACAAGATTTTCTATAACTAACAAACAAGAACGATGAACTTTCCATCATAGGGGAATGGAATGCAGAAGTAGGAAGTCAAGACATACCCGGGGTAACAGGCAAATTTGGCCTTAGAGTACAAAATGAAGTCTTCCAAAGGCTAACAGAGGTTTGTCAAGAGAACACACTGCTCATAGCAAGCACCCTCTTCTGGGAACATGAGAGAATACTACAAATGTACGTCACCATATGGTTAATACTGAAATAAGATTGATTTCAAAAAATCTATTTGGAAGTCAGTAGAAGTTTGCAAACCATTCTCAAATTGAGATTTACTAATAGGTACTACAATTTAAGGATTGGGCGCAGGAGGAGAAGGGGATGACAGAGAATGAGATGGCTGGATGACATCACTGCCTTGATGGACATGAGTCTGAGTGAACTCCGGGAGTGGGTGATGGACAGGGAGGCCTGGAAGCTGTGATTCATGGGGTAGCGGAGAGTCGGACACGACTGAGCGACTGAACTGAACTGACTGAAATCTCACATATAAAATCAAGGCACATACTTTCCTACATGAAATATGGTAGTCTTTCCATTTAATATTTCACCATTTAGGTGCAACTCTATCTAGCTGATATACGGAATTCTCTGTATCTGACTATTTAGATCTGCAAGCAGATTTACCTGCGTGCAATATGGAATTCTATATATTTCAAATATAAAAATCTGTTGAGCAAGTTTTGACACAGAAATATGGATTTTTGTTCATTTCACATAAAAAATCAGGGTGCAGATTTTCTGACAAGGCACATAGGCTGTGTATCATACAGATATGAAAACTTGAGTGCAGCTTTTGTACATGATATGGAATTTTCTATTTATCAAATATGGAAATATCTCAGATACAATGACATGAAATATAAAATCTTTATAATTTCATTTATGAAATCTGGACACTGATTTTTCTCCACAATTTGCTACATGTTACATATGAAAAGATGGGTATAGACTTCCCTGTATGAAATAAGGAATTCTCTGTATGACCCTTATCAAAATATGATCACAGGTTTACTTTCTGAAATACGTGGTTCTTTACAGTTCACACTCTAAAATATGGCTGATGTTACTTTAAGGAAAATAGATAATGAGATGGAATTCTCTAAATATCTCTTGAAAATCCAGGCACAGATTTTCCTGCATAAAATATGGAGTTTTGGTATGGTATATAGTGGATATATTATATAGAGGAATTAAACACTGAATTCTTTAAAATACATTTATGAATATCAGTGTGCATATTTCCCTACATGATATGTGTAATTCTTTGTGTTACCGTTGGAAATATGGGTAATCATATTTCTTGCATTGAATATTGAATTCTCTATACTTCACACAATTAAATATTAGCAAGCGTTTTCGAGGCATTCAATTTCAAATGTGAAATATGGAATTCGATATGTTTCACATGTGAAAATCAAAGTGTAGATTTTCCTAAAAGAAACATGCGATGAGGTCTATTTTGCAGATGACAGAATATATATATACATATATATATATTTCCTTGCCATATGAAATTCTGATATTTCATAATAAAAAATCTATATTATTAGTTTCTGCCATAAATATGTAATTTTCTATAATTCTCATATAGAAATCTGGAGATAGCCCTTCATAATGAAATATGAAAAGCCTCCATGTATCCTATAGAAATGTGTGAACTGATTATCTGGCAAGAAATATGAATTTTTTCATGTATGACATATGGAAATCATGGCCCAGGTATTACCGCAAAAACCATGGAAAACATTCTCTATATTTCCTATAGGAAAATGCCCTAAAATGTGGAATTCTCTATATTTCGCATTTGAAATCTGACCACATAGTATTTACATGAGATATAAATACTCTCTACATCACATACAAAAATATCTGCTAAAATGTTCATAGATGAAGACTGAAATTTATGAACATCACATATGAAAAATCATTTCCACAAGAAATCTAGGATTCTGTACATTTCAGACACCAAAATCAGTGCAGTCATAGTCCTACATAAAATATGGAATTCTGTATATTTCACATCTGAAAAAATCATGGTGACAATTTTACTCAATTAAATATCAAACTCTGTATATGTTACATGTGAAAATCTTGATGCTTCTTTTAGTCCATAATACATTGAATTTTCTGGCATTTCACGTTATAAGCATCTGGATGCTATTTTTCGTACCCAAAATGTGGATTTCTCTGTATATCATATAAGAAAATCTGGGTGGTGATATTCTTAAATGAAATATGGAATCCTCTATATTTCACATATGAAAACCTTGGCATTGGTTTTCTTCCTTTTTTAATCTTTTTTTATCATATTCGTTTTTGATTTTCTTAAATTTTAATTGGAGGCTAATTACTTTACATTATTTATTGGTTTTGCCATACATTGGCATGAATCTGCCCCGGGTCTAAATGTGTTCCCTATCTTGAATCCCCCTCCTACCTCCCTCCTCATGTCATCCCATGTGTCACTCCAGTGCACCAGCCCCAAGCATCCTGTATCACGATATTTTCTTACCCCAAATGTGGAGTTCTCCTTATATCATATAAGAAAATCTGGGTGGTGATTTTCTTAAATGAAATATGGAATTATCTATATTTAACATATGAAAACATTGGCATTTGTTTTCTTAAGATACAGAGAATCGTTATGGAATTGAAATCATCTCTATTTTGCAAATGAAAATCTGCCCACCACTCTTTCTTCAAGAGATATGGAATTCTTGATATTGCTCAAACATATATCAAGTGAATCAATTTTCACCCTGAAATACAGAATTCTCTGTATTTCCTGTATAAAAATCTCAGTTAATCCTCCTTCATGGAAGTAGGGCTTCTCTATATTTCACAGTTGAAGATCAGAAATGAGCTTTTCCTGTAAGAAATATGGAAAGCTCTATATTTCATAAGAACCACTGGGTCTTCAGCTACTGAAACACCTGTCTCCCCTATTTGCACTTTGAAACTGTTGCTCATGAAAATAGCTTCCATTTAGGGCATGCTTGTGTTAATCAGGTCTTGTAGGTCTTCATAGAACCGTTCAACTTCGGCTTCTTCAGAGTTACTGGTTGGGGCATAGGCATGGATTACTGTAATATTGAATGGTCTGCCTTGGAAACGAACATAAATCATTCTGTCGTTTTTAAGATTGCATCCAAGTACTGCATTTTGGACTCTTTTGTTGACTATGATGGCTACTCCATTCTATGGGATTCCTGCCCACAGTAGTAGATATAATGGTCATCTGAGTTAAATTCACCCATTGCAGTCCATTTTCATTCACTGATTCCTAGAATGTCTATGTTCACTCTTGCCATCTCCTGTTTGACCACTTCCAATTTGCCTTGATTCACGGACCTAACATTTCAGGTTCCTATGCAATATTGCTCTTTGCAGCACTGGACCTTGCTTCTATCACCAGACACATCCACAACTGGGTATTGGTTTTGCTTTTGCTCCATACCTTCATTTCTTCTAGAGTTATTTCTCCACGGATATACAGTAGCAAACTGGGCACCTACCGACCTGGGGAATTCCTCATTCAGTATCCTATCATTTTGCCCTTTGATGCTGTTCCTGGGGTCCTCAAGGCAAGTACACTGAAGTGGTTTGCCATTCCCTTCTCCAGTGGACCACATTCAGCTGTGGTCCATGTGATCACATCGACTAGTTTCCTGTGATCATGATTTCAGTGTGTCTACCCTCTGATGTCCCCTCAAAATACCTACCGTCTTATTTGGGTTTCTCTTACTTTGGGCATGGGATATCTCTTCACAGCTGCTCCGATGATGCTGTGAAAGTGCTGCACTCAATATGCCAGCAAATTTGAAAAACTCAGCAGTGGCCACAGGACTGGAAAAGGTCAGTCTTCATTCCAATCACAAAGAAAGGCAATAATAATGAATGCTCAAACTACCGCAAAATTTCACTCATCTCACACGCTAATAAAGTCATGCTCAAAATCCTTGAAACCAGGCTTCAGAAATATGTGAAACGTGAAATCCCAGATGTTCAATCAGGTTTT
This sequence comes from Moschus berezovskii, assembly GCF_049115385.1. Classification (NCBI taxonomy): domain Eukaryota; kingdom Metazoa; phylum Chordata; class Mammalia; order Artiodactyla; family Moschidae; genus Moschus; species Moschus berezovskii. The sequence continues at coordinate 60,467,779 of NC_142489.1, forward strand.
ACAAAAGGCACACGCACCAGAGATCAAATTGCCAACATATGCTTGATCATGGAGAAAGCAAGAGAATTCCAGAAAAACATCTATTTCTGCTTCATTGACTATGCCAAACCCTTTGACTCTGTGGATCACAATAAATTGTGGAAAATTCTGAAAGAGATGGGAATACCAGGCTACCTGACCTGCTTCTTGAGAAACCTGTATACAGGTCAGGAAGCAACAGTTAGAACTGGACATGGAACAACGGACTGGTGCCAAATAGGAAAAGGAGTACGTCAAGGCTGTATATTGTCACTTTGCTTATTTAACTTACATGCAGAGTACATTATGAGGAACGCTGAACTGGAAGAAGCACAAGTTGGAATAAAGATTGCTGGAAGAAATATCAATAACCTAAGATATTCAGATGACACAACCCTTATGGCAGAAAGTGAAGAGGAACTCAAAAGCCTCTTCTTGAAAGCGAATGAGGAGAGTGAAAAGGTTGGCTTGAAGCTCAACATTCAGAAAACAAAGATCTTGGCACCTGGTCCCATCACTTCATGGGAAATAGATGAAAAACAATGGAAACAGTGTCAGATTTTATAGTTTTGGGCTCCAAAATCACTGCTGATGCTGATTGCAACCAGGAAATTAAAAGACGCTTACTCCTTGGAAGGAAAGTAATGACCAACCTAGATAGTATATTAAAAAGCAGAGACATTTCTTTACCAATAAAGGTTCATCTAGTCAAGGCTATGGTTTTTCCCGTGGTCATGAATAGATGAGAGAGTTGGACTGTGAAGAAAGCTGATCACTGAAGAATTGATGCTTTTGAACTGTGGTTTTGGAGACGACTCTTGAGAGTCCCTTGGACTGTAAGGAGATCCAACCAGTCCGTTCTAAAGGAGATCAAACCTGGGTGTTCTTTGGTAGGACTGATGCTAAAGCTGAAACTGCAATACTTTGGCCACCTCATGCGACAAGTTGACTCACTGGAAAAGACTCTGGTGCTGGGAAAGTTTGCTGGCGGGAGGAGAAGGGGACGACAGAGACTGAGATGGCTGGATGGCATCACTGACTCTGTGGACATGAGTTTATGTGAACTCCAGTAGTTGGTGATGGACAGAGAGGCCTGGCGTGCTGTGATTCTTGGGGTCGCGGAGAGTTGAACACAACTGAGCGACTGAACTGAACGGAACTGTGTTGATCAGAGATGGGCACAGGCTCATTGCAGCCAGAGTGCCCCTGAGGAAATGCCTTTAAATTCCATTTGATTGGCTCTTGAAGTGTTTAGAAGGTCAGCGTGTAGAAGCCAGGCCCTTCCCACCAACATACTATGCATGGGTGATGACAAAATGATCTTGCTGTGTGTCTCACCTTCCCTTCTGGTAGTGTCCACAAGTAATCAATTGGTGGGGAGTAATTGAAGCCTGTGGGCCCGCTGTGTCAGCCAGTTGCTGTGCTTCCAGGCCCACATCCTTTACAAACCTGGAAAATGGTAAGGGCAACAAGGAAAGGAAGACCAGTGGAAGGCTGGAGTGCTTTTTAGGAGCCTGAATTTTCTTACCTGTGAGACTGGTTTTCATGTCACATGGGCCCTGCGACCTGCCGGCTCGGTGGGGCCATCAGGGACGTTTCAGAGAGCGGGGGTCAGGGGGCACCAGTCAAGGTGGTCACCCTCTTCAGGATGGAGGCTGTGGAGGAAGGAGAAACTTTGCAGGAAGGAGAAATAGTGGGGTTCCGGCAAGACCTCCAGCCACTGGTGGAAGACATCATCGAGAAGGTGAACCTGGTGTCGGTTGGCGAGGAACAGGAGCTGCTGTACTTTCAAGAGTGTAAGAAGGACCCAGAGGAGCAGGACCAGGTACACCCAAGCTGTGGAGCCCCGAGGGATTGGCTCCCACTGCCCCCACTTCGTGCAGTGGAGGCATTGGCTTTCCCGCAGGTAGAGCTGAGTTGTGGGAGTGAAAATTACTGCAGGACCTACTCTCCGCTCAGGTGGAAGAACCATCAGAGGAAAAGTGTCGCTTGTGGAATCATCGAGGGCATTCCTGGCTCCTGGGGCAAAGTCATATCCTTACTACCGCTTCTTAGGGTTGGTTGTTCAGGATAATAGAAGGAGCAGGAGCAGGAGGAGGAATATAGGTGAGGGCACAGGCAAACCCATGGAGTGGAGAGACGTGTGGGCTGGCAGGAGTGGTGCGCTAAAAGTCACAGTGCCAGCCAAGCCAGGGCATGTCTCCACTTGTTTGTGTCTGAGCCATGACTCTGGGTGACTCCTCTTGGCCTGCATCTGAATGGAAGTGGTACCCTGGGGCTGGAACTCTGTGTGACCCGAGACAGTATGCCAGAACAGCATTCTCTAAGACTTATTACTGTAATTGTAGGTTATCTGGGAAATCACCAGAAACATTCAGAAATGGTAGGGACCTAACAGAAGCAGAAGAGATTAAGAAGAGATGGCAAGAATACACAGAAGGACTGTACAAAAAAAAAAAAAAAAAAAAAACACTTCATGACCCAGATAATCACGAAATTACTCACCTAGAACCAGACATCCTGGAAAGTGAAGTCTAGTGGGCCTTAAGAAGCATCATTATGAACAAAGATACTGGAGATGATGGAATTCCATTTGCACTATTTAAAATCCTGAAAAATGATGCTGTGAAAGTGATGCATGCAATATGCTGGCAAACTTTCAAAACTCAGTAGTGGACACAGGGCTGGGAAATATCAGATTTCACTCCAATCTCAAAGAAAAGCAATGGCAGAAAATGCTGAACTACAATACAATTGCACTCATCTCACACTCTACTAAAGTGTTCCTTAAAATTTTCCAAGCCATGAATCAGTAACATGGGAACCATGAATTTCCAGATGTTCAAGGTGGATTTAGAAAAGGCAGAGGAACTAGAGATCAAATGGCCAACATCCACTCGGTTTTCGGTAAAAGAAGAGAAATCCAGGAAATCATCTATTTCTGCTTTATTGACTATGCCAAAGCCTTTGAATTGTGGATCACAATGAACTGTGTAAATTTTTTTTTAAATATGTGAATACAAGACCACCTGAATTGCATATGGAGAAACTTGTATGAAGGTCAGGAAGCAATATATAGAACTGGACATGGAACAACAGATTGGTTCCAAACAGGAAAAGGAGTACATCAAAGCTGTATATTTCACCCTGCTTATGTAACTTATATACAAATTACATCATGAGAAACACTGGTCTGTAGGAAACACAAGCTGGAATCAAGATTGCAGGGAGAAATATCAATAACCTCAGATATGCAGATGACACCACCCTTATGGCAGAAAGTGAAGAAGAATTAATAACCTCTTAATGAACGTGAAAGAAGAGAATAAAAAGTTGGCTTAAAGAACAACATTCAGATACTGGTCCCATCACTTCATGGCAAATAGATGGGGAAACAGTAGAAACAGTGGCTGACTTTAGGTTTCTGGGCTCCAAAATCACTGCAGAAGGTGATTCCAGCTATGAAATTAAAAGGCGCTTACTCTTTGGAAGGAAAGTTATGACCAACCTAGACACGATATTAAAAAGCAGAGAATGACTTTGCCAACAAAGGTCTGTCTAGTCAAGGCTATGGTTTTTGCAGTAGTCGTGCATGGATCTGAGAGTTAGACTATAAAGAAAGCCGAGTGCAGAATGATTCTTTTGAACTGTGTTGTTGGAGAAGATTATTGAGAGTCCCTTGGACTTCCAGGAAATGCAACCAGTCCATTCTAAAGGAGATCTGTCCTGGTTGTGCATTTTAAGGACTGATGTTAAAGCTGAAACTGCAGTACTTTGGCCTTCAGATGCGAAGAGCTGACTCATTTGAAAAGACCCTGATGCTGGGGAAGATTGAGAGCAGGAAGAGAAGGGGACGACAGAGGATTAGATGGTGGATTAGATGGTTGGAGGGGATCATCGACTCGTTGGACTGCAGGTGTTGGTGATTGACAGGGAGGCCAGGCGTGCTGCCATTCATGGGATCGCAAAGAGTCGGACACCACTAAGCAACTGAACTGAACTCAACTGATAGTTGATTGGAGAAAGATACCTTTAAACTGGATGCCTTAATAAAATTCAGATTTTCTTGTACCTACAGCCATCATGGGAATGTAATTCAACATATCAATATAACCATTTAAAGATTTTGTAAAGCTTAAATTCCTGTGAATGAAGAACTATCATTTTTAAAATAAATAAGTAAAGGAGATTTAAAAGAGCACATATATTGTCATTCATTCATAACATATGGTAACATGTAAAAGACGTTGTATGACAAATATAATGAATATTTTAAAGAACAATACAATAGAATTAAACACAATAAAAACTAAAACACTATAATATACAAAATGCACATGTACATATGATGGGTCAACTAGACAGAGTTGATTGTTCATGGTTCTGTCCCAACTCTTTTACGGTAATTTTTCTTTTGGGGAAAATTTTTCAATCTTTAGACATGCACATGTGCAGCAAAATATAATGTACAGTCACTTTCAATTTTTATTGCTGTCTTCTTAATAAGTGTGTTATGAATTTGGATGTAGTATTCCGATATTGACATTGCATTTGCCATTAAGGTGTACACATTTACAGTTCTACTTTTCACTTCCAAGATAATGTGAACATTAAGAATAATGATGTTTATAAAAAAGCTAATATGCTTGTAATTTTTTTGGAGTATGCTTGTTTTCCATTATTTTGTCAGTTTCTCCCCTAAAGCAAATTTAGGGAATGCTGCAGTACTTAGCGTCATAAAGTCTAGTAAACGAGATAGTGACTAAACAGCAACCATACATCTATCTCCATGTTTTTTACTTCTTTCTAAATCTGGTCACCACAGTGCATTAAGACTTCTCTGTGCTATGAATACAGATCAGAAGTATATGTGTGTCTGTTGTAATCTCCTAATTCCTACTACCACCAGGCATTACATCCTTGATAACCGTATATTTCTTCTCCATTGCTGTGTCCCTATCTATGCTTCTCATAGAGAATCATCTATTCCAGTTTTACCTAGATCCCATATATTTGTGTTAATATCTGATATTTCTTTTCCTCTTTTGTCTTAGCTTTATTGTATCTGACACTGTCTCTGTCCTTCTGCATCTATGAAATTTACCTGATTTCATTCCATCTTAAGACTATGGTATGTATGTACCAACTCATTTCATCCATTCCTCTCTAGATGAATGGATATTTCTGTTACTTCCATGTCCTGCTATTGCAAATAATGCTGCCATCAATATTGAAGTTGTGCATCTTTTTGAATTATGATTTTCCTCATGAAAATTATTGACAATTATTGGATTTCTTGAACATATGGTAGCTTCATTCTTATTTTTAAACGATCCCCTATATTCTTCTCCATCGTAATCTATCAATGTGCATTCCTAACAACAGTACAGGATTGTTCTGTTTACTTAGAACCCTCTCTTAGCATTTTTTGTGTTGATTATTTTTTATAATGGTTATTCAGACACATGTGAGTTGATACCATTATTGAATATTTTATTTCCCTTTCTCTCACAGTTAGTGATGCTGAACATTTTTAAAAATATTATTGGACATCTGTATATCTTCTTATGAGAAGTGTCTATTTCATCACCTATTCATTTGTTTCAGTTGCGTTGTTCATTTGGCTGTTATTGAGCCACATGAGCTGCTTCCATATTTTGGAGATTCTTCTGTTGTCATTATCTTCAGTTGCAAATGTTTTTTCCATAATGAGACTTCATTTCTGTCTTGCCTATTGGTTTCCTGTGCAACATATTTAAGTTTAGTTAAGTCTCTTTATGTATTTTTGGTTTTATTTTCATTTCCCAAGGAGGTAGTTAAAAAAAAAAAAGTTGATGCTGCATTCCATGTCACAATGTATTCTACCTATGCTTTCCTCAAATGTTATTGATTTACAGTTTCTGTACTTATAAGTAGGTCTTTAATCCATCTTGAATTTGTCTTATTCTATGGTGCTAAGAAGTGACTAAATGTGATCCAATGGAGCAGGGAATGGCCCACCACCGCATTATTCTTGCTATGGCACCTCTATAAACTGTATAAAAAGGCAACAATGTGCGATACCAAAAAATGAGTCTCCCAGGATGGTAGATACCTAATATGCTACTTGAGAGAAGCAGAGGTTAATAACTAACGTTTCCAGAAAGCAGCAAGTGGTTGCCCTAAAATGGAAATAAGCCTCATTGTATATATGTCTGGAGATGGAAGTAAAATGAAATGCTGTAAAGAACAGTATTGCAGGGCAACCTAGAATGTTAGATCCATGAACAATTTAAATTGAATGAGGTATAACAGGAGATGGCAACAGCCAACTCTTTGAAAAAGACCCTGGTTCTGGGAAAGATTGAAGGCATCAGGAGAAGGGGAAAACAAAGATGAGGTGATTGGATGGCATCACTTATGCAATAGATATGAACTCTGGCAAACTCCAAGAGGTGGTGAGGGACAGGAAAGACTGGCATGCTGCAGTTCACGGCATCCTAAAAAGTCAGACACGATTCAGCCACAGAAGAATAACCAGGTCATGTTCTAACTGTATTCTAATACTTATAGCTGTCCGGATTTTCCAGCTTAACTTGTCAAATATATTATCTTCTTGCCATTGAATATTGTTGCCTCCTTTGTCAAAGATTAGGTGATCATTGGAAGAGATTATTTTAGTGTTTTCTATCTGTTCAATTGGCTTTAATCCCAATATTGTGCTAATTGCATGGCATTTTCAAAACTATATGATTTTTGTATAGACTGAAGTGAGGAAACCTGAGTCCTGCAGCTCAGTTTCTCTTTCCCAAGTTTGCATGGTTATTCAAATCTTTATTTTTCCATCAAGTTGTAAATATTTTTCTTTTTGGTTCTATTCTGTGAAAAATGTCATTGGTACTTTAATAGGGATGACACTGAATTTGCAAACTCCTTTTCGTAGTGTAGCCATTTTCACCTATTGAATTTTAAAGCCCCCAAAATAGTATAGCTCTTATTTCATTTCTCTCACCTTTCTTAAAAAAAAAAAAAGTATCTATTTTAATTGAAGGCTGATTACTTGACAATATTGTAGTGGTTTTTGCCATTCATTGACATGAATCAACCATGGGTGTACATGTGTTCTCCATCCTGAACTCCCTCCCACTTCCCTCTCCATTCCATCCCTCAGGGTCATTCCAGTACACCAGCCCTCAGCACCCTGTCTCATGCATCAAACCTGGACTTGTGATCAATTTCACGTATGGTAATATACATATTTCAATGTTATTCTTTCAAAACATCCCACCCTTGCCTGCTCCCACAGAGTCCAAAAGTCTGTTTTTTACATCTGTGTCTATTTTGCAGTCTCAAATACGGGCTCATTGTTACCATTTTTCTAAATTCTATTTGTGTTAATATTCTCTATCGCTGTTTTCCTCTCCGACTTAATTCACTCTGTATAATATGCTCTAGTTTCATTCACCTCATTAGAACTGATTCAAATGCATTGTTTTTAATAGCTGAGTAATATTTTATTTTATTTTTTCAGTGAGTCAACTCGCCGCATGAGGTGGCCAAAGTATTGCAGCTTTAGCATCAGTCCATCCAATGTACACCCAGGATTGATCTTCTTTAGAATGGGCTGCTTGGATCTCCTTTCAGTACAAGGGACTCTCAAGAGTCTTCTAAAAAACCAGAGTTCAAAAGCATAATTTTTTGGGCAATCAGTTTTCTTCACAGTCCAACTCTCACATCCATACATAACCACAGGAAAAACCAGAGCCTTGACTAGATTGACCTTGAGTGAATTTCGGGAGTTGGTGATGGACAGGGAGTCCTGGCATGCTGTGATTCATGGGGTTGCAGAGAGTCGGACACGACTGAGTGACTGAACTGAAGTGAACTGAGTATTCCATTGTGTATATGTACCAGAGCTTTCTTATTCATTTGTCTGCAGATGGCTATCTCAGTTGCTTCCATGTCCTGGTGGTTGTTAGCATTGCTGCAATGAACAGTGGGGTACAAATCTCTTTCTTAATTCTGGTTTCCTCGGTGTGTATCCTCAGCAGTGGGATTGATCTGCCTTATGGCAGTCCTATTTTCCAGTTTTTTTAAGGAATCTCCACCCTGTTCTCCACAGTGGCTGTACAAGTTTGCATTCCCACCAACAATGTAAGAGAGTTACCTTTTCTCTGCACCCTCTCCAAAGGGCTTATCATTTTTATTTGTCTCATCCATACCTTATTATTTCTGTCACAAAAGTCCTTTTTCAGTTTAGGCAGGATTATTCCCAAGTATTTCATTTTTCCTGTTACAATGGTGAATCAGATTATTTCCTTAATTTTTGCTTTTGGTTTTCTCTTGTTATGTATAGGAATGCAGGAGACAGTTTCCTGTTTATTTTTCTTTAATCCAACAACTTTCCTAAAGTCACTGTTGTTAATTTTCTGGTGCCATCTTAGGATTCTGTGACATAATAAATTGTGTCGAAAAACAGTGACTCTTATTTTTCAGTTAGCTGGTAATTTTTTCCTTCTTCTTCTTCTTCACTGATTGCTGTAGCTAACAAACCCAAGATTATTTTGAGTAACAGTGGTGAGAGCAGCAAACTTTAACTTTCTCATGATCTTAGGCAAAATATTTTCAGTTTTCACCTATGAGAAGCATTTTAGTGGTGGGTTTATCCATACATGGCCTTTATTAAGATGAAGATGATCCTCTCTGTTCCCACTTCCTGCACAGGGTTTTTCATAAATAAGTGTTTAATTTTGTCCAAGGTGCTTTCTGCATCTGTGTCTTAGATGTGTTCAACAGCTCTCCTTAGAAACGTTTATTAACTTTCATTGTTCTTTTCTCATCTGGCCACCTGATGCAAAGTGCTGTCTCATTAACTAGTGCCCTGATACTGGGAATCAGTTCAGTTCAGTTCAGTTCAGTTCAGTTCAGTTCAGTCGCTCAGTCGTGGCCTACACTCTGCGACCCCATGAATCACAGCACGCCAGGCCTCCCTGTCCATCATCAACTCCCAGAGTTCACTCAAACTCATGTCCACAGAGTCGGTGATGCCATTCAGCCATCTCATTCTCCATCGTCCCCTTCTCCACCCACCCCCAACCTTTCCCAGCATCAGAGTCTTTTCCAGTGAGTCAACTCGTCGCATGAGGTGGCCAAAGTATTGCAGTTTCAGCTTCAGCATCAGTCCTTCCAATGAACAACCAGGATTGATCTCCTTTAGAATGCATTGGTTGGATCTCCTTGCAGTCCAAGGGAATCTCAAGAATCTTCTCCAGCACCACAGTTCAAAAACATCAATTCTTCAGAGATCAGCTTTCTTCACAGTCCAAATCTCACATCCATACATGACCATGGGAAAAACCATAGCCTTGACTAGATGGACCTTTGTTGGCAAAGTAATGTCTGTGCTTTGTAATATACTATCTAAGTTGGTCATAACTTTCCTTCCAAGGAGTAAGTGTCTTTCAATTTCATGGCTGCAATCAGTATCTGCAGTTTCCATCTATTTCCCATGAAGTGATGGAATTGAAGGTAAAAAGAGAAGTGGGTAGCAGATGATGAGAGAGTTAGATAACATCACAAACCCTATGGACATGAGTCTGAACAAATTCTGGGAGATAGGGAAGGTCAGACTGATTGGACACAGTCCATGGGGTGGCAAAGGGATGGGCATGAATAACTGACTGAACAACAATAGCAAAACATTCTTTCCTGTTATTGACAGTAGTAGATATCCGTGACTACTTCATTTTCTATCTCGCCATAACCTATCTATATCTCAGTTGCACTACTTTCACCTCGTGCCATGCAAAGATTCAGCCATGTTTATTGCTATTGCTGTCCCCCAAATGGACCATAGTATATGTGATTTCTCAACTACACATGATCCAATGGTCTCCTAAACATTCTCCAGCATCCATTTATTTTCCTCAGAAATCTCTACCTTGCTATAGACAGAGAAAATTGTATCTCACTAGCGAACCCATGGGATAGAAAGCAAGTACTTGAGAATAAATTCCTTTTCAAGATTCAATATTCTAACTTTGTCTCAGTCTTCACATTGTTCTTTTAAGTCTCATTTCTTCAGTCACACTGAAGTTTCAGTCTGTGTTCTCTTCTTCTCAGTCTCACTGTCTGTGCAGACACTGTTCTTCTGTTTTCCTTGATTTTCCTTTTTTATTAATGTCTATGAGATGTATCTGGTCCCACCATTTCATGGGAAATAGATGGAAAAACAGTGGAAACATTGTCAGACTTTATTTTTTGGGGCTCCAAAATCACTGCAGATGCTGATTGCAGCCATGAAATTAAAAGACACTTGCTCCTTGGAAGGAAAGTTATGACCAACCTTGATAATATATTAAAAAGCAGAGACATTACTTTGCCAACCAAGGTCCGTCTAGTCAAGGCAATGGTTTTTTCCGTGGTCATGCATGGATGTGAGAGTTGGACTGTGAAGAGAGCTGATTGCCGAAGAATAGATGCTGTTGAACTGTGGTGCTGGAGAAGACTCTTGAGAGTCCCTTATACTGCAAGGAGATCCAACCAGTCCATTCTAAAGGAGATCGATCCTGGATGTTCATTGGAGGGACTGATGCTAAAGCTGAGACTGCAATACTTTGGCCACCTCATGCGACGAGTTGACTCACTGGAAAAGACTCTGATGCTGGGAAAGTTTGGGGGCGGGAGGAGAAGGGGACGACGGAGAATGAGATGGATGGATGGCATCACCGACTCTGTGGACATGAATTTGAGTGACCTCCGGGATTTGGTGATGGACAGGGAGGCCTGGCGTGCTGTGATTCATGGGGTCGCGGAGAGTCGGACACGACTGAGTGACTGAACTGAACTGAACTGAATGAGATGTTATTTTAAATTCCTCTGGAAACTTGTTTTCACTTTACAGATCATTTTGAGATTTTAATTTTAGATTAACCTAACTGATGTGCCTTGATATACTGTCCTCTCCAAAAGGAATAAATTATGACAACACACATTTATTTCAGCTTGTGATTTACTCACCTGTATTCAGGAGTAAAGGACTGTATTTGAATAATACAACCTGAATGGATGTGAAACTTAGTCACTGAGTCATGCCCAACTCTGCAACCTCATGGACTGCAGCCCAACAGGATCATCAATCCATGGGCTTTTCCAGTTAAGATACTGGAGTGGGTTGCATTTCCTTCTCCAGCACAATATGAACAATGTAAATAAGAGATGAAAATTTTAACGTATAAAATTTAACAAATTCTGAACTTGAAGAGTTAATTTCCTAAAAAGAGTAAAAGTAACTTGATTGCAAGTTAAAATCACCAATTTTTGTTGTCTATCCCACAATCAGGTATAGAAAAAATCAATAGCTTCTCTGAACATCATAATTTTCAATTATTAAAATGGCTAAGGAATATTAAAAAAAAAAGCAAAAATAAATATCAGAGATCTATATCATAGATAGCAAATAGAGGCAAATAATGGCATTTTTCTTCAGGAGAAATTGAGGCTAGATTGTTAAACTTTCTCTCTTTCTTTTACTTGGTGAATAATATTTGGCATTCCTAGTGATAAATTTTCATCAAGATCCCTTAAATCACGGTCCATACTTGCTTTTCAAGTGAATTATTGGTGAATTTTTTTGGAAGAAATGGAATGAGGGAAACAAGACACAGCAGAGTGAAAATAAATCTAATCTCAAGTGGAGGCAAAATTGCACTGTGTGTAGAATTTCGACATCAAATGTGTCAGTTCAGTTCAGGTCAGTTCAGTTGCTCAGTCATGTCCGACTCTTTGTGACCCCATGAATCACAACACGATCCCAGTCCATCACCAACTCATGTGTAATTATGTATATTTTATGTATGAGCATACTAGTGAAGATTTTCATCTTCATTATGAAATTCTTGATACATCAAATATGAAAATCTGAATGAATGTTTTCTGACAACACATGAAACTTTGCATATTTGGAATAAGAAAGGCTGGTGATTTTTTTCATCTGAAATATGAACTGTGAATTTCACATGTAGCATTATAGGTTCACTGTTGAGACCTGAAATACAGTTCTGTGTTTTGTTTTGTTTTTAATAGGAGAAAATGTGGATACATTTTCAAACATGTAATTAGAAAGTCTGAATGCTTATAAGCAGGACTGCACAAAGATATTCATATGTATGTTATGGACCTTCGATATTTTGTATATGAAAATATCACTTCATATTTTCAAGCTTGAAGTGTGACTTTCCTATATTTTTAATTTGGTAATCTGAGTGTTGAGGGCATGTTATTCTAATAAATTATGGAATAAACACTATTTCACATTTGAAAAATTGCACACAACGTTTAATTATAGAAATTTGGAATTTTCTGTGCTTGATATATGAACAACTGAGCTGCAATTTTAACACGGAATATTGAATTCTATACATTTTAAATATGAATAACTGGGTATCAGACATACTACCTGAGACATAGAATATTGTATATTTCACATATGAAATTTTGAAAACATTTTATCTTACATGAAATATGCAGACTCTTCAACATGACACATGAAAAGCTGCACTCTCATTTTCCTACATGAAATATGGAAATCTCTGTGTTCAGTATGAGAAAACCTGGACACAAATTACCTTACAAAAAAATAAAGACTTCTCTATGTTTTGCATGAGAAAATCTGGGGACAGATTCTCTACTGAAACATGACATTTTATAAATTCAATATATTAAATCCTGGGCATAGTATTTCTGTTGAACAAGAAATATAACATCCTTGTGTGTAACTAACATGTGAGGATCTGGACATACTTTATCCTTCATGAAAAATGGAATACTCTTTCACATTTAAAAAGTGGGTTAGATTTTCTTTTCCTCCATGACCTATAACATTCTCGGTATTTCACACATGAAAATTTAGGCAAAAAATAAAAATTTAGGCAAAAATTAAAAATTTAGATGAAATTTGGAAATGTTTATATTTCATAGGCAAAACTCTAAAATCAGTCATCCCAAATGCAACTCTGTGTATTTTACATATAGCATGACATTTTTTCTGTATGTTTACACACAAAATTTTATGTTGATATTCACATAAGAAAAACAACTAACTGGTTCTCTTGTATGATGAATGTTGTGTAAAAATGTTCCATCATGAAATGTAGAATTTTTTACAGTCCACATAAGAAAATCTTGGTGCTGATTTCCAACATGAAAGGTAGAATCCTTATATTTCACACTTGGAAACCTGGGAGTGACTAGTGGTCCCTTGATCATGGAATTTTCTATGTTCATGTATGTTAATCTAAGTTCAATAATTCCTGTATGCAATACGATATTCTCTCTGCTACACAGATGAAAATCCTGGTGCAGAATGTTATGAAAAATGGCTTTCTCTGAATATTACATATGGCAATGCAATCACAGATTTTCTTAAGTGAAGTTGGGGCATCTGCACTTCATATTGAAAATGGAGTCTCATAATTTCCATAATGAATTAAAGAATAGTCTGCATTTCACTTACGAAAATCTGCTCGCAGATAGACCAACATGTTATGTGGAATTTTGTACATTTCATATGCCAACATCTTGGCACTAAGTTTCTAATGAGAAATATGCATTTTTCATTATTGCACATGTGAAAATCTGACTATCTGGAATACACCACATTTCTTTTTTTAATTTATTATTATTATTATTATTATTTTTACTTTATATTATTGTATTGGTTTTGCCATATATTACCTTGAATCTGCCCCTGGTGTGCCTGTGTTCCCCATCTTGAACCCTCCTCCCTCATCCCTTCCCGTCCCATCCCTCTGGTTCATCCCAGTGCACCAGCCCTGAGCATTCTGTATCATGCATCAAACCTGGATTTATGATTCATTTCATATATGATAATATATATGTTTCAATGTCATTCCCCCAAATTATCCCACCATTGCCCTCTCCCACAGAGTCCAAAAGACTGTTCTATAGATCTGTGTCTCTTTTGCTGTCTCGTGTACAGGGTTATCATTATCATTTTTCTAAATTCCATGTATATGCATTAGTATACTGTAATGATGTTTTTCATTCTGGCTTATCGGGGTCCAGCCTCGATATGACCCAGGGTATCCTCGGGATGAACGGCGTCGGCGTCAGAGAGAGAGAGAGAAAGAGAGAGAGACAGGGGATGATGATTCCTTGGTTTACGCTGGAAACCAATAAAACCCCAGCAAGGGGCTTGCTCTGTTTACATAGGCCGCAGGCGCCCTCTCGAATCACTGGAGGCTCCCCACCAGGGCACCCCCTCGAGTGGGTCTTAGAAGCCCAGCCAGATAAGTAAACTCAGAGGGCCCAGTGCTCCAAGGATCTCAACCAGAAAAAGGAGAATAGAGAAAAGGATGGAAAAAGAGAAAGAACGACACGGGGAGACCAAGCTTCAGTGAGCAAGGCCCAAAACTTTATTTTCCAGTGCTGCTTTTATACCCTAAGTTATGCACATAAGAAACAGAGAAAGGGAGGTATAGATTCACACCAAAATCACGTGGGATCAGCAGTCTTGACCCTTATCAGGATCAGGGCTTATTTTTGTGTTAATAAAGTTTTAGGTGATTTACATCATCTTCTGGCCAGGGGGCCTGCTAACAGTTTAATGGCCCTCTCTCCTGACAATAGGTTAGTTAGCAAGTAAAAGACTTTTCTTTTAAGGTGACTTTCCTAAAGTTAGGTGGTAGACACATGACAAAGTTACATTCCTATAAGGCACCGGTGTAGTGAGCTGCAAGAAAGGAATTTATTAACTTAAGATCTGATGTGGTTAAATCAAAGGATTAATATATTTCCAAGAATACAATAGATAGAGGAAACTGCAGCAAGCATTGATTCAACAATGAAATCTTTTCTAGTACTATTCTAATGATTTTAACTTCTTCAACAGATTCCTGTATTTTAGAATATTAGGCTTTCTGTCCTTGCATGGCTGGGAGGCTATAAACAGTCACACTCATAGTTGTAAGAGCCCGGACAAACTTGTCATGCAAGTTAGAAAGCTATCAGAGGGGCTTGGATTGGAACACTCCTATTAAGCCGAGGAGAACTTTTAAACTACAGCTATGAATTAATGTTTTCAGAGAAAGGTGGTTGGGGGGGAAGCCCCTGTAAGTATTAGAGGACTTGGTAAGAGGCGTAAGATAGTAAAGCAGTCAGACTCCAGTTTTCTTTGGGGTAGATGCCCAGGTAAGTCCAGGGGGTTCCTCGAGCCCTGATTAGCCTTTGCCTGTCAGGCCTCTTCCCCAATTGACCTTTGCCATGGGTAGGATTTCCCTCGCTGGATCCCGGCACTGGCTTACTTCGCTCTGTATAATAGGCTCCAGTTTCATCCACCTCATTAGAACTCATTCAAATGCATTCTTTTTCATGGCTGAGTAATATTTCATAGTGTATATGTACCATAGCTTTCTTATCCATTCATCTGCAGATGGACATCCAGGTTGCCTCCACATCCTGGCTTTAATAAACAGTGCTGCGATCAACATTGGATTGCATGAGTCTCTTTCAATTCTGGTTTCCTCGGTGTATATGCCCAGCAGTGGGATTGCTGGGTCGTATGGAAGTTCTATTTCCAGTTTTTAAGGAATCTCCACACTGTTCTCCATAGTGGTTGTACTAGTTTGCATTCCCACCAACAGTGTAAGAGGGTTCCCTTTTCTCCACACACTCTGCAGCATTTTTTACTTGTAGACTTTTGGACAGCAGCCATTCTGACTGGCATGAAATGGTACGTCATTGTGGTTTTGTACTGCATTTCTCTGAGTGATGTTGAGCATCTTTTCATGTGTTTGTTAGCCATCTGTATGTCTTCTTTGTAGAAATCTCTGTTTAGTTCTCTGGCCCATGTTTTGATTGGGCCATTTATTTTTCTGAAATTGAGTTCAGGAGCTGCTTGTATATGTTTCAGATTAATTCTTTGTCAGTTGCTTCATTTGCTATTATTTTCTTCCATTCTGAAGGCTGTCTTTTCACCCTGCTTATGGTTTTCTTTGCTGTGCAGAAGCTTTTAAGTTTAATTAAGTCCCATTTGTTTATTTTTGGTTTTATTTCCAATATTCTGGGAGGTGGATCATGGAGGATCCTGCTGTGATTTATGTCGGAGAGGGTTTGCCTATGTTCTCCTCTAGGAGTGTTATAGTTTCTGGTCTTACATTTATATCTTTAATCCATTTTGAGTTTATTTTTGTGTATGGGGTTAGGGAGTATTCTAGTTTCATTCTTTTACAAGTGGTTGACCAGTATTCCAAGCATCACTTGTTAAGGAGATTGTCTTTTCTCCTTTGAATATTCTTGCCTCCTTTGTCAAAGATAGGTGTCACAGGTGCATAGATTTATCTCTGGGCTTTCTATTTTGTTCCATTGATCTATATTTTTGTCTTTATACCAGTATCAGACTGTCTTGATGGCTGGGACTTTGTAGTAGGGCCTGAAGTCCAGCTTGTTGATTCCCCCAGTTCCAGTCATCTTTCTCAAGATTGCTTTGGCTATTCGAGGTTTTATGTTTTTCCATACTAATTGTGAAATTATTTTTTCTAGCTCTGTGAAAAATACTGTTGGTAGCTTGATAAGGATTGCATCGAACCTATAAATTACTTTGGATAATATATTCATTTTCACAATATTTATTCTTCCAATCCATGAACAGGAAATATTTCTCCATCTAATAGTGTCCTGTCTGATTTCTTTCACCAGTGTTTTATAGTTTTCTATATATAGTTTATTTTTTGTTTGTTTCTTTAGGTAGATACATTCCTAAGTGTTTTATTCTTTCCATTACAATGGTGAATGGAATTATCTCCTTAACTTCTCTATTTTCTCATTATTAGTGTATAGGAATGCAAGAGATTTCTGTGTGTTGATTTTATATCCTCAACTTTACTGTATTCATTACTTCTAGTGGTTTCCTGGTAAAGTCTTTAGGGTTTTCTGTGTAGAGGATCATGTTATCTGTAGACAGTGACAGTTTTATTTCTTTTCCAATTTGGATTCCTTTTATGTCTTTTTCTGCGCTGATTGCTGTGACCCAAACTTCCAAGATTATGTTGAATAGTAGTGGTGAGAGTGGTGACCCTTGTCTTTTTCCTGACTTTAGGGGAAACACTTTCAATTTTTCACCATTGAGGATAATGTTTGCTGTGGGTTTGCCGTATGTAGCTTTTATTATGTTGAGGAATGTTCCTTCTATTCCCACGTTCTGGATGGCTTTTATCATAAATGGATGTTGAATTTTTTCAAAGGCTTTCTCTGCATCTATTGAGATAATCATATGGTTTTTATTTTTCATTTTTTTAATGTGGGTATTACATTGATTGATTTGCGAATATAGAAGAATACTTGCATTCCAAATATGCAAATTTTCATGTGTTGTCAGAAGACTTTCACTCAGATTTTCATACATGATATATCGAGAATTCCATATATGAAGATGAAAATCTGCACTAGGACGTTCATATGTAAAATATACACAATTACGCATTTGATGTAGAAAATTCTGCACCCAGTGAGATTTCGCCTCCACTTGAGATTGGATTTAGTTTCACTCTGCTGTATCTTGCTTCCCTCATTTCATTTTTCCTGAAAGCACCCACCAATAATTCACTAGAAAAACAAGTGTGGACCCTGATTGAAGGGATCCTAATGAAAAACTATGACTGGGAATGCCAAATAACATTTATCAAGAAAAAAAAAAAAGTGAGAAAGATTCATATTCTAGCCTCAATTTCTCTTGAAGAGAAATGCCATTATATGCCTCTATTTACTAACCATGATATAGATCTCTGAGATTTCTTTTTGCTTTTTTTTAATATTCCTTAGTCATATTAATAATCGAAAAATATGCTTTTCAGATATGCTAATGCTTTTTTTCCACCTGATTGTGGGATAGACAGCAAAAGTTGGTGATTTTAACTTGCAATCAAGATACTCTTTTTCTTTGGTATGAATTATCTCTGTAAATTCAGAATTTATTAAGATTTCTAAGCTGAAAAAATATATTTCTTAATAGTTCCAGTATTCTTGTTGCCCTGGAGAAGGAAATGGCAATCCACTCCAATATAATTTCCTGGAATATCCATGGACAATCGAGTTTGTTGTGCTGCAGTCCTTGAGTTTGCAGAGTTCGGCATAACTCAGTGCCTATGATGCACTCCCATTCAGGTTGTATTACTCAAATACAATCCTTTAATCCTGAATAGAGGCGAGTAGAATCACAAGCTAAAATAGATGTGGGTTGTCATAATTTATTCCTTTTAGAGAGGACAGTCTATCAAAGCTCATCAAAAAGGTCAATCTAAAATTAAAATCTCAAAATGATCTGTAAAGTGAAAAGTAGTTTCCTGAGGAATTTAAAATAAGATATCATAGACATTAATTAAAAAGAAAAATCAATAAAAACGGAACAGTGTCTGCACAGTGAGACTGAGAAGAACAGAACACAATGAAACTTCAGTGTGATTTAAGAAATGAGACTTAAGCGAACAATGTGAAGACGGAGACAAAGTTAGAATACAGAAGCCTGAAAGGGTATTTATTCTCAAGAACTTGCTTTCTATCGCATGGCTTCACTAATGAGTGACAATTTTCTCTGTCTATAGCAAGGTAGAGAGATTTTAAGGAACATAAATGGATGCTGGAGAATGGTTAGGAGACCATTGGATCATGTGTAGTTGAGAAATCACATATATTTTGGTCCATTTGGGGGACAGTAATAGCAACAAACATGGCTGAATCTTTGCATGGTACATGGTGAAAGTAGTGCAACTGAGATATAGATAGGGTATGGCAAGATAGAAAATGAAGTAATCATGGATAACTACTACTGTCAATAACAGGAAAGAATGTTTTGCTATTGTTGTTCAGTTATTCATGCCCATCCCTTTGCCCCGCCATGGACTGTGTCCCGTCAGTCTGACCTTCCTTATTTCCCAGAATTTGTTCAGACTCATGTCCATAGGGTTTGTTATGCTATCTAACCCTCTCATCATCTGTTACACACTTCTCTTTTTACCTTCAATTATTCCCACTATCAGAGCATTCTCTAATGAGACAGCACTTTGCATCAGGTGGCCAGAGAAGAAAAGAACAATGAAAGATAGTAAACGTTTCCAAGTAAAGCTCTTGAACACATCTAAGGTACAATGCAGAAAACACCTTTGACAAAATTAAAGACTCATTTATGATAAAAGCTGTTCAAGAAGTGGGAACAGAGAGGATCATCTTCAACTTAATAAAGGCCATGTATGAATAAACCCAGCACTACTATGATTTTCAGAGATGGAATCTGAAAGCATGTTGCCTAAGTTTGTGAAAAAGACAAAGTTTGCCATTCTCACCACTGTTATTCAACATAATCTTGGGATTCCTAGCTACAGCAATCAGTGAAGGGGGAAATAATACCAACAAACTGATAAACAAGACGTAAAAATGTCACTGTTTGCTGAAAAAAGTTATATTTCAGAGATTCCTAAGATTGCACCAGAAAATTAATACGGAAGTGGTTGGGTAAAGAAATAAACAGGAAAAAATCACCTGCATTCCTATAAATAACAAGAGAAAACAAAAAACAAAAATTAAGGAAACAATCTGATTCACCATTGTAACAGGAAAAATAAAATCCTTGAAAATGAACCTGCCGAACCAGAGAAAATACTTGTGGCCTGGATGAGACAAATCATAGACGACACAAATGGAATGAGAGATATACTATTATTTGGACTATAAAAATCAATATGTGAAACTAGCTACACTATAAAAACGAGGTTACATTGAGTTTTTGCTGTTTAAGAAGGACTGCCATCCTGCGTTTCTTTTTCTAACTGGGGGACCAGGATTGCTGCTACAGAAAAGTCGAAGAGACTTGCCAACCCTTTGTCATCTGTGGTGAAGATGGAATCTTAAAATATATTTGGAGTTTTATCTGTTTTACAAGTACATTGATGGCCTAAGTTCTCCCTTATCTGCTGCCATTTGAGTTGTAAGGGATTCCTGTTGCTAAATATGAAGAATGTGGAACACTCATATGGCCTCTGTGACTGGGGGAAGGAAGGAAAACATTTCTTTCTTATGGGCTTTATGCTCACCTTTTGGAAACACTGATGTCATACTCAGCTTTCAAAGAATCAGAATGCATTTTAAGACAACTAGGTTGAGTAGGAAGTATTGAAGAATGCATTAACTTGCTGGAAATAATTGTGATATAGGAAGTTCCAAATTGATGGAATTATTTAATAAGTAAAGACTAAGAAATTTCTTTGAAATCATAAAGCAGTTTAAAAATAAATTGGTAAAAATAACTGTACTACCTAATAGAGAATTATTCAACCAAGAGAAGAGTCAAGGGACTATTATTTGTTTATTGGTTAGTAACAGTTTATTTGTAACCTTGATTATATTGAAAGATAACTTACTGTTAGTATATCCTGTATTAATAAAAATGAAAAATATTAAAAATTAAAAAAAAAAAAAAACGAAGTTACAGATTCAATGTCATCCATATTAAATTATCAACGACAGTTTTCACAGAAACAGAACAACAGAAAGTCTTTACAACTTGATGGAAACACAAAGACTCTGAATAACCATGCAAACTGAAGAAAGAAAAACTGATCTGCAGGACTCAGGTTTTCTCACTTCAGTCTATAAAAAAACTTTTAATTTTCAACCTGGCTTGTAATGGGCACGATATTGGGATTAAAGCCAATGGAACAGAGAGTAAACCCTAAAACAATCTCTTTCCCAAATGATCACCTAATCTATGACAAAGAAAGCAGCAATATGCAATGGCAAGAAGATAATATATTTGACAAGTTAAGCTGGAAAACTGGACAGATAAAAGATTACAGTTAGAACAGTACCTGGTTATTCTTCTGTGACCGAGTTGTGTCTGACTTTTTGGGATGCCATGAACTGCAACGTGCCAGTCCTTGCTGTCCCTCACCACCTCTTGGAGTTTTCCCGAGTTCATATGCATTGCATAGGTGATGCCATCCAGTCATTTCATCCTTCTTTTCCCCTTCTCCTATTGCCTTCAATCTTCCCCGGAATCAGGTTTTTTGTAATGAGTTGGCTATTGCCATCTCCTATTATACCACATTCAATTTAAATTGTTCATGGATATAACATTCCAGATTGCCCTGAAATACTGTTCTTTATAGCTTTCCATTTTACTTTCATCACCAGACACATGAACAATGAGGTTTATTTCCATTTGGGGGCAACCATTTGTTGCTTTCTGGAAACATTAGTTATTACCCTCTGCTCCTCCCAAGCAGCATATTTGGCACCTACCATCCTGGGTGACCATGTTTTGGAGTCATACCGTGCTGCCTTTTTATATAGTTCGTGGAAGTCCCGTTGCAAGTATAAAGGGGGTGGTTAGCCACTCACTCCTCCAGTGGATCAACTTAAGTCACTCCTTTCAGTGCAGTTCAGTTCAGTCAGTCCTTCAGTTCAGTTCAGTTCATTCGCTCAGTCATGTCCGACTCTCTGCGACCCCATGAATCATAGCATGCCAGGTCTCCCTGTCTATCACCAACTCCCGGAGTTCACTCAGACTCATGTCCATTGAGTTAGTGATGCCACCATAGAAAAAGACAAATTCAAGATGGATTAAAGACCTACATATAAGGCCAGAAACTGTAAATCAATAATATTTGAGGAAAAAATAGGTAGAATACATTGTGACATGAAATACAGCAGCAACTTTTTTTTTGCCTACCTACTTTGATATGAAAATAAAACCAAAATTAAATAAAGAGACCTAATAATACTTAAACATATAGCACAGCCAACCCATAATCAAGACAAAAATGAAGTCTCATTATAGGAAAAACATTTGAAACTGAAGATATGACAACAGAAGAATCTCCAAAATATGGAAGCACCTAATGTGGCTCAATAATAGGAAAACAAACAACCGAATTGGAACAAATGAATAGATGATAAAATAGACATTTCTCCTAAGAAGACATACAGACGTCCAACAATAATGAAAAAGATGCTCAGCATCAATAATTGTAAGAGTTAGTGAAATAAAGTCTTCAGTGAGGGTATCAACTTACATTTGTCTGAATACTTATATAAAAAAAAATCCACACAAAACTAATTCTGGAGAGGGTGTGGAGTAGACAAAACAACCCTGTTCTGTTGCTAGGAAGGCACAATGATCGATTAAAATGGAGAATAGAACAGGGTTCATTTAGAAATACGAATGAAGCTACCATATGTTCAATAAATCCCAATAATTGCCAATAATTTTCATGAGGAAAATAATAATTCCAAAAGATGCACAACCTCAATATTGATGGCAGCAATATTTGCAATAGCAGCACATGGAAGCAACAGAAATATCCATTCATCTAGACAGGAATGGATAAAATGAGTTGGTACATACATACCATAGTCTTAGGATGGAATGAAATGAGGTAAATTGCATAGATGTAGAAGGACAGAGACAGTGTCAGATACAATAAAGCTAAGACAAAAGATGAAAAGAAATATCACATATTAACACAAATATATGGGATCTAGGTGAAACTGGAATAGATGATTCCCTATGAGAAGCATAGATAGGGACACAGCAATGGAGAAGAAATACACGGTTATCAAGGATGTAATGCCTGGTGGTCGTAGCAACTGGGAGATTACAACAGAAGCATATATACTTTTGATCTATATGTACAGCACAGGGAAGTCTACTTAAGGCACTGTGGTGACCAGATTTAGAAAGAAGTCAAAAACATGGAGATATATGTGTGGTTGCTGTTAAGTCACTATCTTGTTTACTAGTGTTCATGACCTGAAGGACTGCACCTTTCCCTAATTTTGCTTTAGGGGAGAAACTAACCAAACAATATAAAGCAAGTATACTCCAAAAAATAATAATAATAAGTTTTAAAATATAATAATCTTTATTAAAATTCATTATTCTTAATGAATTTCACATTATCTTGGAAGTCAAAAGTAGAACTGAAAATGCGTGCACCTTAATGAGAAATGCAATGCAAATCTCAGAAAACTATATCTAAATTCATAACACACTTATTAAGAAAACAGCAATAAAAATTAAAGTGACTGTACATTATATTTTGCTGCATATGTGCATGTCTGAAGATTGAAAATTTTTTCCCAAAAGAAAAATTACCATAAAAGAGTTGGTACAGAACCATCAACAATCAACTCTATCTAGTATTTGTACATTTTATATATTCTAGTGTTTTTAATTTGTTGTATTTAATTCTATTGCATTACGTCTTTGAGATGTTCATTATATTTGTCACACAACGTCTTTGCATTTCTGTTATGGATGAATGACAATCTGTGTGCTCTTTTAAATCCCCTTTATTATTTATTTCAAAAACAATAGTTCTTCATTCACAGGAATTTAGGTTTACAAAAATCTTTAACCGGTTATATTGATATGTTGAATTACATTCCCATGATGGCTATAGGTACAAGAAAATCTGATATTTATTAACGCATCCAGTTCTCAAATCAACTATCAGTTCAGTCTCTCAGTCGTGTCCCACTCTTTGTGACCCTGTGAAACACATCACCCCAGGCCTTCCTGTGAATCACCAACTCCCGGAGTTTACCCAAACTCATGTCGATTAAGTCAGTGATACCGTCCAGTCATCTCATCCTCTGTCATCCCCTTCTCCTCCTTCCCTCAATCTCTCCCAGCATCAGGGTTTTTTCCAGTGAGTCAGCTCTTCGCATGAAGTGGCAAAATATTGGCGTTTCAGCTTCAACATTAGTCCTTCCAATGAACACCCAGGACTGATCTCTTTAGGATAGACTGGTTGCATTTCCTTGCAGTCGAAGGGACTCTCAAGACCCTTCTCAAAAACCACAGTTCAAAAGCATCAATTCTTCAGCACTCAGCCTTTTTCACAGTCCAGATCTCACATCCATTCATGACCACTGGAAAAACCATAGCCTTAACTAGACGGACCTCTGTTTGCAATGTAATGTCTCTGCTTTTTAACATGCTCCCTAGGTTGGTCATAACTTTCCCTCCAAGGAGTAAGCATCTTTTAATTTCATGTCCGCAATCACCATCTTCAGTGATTTTGGAGCCCCCCTAAAGTAAAGCCTGATGCTGTTTCCACTGTTTCTCCATCTATTTCCATGAAGTGGTGGGACCAGATGCCACGATCTTAGTTTTCTGAAAGTTGAGCTATAAGCCAACTTTTCACTCTCCTCTTTCATTTTCAACAAGAGGCTTTTCAGTTCCTCTTCACTCTCTGCAATAAGGGTGGTGTCATCAACATATATCTGGTTATTGATATTTCTCCCAGCAGTTTGAATCTAGCTTGTGCTTCTTCCTGCCCAGAGTTTCTCACGATGTACTCTGCATATAAGTTAAATAAGCAGGGTGACAATATACAACCTTGATATATTCCTTTTTCTATTTGGAACCACTCTGTTGTTCCATGTCCAGTTCTAACTGTTGCTTTCTGAACTACATATAGGTTTCTGAAAAACAGGTCAGATGCTCTAGTATTCCCATTTCTTTCAGAATTTTCCACAGTTTATTGTAATCCACACACTCAAAGGCTTTGGCATAGTCAATAAAACAGAAATAGATGTCTTTCTGGAACTCTCTTGCTCTTCCAATGATCCAGCAGATGTTAGCAATTTGATCTCTCATTCCTTTGTCTTTTCAAGATGGTTTTAGAAAAGGCAGAGGAACCCAGATCAAATTACCAACATCTGAACTATACAAGGATCATATGTCTTGTTAGAAAATCTGCACCCTGGTTTTTTATGTGAAATGAACAAAAATCCTTATTTCATGTTTAAAAGACATCATTTTAATATGTGAAATATAGAGAATTCCATATTGCTTGCAGGTACATCTGCTAGCAGATCTAAATAGTGATATACAGAGAATTCCAAATATCAGCTTGAAATAGTTACACCTAAATGGTGAAATAAAAAATATAAAGACTACCATATTTCATGTCAGGAAGTAAGTGCCTTGGTTTTATATGTGAAATTTAGAGGATTTCAAAATGCATATGAGACTATCTACACCCATATTTTCATAAATTAATTGCTGAGATTCCATATTTCGTGTGAGAAAGTTTTTGTCCAGGTTTTCGCAACAAGAAATAGGGATCATTCCATATTTCATGGAGGAAAATGGCATCAAAATTTTTACATGTGAAATATACAGATTTCCACTGGCCATGTGGGGAATCCAAAATCTAAAAATTCACATGTTACTATAGAGATGTACACATTTCCTTGTAGAAATATTTGCACCCAGACTTTCATGTGACACATAGAGTTTATTTCGTATTTCATTTTGGGAAAATTTCACATGGACTTTCATCAATGCAATACAGAGAATTATAAATGTAAATAGGGAAATCAGGTATCAGTCAGACGAGAAATAAGTTGATTCTATATTTTTTTGCTCGTCCAAGATCTTTATTTTTGAATCATCAGTTCAGTTCATTTGCTCAGTTGTGTCTGACTCTTAGCGACCCCATGGACAACAGCACGCCAGGCCTCCCTGTCCATCACCAACTCTCAGAGTTTAACCAGACTTATATCCATTTAAACCATGATGCCATCTAACCATCTCATTCTCTGTCGTCCCCTTCTCCTGCCTTCAATCTTTCCCACCATCAGGTTCTTTGCAAATGAGTCAGCTCTTCTGAATTATGGACAATTCCGTATTTTATGTGCGAAAAATCTGACACAGCTTTTTAAATGTGAATAATAAAGGCTTTGTAATTTATATGAGCAAATCTGTCCTCAGATTTTCTAATGTGAATTATACCAGATTCCGTATTTCTTGTCGGAAGATTGTTTCGGTGAAATATAGAGAGTTTTATTGCTCAAACATGAAAATCACATTGTCTTATATGAAATAGAAGATTCCATATTTTTTTGTAGCAAAATGATGCAATTTTTCAAATATGAAGTGCAAAGCAATCTGTATTTCATGACAAAAGCGGCACACAGATTTTCAAATGAGAAATCTGCAAATTGCATCAAGATTTCCTATTTCATGCAGAAAATTCTGTGTCCATACTTTCATATAATATACAGAAAATTCCCTAGTTTTAATTGAAAAATCTGTCCCCAGATTTTCATTTATGAATTTTAGAGGCTTTGATAGCTCATGTCCTAAAACCTGCACGTAGTGGTTCTTATGTGAAACTGAGAACTTTATCTTTCATGTAAGACTCTCTAGTGTAATTTCAATATATGAAACAGAAAATTTGGTAATGCATCCATAATCACATGTTATTTCACATATGAAAATTTATCCATAGATTTTCATATTTGAAATATCAAATATTCCATGTCATTTCCATGTCCATATTCCATGTCAAAATATTTTAATTCAGATTTTGGTGCATGATATATTCAAACTGTCATAGTTTAGGAGGTAAGTTCTGTACCAAGACATTCATTAAAGAAGTAGAGAAAGCAGGTATATCTAATTTTTTAATGGACATATACAGAATTTCATGTTTCAAGGTCGAAAAATCTCATCCCGATTGATATATGTGAAATACAGTTGTTGGTGATATTCTCTCACTCAGTCATGACCAACTGTTTGCAAGACTGTGGACAGCAGCACTCCAGATATCCCTATTCTGATTATCTCCAATACTTTGCTAAGACTCATGTTCATGGAGTCAAGTGATGCTGTCCAACGATCACACCCTCTGTCGTTCCCTTCTCCTCCTGTCTTCCATCTACCCATATCAGAGCTGATAATTATTATTTTTTTCAGTGACAAGGCAGAACCTCAATCTTTTCCCATGTATTATTTCTTCACACCAGGGTAGCCAAAATATTGTAATTTCAGCTTCAACCTCAGTCTTTCCAATGGATATTTAGGATTAGTTTCCTTTAGGTTTTGTGGGGTTGATCTCCTTACTGGACAAGGATCTTTCCAGAGCCATCTTTCGCACACAGTTGCAAAGACTCAATTCTTCGGCAATCAGCCTTCCTTATAGTGAAACTAGCACATCCATACATGTCTACTGGTAAAAGCATAGCTCTGACTATATGGACCTTTATTGCCAAAGAAATGTCTATCCTTTTCATTACATTGTATCTATGTCTAGGCTTATCATAGCTTTTCTTCCCAGGAGCAGGGGTCTTTTATTTTCGTGGATATAGTCACTGTCCCCAGGTATTTTGGAACCGAAGAAACCTGTCTGTCACTATTTTCATTTTCATCCTTTCTATTTGCCAAAACATTGCTAGACTTTGTCCCACCTCATTTCATACACCAAGGCCAAACATGCACATGGCACCAGGTATCTTCTGATTCTCTGTTTTCACATTCCAGAACCCTATAATGAAATGGACATCCTTTCTCGGGGTTAACTTTAGAAAGAGATTGCAAGTCTTCCTAAAACCTTTCAGGTTCCCTAGTGGCATAGATGGTAAAGAATTGAAAAGCAGAGATTTCCATTTTTCATGTAGGAAAATCTTCACCCAGATGTTCTTGTTCAAGAAAAAGAACTCCTCATTCCTTGTAGGAAAAATAACTATCCTGACTTTTAGCTGTGAAGTGTAGAAAATTCTATATGTAATGTAGGAAAAAAAAATGTTCACCAAATATTCATATGTAAATTGTAGAGAATTGATATTTCAAATAGGAATATAGACATTGCTTTGCCTATGTGAAATAAGTAATTCCATATTTCTAGTAGGAAATCTGGCAACTGTATAGGTGATATGAAACAAAATTATTTCATACTTCATGGAAAAAAGCACCATGCCTAGAGTCTCAAATACGGAAAATATAGAAATCCATATTTCATGTAGGAGAATCAGAGTGAGATTTTCATTTGTGAAATACAGACAATGGAATTTGGGCCCATATTTTGCTAAATGGAATACAGTTAATTCATTTTTTAATGGAGTCCAACTACGATTGGGTTTTTATCTGTGAAATATAGAGAATTCCATATTTAAAGGAAGAAAATCTGTGCCCAGATTGACATATGTGAAAGAATCAAAATTCCTTGTTTTGTGTACTAAAATCAATGGCTAGCATTTAATAAGTGAAATACACAAAATTCCAGATGTCATGTAGGAAATTTAGCATCCAGTTACGTATAGGCGTACTGTGGTTCATGGGGTCGCTAAGAGTCGGACACGACTGAGAGACTGAACTGAACTGAACTGAATGTATAGGTGAAATAGATTTAATTCCCATTTTCATGTAGAAAAATATGCATACAGATTTTCATATGAAATAAAGAGATTTTCATTGTTTTCTTTTTCTCTTCTTTTTTTCTTTTAACTGCAAAGACTTTTATTTTTACTCAAAATGATACAGAAAATCACTGAGGGGTACTAACAGTGGAATAAAATGAATTGACAGGATAGAGTGTCAGAACTGAGGCTTTCAAATTCTGCTGGTTGAGTAGATGCTTGAGAGTTCCTTGGACTGCAAGGAGATCAAACCAGCAAATCCTAAAGGAAATCAGTCCTAAAATTTCATTAAAAGGACTTATAACTTAAGCTCCAATACTTTTACCACCTGAAGCAAAGAGCCAACTTATTGGAAAAGACCCTGATGCTGTGAAAGATTGAAGGCAGGAGGAGAAGGGGATGACAGAGGATGAGATGGGTGGATGGTATCACCGATAGGATGGACATGATTTTGAGCAAGCTTTGGGAGATGGTGATGGACAGGGAAGCCTGGTGTGCTGCAGTCCATGGAATCACAAAGAGTCAGACATGACTTAATGACGGAACAACAATAAATAAAGAAGGTTAGCAGTAATGATGACTTGAAACCTTCAGTATAAGTGAAGAAGATGAGAAGTGTTCAAATGCTAGATTTACCAAAGACTGAAATGTGGCCTGTGAAGGAAGAAAGTCAATGATGACTGTGCCATTTTTTTTTAAACAATTGGAACTGAGTTCCCATTTTTTTGAGAAAAATACTAAAGCAGGTTTAGGAGTAAGGCAAGATATGCTAAATTGGAGACAATTATTGGTCAATTATGTAGAAATATCTAGGAGAAAATAAGTTTCTTTTTTAGAAGAAAGATCTTTTAAAAGTTTCTTTTACATTATTATAAGAGAGTTTCCCAATTTCTGTCATTTGAATAAGTCCTTGGTGTGATCTAGAATGTTGACCTTCTTCTAGATATGCTCAGTATACTTAAAACCCAGACTGAAAAAGCCTACTTTGTCAAGTTGAGGCCCTGATTCCACATCTCTTGGGGTGTTATTTTGTTCCCTCTTGTTCAAAAAAGTGAATTGCCTTCTGCATTAAACTGAATTGTATGCAGTACTTGTACCAGTCTGAAATGGACCACATTAAGAAAGAAAAGACTGGTTATGACGAATATCCAAACTCTATTCTCAATAAAAATTCCCTTTTCTCCTAGCAACACAGGGTCTTAGCCTTGTAATTCCTATAGTGCTGTTTTCCCAGTGGTCCTATTTGACACACTTAGCTCTCGGGGTTTCTTGCTGGACTTACTGATTTGTGACGTGAATTAGAAAATTTGATAATACAGGAGTTCCTCTGGGTGTATGCAATGGCCTGTAGGTACTTGATCAGTCCCTACTTAGAATGTCTGAGCCAATTTTCGGGTAAAGGGATTAACTAGAGATTGAGTAATGTATTCACAGAAGTTAAAATTTAGCTACAAGGGCTCTCAGTACCACGTTTGTCAACTACTGGGATGAAATAAGAGCTATACTTCAACTTTGACATTTAAATGATTATTTCAAATGAGGGAAATCCTCCCTAAAATCTCCAAGCCAACTTTATGTGTCCTTCCTAAAATGTCTATTAACTGACTAGTTATTGAGACACAATTGAAGATATACAATGTTAGCTATGCACGTTGTTAAGTATTGTGTTCTGATGACATTCAGCACTGTTCAGTAATTAGCTTAATGAAGAGGTGTAAAATTATATTAGTTATCCAGATGCTAATTTGTAGTAACATGTGCTGCCTGATTTGGGAGGGTTCTTGTCTGAACTACAACCAGTAAGATTTGTTACTTAATTAGGAGATAATTATGTGTGTGTGTGTGTGTGTGTGTGAGTGAGTGAGTGATTCCCACCATTAGAACCATTAGTCTTGTTTAATGTGCTCTAAACTTTGGGAACATTCTTGGTAATGTCATTCCTATGGTTTTAGGTACTATACAGGTGACAGGATGAAATCTACCTTTCTGTGTGATGCCTTAGTTAGTACACAGCTGTAGGCAATGCAGAGAGGGGAAGATTCACAGCTGTAATATGCAGCTTATAAAAGGAGATAGAAATTCACTCTCCCACTGCAAATTGCATCAGCCATTCCTTCCAAGGTTTGGTAAACAAATGTATTATCCCTTACCAAATGGATTCACAAAAAACTGAACATGAAACTGTGCACCCTTTTGGCTAAGATCAAGTGAGATATCCATTTTCATTGTGGAAATTGAGGGTTGAGAAATTCACATATGCAATATAGGGAATTCCATATTTCATACATGGAATTTACATGCATACATTCATATTTGAAACACTAAGTTCTGTGCTTCACGTAGAAACATTTTGCACTTACGCCAATATGCGACCTACAGAGAATTCCCTATTTAGAGATGGAATTCTCTCTATATAAAGAGAATTACAGATGAAGAAGCTCTAATTAAGGGATATCAAAGTCAGCATCCCACTAAGGGACATGACTCATCAGTGCCAGGGCAGTGAAGTCAGCTCATTTACTGTACCGGGGCCCTTTCAAAGTAGTTCTGTTTTCTTCCTGCCTCCAAGTGAGAACACATGCCAGCTAACCCTATCACCTTAGCCCTTTGGGGCTGGGAGCAGCAGGAGGATCATCCTAAGCCATCCACTACAAAGCACTGATGCTTAAAAATTTTGCGAAGACTTGAGTGATGTTGGAAACTGGCAAATTCTGCAGGTTCAGTTCAGTTCAGGCGCTCAGTCGTGTCCTACTATTCATGAGCCCATGGCCTTCAGTATGCCATACCTCCCTATATATCATCAACTACAGGAGTGTGCTCAAACTGATCTCTATTGAGTCGATAATGCCATCAAGTCATCTCATCCTCTGTCATCCCATTCTCCTCTTGCCTTCAATCTTTCCCAACACAGGGTCTTCTCCAGTGAGTCAGTTCTTCACATAAGGTGACCAAATAACTGGAGTTTCAGCTTCAACATCAGTCCTTACAAAGAACACTTAGGACTGCTCTCTTTGAGGATGTACTGTTTGAAACTCCTTGAAGTCCAAGGGATTCTCAAGAGTCTTCTTCAACACCACAGTTGGAAAGCATCAGTGCTTCAGTGCTCAGTTTTTTTTTTTTTTTTTTATAGTCCAAATCTCACATTCATACATGTCTAGTGGAGAAACCATAGCCTTCATAAGATGGACCTTTGTTGATAAAGTAATTTCTCTGCTTTTTACTATGCTGTCTACATTGGTCATAAGTTTCCTTCTGAGGAGGACGTGTCTCTTAATTTCATGGCTGCAGTCACCATCTGCCGTGATTTTGGAGATCAAACAAATAAAGGCAGCCACTTTTTCGATTCTTTCCCCATTTATTTCTCATGAAGCGATGAGACCAGAGGCCATGATCTTAGTTTTCTGAGTGATGAACTTTAAGTCAGCATTTTCACTCTCCTCTTTCACTTTCACCAAGAGGCTCTTGAGTTCTTTTCACTTTCAGCGATAAGGGTGGTATGATCTTCATATCTGAGGTGATTGATATTTCTTTCGGCAATCTTGTCTCCAGCTTGTGCTTCATCCAGTGCAGTGTTTCTCATGATGTACTCTGCATATAAGTTAAATGAGCAGGGTGACAATATACAGCCTGACATACTCCATTTCCTATTTTGAAACAGTCTGTTTTTCCACGTCCAGTTTTCACTGATGCTTCCTGACCTTCATGAAGATTTTTCAGGACGTAAGTCAGCTGGTCTGGTATTCCCATCTCTTTCAATATTTTCCTCAGTTTATTGTGATCCACACAGTCAATGTTTTTGGCATAGTCAATAAAGCAGAAATAGATGTTTTTCTGGAACTCTCTTGCTTTTGCGATGATCCAGAGAATGTTGGCAATCAGATCCCTAGTTCCTCTGCCTTCTCTAAAGCAAGCTTAAACATCTAGAAGTCCATGATTCATGTATTGCTGAAGTCTGGTTGGAGAATTTTCAGCATTGCTTACCTCATGTGCGAGTTGAGTGTAACTGAGTGGTAGCTTGAGCTTCGTTGGCATTGCCTTTCTTGGGCAATTCTACTCAGGAGGCAGCAGCACCTTATGCTACAGAGCCAACAGGCTCCCAAACCTTACATAAAAAAAGATGTGCCTGGTCCTGTGGCTGAAAGAATACTGCTGCATTTAAGAAAGACAGAAAGCTCTTTGTAGGGGTTCTGCATACCCCATCACTTTGCTTTGTAATCTGGGCCATTCTGTTTCTTGGCTGCTTTGCATCTCCTTGAATGGCCCTGAGTGCTCTCTTCCTGCCACTCTGATATCCTTGGGTTCGA
The DNA here is from genome assembly GCF_049115385.1 of Moschus berezovskii. Taxonomy (NCBI): domain Eukaryota; kingdom Metazoa; phylum Chordata; class Mammalia; order Artiodactyla; family Moschidae; genus Moschus; species Moschus berezovskii. The sequence continues at coordinate 60,500,298 of NC_142489.1, forward strand.
TTGCCTGGCTTCAATCTGCCAGCCAGGCCAGTTCTGACAGTTTTCATGCAGTGTTGGAACAGTGATTGCACAGAGACACAGATACACCCAATGCTAAAAGGAAATTTTCACAGATGCAGAACCATACCTTTGCTTGTCCAGGATAATGGACTTGGATAAGCACCTCTCATTTTCTCTGGTAGTTTTCTTCCATTTACTTGTTAATCAAGTTAGTGTCCTCTTCTATCTATATTGTTTATTCTGGAAGGTTACAAAGTGTTGGGATTTGCTCATGAGGAGGACTGACATTCAAAGTGTTGTGTGGGCTCTTTTGTTGTGTGTCCATTCATGGTGGACAACTGAATGAGTGGTGCTAGTCTGTATTCCTCCATCACACTGACTGGTTCACAGTGCCAGTCACATTGACATGATTCCATTCCATGCACTTTCATTCCAGCAGCCACACCAGAAATAGCATGGAGCTTTATACAGCACTGACTTTGAGCACCCCATTTCAATAAGCTCTCTCAAAATAATTGTTTGTCAATGCCATGCTCTTCTGGTAGGCCCAGTACACACTCAGGCCCAAGACCTTCTGAGAGAGGTGCCCCTGTGCCTCCTAATTGTGTAATAGTCTGTTTGGAGAGGTTTTCACTCCCCCCTCCCCCTATGGTTGTCTCCCTGTAGCAGGGAAAGTCCAAATCGAGGCCTCCAAAATGCCAAAGAGAATGTGACAGGACTGTGTCTGAAGCAATATCATCAAGAAGGTACATATGGATCCAAAAGACCTCTGCTGAAACAAGTCACTGAACTTGAAGTCCAAAAGGTTCCTTTTTTGTCAACACCACAGTTTACTTCTACACACACATGCACAGAACCCCCACACAGATCACACCCTGGAGAGCCTGCCTGCCTTGGGTCCACAACTTATGGCTCTATTGTTCAGAAAGTGGCATTCCTCTTCCAACTGTTCCAAGAGGGCATAATTCCAGGCCAGGCCTCCCTAACTTACTAAATGCCAAGGTTCTCTTTCTCTTGCCCTCATAAGGCTGTGGTAGAGAGTCTCATGGTGCACATTTCACTCAGGATTACCACAAAAAAATCAGAGATTGTCCTCCAGTGAGAGTTTCAGAACCATCCCTCAAGTGCAGAGAGACATTTTGCCTCTCTGCCATCCACAGCCAAGGATGAGATCCCAGAGAAAGAAAGGAATTTATGTCAGAATTTTTGGCTCAAGAAGTGGGATATCTTTGTGATGACTGCTATTCCTTTCGCCCTAAGACTGAAAAGCTGAAGGCTCTGAACTGCTCTCAGGAACATCACTGTCCTAGGATCCCTTGATGCAAACATCCCAACACCATTCAGTTCAAGTTATTTATTTCCCTCATTCACCCTACACTTTATGACCCAATCAACTGAAGCATGCCAAGCTTATCTGTTTATCTAAAACTCCCAGAGCTTGCTCAAATACATCTCCATCAAGTGGTGATGCAATATCTCTCTTGCTGTTATTTGAAAAATGAGGATGCCATACAAACTTCTCAATTTCTGTCGCCCAATTCTCCTTCTGTCGTCAGTCTTTCCCAGTATCAGAGTGTTTTACAGTGTCTTTCTTCACATCAAGTGGCCAAAATATTGAAGATTCAGCTTCAGCATTTCTCCAAATACTCATAACCAAGTTCCTTTAGGATTCACTCGTTCTTTCTACATGCAGTGCAAATCTCAATCATCTTTTCCAATACGATTGATCACAATATCAGTTCTTCGGTAGTCAGGTTTAAGGTCCAAATCTCACGTCCATACGTGACTACTGGAAAAACCATAGCTTTGACTAGATGGACGTAATGTCTCTGCTTTTTAAAATGCTGTCTATATTTGTCTAGCTTTTATGGCCGCAGTGACCATCTACAGTGATTTTGAAGTCCAAGAAAGCAAAGCCTGTCATGATTTCCACTGTTTCCCCGTCACTTTGCCATGAAGAGTTGGGACCAGATGCCATGAACTTCAGTCATTGAATGTTCAGGTTGAAACCAAAATTTTCACTCTCCAATTTCACTTTCATTAAGAGATTTCTTAGTTTCTCTTCACTTTCTGCCGTAATGGTGGTGTCATCCTATATCTGTGTTTGTTTCTATATCTCCTGAAAAACGGGATCCCAGCTTGTGCTTCATCCAGCTTGGTATTTCACATGACGCAGTCTACAAAAGTAAATATGGTGAAAATATATAGCCTGGAGTTGCTACTTTGCCCAACTTGGAACCAGCCCATTGTTCCCCATCCGTGATAACTGTTGTTTCATTATCTGCAAAGAAGTTTCTCAGGAGGCATGTCAGGTGGTATGGTATTCCCTTTTCTTGAAGAACTTTCCACACTTTTTCTGTTCCACAAGCCGAAGGTTTTGACCTAGTCAATAAAGCAGTGGATGTGTTTCTTGAACTTGTTTGCTTTTTTGAGCATACAACGGGTTTGGGCAATTTAATCTCTGGTTCCTCTGCCTTTTCTGAATGCAGCTTGAACCTCTGGAAATTCTTCCTTTGCATACTGTTGAAAACGTCCTCGGGAATTCCGTGCATTACTTTTTGATTTATGTGAGATGAATGCAATTGTGTGTTAGTTCAAAGAGTCTGACATTGTCTTTCTTTGGGAATGCGATGAAAAGTGATCATTTTCAGTCTTGTAGCCACTGCTGAGTTCTCCAAACTTGCCTTCATATTGAGTGCAGCACTTTCATGCATCATATTTTAGGATTTGAAATATCTCAACTGGATAGCCATTACCTCCACCAGGTTTGTTCTCACTACTGTTTCCTAAAGCCTTCTTGACTATGCATTCTAGAATATCTGGGTCTAGGTTAGTGATGATACCATCGTGCTTTTCAGGGTTGACCATTTTCTTTGTGTTTTTGCCACCTCTTCTAATATTTCTGCTTCTCTTTGTTCCCTAATATGTGTGTCCATTATTGTGCCCTTCATTGCATAAAATGTTCCCCTGGTATATTTACTTCTCTTGAGGAGATCTCTAGTCATTCTTTTTCTATTGTTTTCCTCTATTTCTTCGCATAGATCAATGAGGACGATTTTCTTATAAGCCATAGCTATTCTTCAAAACTCTGCATTCATATGGGTGTAAATTTCCTGATCTTTTTTTCCCTTCCACTTCTCTCTCTCTTTCTCTCTCTTTTTGTTTCCTTTTCCTCAGCTGTTTTTAAGGCTTCTTCAGGTAACCATTTTGCCTTCTGCATTACTTTCTGTTGGGGATATTCTTCATTGCTTCACTTTGTACAATATCATAAACTTCTGTACAAAGTTCGCTTTAAGATCTAATTCCTGGAATCAATTTGACATTTGCGATTGCACTCAAAAGATATTTTATATAGGTTATACCTGAATGATCAAGGGGTTTTCCCTATTTTCTTCAATGTAAGTAAAAATTTTTATCAATATGTGTGGTTAATCTGAGCCACAGTCAACTCCTAGTTTTGTTTTGGCTGACTGTATAGAGACTTGAGCAATACATGAACTGTGAACTTCCAGGTGTTCAAGCTGCTTTTAGGAAAGGGAGAGGAACCAGAGATTACATTGCCAACATCGGCTCAATCACCAAAAAAGCATGAGAGTTCCAGAAAACACAACTATTTCTGCTTTATTGACTATGCCAAAGCCTTTGTTTGTTTGGATCACAATAAAATGTGGAAAATTTTGAAAGAGATGGGGATACCAGGTCACCTGACCTACCTCTTAAGAAACCTATATGCAGATCAGGAATCAACAGTTAAAACCGAACATGAAACAACAGACTAATTCCAAATAGGGAAAGGAGTATTTCAAGGCTCTATATTGTCACCTGCTTATTTAACTTCTATGCAGAGTACATCATGAGAAACGCTGGGCTGGAAGAAGCAGGAATCAAGAATGCCGGGAATAATTTCAATAACCTGAGGTATGCAGATGACACCACCCAAATCGCAGAGGGTGAAGAGGAATTGAAAAGTCTCTTGATGAAAGTGAAAGAGGAGAGTAACAAAGTTGGCTTAGAGCTCAACTTTCAGAAAACTAAGATCATGGCATCTGGTCCTATCACTTCATGTAAATAGATGGGGAAACAGTAGACACAGTCTCAGGCTTTTATTTTTTTTTTTATGGGGGGGGGGGGCTCCAAAGTCTGAAGATGGTGATTGTGGACATGTAAGTAAAAGTCGTTTACTCCTCAGAAGGAAAGTGATGACTAACCTAGATATTATATTAAAAAGGAAAGACATCACTTGGTCAATTAAGGTCCATCTAGTCAAGTCTATTGTTTTTCCAGTGGGCATGTATGGGTGTGAGAGTTAGATGGTGAAGAATGTTGAGTGCAAAAAAATTTATGCTTTTGAACTGTGGTTTTGGAGAGACTCTTGAGAGTCCCTTGGACTGAAAGGAAATTCAACCAGTCCTAAAGGACTGATTCTAAAGGCGATCAGTGTTCGGTGATCTGTGAAAGGACTGATGTTAAAGCTGAAAATCTAATACTTTGGTCACCTCATGCGAAGAGTTGACTCAATAGACAATATCCTGATGCTGGGAGGGATTGGGGGCAGGAGGAGAAGGGAACGATAGAGGATGAGATGGTTGGATGGCCTCACCCACGCAATGTTCATGAGTTTCAGTAACTCTAGGAGTTGCTGATTGACAGGGAGGACTGTTGTGCTGCGGTTCATGGGGTCACAAAGACTTGGACATGACTCAGCGACTGAACTGAACTGATCTGAACTGAAAGAGACTCTCTATCCTCAGCCCCATAGTATATTATCAGTTTGATTTTGGTATTGATCATCTGATGATGTGCATGTCTGAAGTCACATCTCGTATTGTTGGGAGAGGGTGTATCCAATGACAGTAACTTGTTTTGGCAAAACTGTGATAGATTTTTCCCTGGTTTATTTTGTTCCCGAAGACCAAACATGTCTGTTTCTTTAGGGAGTTCTCAATTTCCTACTTTTACATTCCAGTCCCATACGATGAAAACAGCATCTTGTTTTTCATGTGTACATATTAGAATGTCCTACTGGTAATCACAGACCCACTCAACCTCAGCTTCACCCTGGCCTGCAGCTCAAATTCAACTTCAGCATTACTGGTCATGACGCAGACTTGGATTAAAGTGCTACTGAATTGTTAGCCTTGAAAACAAGCAGAGATGTTTCATTTTTATATTGCAATCAAGTACTGAAATCCACACTGATTTATTGATGAGGGCAGCTTCTTCCATTTCTTCTCTAGGGATTCTTACCCACTTTAGAAGATAAAATGGTCATCTGAATTAAATTTGTCCATTCCATTCAGTTTTAATTCACTGATTGCTGAAACTTTGATCGTCACACTTGTCATCTCCTGTTTGACCACGTAAATTTTACCTTCATCATGGTCCTCACTTTCTAGGTTCCTATGAAATATCACTCTTTACAGCATCAAACTTACACCACTCACATCCACACCTCGGTGTTGTTTCTCCTTTAGCTCCATCTCTTCGTTTTCTCTGGAGTTACTTCCTCACTGAGTTCCAGAAGTATACAGGACACTTACCAACCTGGAGAGTTCATCTTTCAATGTCCTATCTTTTTGGGTTTTCATATCGTTCATGTGTTTTTCAAAGCAAGGATACTTAAGTGGTTTTCCATTCCCTTCGCCAGTTGACCACAATTTGCCAGAATTCTCCAATATGTCCAATCTATCATGCGTGGCCCTACACGGCAGGTATCATAGCTTCATTGAGGTAGACAAGGCTGTGATCCATTTGAACAGTTTGATTAGTTTTCTGTGATTGTGCTTTTCATTCTCTCTGCCCTGTGATGGATAAAGGTAAGAGGCTTATGTAAAATTCCTGATGGGAGAAACTGACTGTGAGTGAGCCTCGGTCCGGCTCTGATATATGGGGCCATATTCAGTGGATCTTTAATCCAATATACTCTTGATGGGTGTGGCTGTGTTCAGGCTTTGTTGTCTGAACTGAGCCCAAACTATCATATGGGAAACGAAAGTCATTTGGACCTCTTTCAAAAGCATTTGAGCAAGCACTCTTGTATTCAGGGCCTGAGACACCTCTGCATCCCACTTTCTGCCGGAGACTTATTGACACTCACAAGCAAGTCTGGCTCAGTCTCTTTTGGGGACACTGGTCCTTATTCTTGATTCCTCGTGCACACAAGGTTTTGAGTGTGCCCTCCAACAGTCTGTTTCACTCCTGTGGAAGTTGTATAATCAAATCCCACTGGCCTCCAGAGTCAAATTACCTAGGGTTCTCAGTCCCTTTGCCAGATCCCAGGATTAAGAAAACTGTAGGAGTCCTAGAGCTTCCTTAAATGTATGAAACTTTCTTTGGAATCATTTCCTGCAACTTGTGGATTGTGTGCTAGGTGGCTTTATGTTAGGTTGTAAGGTGACCTTCTGTGAGAGAGCTTATGTCACAAACTGCATGACCCACGTCTGTAGCAGCTGGAGCCTCTCTTCCCTCTCAGGCCATTGCTGACCCATGCCTCTGCAGGATACACTCAATCACTTGAATGCAGTTCTGACTCTGTCTCTGTGCGGTCTCTGGGTATAGGTGCACAAAATGTTTTATTGAGCACTTGAGGCATCGCTGGTATTTATTGATTCTAAATGCAAATTCACCACTGCTACAGTCTTCTTGGGGCTTTCCCTTTTCCCTTGGACATCTGCTGTTGTTGTTGTTGCTCTTTTTGGTGGGATCCAACATTCTTGTGTCAATGGTCCTTCAGAAACAAGCTGTAATATTGGAGTTCGCACAGGAAAAGTTGGGTTCACACCCTTCTACTTTCCCATCTTCTCTCCCTTACAGGCACACACTGCCAAAGGGGGAAATGCCTCCATCCCACATCTGAAATTTTTTCACCATTCTGAACTGTCAGATAGGCTTGAAGTGCCTGGACAGAGCCAAGGTCACCCTGTATTTTCTAGGATGTGTGTGGTTTCACCATGAATGATCCTACCTTTTCATGTCATTTGTCTCACATGACGCTATTGTTGGTCACTCGTAAAGAGAGAGTGTGTTACCTGATTGGCTGATCCGAGGCAGCACTATCCCAGGGCCTTCCCCTAATTTGGAAAAATTCTCCAGTGCAATAGGTTTTCTTTCTATTCCTCCTCCTTTCAGTTTCTACTCTTTCCTGAAGCACCTTCACCTCTTGACACTCTTATTTCCAGTTATAGCCATGTCCACCGTTTCCACAGGCCAGCCTACTTCCCACAGACTGAGGGGTCCACAGGCTATGTTTTAAAAGCCCCACACCACTGGAGTTATACTGGATGGATCTTTAACCGTTCCACATCCTCTTGCTGGTACAAACACACATCACCACAGCAGAAAGTGTGAGCTTCTTCATGTCTCTTGATGTAAACCCAGATTTGTGAATTCACAGTCCTGAGTTGTCACTGGTCATCCTTTTCTTATTCCATGTCTCACAGATGCATGGAGCAGTCTCTCCCAGTCTGTGGATGCCTGGTGCCTCCTTCTGCTTGTTCCATATCTCGTGGTCTGTAACTTTCACCTCTCTGTCATTTGTGATTGGAAGCATATCCACAGAGAAAAACACACAAACATTGGAAACAAGCCTCCGTGGCTACACACACAAATGTGCAAAGCACACGGAAACATAGGCAAATAGGGAACATGGGTGTTTCTGCAGCTGAAGAACCAGTGCCTTATGTGAAATATAGAGATTTCCATATTTCTTATAGGAAAATATCCATTCTGAACTCAAATATGAAGTGTAGAGAAGTCCAAATTCCATGACGGAGACTTCCCCCCAGGTTTTGATACAGTAAATACAAGTCATTTCCCACTTCATGGAATCCATTCTTTGTTTTGGTATATGTTTCAGAAATACAACAAACTCTTTACTTCATGAAGAAACAGTGGTGCCCATATTTTCACTTGTGCAATAGAGATAGTTCCAATTTCATACTGGTTTTCCATGACTTTAAAAGCAGTGATAAGATTTTCATATGTGAAATATCCAGAACTTTCCACTTGATGTTAGACAACCACCAGGAGGATTCATGTATGAGTTGTAGACTAGTCCACATTTCACATTAAAAAAAAAAAAAAAAAACACTGATTCCAGATTTTCTTAAAATGAAGAAAAAAAAATGCAATATATCATGGAGTAAAACAAGCATCGCCATATTTGCACGCAAAAATGTAGGTAATTCTCCATTTGAGTTCAATTCAGTCCAGTCTCTCAGTCGTGTTCAACTTTTGCTACCCCATGAACTGCAGCTTGTCATGTTTCCTGTCAATCACCAACTCCCAGAGATTACTCAAACTCATGTCTGTCATGTCGGTGATGCCATCTAACCATCTCATCCTCTGTCGTTCTCTTCTCTTATTGCCTTCAATGTTTCTCAGCATCAGGGTTTTTTCCAATGAGTCAGTTCCTTGCATCAGGGGTCGGGAATATTCGAGTATGTGTGTCAGCGTCTATGCTTCCAATGTATATTCAGGACTGATTTCCTTTAGCCTCCTTGAAGTCCAAGAGACTCTCAAGGTTCTTCACCAATGCCACATTTTAAAGACATCAATTCTTCCATGCTCAGCTGTCTTTACAGTCTAAATCTCACATCCGTAAATTACTGCAGGAGAAACCATCGCTTTGACCAGGTGGACCTTCGCTGGCAAAGCAATCTCTCTGCTTTTCAATATGCTGTCTAAGTAGTTCATAGCTATTAATCCAAGTACCAAGTGCCTTTTAATTTTATGGCTGCAGTCACAATCTGCAATTATATTAGAGCCCCCCAAAATAAAGTCTATCAGTATTTCCATTGTTTCTCCATTCATATTTTAAGCCTGGATGGCACCATATGTCATGATATTAGCTTTCTGAATGTTGAATTTTAACTCAAAATTTTCACTCTCCTCTTTCATTGTCATCAAGAGGTTCTTTATAACTACATCATCTTCCGCCATAAGAATGATTTCATCAAGTATTTGAGGCTGTTGATATTTCTCGAAGCAATCTTTATTCATGCTTGTGCTTCTTAAAGCCTGGCATTTAGCATGTTGTATACAACATATGAACTATGTGTGGAGGTTTGTGACATTGTACAGGAGACAAGAACCAAGACCATCAGCAAGAAAATGAAAAGCAAAAAGAAAAACGGCTCTCTGAGAAGACCTTACAAAGATCTGTGAAAAAAAGTGAAGCTAAAAGCAAAGGAGAAAAGGAAAGATTTATCCATTTGAATGCACAGTTGCAAAGAATAGCAAGGAGAGTTAAGAAAGCCTTCCTGAGTGATCAACGCAAAGAAATAGATGGGAACAATACAATGGGAAAGACTAGATCCCCTTCAAGAAAATTTGAGATACCAAGGGAATATTTCATGCAAAGAATGTCTCAATAAAGAACAGAAATGGTATGGACCTAATGAAGCAGAAGATATTAAGAAGAGGTGCAACAAATACTCAGAAGAAGTATACAAAAAAGATTTTTTACCACCTATGTAATCACGATACTGTGATCACTTATCATCCCCTAGGGCCAGACATTCTGGAATGGGAAGCCAAGTGGGCCTTAGGAAACATCACTGTGAACAAAGCCCGTGGAAGTGACAGAATTTCAGTTGCGGTATTTCAAATCCTAAAAGATGATGCTGTGAAAGTGTTGCACTCAATATGTCAGCAAACGTGGAAAGCTCAGCAGAGACCACAGGACTGGAAAAGGTCAGATTTCATGACAATCCCAAAGAAAGTCAATGCCAAAGATGCTCAAATCTACCGCACAATTGCAGTCATCTCACACACTTGCTAGTAAATAATGCTCAATATTTTCTACGCCAGGATTCAAAAATGGGTGAACCGTGAACTTCCAGAAGTTCAAGGTGGTTTTAGAAAAGGTAGAAGAACCAGAGATCAAACAGCCAACATCTGCTGGATCATCGAAAAAGGAAGAGAGTTCCAGAAAAACATCTATGTCTGCTTTAATTACCATGCAAAAACCTTTGGCTGTGTGGATCTCAAAGAACTATGGACAATTCTGAAAGAGATCGAAACATCAGACCACCAGACTTGCCTCTTGAGAAACTTGTATGCAAGTCAGGAATGAATAGTTAGTACTGAATATTGAACAACATCCTGGTTCCAAATAGGAAAATGAACATATCAAGGCTGTACTGTCACCCTGCTTATTTAACTTATTTGCAGAGTACATCATGAGAAGAGCTGGGCTGCAAGAAGCACAGCTGGAATCAAGATTGCTGAGAGAAATATCAATAACCTCAAATATCAATAACCTCACATATACAGGTGACACCACTCATATGGCAGAAACTAAAGAAAAATTAAAGAGTTTCTTGAGTAACGTAATGACAGCGAACACATTGGGTTAAAGTTCAACTTTTAAAAACTCAGATTATGGCCTCCAGTCCCATCACTTCTGGCAAACAAATGGGGAAAGAGTGGAAAGAATGGCTTCCAATATTATTTTTTTGGGGGAGGGGGACTCCAAAATCACTGTAGATGTTGATTGTAGCCATGAAACTAAAATGTTTACTCCTTGGAAGGAAAGTTATGACCATCCTAGACAGCATATTAAAAAGCAGAGACCCGATTTTGCCAAAAAAGCTTTGTTTACTCAAGCTATGGTTTTTTTGCAGTAGTCATGTATGGATGTCTTATTTGGACTTTAAAGAGTGCCAAGAATTGATGCTTTTGAATTATGGTGTTGGAGAAGACTCTTGAGTGTCCATTGGACTGCAAGAATATGCAACCAGCCAATCCTAAAGGAGATGAGTCCTCGATGTTCATTGGAATGACTGATGTTGAAGTTGAAACTCCAATACTTTGGCTAGCCGATGCGAACAACTGACTCAAAGGAAAAGATCCTCACACTGTGAAAGATTGAGGGTAGGAAGAGAAAGAAATGACAGAGGATGAGATGCCTGGATAGCATTATCGACTCAATGGACATAAGTTTGGGTACACTCAAGGAGTTGGTAATGGACATGCAGGTCTGGCGTTCTGCGGTTCATGGGGTCACAAAGAGTCGGACACGACTAAGTGACTGAAATGGACATTACATATATTTTAAATAAGCAGGGTGAAAATATGCACCTTGTCATAATCCTTTCCTTATTTGAAAGCAGTCCATTGCTTTACATCCAGTTGTAACAGTTACTTCTTGAGTTGCATACAGATTTCCTAGGAGGCAGGTCAATTGATCTGGTATTCCTATCACATTAAGAGTTTTCCATAGTGTCTTGTGATCCACACAGTCAAAACCTTTGATATAAGCATGAGTAGAAGTAGATTTTTGTTAGTTTGTTTGTTCCTGTAGCTCGCTTGTTATCTTGATTATCCCACAGATGTTGGATATTTAATTTCTGGTTCCTCTGCCTTTACGAAATCCAGTTGGAACATCTGGAATTTCATGGTTCATGTACTGTTGAAGCCTGGCTTGTAGAATTTTGAACATTACTTTCCTTCCGTTTGAGATGAGGGCAACTGTATGTTTGTATGCACAGTCTTTGGGAGTATCTTTCTATGGGATCGGAATGAATTTTTCAAGGCCTGTGTCCATTGCTGAGTTTTCCAAATTTGATGGCATATTGAGTGAAGCATTTACATAGCTGTTAAATAACTCAACTAGAATTCCATCAATCCCACTAGCTTTGTTCATATGGATGTTCATAAGGACTGCCTGCCTTCACATTCTAAGATGTCTGGCTCTAGGTGAGTGATCAAAACGTCTTGGTTATCTGGGTAATAAACACCCTTTTATGTATAGTTTTCAATGTATTGTTGCCACCTCTTCTTAGTATCTTCTGTTTCCATTACGTCCATGAAAATTCAGTATATTATTTTGAACATCTTTGCATGAAATATTCCTTTGGTATCTCTAATTTTCTTGAAGGGACCTTTGGTCTTGCCCATCCTATTATTTTCCTCTATTTCTTCGCTTTGATCACTGAGGAAGCCTTTCTTTTCCTTCCTTCCTGTACTTTGGAACTCTGCCTTAAAATGGGTGTATCTTTCCTTTTCTCCTTTGCTTTCAGCTTCTATTCTTCTGATCTATTTGTAAGTCATCTTTAAAAAGCCATTATGCCTTTTTGTATTTCTTTTTCTTGAGGACGGCTTGGTCACTACTTCTTATACAGAACCACAAATCTCTGTCTGTATTTCCTCAGTCACACGTTCTATCAGATCTAATCCCTTGAAAATCTTTGTCACTTTCATGTTTAATCCTAAAGGATTTGATTTAGATAATATATGAATAGTCTAGTAGTTTTCCCTCCTTTTCTAATTTAAGTTTGAATTTAGCAATAAGGACTTCATGATCTGAGCCTCAGTTAGCTCTCAGTCCTGTTTTTGTTGACTATGTATAGCATCTCCATCTTCAGCTGCAAAGAAAAGAATCAACCTGATTTCAGTATTGCACATCTGATAATTCCATGTGTAGAGTCTTCTCTTGTGTTGTCGATCAGGGTGCTTGCAATAAGCTGTGTGCTCTCTTGGCAGAGCTCTGTTAACCTTTGACTGGGTTCCTTTGGTACTAGAATGCCAAGTTTGCCTGTTACTCAGGTATCTCTTGACTTTCTACATTTGCATTCCATTCCTCTATGGTGAAAAGGACACATTTTGGGGGGGTGTTAGTTCTAGAACGCCTTATAAGTCTTCATAGAACTGTTCCACTTCAGTTACTTTAGCATAACTGGTCAGGACACAGAATTGGATTGCTACACTATTGAATGGTTTGTCTTGGAAATGAGCAAAGATCCTTCTGCTTGTTAGACATCTTATGATCTGTCACCTTCATCTCTTCTTCAGCTGTGAAAATACACATATCTACATAGAAAAAAACAGAAAAACACAGCTCACAAACTGACATGTGTAGACACACACAAATGTTCAAGGCACAGGAAAACAGGAAAACTGGGAACATAGGTGTTTCTTTAGCTGAAGAACCAGTGCATCATATGAAATATAGAGATTTCCAGTTTTGTTTTTTTTTTATTGGAAAATATCCATTCTGATCACAAATACGAAATATAGAGAAGTCTAACATCCAAGATGGAAAATTAGCACCTAACTTTTAATACAGTAAATACAGGACATCACACATTTCATGGAAGAAACTCTTTCTTTTGCTATATGTTTGAGAAATGTAAAGATTCTCTACTTTATGAAATAACAGTGGTGTCCAGATTTTCATTTGTGCAATAGAGAAAATTGAAATTTCATACTGGTTCTCCTTATCTTCAGAAAGTCAGTGACAAGATTTTCATATGTGAAATATACATATTTCCTCATTTAATGGTAGAGATCACTAACTGGATTTTCATACATGAGGTGTAGAGAATTCCACATTTCACCTAAGAAAAAGAGCTTCCATGTTTCCATGAATGAAATTTAAAAAATGCCAAGTATCCTGTAGTAAAACCAGCATCACTATATTCACATGTAAAAATGTAGGTGATTCTACATTTGATTTTAGTTCAGTTCAGTCTCTGGATCATGTTCAGCACTTTGCGACACCATGGACTGCAGCAACGCATGCTTCCCTGTCCATCATCAACTCCCGGAGCATACACAAACTCACATCCATCGAGTAAGTGATTCCTCCCAACCATCTCATACTCTGTTGTCCCCTTGTGCTTCAGTCGTCAATGTTTCCAATCATCAAGGTCTCTTCAAATGAGTCAGTTATTCTCATAAGGTGGCCAAATTATTGGAGCTTCACCTTCAAAATCAGTCCTTCCAATGAATATTCAGGATTGATTTCTTTTAGCCTCCTTAAGGCCAAGAGACACTAGTTTTCAGCAAAACTATTTGAAAAGCACCAAGAATTCTGCACTCAGCTATGTTTATTTTTTTTTTTTAATTTTAATTTATTTTATTGGAGGCAAATTACCTTTCATTAATATATTGGTTGGTTTTGCGATACATTGACATGAATCCGCCCCGGGTGTACATGTGCTCTCCCTCCCGAACCCCCCTCCCACCTCCCTCCTCCCCATATCCTCCCCCCATGTCATTCCCGTGCACCAGCCCCAGGCATCCTGCATCATGCGTCGAACCTGGACTGGTCACATATGCTAATATACATGCTACAATGCCATTCTCTCCAATCATCCCACCTTCACCCTCTCCCACAGAGTCCCAAAGACTGTTCTATATGTCTATATCTCTTTTGCAGTCTCGTACACAGGTTTCAGGTTTCCATCTTTCTAAATTCCATATATATGCGTCAATATACTATATTGATGTTTTTCTTTCTGGCTTACTTCACTCTGTATAATTGGCTCCAATTTCATCCACCTCATTAAAACTGAGTCAAATGCATTTTTCTTGATGGCTGAAAAATACTCCATTGTGTATATGTACCAAAGCTTTCTTATCCATTCATCTGCAGATGGACGTCTAGGTTGCTTCCATGCCCTGGCTATTATAAACAGTGCTGCAATGAACATTGGCGTACATGTGTCTCTTTCAATTCTGGTTTCCTTGGTGTGTATGCCCAGGAGTGCAATTGCTGGATCATATGGCAGTTTTATTTCCAGTTTTTTGAGGAATCTCCACACTGTTCTCCATAGTGGCTGTACTAGTTTGCATTCCCACCAACAGTGTAAGAGGGTTCCTTTCTCTCCACACCCTCTCCAGAATTTATTGCATGTAGACTTTTGGATAGCAGCCATTCTGACTGGTGTGAAATGGTATCTCATTGTGGTTTTGATTTGCATTTCTCTGATTATGAGGGATGTTGAGCATTTTTTCATGTGTTTGTTAGCCATCTTAATGTCTTCTTTGGAGAAATGTCTGTTTAGTTCTTTGGCCCATTTTTTGATTGGGTCACTTAGTTTTCTGGAATTGAGCTGCAGGAGCTGCTTGTATATTTTGGAGATTAATCCTTTATCAGTTGTTTCATTTGCTATTATTTTCTCCCATTCTGAATGCTGTCTTTTCACCTTGCTTAGAGTTTCTTTTGCTGTGCAGAAGCTTTTGATTTTAATTAGGTCCCATTTGTTTATTTTTGCTTTTATTTCCAATATTCTGGGAGGTGGGTCTTGGAGGATCCTGCTGTGATTTATGTCAGAGAGTGTTTTGCCTACGTTCTCCTCTAGGAGTTTTATAGTATCTGGCCTTACATTTAACTCTCTAATCCATTTTGAGTTTATTTTTGTGTATGGTGTTAGGAAGTGTTCTAATTTCATTCTTTTACAAGTGGCTGACCAGTTTTCCCAGCACCACTTGTTAAAGAGACTGTCTTTTGTCCATTTTATATTCTTGCCTCCTTTGTCAAAGATAAGGTGTCCATAGGTGCGTGGGTTTATCTCTGGGCTTTCTATTTTGTTCCATTGATCTATATTTCTGTCTTTATGCCAGTACCATACTGTCTTGATGGCTGTGGCTTTGTAGTAGAGCCTGAAGTCTGGCAGGTTAATTCCTCCAGTTCCATTTTTCTTCTTCAAGATTGCTTTGGCTATTCGAGGTTTTTTGTATTTCCATACAAACTGTGAGATTATTTGTTCTAATTCTGTGAAAAATATCGTTGGTAGCTTGATAGGGATTGCATTGAATGTATAAATTACTTTGGGTAGTATACTCATTTTCACAATATTTATTCTTCCAATCCACGAACACGGTATATTTCTCCATCTATTAGTGTCCTCTTTGATTACTTTCACTAGTGTTTTGTAGTTTTCTATGTACAAGTCTTTTGTTTCCTTAGGTAGATATATTCCTAAGTATTTAATTCTTTTCGTTGCAACAGTGAATGGAATAGTTTCTTTAATGGCTCTTTCTATTTTCTCATTATTAGTGTATAGGAATGAAAGGGATTTCTGTGTGTTGATTTTATATCCTGCAACTTTACTGTATTCATTGATTAGCTCTAGTAGTTTTCTGGTAGAGTCTTTAGGGTTTTCTGTGTAGAGGATCATGTCATCAGCGAGCAGTGAAAGTTTTACTTCTTCTTTTCCAATTTGTATTCCTTTTATGTCTTTTTCTGCTCTGATTGCTGTAGCCAAAACTTGCAGAACTATGTTGAATAGTAGTGGTGAGAGTGGGCACCCTTGTCTTGTTCCTGACTTTAGGGGAAATGCTTTCAGTTTTTCACCATTGAGGATAATGTTTGCTATGGGTTTGTCGTATATAGCTTTTATTATGTTGAGATATGTCCCTTCTATTCCCACTTTCTGGAGAGTTTTTATCATAAATGGATGTTGTATTTTGTCAAAGGCTTTCTCTGCATCTATTGAGATAATCATATGATTTTTATTTTTCAGTTTGTTAATGTGGTGTATTACGTTGATTGATTTGCGGATATTGAAGAATCCTTGCATTCCTGGGATAAAGCCCACTTGGTCATGATGTATGATCTTTTTAATATGTTTTTGAATTCTGATTGCTAGAATTTTGTTAAGGATTTTTGCATCTATGTTCATCAGTGATATTGGCCTGTACTTTTCTTTTTTTGTGGGATCTTTACCAGGTTTTGGGATTAGGGTGATAGTGGCCTCATAGAATGAGTTTGGAAGTTTTCCTTCCTCAGCAATTTTCTGAAAGAGTTTGAGTAGAATAGGTGTTAGCTCTTCACTAAATTTTTGGTAGAATTCAGCTGTGAAGCCGTCTGGACCTGGGCTTTTGTTTGCTGGAAGCTTTCCGATTACTTCCTCTATTTCCGTGCTTGTGATGGGTCTGTTCAGATTTTCTATTTCTTCCTGGTTTAGTTTTGGCAAGGTGTACTTTTCTAGGAATTTGTCCATTTCTTCCAAGTTATTCATTTTATTGCCATATAATTGCTGATAGTATTCTCTAATAATCCTTTGTATTTCTGTGTTGTCAGTGTGATTCCTCCCTTTTCATTTCTAATTTTATTGATTTGGTTCTTCTCCCTTTCTTTCTTGATAAGTCTGGCTAGTGGTTTGTCAATTTTATTTACCTTCTCAAAGAACCAGCTTTTGGCTTTGTTGATTTTTGCTATGGTCTCTTTTGTTTCTTTTGCATTTATCTCTGCCCTAATTTTTATGATTTCTTTCCTTCTGCTAACACTGGGGTTCTCCATTTCTTCCTTTTCTAGTTTCTTTAGATGTAGAGTTAGGTTATTTAGTTGACTTTTTTCTTGTTTCTTGAGGTGTGCCTGTATTGCTATGAATTTCCCCCTTAGCACTGCTTTTACAGTGTCCCAGAGGTTTTGGGTTGTTGTGTTTTCATTTTCATTCATTATCTTTAGAGTCCAAATCTCACATCGATACATGACTGCTGGAAAAACCATAGCTTTGACTATGTGGGACTTGGTAAAGCAATATTGCTGCTTTCCAAGATGCTGTCTAGTTTGGTCATAGCTTTCTTCCCAGGAGTACATCTTTTAATTTCGTGGTGCAGTCAACATCAGCAGTAATTATAGAGCCCCCAAAATAGAGTCTTTTGCTCTTTCCATTGTTTTTCCCTTTGCTGAGCATTGATTGGATTGGATGTCATGATGTTAGTTCTCTGAAAGTTGAGTTTTTAAGCCAAATTTTTCACTCCTGTCTTTCATTTTCATCAAAAGGCTCTTTAGTTACTCTTTACTTTCTGCCATAAGGGTGATGTCATCTTCTTCACAGAGTTTATTTGTATTTCTCCCAGCAGTATTAATTCAAGCTTGTGCATCATCCAGCTTGGCATTTCACAAGTTTTACACTGCATAGAGGTTAATTAAGCAGGGTGACAATATGCAGCCTTGGCACAATCTTTTCCTGATTTGAAAGCAGCCTGTTATCCCGTATCCTGTTGCTTCTTGACCTGGATATAGATTTCTCAAGAAGCAGGTCAGATGATCTGGTTTTCTCACCACTTTATTATTATTATTATTATTTTTCACACTTTGTTGTCATCTCCACAGTCACAGGCTTCGGCGTAAAGAATGAGGCAGAAGTAGAGCTTTCGGTTTCAGTTTTGCTTTTCCTTTTTGGAGATCTCTTGCTTTTTTAATGATCCTATGGATGTTGGCAATTTGATCTTTCATTCCCCACCCTTGTCTAAACCAAGCTTGAACATGTGGAAGTTCATTGTTCATGTACACTTGAATCTGGATTGGACAATATTGAGCATTGCTTTCTACTGCTTGACATGGGGGCAAATGTGTGGTAGTGTGAACATTCCTTGGGATTTGGCCTTTCTCTGGGATTGGAGTGAAAACTGAACTTTTCCAGTCCTGTGGCAATTGCTGAGTTTTTTAAATTTGCTGTCATATTGAGTGTAGCACTTTCATAGAATCATTTTTAGCCTGTGAAATAACTCTACTAACATTCCATCAGCACCACTAGTTTTCTCCATATGATGTTTCATAAGGATTACTTTACTTCACATTCCAAGATGTCTGGGTCTAGATGAATGATCACACCATCGAGTTTATCTGGGTATTGAAGATCCTTTTTCTATAGTTCTTCTGTATATTCTTGACACCTCGTCTTGATATATTCTACTTCTGTTAGGTCCGCACCATTTATGTTCTCTATTTTGACCATATTGGCATGAAATGTTCCCTTGGTATCTCTAATTATCTTGAAGAGATCTAGCCTTTTCCACGCCGTTTTTTCCCCTCTGTTTCTTTGGACAGTTCACTGAGGTAGACTTTCTTATCTCTCCTTCCTCTTCTTTGAAACTCTGCACAAACGTATATATCTGTCCTTTTCTCCTTTGTTTTAGCTTCTATTCATTTCTCAGCAATTTGTAAGGTATACTCAGACACCCATTTTGCCTTTTTACATTTCTTTTTCTTGAGGATGGTCTTGATCACTGCCTTTTGCACAATTTCACAAACCTCTGTAGTTAGTCAGGAACTCTATCAGATCTAATCCCATGGATCTATTTGTCACTTTCACTGTGCAATCATAAGGGATATTATTTAGGTCTCACATCAATAGTCTAGTTTTTTCGCTACTTTTTAAAATTTAAATCTGAATTTGGCAATAAAGAATTCATGATCTGAGTCACATTAGATCACAGTCTTATTTTTGCTTACTGTATATAGTTTCTCCATCTTTTGCTGCAAAGAAAAGAATCAATTTGGTTTCAGTTTTGACCATCTGATAATGTCCATGTATAGAATCTTGTCCTGTGTTGCTGGAAGTGAGTGCTTTCAATGAGCAGTGTGTTCCCTTGGCAAAGCTCTATTTCTTTTCACTGGCTCCGTTTTGTCGTCCAAAGCCAAATTTTTCTGTTACACCAGGTATCTCTGGACTTCCTACTTTTGCATTCCATTCCCCTATGATGAAAAGGACATCTTTTATGGGTGTAAGTTCTAGAAGTTCTTGTAGGTCTTCACAAAGTTGCACTACATCAGCTTCTTCGATATTACTATTTGTTGCACAGGCATGGATTACTGTGATGTTGACTGGTTTGTTTTGGAATCGAACAGAGATCATTCTGTCGTCTTTGAGATTGCCTCCAAGACTACATTTTGAACTCTTTATTAACTATGACAGCTACTCCATTTTCTGTAAGGGCTTCTTGCCCACAATAGTAGGCATAAAGGTCATCTGAGTTAAAGTCACCCTTTCCAGTCCATTTTAATTCACTGATGCCTAAAATGTCGATTCTCACTCCTGCCATCACCTGTTTGACCCCTTCTGAACGACCTTAATTCACGGACCTAACCTTCCAGGCTTCTATGCAATATTACTCTTTACAGCATCAGAATTCATTCTATCTCCAGTCACATCTGCAACTGGGTTCTCTTTTTACTCTGGCTCCATGCCTTCATTCTTTCTGTGATCTGCTTCATTCTTTCCTCTGCACTGATCTGCTGTAGCATCTTTGTCAACTACCAACCTTGGGAGTTCCTATTTCTGCATGCTATATTTTGCCATTATATGCTGCTCATGTGTTTCTCAAGGCAGGAATACTGAAGAGGTTTTCCATTCCCTTCTCCAAGGACCACATTTTGTCAGAACCCTTCACTATTTCCCGGCCATCTTGTGTGGCCCTACATGCCTCGCTCATAGTTTCATTGAGTTAGACAAGGCTATGGAGCAGGTGATCAGTTTGGTTAGTTTGCTGTGATTATGATTTTCATTCTGTCTTCCCGCTGATGGAGAAAGATAAGAGGCTTGTGGAAGCTTCCTGATGGGAGAGACTAACTGAGGGGAAAACTGGTTCTTATTCAGATGGACAGGTCCATGTTCAGTTGAGTTCAGTTTTGTGGCTCAGTCCTGTTCAAATCTTTGCATCCCCGTAAACTGCAGCATGTCAGGCCTCCTTATCCATCACCAACTCACTGAGTTTACTCTAACTCATGTCCATTGATTCGGTATGCCATCCAACTATATTCTGCTGCCCCTCCTCCGCCCACCTTGTACCTTTCCCAGCAGCAAGGTCTTTTCCAGTGAGCCCATTCTTCACATCAGGTGGCCAAAGTATTGGAGTTTCACCTTTAGCCCCAGTCCTTACAAGGAATATTCAGGACTGATATCCTTTAGGACGGTCTGTTTGGATTTCACCTAGGCATCCAAGAGACTCTCAAGAGTCTTCTCCAATACCACAGTTCAGAAGCATTAATTTTCCTGCTCCGATTTCTTTATAGTCCACCTCTCACATGCATACATAACTTCTGGATAAACAACAGCTTTGACTAGATGCACATTTCATGTAAAATTTCTACACAACATTTTCATATCTGAAATAAGCATAGTTCATGGCTTATAAGACAATGTGTTCCCTGGTTTTCACATTTAAAGAGCAAAAATCCCACCTTTCCATGTCCAACATTCCTCAAAAGTTTTTCATACGTCAATTATAGAGTATTCATTACCGCCTATTGGAGACTCTGCTTACAATTTTAAATATGAGAGATATGGAGTATTCCTTACTTCAGTTAGAAACATGTGCACTTAGATGTTGAAATATGAAATATACAGAATTCCATGCTTTGAGGAATTACTTTAGTTTGTTTATTTTTACCTTAGGGATAATTATTTTACAGAATTTTGCACAAAAGCATCAATTCTTCCGCGCTCAGATTTCTTCACAGTCCAATTCTCACATCCACACATGACCATTGGAAAAACCATAACCCTGACTAAACAGACCTTTGTTGGCAAATTAATGTCTCTGCTTTTTAAGATGCTATCTAGGTTGGTGATAACTTTCCTTCCAAGGAGTAAGTCTCTTTTAATTTCATGGCTGCAATAAGCATCTACAGTGATTTTGGAGCCCAAATTATTAAAGTCTGACACTCTTTCCCCTGTTTCTCCATCTATTTATCATGAAGTGAAGGGACCAGATGCCATGATCTTAATGTTCTGAATTTTGCGCTTTAAGCCAACATTTTCACTCTCCTCTTTCAATTTCATCAAGAGGTGTTTTAATTCCTCTTCACTTTCTGCCATAAGGGTGGTGTCATCTGCATATCTGAGGTTTTTATATTTCTCCCGGCAGTCTTGATTCCCGCTTGTACTTCTTCCAGCCCAGTGTTTCTCATGATGTATTCTGCATATAAATTAAAAAAGCACAGTGACAATATACAGTCTTGACATACTCCTTTTCCTGTTTTGAACCGGTCTGTTGTTCCACGTACGTCACTAACTGCTCTTTCCTCACCTTCATATAATTCTCTAAGAGACAGGTCAGGTTGTCTGCTATTCCCATTTCTTCCAAAATTTTTCACAGTTTATTGTGATCCACACAGTCAAAGGCTTTGCATAGTCAATAAGGCAGAAAGAGAAGTTTTTTGTCTGGAACTCTCTTGCTTTTTCCATGATCCATCGGAATTTGGCAATTTGATCTCTCTTTCCTCCGACTTTTCTGAAACCAATTTGAACATCTGGAAGTTCACGTTTACTCCTTCTATTTGCAGAGTAGTGATGGGACCGGAGGCCCTTATCTTTGTTTTTACGAATGCTGAATTGTCAGCTTGATTTTACACTCTTCTCATTCACCCTCATCAAAAGACTCTTTATTTCTTCTTCACTTTCTATTTGTTTCATAGTTGCCATCTATATATCTGAGGCTGTTGATATTTCTCCCAAACCTTGATGCCAGCTTGTGATTTACTCATTTATTATTTTAATAGTATACTCTACTTAAGATTCTCATAAGCAGAGTGACAATTTAGAGATTTGTCACTCTCTTTTCCCAGTTTTGAACATTCAATTGTCTGGTCCCAATTCTTGCGGCTTGACTCATTTAAGGATGCTTTCAACTTTTACTTCCTCAATCATTTTCCAAGTACCCCACCCCTTTTCGTTTTTGGTGTTCTCCATCTAGACACCTAAGTTTCTCATTGTGGGACATTTATCATTGCCCCAGTCAGAGCTTTGCCTGTTTAACTTGTTGTTGTTTTCGTTGCTCATCTCACCGGGCTTCATTTATTTCCTCCTTTCTACCTCCACCTAATTAGTTCTTTCTCGGTCTCAGTTATTCTACTGTTGGTTCCTTCCAGGGTGTTGTTAATCTCAGTTATTGCATGGATTATTGCTCTTTGACTCTTCTTTATTTCTTCTAGATCCATGGTAAACATGTTTATTTCTTCTCATTCCAGTCCTCCAGTGTATTTACTGGCAACTCTACGTATCTTTCAAGATTTTGATCATCTTTACTCTCATTATTCTGAATTATTTTTCAGGAAAATTTCCTAACTCTTCTTTTCTTTGTCTTTGTGGGTTTTTATCATTTACCTTTAGCAGCTGCATATTTCTCTCCCTTTTCATTTTGCTTTGATTACTGTGATTTGGGTCCCCTTTCTGCAGGCCGGAGGGTTATAGCTCCAATATGTTGTGGATCCTGTCCTTTGTGGGTGGGATTGGACCAGTGACTTCTCCAGGTTTAATGCTTCGGATCATTTGTGTCTGTGCACTGGCATGCGGATCTGTGTCTCTTCTCTCTGAAATTCAATAAATTGTCCATGGACAGTGCTTTGGGGTATTTGTGGGTTTGGTATGGCTTAGTGCACCCCCTTTTATAATATTCATCGTTTTGTTTCTGTTTGCTGGAGAATAGGTGTGGTTTCTCTTGTACTGAACTTATCGACTCAAGTACGGAGATTGCTTTCCATGTAGACATGGAAATTCTGGGGTGTGTGCTTGTCCTTTAAAGTTCCTTGAGGTAAGGAGTTCGATGTTGCTCTAAAGTTCTGGAATCGATATCCTGGCCTCTGGGTTTCTTTTTCCAGGTTGCAGTAACATCAAAAGTCTACATCCACACAACACAGAAGACAAACCCCAGGTTAATGGTGGCAGAACTCTCCTCATCCAGAAAGTATCAACAGGATGCACAGAATTTCAGACAGCAGAGAAAAGGGAGGAGTGTGAAAGAGGTGCCTAGGAGAAGATAGGGGAGTGTTAAAATGGAAAACAGCAATCAATTAAGGAAACGAATCCATAAATGAAATCAGATCATAAATATTTTGTTACTAAAGTCACAACATTGTTATCAATTTTGGGAAAATAAACGTTAAGAAACAAGAAAAATAGTGTAAAAAAAGAAAATGGAGTTTAAATTTATTCTCTCATATATAAAAAATGTGTTTAAAAATAGATTTATATGTGTTTTGTTTGAAAGATTATAATAGTTAATAGAAATAAAAGTTTAGGGTATAATAAAGTCTAAAAATAGTTTAAAGTTAAAGAAATCATATGGAAATAGATCGCAGAGTTTCAAAGCAGTTGTGTGATTTCTGGTTTCAATAGAGTGTCAGATAGTCTCTTGTTGAAGCTTGTATTGTCAAAGTTGACTGCTGTTCCTCAGTTGAACAGTCTGGGCATATATTGCTGACTTATTCCATTGAACCTGTCACTTCTGGGTTGGTTTTTATTTCTTTGTTTATATTTCCTTCTTTTATTTGAAAACCTCTCCATATCTCGTTTTCACCATGAAACGAGGGTGCAGTAGCCTCATATTCGAGCTCACTTGTTCAGTGCTTTAGGGGGTGAGAGGTGGGACACAGAAATCAAATACCATTGGGATATTGGGGGTGGTTGAGGTGGATTGATCACATTGGGCTTTTGAATGACAAATGTGAAATGTACTTTCTGGGTCCACACTGCTCAGATTCCTGGTTGATATATGAGGGCACAGTCCCAAGTGGGCCCTGTGTTACATGCACTTCCCAGCCAATCAGGCAGTCAGGTGCTTGGCAAGGGCCATGACAACGATTGGCTATGTGCTTTGTGCTCTTCCCAAGTCCAAAATCTCGGGTGACTGGTTGGAGGCAAGGCACAGTCCCAGGTCGGCCGTGCATCTTATTCAGCTCTCTGGTCTCAGTCACTCAGTTTGCTGCCTGTGCCAGAAGGCACAGTCTCAAGTGTGCCATGTGTCTCCTCAGGCTAACTGACCCAGGCTGTCATGTCCCTGGCCTATGTGAACTGTCCATGAAGTGAGGAATTCATCATTAGCAACTGTCAGCCAGCTTAGAGCTTGGTAGGGGATGTCTCTGGGGCCAAGATACTAGTAACCTCTTTCCTTCTGCCTCTTGCAGTCGTACACGTACTTCTCTCAATCTGTGGAGGAAAGGGTCTTAAATGGACACTGGCTTGGTCTCCTTTGGTATTTTCTAGTGCACAATCTTCTGTTCTGTGAGTATGCCATGGTTCAATGTGGCCTTAGAGCCTTCTCACAGGAAAGGTCCTTTCTAAAATTTCTGTCTCCAGTGTCCCCATGGTTTAGGTTTGTGTGTTATCTTAGCTTCGTCACATTGTCCTCAGGGCACTAAAGCCTGCTTTTAACCATAATGTGTTTGATACATCCCAGACCTGCCTTCAATGCCCTATGTATGACAGTGGACGGGAGTATCTGAATCATTCCTTGGCTAGTGATCGGATTTATTGGCATAAGCTGTGTTTTTGTTCTTCCTCTCTCCAGTTCTATTTCTTCCCCGACTGACACCTATGAGAGAGGGTTTCTTATTTTGTGCAAATTTCTCCTCCTTTAAGACTCCTTCTCCAAGAAGAGTCTCGATCCTTAAAAACATTTCCTCCCTTTCATCACTTATTTTTTCTTACCTACTTTTTAAGAGACTGGTTTTCCTTTATCAGTTTCTAGGGCCCATCAACATCAGTCACAAATTGGTTTCTGGAAGGTGTTCCACGTGCAATCTATCCTTTGATGGATTTGTGTTGGAGAAAGTGGACTCAGGCTCCTATTCCTCTAACACAATGAGACCCCCACCGCAACCCTGGAAGATCCATTTTATTAACTGAAATCTTGTTGTTGTTCAGTCACAAAGCCATGTCAGACTCTTTGTGACCCCTTGGACTGCAGCACACAAGGCCTCTCTGCCCCTCACCATCTCCCAAGGTCTACCTGAGATCATGTCCATGAATGGGTGAAATGATACAGCCTTCTCCTCCTCTCTAACCCATTTGTCCTCCTTATTTCATTATTTCCTACGAATCAGGGTCTTTTCTCGTGAGTCAGTTCTTTGCTCAGGTGGTCAAAGCTTTGGAGACTCAGCTTGCGCGTCAGTGAGTCAATGCATCTTCAGAGTTGATTTCCTTTATGTTTGACTAGCTTGATCTCATTGCAATCCAATGGACACTCACAAGTCATCCCAAGCAGAGCACTTTGGTGTTCTCACATCCATACATGTCTACTGGAAAGACCATTAGTGTTACTCAATGTGAATCCTTTGGTCAAGTCAACTTTTCACTTTTTAACACACTTACTAAATTTGTGAAAACTTTGCTTCCAGGAAGCAACTGTCTTCTAATTTTATTGCTGCCATCACCATCACAGTGAATATAGAGCCACAAAAGAAGAAATCTGTCACTGATTCTGCTTTTCCCACCTTTATTTCCCATGAAGTAGTGGGACCAGATACCATGATCTTATTTTGTATAATACTGAGAATTCAAGTGTATTGTTTACCCTGTTTTCCTTTCAACATTGAGAATTATTTTACTCTTTTATCATTGTTTTCCCCTCAATGATTTGGATAAGAAATTATTTTCTAAGAGTGTTCTAAGATGGTTGCTACTCATTATACATAATAGTGCTGGCTTTAATTTTCCTTTTGGAGCATTTCTCTCATGCTTCTGTGACAACTCTGTAAAATGTTGACAAAATGCACAGCCTATATTACATTTCTCTATTAACATAATATATTGAGCCTGTTCATGTTATCTAGTTAGGTTTTCTCTGATGTGGCAACTACAAAAATACAAAGGAGGACAAGAAATAAGGATATAATGTGGAGGGCAGAATGAAGCTGAACCCCTGTGGCATGAAGGGAGAGAAATTTTGATCATCAATGATTTCTATTGAAATATTTGGTACCAGAAGTTTAAAGGGATGAAAGAAAAATGTACATACTGAATTATGGAGAAGTGATTTTAATGTACACATCATATAATTTGAATGTTCTGCAGTTCATTTGAGTTCAGATGCTCAGTCATCACCGACTCTTTGCCACCCCATGAATCACAGCATGTCAGGCCTCCTTGTCGATCACCAAGTTGCGGAG
The DNA here is from genome assembly GCF_049115385.1 of Moschus berezovskii. NCBI lineage: Eukaryota > Metazoa > Chordata > Mammalia > Artiodactyla > Moschidae > Moschus > Moschus berezovskii. Next base: position 60,526,705 of record NC_142489.1, read on the forward strand.
TTCACTCAAACACATGTCCATCGAGTCGGTGATGCCATCAAGCCATCTCATTCCCTGTCGTCCCCTTTTCCTCCCATCCCCAATCCTTCCCAGCATCAGAGTCTTTTCCAATGAGTCAACTCTTCGCATGAGGTGGCCAAAGAATTGGAGTTTCAGCTTTAGCATTAGTCCTTCCAAAGAAAACCCAGGATCAATCTGCTTTAGAATGAACTGGTTGGATCTCCTTGCAGTCCAAGGGACTCTCAAGAGTCTTCTCCAGCACCACAGTTCAAAAGCATCAATTCTTTCTTCACAGTCCAACTCTCACATCCATTACATGACCATTGGAAAAACTATAGCCTTGACTAGACGGACCTTGTTTGGTAAAGTAATGTCTCTGCTCTTTAATATGCTATCTAGGTTGGTCGTAACTTTCCTCCCAAGGAGTAAGCATCTTTTAATTTCATGGCTACAATCAGAATCCACGATGATTTTGGATCTGACACTGTTTCCTCTGTAACACTTTTTATTTCCCATGAAGTGATGAGACCAGATGCCATGGTCTTTGTTTTCTGAATGTTGAACTTCAAACCAACTTTTTCACTCTCCTCTTTTGCTTTTGTCAAGAGGCTTTTTAGTTCCTCTTCACTTTCTGCCATAAAGGTCGTATATTCTGCATACCTGAGGTTATTGATATTTCTCCTGGCAATCTTGAATCCAGCTTGTGCTTCCTCCAGCCCAGCGTTCCTCATGATGTAATCTGCATATAAGTTAAATAAGCAAGGTGGCAATATATAACCTTGACGTACTTCTATTCCTATTTGGAACCAGTCTGTATCTCCAAGTAAATGAGAGTTGTAGTTTTATGTGCTCAAGGTGTCCTCATATGTATGAACCCCATCTCTTACACAAAGAATATTGGAAGATAAGCTCGATTAAGTGATAGTCTTTCAGCAATAGGATCTATATTATTCAGCCAGAAAGTTATTAAGTATTGTTGGGGTACCCAAACAGTTCATTTAAGACTGGAAGCAAGCAATGATTTTGACCACCCAAATAAAGTTGTTTAAAATTATATTTTGACATATACACATATGTGCATGTTTGTATGTATGGGTGTGTATATAAAGAAATGTACAATGGCTTTTAATTCCGTTAGGCAAAGCAGCAATGGAAAAAAATTCAAACCCAAAAGCAGAATGATTCAAAAGTCTACTCGGTTATTGAATATACGTAAATGGAAATACTTCCAAATATGTTTCTTTGGCTACATCTAAAATATGAGGACTCCTTTATATCACTCCTCTCTTTCGTTTTAATAAATATCTACCAATTTTCAAATGTTTGTCCAGGTTTAATGACAAAAATAAACACTTATGGAAATATATATATACATACATATATATATATATACATAATAGATATACAAATATCTATATAAAATAGACAGATATGTTTGCTTAACAGAAAATATTGATACCAAGTTTAGATGTCTGAATTATTTCCAACTCCATGCTCCATCTCATCATGAAAGAGCCAAAGTTGTTGTTGAGTCAAACAATCCAAGAACTGGGGATCCTGATTAAAAATCGAACCCGGAACTGGGATTCTCAGTCACATATGATCACGCTCTAAATCCAACACTTTATTTCCTTTCTTGTTCTAATCAGTCCCTTCTTAAGATTGAAAAGTATGAAAACCGAGAGAGAGAAATAGGAGATTCTAGACTTCCTCGTGTTCCAAGAGTAATATTAATCAGAGAAAATAGAAAAGACAGAAACAAAGGAAAATAATCAAGCGATATAGAATAATAATGTTTTAGCCATTAAGCAAAGTCAAGGATCTTTAGTTCATCCTCAAGGGCCATAAATAACATTCTGAGCAATATCCTGTGAACCGTTTTAGAGATACTAAAAATCCCTGCAGATGCTGATTGCAACCATGAAATTAAAAGACGCTTACTCTTTGGAAGGAAAGTTATGAGCAACCTTGATAGTATATTAAAAAGCAGAGACATTACTTTGCCAACCAAGATCTGTTTAGCCAAGGCTATGGTTTTTCCCGTGGTAATGTACAGATATGAGAGTTGGACTGTGAAGAAAGCTGATCCCCAAATAATTGATGCTTTTGAACTGTGGTGTTGGAGAAGACTCTTGAGAGTCCCTTGTACTGCAAGGAGATCCAACCAGTCCATTCTAAAGGAGATCAATCCTGGATGTTCATTAGAAGGACTGATGCTAAAGCTGAAACTGCAATACTTTGGCTACCTCATGCGACAAGTTGGCTCACTGGTAAAGACTCTGATGCTGGGAAATGTTGGGGGCGGGAGGAGAAGGGGACGACAAAGAATGAGATGGCTAGATGGCATTACCAACTCTGTGGACATGAGTTTGAGTGAACTCTGTGATTTGGTGTTGGAAAGGGAGGCCTGGCGTGCTGTGATTCACGGGATCGCGGAGAGTCGGACACGACTGAGCGACTGAACTGAACTGAACTGAACTGAAAGCCCCAACCTGGCTGAAATGTAAGTACCTAGACCACAGAATAGTTAGAACCAGATGGGCAATGATGTTGACTTCCAATATCCTCAGTAACAGGTCACTAGTAGAATGTCCCCAAAGTATATCACACACCCCATGCCCAACCTCACTGTGTCATTAAAATCGTTCCCCTGAAAATATTCGGGGAGTGTGGGTCTTTGATGGACCAGCTGCTAGGACACCTTACTTGGTTCTACAATAAACTATTGCAGAGAAGTGAGTAATCAAAGTTTAGTTGGGTTCAGTTCAGTTCAGTTCAGTCGCTCAGTGGAGTCCGACTCTTTGCGACCCCATGTATCACAGCATGCCAGTCCTCCCTGTCCATCAGTAATTCCAGGAGTTCACTCAGACCCACCTCCATCGAGTCTGTGATGCCATCCAGCCATCTCATACTCTGTCGTCCCCTTCTCCTCCTGCCCTCAATCCCTCCCAGCATCAGAGTCTTTTCCAGTGAGTCAACTCGTCTCATGAGTTGGCCAAAGAACTGGAGCTTCAGAATGAGCATCAGTCCTTCCAATGGATATCCAGGACTGATCTCCTTTAGAATGGACTGGTTGGATCTCCTTGCAGTCCAAGGGACTCTCAAGAGTCTTCTCCAGCACCACAGTTCAAAAGCATCAGTTCTTCGGGGATCAGTTTACTTCACAGTCCAACTCTCACATCTACCATACCCTTGACTAGACGGACTTTTGTTGGCGAAGTAATGTCTCTGTTCTTTAATATGTTATCTAGGTTGGTCATAACTTTCCTCGCAAGAAGTAAGCATCTTTTAGTTTCAAAACTACAATCAGCATCCGCAGTGATAAAGTCTGACACTGTTTCCCCATCTATTTCCCATGAAGTGATGGGACCAGATCCCATGATCTTAGTTTTCTGAATGTTGGCTTCAAGCCAACTTATTCACTGTCCTCTTTCACTTTCATCAAGAGGCTTTTTAGCTACTCTTCACTTTCTGCAGTAGGAGTGATGTCATCTGCATATCTGAGGTTATTGATATTTCTCGTCGTAATCTTGATTCCAACCTGTGCTTCTTCCAACCCTGCATTTCTCATGATGTACTCTGCATAGACGTTAAATAAGCAGGGTGACAATATACAACCTTGAAATACTCCTTTTCCTATGTGGAAGCTGCCTGTTGTTCCATGTCCCGTTTTAACTATTTTTTCCTGACCTGAATACAGGTTTCTCAAGAGGCAGGGAATTTGGTATTTCCATTTGGTATTTCTGGTATTTCCATCTCTTTCCGAATTTTACAGATTTTATTGTGATCCACACAGTCAAAGGCTTTGGCATAGTCAACGAAGCAGAAATAGATGTTTCTCTACAACTCTCTTGCTTTATCCATGATCCAGAGGATGTTGGCAATTTGACCTCTGGTTCCTCTGCCTTTTCTAAAACCAGTTTGAACATCTGGAAGTTCACGGTTCACATATTACTGAAGCTTGGCTTGGAGAATTTTGAGCATGACTTTATTAGCCTACGAGATGAGTGCAGTTGTGAGGTCATTTAAGCATTCTTCGGCATTGCCTTTCTTGGGATTGGAATGAAGACTGACCTTTTCCATTCCTGTGGCCACGGCTGAGTTTTCCAAATTTGCTGGATTATTGAGTGTAGCACTTTCACATCATCTTCTTTCAGGGTTTGAAATAGCTCATCTGGAATTCTGTCATCTTTGTTCATATTGATGCTTTCTAAGGCCCACTTGACTTCATATTCACTTGACTTCACATTCCAAGATGTCTGGCTTGAAGTCATTGATCACACACCATCATGATTATCTTGGTTGTGAAGATCTGTTTTGTACAGTTCTTCTGTGTATTCTTGCCATCTCTTCTTAATATCTGCAGCTTCTCTTAGGTCCCTACAATTTCTGTCCTTTATTGAGCCCATCTTTGCATGAAATGTTCCCTTGGTATCTCTAATATTCTTGAAGAGATCACTTGTCTTTCCCATTCTGTTGTTTTCATCGATTTCTTTGCATTGATTGCTGAGGAAGGCTTTCTTATTTCTCCTTGTTATTCTTTGGAACTCTTCATTCAGATGCTTATACCTTTTTATTTCTCCTTTGCTTTTCGCTTCTTTTCTTTTCACAGCTATTTGTAAGGCCTCCCCAGACAGCCATTTTACTTTTTAGCATTTCTTTTCAATGGGGATGGTCTTGGTCTCTGTTTCCTGTACAATGCCATGAACCTCCGTCCATAGTTCATCAGCCACTCTATCAGATGTAGTCCTTTAAATCTATTTCTCCTTTCCACAGTATAATCATAATCGATTGATTTAAGTCATATCTGAATAGTTTAGTGGTTTTCCCTACTTTCTTCAATTTAAGTCTGAATTTGACAGTAAGGAGTTTATGATCTGAGCCACAGTCAGCTCTGGTCTTGTATTTGCTAACTTTATAGTATTTCTCCACTTGGCTGCAAAGAATACAGTCAATCTGATTTTGGTGTTGACCATCTGGTGATGTCCATGTGTCGAGTCTTCTCTTCTGTTGCTAAAAGAACTTGCTTGCTATGACCAGTGTGTTCTCATGCAAAACTCTATTAGCCTTTGTCCTGTTTAATTCTGTGCTCCCAGGCCAGATTTCTCAGTTACGCCAGGTGTTTCTTAATTCCTATTTTTGCATTCCAGTCCCCTAAAATGAAAAAAAGGACATCTTTTTTAAGCGTTAGTTCTAAAAGGTCTTGGAGGTCTTCACAGAACCGTTCAACTTGGGCTTTTTAAGTGTTAATGGTTGGGGCATAGGCTTGAATTACTGTAATATTGAATGGTTTGCTTTGGAAAAGAACAGAGATCATTCTGTTCGTTTGGAGATTGCATCCAAGTACAGCATTTCGGAATCTTCTGTTGACCGTGATGACTACTCCATTTCTTCTAAGGGATTCCTGCCCACAGTAGTATATATAATGGTCATCTGAGTTAAATTTACCCATTCCAGTCCATTTTAGTTCACTGATTCCTAGAATGTCTACGTTCAATCTTGCCATCTCTTGTTTGACCACTTCCAATTTGTCTTGATTCATGGACCTATCGTTCCAGGTTCCTATGCAATATTGTTCTTTGCATCATCAGACCTTGCTTATATCACCAGTCACATCCACAACTGGGCATTGCTTTTGCTTTTGCTCCATCCCTTCATTTTTTCTGAAGTTATTTCGCCACTGATCTCCAGTAGCATACTGGAAACCTACAGACCTGGGGAGCTCCTCATTCAGTATCCTATTATTATGCCTTTTCATACTGTTTTTTTGGGTTCTCGATGCAAGTATACTGAAGTGAATTGCCATTCCCTTCTCCAGTGGACCACATACTGTTATACCTCTCCCCCATAACCCGTCCATCATGGGTGGCCTTACACAGAATGGCTTAGATTCATTCAGCTAGAGATCAGTGAGAGAAAACTGTGGTCCATGTGATTAGATCGACTAGCTTTCTATGATCACGATTTCCGTGTGTCTGCCTTCTGATACCCTCTCGCAATTCCTACTATCATATTTGGGTTACTCTTACCTTGGTTGTGGGGTATCTCTTCACGGCTGCTCCAGCAAAGCACAGCCACTGCACCTTACCTTGGACGAGGGGTATCTCCTCACGGCTGCCCCACCTGATCTTGAGTGTGGAGTTGATCCTCACGGCCCTCCTGTGCCAGCACAGCCAGCGCCACTTGGATGTGGGATAGCTCCTTTCGGCTGCTGCCCCTGGCCTTGGGCGTGGGGTAGCTCCTCTTGGCCGCTGCCAAGAATCACTTGTATTTCAGAAACCAAATGGATTTACTGATTTGATTTATGCATATAAAAATTCTTTAGGAATGAGATTTTGCAGGCTCATGGTTTTTGTTGTTATTTGTGTAAGGAGCCTGTATTTTAAGTTGATGCTGAAGTATAAACACTGGTTGAACATTGCCCATCAATTTCTAGGAGACCAGTGACGTTGTCATGTCACAGCTACCCTTCACTTGCTAGTAGACCAGTGAATTTGTGATGTCACAGCTACTCTTCCATTGCTAGGAGACTAGTGCATTTTGGAACCACTGTGATGGTCTAGGGAGTTTCCCCCTTAGGCCAGCCAAGCAGCATTTGAATTTGTTGTGTGTAATATCAGAAAAATGAGAAAAGTATCTGAAGAAAGATTTTTCTGAGATGGCACATATTTCTTCAGAAATTCTTGATGTGCCTCCTAACGATGAATCCACTGGTTCAGAAACCTCCATCAGACCTTTGTATGATTATGCACTTTCTGGGGACTTGGTTTTGCGATCTCTTATTGAAGAATATGCTTTTCAGGCTTTGTCTGAGGAAGTTCTGATGAAAAGGCCACGTTACACATTTTTTGTCTCTGAAACAGGTGAGCTGAATGATTTTCTTCCACTCACTTTTCCACAAAAAATATGGAATATAGTGGAAAGTGATCAATTTCAATCTATTTGGTGGGATGAGAGTGGCACTTGTATAGTGATCAATGAAGAACTCTTCAAGAAAGAAGTCTTGGAAAGAAAGGCGCCTTTCAGAATATTTGAAACCAATAATATGAAAAGTTTAGTTCGACAGCTAAACCTTTATGGGTTTAGTAAAAAGCGACAACCTCTTCAAAGATCTGCTTCACTATCTGACTTTCTGGAAGAAGAAAACAACATCTCTCTTTTGAGCAAGGTATCCCAAATTTTTCACTTATATTATATATATCAAAATCACTGCAGATGCTGATTGCAGCCATGAAATTAAAAGACGCTTGCTCCTTGGAAGGAAAGTTATGACCAACCTTGATAGTATATTAAAAAGCAGAGACATTACTTTGCCAACCAAGGTCCGTCTAGTCAAGGCAATGGTTTTTCCCGTGGTCATGTATGGTTGTGAGAGTTGGACTGTGAAGAAGGCTGATCGCGGAAGAATCGATGCTTTTGAACTGTGGTGTTGGAGAAGACTCTTGAGAGTCCCTTATACTGCAAGGAGATCCAACCAGTCCATTCTAAAGGAGATCAATCCTGGATGTTCATTGGAGGGACTGATGCTAAAGCTGAAACTGCAATACTTTGGCCACCTCATGCGACGAGTTGACTCACTGGAAAAGACTCTGATGCTGGGAAAGGTTGGGGGCGGGAGGAGAAGGGGACGACGGAGAATGAGATGGCTGGATGGCATCACCGACTCTGTGGACATGAGTTTGAGTGTACTCCGGGAGTTGGTGATGGACAGGGAGGCCTGGCGTGCTGTGATTCATGGGGTCGCGGAGAGTCGGACACGACTGAGCGACTGAACTGAACTGAACTGAACTGAAGATTAAATCATGTGACCTAGAAATCATGTTACCATATGTAGCTAAAACAGAATTCAAAATTGACATAGCAATTTGTTGAAAAAGCTTTATTGTTTGAAGTTGAGACAGCTGGAGGATACAATATTTGATGTTGAAACAAACTTTCCAATCAACTTGAAACAAGATACGAGTCTTGAAGCTACTTATGGTATTTACTATATATATACAACATATTTTTAGTTGAGGAGCACATTTGTTTCTAACATGTTAGCTGTTAAAACTAATCTGGAGACCTTTAATTTGATGGAATTTAATTGGTATCATTGAAGGAATTATTTACTCTTTCCTAATTTTATTTTTTAATTGGAGGCTAATTACTTTACAGTATTGTATTGGCTTTGCCATACATTGACATGAATCTGCCCCAGGTGTACATGTGTTCCGCATCTTGAACCCACTCCCACCTCCCTCCTTCCTCCCTCCCCATCCCATCCCTCTGGTTCATCCCAGTACACCAGCCCCGCACATCCTGTATCATGCATCGAACCTGGAATTGTGATTCATTGCACATATGATAATATACATGTTTCAGTGCCATTCTCCCAAATCATCCCACCCTCGCCCTCTCCTACAGAGTCCAAAAGACTGTTCTACACTTCTGTGTCTCTCTTGCTGTCTCATTTACAGGGTTATTGTTATCACCTTTCTAAATTCCACATATATGCGTTAGTATACTGTATTGGTGTTTTTCTTTCTGCCTTAATTCACTCTGTATAATAGGCTCCAGTTTCATCCACCTCATTGGAACTGATTCAGATGTATTTTTCATGGCTGAGCAATACTCCATTGCGCATGTGCACCACAGCTTTCTTATCCATTTGTCTGCAGACGGACATGTGGTTACCTCCATGTCCTGGCTATTATAAACTGTGCTACAATAAACATTAGAGCACATGTGTCTCTTTCAATTCTGGTTTCCTCGGTGTGTATGCCCAGGAATGTGATTGTTGGGTCCTATGGCAGCTCTATTTCCAGTTTTTGAAGGAATCTCCACACTGTTCTTCATAGTGGTTGTGCTGTTTGCATTCACACCAACAGTATAGGAGGGTTCCCTTTTCTCCACACCCCCTCCAGTATTTATTCTTGTAACTTTGGGATATAAGCCATTCGTACTGGCACAAAATGGTACCTCATTGTGGTTATGATTTGCATTTCTCTGATTATAAGTGATGTTGAGCATCTTTTCATGTGTTTGTTAGCCATCTGTATGAAAGAATAAACTTTTATAATTTAGCTTTTATGGTAGTTTTACCTTGCTTTATAAAGAAATTAAATAATTGTATCCTTTGACTTTAGTTACAGATCTACTATAATCCAAATTTCAAAAGAGAGTATCCTCAACTTTTAGTAAGAATAAAGAGAAGAGTTGGGATTAAAAATGTGTCTGCAATATCTTCATTAGTTCGAGATTGCAAGAAGAAGCATGTTAAAGAAAGTGTCAACATAGATGATCATAACTCTGATTTTCTTCCTGAAACTAGTGGAGAGAGTACATTTTCAGCCTCCACCAGTTTAAGTGTGCCTTTCATAGAAAAGCCTCACACCAGTCAGATAGTCGCTAATACAAGAGCTCTAGCTCTGTGTGACTTACCTTCCCCATCATCAATATCAGTTAGCCAAGCAGAACATATTGTGGGAGATCAACCTGCTGTTTTAAATCAGTTGAGCATTTTTAAGTGGCACTCACATAGCAGCTACACTCAGGTAAATGGCCACTTTGAGGACTTGCCTACGACAACTACATCGAATTCTCAGAACCACATCCTATCTCCATTACAGAGCAGTTATTCTAGACTGATGGTGGAGCCTTCTAAGTTTCCAGATAGATATAGTGATATGTCAGCCCATGACAGTCCTTTCCGTGACCTTCAAAAGAGAGGCAATTCGTGGCCCTCAGTACCAAAGATCACTTACACATCTGCCTCCTCTCTTTCAAGTCAACTCATCAAGAATCATCGTTATGTGAAAACCATGCTAATTAAAACGGACCTATCAAATAAATGTCAGATTATGGAGCCTAATGAAGATTGAAATTTTTGTTGGGAGATGTCAACAAATACCTACAATTCTTGTATTTGAACAATAAACTTACATGTTCATCTTCATAGTTTCATTTTCTTTTTTCAAACAATGAAAAGAAAAACGAGGCTTAATGTCTGGCTATTTTACTGCACTGTTTTATAAACTCTTCAAGACAAGAAAACATTCATTATGCATCCTAGGTCAATGACACCTGATCTAATATTTGTAAGCAAGAAAATGAGAACAAAGAGAAAAGAGGTAATGGATGTAACGTGATTTCTGAAATCATCCCTGCTGAAATGAACGGGTGTCTATATAAGGAGTGTATGGGTGAAGGAAAAGATACAAATAAAATCAAAGAAATGAAAATGCATAGTATGCACCTTTGTGCATTCACAGTTGCATTATATTCTATTAGATACTGGTAGAGTCTTAAAAGGGTGGACAGCAGGTTATCTTCAGTATAGAAATTCATTATGTACTTGAAAATATAAAATCATGATCATCAAAATCATGATCAACACTGTACTGTCACTGTGATACCAAAGAAAATATGACATAACCAGTGACTGGCCCATGGTCAGCACAAGATATGTATTTTACAAGTGATATTGTATAGGGTCATTTTTGTTCTGCTGGCCTTAAGTGAAAGCGAAAGTGAAGTAGCTCACTCGTGTCTGACGCTTTGCGACCCCTGTGGACTGTAGCCTACCATGCTCCTCCATTCATGGGATTCTCCAGGCAAAGATAATGGAGTGGGTTGCCATTTCCTTCTTCAGGGATCTTCCTGACCCAGGGATTAAACCCGGGTCTCCCACATTGCAGGCAGACGCTTTACTGTCTGAGCCACCAGGGAAGATGCTGTCCTTGAGGCACACCTTTATTTCCTGAAACCAAGATTCCACCCTATATTTCCTAATACATGTTTAGATGTTGCTTATCGGTTCCCACAGAGACATAATAAATTCCTGGTGGTTATTGCAGCACATCAGTGTGATGAACAAGTTCTGTGAAGACATGGTATCTTTTTTCCTTAATAATTTCGTTATCTTTCTCTTATACTGTGGTTCCGGAGCTACAATCTCTCAACCTAATTTCAGTCATGCTAAACCCCTTCTCACAATTTTGTCTCAACTCTTTCTCGGGGTTGGAAGGAACTGCCATTCAGGTCTTCCATGTGTTTTGGGTCTACTCTCTTTATGTATCTCTCACATCAGCTAAAATTAGAGCCTGCAAATGATACATTTTAAGTACTTACTTAGTTATCAAAAAAGAAATGTCATAACCAATCAAATGCTGTATACATGGCTCAACATATTCCTATAACCGTCATTTTTATCAAAATTGGCCTTTCCTCTTTACTGATAACTTTTTCCAAATTGATAAATATTTATTATATTTACACGAATGTTAAATGTGGGAATTCAAACTATAAAATGACTGCTGCTATCATGAAGTTTACAGTCTATAAGAACCCATTCTAAGCATGTAGTTTCAGGACCCAGTACCCTAAAATTCAATAGTAGTTGTGGAGACATGAATAATAATAATAATAATAAAAGAATCATTAATTTTAATAATCTAGAAAAGTCATGGAGTAAGCAGGGATCAATATCAATGGTTGATCCCTAATATATTTCACAACGAAATACTCTGAACAAAATGTCTGCTTGTTGAACTATCCAGATATCATGAACACTATCTAGAAATCTTTGCAATCTCAAATTTGGGGCCATTCCTTTAGATGTTGGTGGCAACATCAAGTCAGATAACTGTTTTGGGATGGTTACCCACATAGGACAACATCAAGTTAAGTTGACCACTTTCATTCTTGCAGCTAATGAACAGTGAAATCTGTGGAATATCTGTGTAGATAAAGGAGTGGTCAGCAAACACACTTTTTCTTTCACTGAAAAATTACATTCAAGGGGTGAGCATTTTGAAGCAATGGTAAGTGTTATTGAAATTGGTGTCCTTAGTTATGATTTCAAGCCCAAAGTTCAATGCTCTTGTTTTAGATTTCAGTTTTTTTATGAAATTAAAAGACACTTACTCCTTGGAAGGAAAGTTATGATGAATCTAGATAGCATATACAAAGCAGAGACATTACTTTGCCAACCAAGGTCTGGTTACTCAAGGCTATGGTTTTTCCAGAGGACATGTATGGATGTGAGAGTTGGACTCTGAAGAAAGCTGATAGCCGAAGACTTGAAGCTTTTGAACTGTGGTGTTGGAGAAGACTCTTGAGAGTCCCGTGGACTGCAAGGAGATCCAACCAGTGCATTCTAAGGGAGATCAGTTCTGAGTGTTCATTGGAATGCTGAAGCTGAAACTCCAATACTTTGGCCACCTCATGCGACGAGTTGACTCACTGGAAAAGACTCAGATGCTGGGAGGGATTTGGGACAGGAGGAGAAGGGGAAGACAGAGAATGAGATGGCTGGATGGCATCACCGACTTGATGGAGATGAGTTTGAGTGAACTTCAGGTTTTGGTGATAGACAGGGAAGCCTGGTATGCTGTGATTCATGGGGTCGCAAAGGGTCAGACAGGAGTGAGCAACTGAACTGACACACTGACTGACAATGTAGTCCAATTTGCATCCTTTGAGAAATATCACCTTAAAGGTGATTCCATTTGCTATTTCATTGCCATGTACTGAATATTCATTCTCAGTCCCTTTTACTTTCTTTTCACATTCTGCTTTGACTGGCAGGTCCTTCTTATAAAGAACAGGAATAATCCACTTAGTCCTCTGTGATAACTTGGAAAAGACATGGACAAGGACACTCAATATATCATGTTGAAAAGCTACTGTTTTTCTTCCCTCCTGAAACAAAACAGTACTAACCTGTACTAACAGCATTAACCTGTACTTCAATTGTCCTACCAAGGGAAACCTGTTTATATGATCCATTCCCTTTGTTATCAATTGCCATATGGCTTTAAAATATCAGTACCTGTCATTCTCCAAAGCTTATAGAAAAAATAGCTCAATACCTTAGGGAAGCATTGTACATGAATTCAATTTCCTTTCCTTTATGTATTTAGTTTATAATTGGTGCCTAAAATTGTAAAACTGAAAACAAAAATTAAGTGAGGTAAATACAGAAGTTTGGGGCAAAAGTAGAAAAATTGATGGGACAAGGTCAGGGGATGAAATTGGATACTTAAAATATAACAAGCAAGTGTGTCACTGAAGGGCCTAAAGAAGTCAATATGACTTCAATATTGTTACACTAAAACTTTATTCTCATCAAATCACAGAATAGTTTTTCATGCAAATATTCTAAGATCCCATGGGATGTAGATCAATGTTCTATCTTTTGAAACACATTGGTTTAATATGTCCCTAGAGTGAAATCATTTAACTACAAAATAACTTCCAACATTAAGCCTAGAAACAGATAACAGAGAACACAGTGCATTTCATAGATGTCCTTCAGTGAGTACTTTGGTTTTCTTTTCCTTTCATAATTGTGTTTTGGGCATGTAAGATTGTGACTCTCCTTGTGTGTGTGTGTATGTGTGTGTATCAGATTAAGAATGTGATTGTGAGTGTACGTCTGGGTTCTCTTTTGGACGTTTATGTTGGAGATTTTGGCTGAAGAAACGGCTAATTCAATAGTATAAAGAGGCAGAAATTAAAATGTCCATTCAAAAGTCTGCTTTAATATTTTAAAGTACAAGACAAATGGATGAGTCTCAGAGAGTGAAAGCATCTCAGTAATAATCAAGCAACTCCACCCTAAGATACTTAAAATCTATGGCACTGTCACAATCAGCCCACCAAAGTTGAGAGGGGCCTTAGAAGTCTGTGTTGTCTGGCAATAACAAAAACAACCACCTACTAATTTAGCAATACCAGAGAAGCTAAGTAGGTGCGTGGAGTTTCAACCAGGTTTTCTTATAATAGGATACTACAATCTTATTGGAGGTGGCACACTCACCATTATGAATAGCATTCTTAGGGATCAAAGAAACTAATGATGAAATCTGTAATTCTGTTCCCACATGGCAGAAGTGGCCTTCCTCCTTCACAAGGGTATCAGTTAAAATAGACAATTAAATAGAAGGAAGTGATAACATGGCCCACATCCTTCGTAGATAAAATCTTCAATATCCAAGCCCTACCACACTGATAAGATAATGACTATATATGAATTCTGGTTTCAGCTCTGTGTGGCAATCATCATATAATGGCACTGAAACATGTATATGATCATATATGCAACAAATCGCCAGTCCAGGTTCGATGCATGATACAGGATGCTCAGGGCTGGTGTACTGGGATAAACCAGAGGAACTTGTTGGGGAGGCAGGTGGGAGTGGGGTTCAAGATGCAGAACACATGTGCACCCGGGGCAGATTCATGTCAATGTATGCCAAAACCAATACAATAATGCAAAGTAATTAGCCTCCAATTAAAATAAATAAATAAATAAAAAGAATGTATGAATATTTGAGATGCACTGATAGTGAAAATCGATTAAGCAAAAATCTTGAGATCTGATTCAAAGAGGAAAACTGTGTACTCCCTGTCTTCTGTTTCATGGGACTTCAGATACAGTTCCACAATTCTCAACCCTCATCTGAAGACAAAAACTGTGACACTAAAAGAGGAATGGTCTATGTACAGAGAAGGCAAGTAGCAAAGTTTAAATGGATCCAGTCTCCTACCTACATCCATGCTCAGTAATGTAACCTCTTGTAAGCTTTCCTAAGGGTAACTAGAATACACAAGTCAAAGATACTTCTCCCAGGATTACAGAGTTTGATTGAGAAGTTATGTTTCCTTAACTCTCACCTCATCCTTAAGATCAAATATCAGCCTGTTAACACATCAGAAGATGGGCAGTTCTAGCAGACACTTACAGACAATACCTGCTTCTGCCTAAGACCAAGATTGTAGATCCAAGTGGCTGATGCGGTATGGTTTCTGTCTCAGGATACCACATGACTCTGCAGGAGTTCTCCTTTTCTGGGAAGCTCTCCAAAAACATTGTGAGAAGTACAATGTGATGGAGGAAAAGAAGTAAACTGACAAGAGCTTTGCTCTTTCTAATTATCCTGAATATCACTTATCATCCCAGGTACAATGACAGGCTTACCATTCTATCTGAACTATTTCCCCGCACTGCCAAGACTAATTTTTTGATGTAGTTCAGGCACTCACTCTTGTCTAATTCTTTGTGACTACATGTACAGAAAGAATCTGGGGATTGTCTGCCCTTCAAATCTCCCAGAACTTTCTCAAATCCTTGACCTTTGAGTCAGTGATGCTTTGCGGTCTTCTCGGCCTCTGCCCTTCCCTACTTCTCCTGTGCCCAATCTTTCCCAGCATCGGTTTCTTCCCAGTGATTTTGCTCTAGGCCTCATCTGGCCGATATATTGGCTCTTCCTGTTCAGCATCAGTCCTTCTGAGACAGTCAAGACAGTTTCTTTCACGCTTTTCCAGTTTGAACTCCATGCTCACCACGGAACTCTCACACATCTTCTCCAGGCTTTGTTGCAAAATATCAATATTATGGCACTCAGTTCTTCTGGTTCTGCTTATTTCTCCACTCGTTCCTCCCGAAAATCAACTTTGACTAGTCAGGTCTTTTTCAGTAAGCTCTCAGCTTTTTAACATGGTGTCTAGATTGGTCACAGCTTTTCATCAATGTGCAAGTTCCTTTAAGTTTCATGGCTGCAGTCAATTCGGCAGTGATATCGGGGGTCAAGAAAGGGAAACCTGTTACTAATTCAATTGTATCCCATCAATATATCTCAAATTGATGGGACCAAATTCCATGAGCTTATTTTTTGCGAGTGTTTGTTTTTATATGGAGTTTTAATCCAGCTTTTCCACTCTCCCCTTTCACCTTCGTTAGAAGGCTCTTTGCTTCCTGGTATATTTCAGCCATTTGTGTGTTATCATCTTATAACTCAGGTTATTCATTCTTCTCACATTAATTTTGTTTCCAGCTTCAGATTCTTTCAGCAAGTTACTTTCCATGATGCACTCTGCACAGAAGTCTAATGAGCTGGGTAACAATATATAGCCTTGATGTATTTCCTTCCCTATTATGTACCAGTTCATTGTTCCTTGTCCAATTCCAACTGTTGTGTCTTCACCTGCATGCACGTTTCCCAGGAAACAGGTAAGGTGGTCCCGTATTCTTATCCCTTTAAGAATGTTCCACAATTTGTTGTGACCCACGCAGTCAAAGGGCTTCCCTGGTGGCTCAGATGCTAAAGCATCTGCCTGTAATGGGGCAGGCACAGTTTTGATCACTGCGCCTAGAAGATGCCCAGCAAAAGGAGATGGTAGGTTACTGTCCATTGGGTCACAAAGAGTCAAACACACCTAAATGACCTCATTTTCACACTCAGTCTATGCCAGTAACAGAGACAATAAAGAAAATGTAGATAACTTTATGAAATCCCCTTGCTTTCACTATGATCCAAACTCCAATTAAGGTTTTCCGTAAGATTAAATGACTAACTACACCTCCCTGTTTTGCTTTGTTTTGTTCTGAACTTTTTTTCTCTGTCTCTCTCTTTTAAGCTATTATCTACCAATTGTCACATTCCTGGGCCCTTGCCATCTTCCTATACAAGAATTAAATTATGCCCATACCACTCTCTGACCTTTGATACCCACTTAAAACAGTTAAGTTTCCAGAGCTGAAATAAGGAATCTGTGCTCTGGGAAAATGTCAGGACAGCTTGACAAATAGCTAGATATTTTCAGGGACTGACTTTTTGAGCCCAATTCCTGTACCACCTCTCATCCTGGAAAGAGCTACAGTTCCTTAGTGAAGTGAAGTCACTCAGTCATGTCTGACTCTTTGCTACCCCGTGGAGTATAGCCCACCAGGCTCCTCTGTCCATGTGATTTTCCAGGCGAGAATACTGGAGTGGGTTGCCATTTCCTTCTCCAGGGGATCTTTCCAACCCAGGGATCATACCCAGGTCTCCCTCATTGCAGGCAGATGCTTTCACATCTGAGCCATTAATCAGATGACAATTCCTCATTAGCACAAATTTCAAGAAAAATAAATGTGTTTATTTGCGTGTTCAAAATCAATGATGCAACAATTACGTAACTATGTATGTAACCGCACATCAAACTGATTAATTCATGTCAGCTAAAGTTTGTTGTTTCACCGGCATGCATAAAGTAATTACAGAGCTTGCCTAGAAATAAGATCAGAATTTCTGATTTCGCAGAAAATAAGAGGACATTGAGTGCAAATCTCTCTATGGAGGCATGACAAATAATCCTATCAAGACAACACTTCCTCCAGATCATCAAATGGATATTAGCAGAAGATCTTGCTCAATAGTGAGGTCTATATGGAAAATAGACATAACTGGGAAGAATGGAGGGAAGATGGGAGGAGGACGAGAGAAATAGAACCAAGCCTGTGTCTTGCGGTGGGAGATGGAGAATCAGGGAATAGATTGAGGATTCAAGCAAGCGACCTCACTAAACTTAAATTAATTTTGACTGAAAGGAAGCAAAGTGAAGAAGCTGATGAAATATAGTTTGCCTATAGTGAAAATCAAACAGAGAATGTGTGGTGTTGTCCTGCATGCCCTAAATGGCAGGCCAGGTCAACTAGTGTACAAGGGCGTGGAAGATCAAGCATGGGGTTAGAAAGACAACTTGTGAGGGAACTGCTTGACTATGTGGAGATGGAATTATGCAACTGGGATGACAAATTGTGTAGAAAGGAATGCCTTTGAAAAATCCCAAACTGACAAAGAGTGGGACCTTAGTACTCATTCACACAGAGGATATGGTGACAGCAATGAATTTCCCCCTTGTGCCACATGCTGAGACCTACTATCAGGCAATAGAAAAGGACTAACTAGAACTATCACACATGTTTCTGCCACCACAGGCTAGAAAACTATCCCATGAGGGCCATAATTTTTCTGCCCATGGTCGCTGGCTCCTCTGCAAAACTGACACCACCAGGGTTCCTACAGTCCCAGAAGCTTTACCTCTTGCTCCTGTGCTCAGCAAGGCAGGCCCAAGTGTTCCACAGGTGTCTTGGGGACAGCCTTCTCTGGTGACCACACGGAGAGGTTATTATCAAACTACATCTGAGACTCAGGATCAGGGAAATGAAGGAAAAGGATTGAAAACTTTCCCACAAGCTGAGCAAGCCGCAGATTAAATACATGCAATCAACTTTGCAGATGCTTTCTCTATGGGATAAAAAAGACAATAGATTTTCAACGAATGAAAATACGCAGGCTGTTGCAGCTCTCAGAACAAAGGAGTAATCCCAGTTTAGAGTCTGACCTGTCCTTACTGAAGGTCCAGAGTTAAGTTCTGCCCACATTTGGTGAGTTTTCTAGAGAGGTGAATTTGTGCTGTGGTGCATGTTCAGGACCAAAACCCAGGGACCCTAGGTAACATTCATTGTACTTCCGATGTTTTGCTATGACGCGTGGTGGTTCACTCTCTGTCTCACTTAAAAGCTTTCTTATTATCCTTGCTTATTTGGTGTTTTAAGATTGTTTATATTGGTATGTATCTATTTGGTGAAGACACCAAATTCCTCTTAGTTGAGTTCCTAAGAAGTAGTCTGTGGCTTCCAGATTCTACATTTTATTGGCTTAAAGCTCTTTGTTGTAATCTATCATGATCCTTTGATATTTCTGCGCTGTTGGTTATAACGTCTCCTTTCTCATGTATAACTTTATTGATTTGAGTGTTCTCCCTTTTTTGTTGATGACTCTGGCTCATGGTTTATGTATTTTCTTTATTCTCTCCAAGAGCCCCCTTTTAGTATTATTGATCTTTGCTACAATTTTCATCTTTTTTTTTTCCAGTTCTATCCTCTATGTTTTTTTTTTTTTCCCAAAACCAATTTTTGGTTTTGTGTTTATTCTTCTTTCTCTAATTGGTTTAGTTGAAAGCTTAGTTATATATAAAATATATGTATATATATATGTGTGTGCGTGTGTGTAACAGTTTAGCTCAGTCACTCAGTCTTATACGATTCATTGAGACCTCATGAATCAGAACATGCCAGGCCTCCCTGTCCATCACCAGCTCGCAAAGTTCACTCAAGCTCACATCCATTGAGTCAGTGATGTTATCAAGACATCTCATTCTCTTCCTTCCCCTTCTCCTCCTGTCCCCAATTCCCAGCATCAGAGTCTTTTTCAGTGAGTCAACTCTTTGCATGAGTTGGCCAAATTATTGGAGTTTTAGCTTCAGCATCAGTCCTTCCAATGAACAACCAGGACTGATCTCCTTTAGAATGGACTGGTTGGAACTACATGCACTTCAAGGGATTCTCAAGAGTCTTCTCCAACACCACAATTCAAAATCAGTATTTTCTTTTCCTGATTTTTGTGCCTTTTGTTGATGTTATTTGTTGTTTCTTGTCATTTTTGTTTTAATAAACATATATTTCCTTATTAACTGTGCTTTTCTCTTATTCTGTGGGAAAGCTCTTATTATTTTGTCAGAGTTTTTTTCCTTTATTCTTCAGGTGGCACTCTGCTCTGGTGTTGTTTTATGTCTTACAAGATATTTGCTCAGTTCTCTTGATTCTGTGTTCTTCCCTACTGTCATTACTGCTTCTATTATTTTACTTGTGGTTTGATTTTGATTTCTTACCATTTGTCTGTTTTCCTTTGTTCCCCTGTCTAATCTTTTACTATGTGATCTTGGTTCTCTGACTGGAAGTTGGTCCTGATCACCTAGGGCTTCAACAATGTATCATAGACCACCAGATAATTCCCAGCTCTAATGAATATTAATTGGTGAGAGTCTCTATGAAGGCCTCCATCTGAAACGAAGAACCATTCCACCCAAAAGCCTATACTACCCAGAGATGCTGCCTCACACCACACACAATGTAAGACAGAAACACAAGCCAAATCATTCCCAGATGGACTGTCTAAAGTACACTAAACCCATACATACCTGAAAAAGACTCCTCTGACACGGTCCCACCATAAGAGAGAGAAGCATCAGCTGTGGCTACAAGAATGTAGTTGCCAGTCCCTCCCCCTCCATGGACACACAAACCACTGGACCAAACTTATACATTCACGATACAGACTGGAATCAAGTACTACCATCCTATACCCCGGGTAGGAAAGACTAGTTACATAGCAAGCTAAGCAAATATGAAGACCGTAAAATATTTTGCAGGCAAAGAAACAAGGTAAAAATACATATGTCACAATTAAAGAGGAAATAGATATTGTCACTGAAAAAAAAATTGAGAGTAACGATAGGAAAGATGATCAAACCTCTCCGAAAATAAATGGAGATCATGCAAGAAACACTTACGAAGGTCATGGAACAACTAAACAACAAGAAATGGATGATAGCATAATAACTGCCATATGTGTACTGTAGGCTGTTCCATGCCTTTGTACTGCAGAAGCCAGAACAACATTGGAAAACAATTATCTTTCAATTTTTAAATGAAGTAGTAGAAGAAAACAAATTTATATAACAATCAGACCTGACAATTCAGTTGATACTGAAGTAGATTTGACCCAAAACCCGCAGAGTGTAGTTTCTTCGCAAGGTCAAAAGAAATATTTCTAAATAAATAAAAACCTGGATCACCAGTCAGGACTTGGTAAATTTAAAATAATCAAAATTGTATCGGACTTTTTTTTTTTTTAAACCACGGTGTTATGATTTATATGTCATTCATGGGTGGGGGAGAAAAAAACAAACAAAGCATAAATAACAAAGAAAAAACTGAAAAGCATGAATACATTGAGGTTCATGTATACACCTCTTCATGGCCAAGAAATCATTGATGAATCAGAGAGAAAATATGTATATATATATATATATATGTGTGTGTGTGTGTGTGTGTGTGTGTGTAACAGTTCAGCTCAGTCGCTCAGTCGTATACGATTCATCGAGACCTCATGAATCAGAACATGCCAGGCCTCCCTGTCCATCGCCAGCTCGCAGAGTTCACTCAAGCTCACATCCATTGTGTCAGTAATGTTATCAAGACATCTCATTCTCTTCCTTCCCCTTCTCCTCCTATCCCCAATTCCCAGAATCAGAGTCTTTTTCAGTGAGTCAACTCTTTGCATGAGTTGGCCAAATTATTGGAGTTTTAGCTTCAGCATCAGTCCTTCCAAAGAACAAGCAGGACTGATCTCCTTTAGAATGGACTGGTTGGAACTACATGCAGTCCAAGGGATTCTCAAGAGTCTTCTCCAACACCACAATTCAAAAGCATCATTTCTTTGGCGATCAACTTTCTTCACAGTCCAACTCTCACATCTGTACATGACCACTGGAAAAACCATAGCCTTGACTAGACTGACCTCTGTTGGCAAAGAAATGTCTCTCATTCTATTATGCTATCTAGGTTGGTCATAACTTTCCTTCCAAGGAGTAAACGTCTTTTAATTTCATAGCTGCAATCAGCATCTACAGTGATTTTGGAGGCCCAAAAAATAAAGTCTGACACGGTTTCCACTGTTACCCCATCTTTTTCCCATGAAGTATATATTCATACAAACTAATGGCAATTAAATTGTGATTGCATAAAACTCAATTAGCAGGTTAAAAACTAACTAAATTTTCAACTAAACCAATTAGAGAAAGAAGAATAAACACAAAACGAATAATTGGTTTTTGGAAAAAAAAAACATAGAGGATAGAACTGGAAAAAAAAAAAAGATGAAAATTGTAGCAAAGATCAATAACACTAAAAGGGAGCTCTTGGAGAGATTAAAGAAAATACATAAACCATGAGCCAGAGTCATCAACAAAAAAGGGAGAACACTCAAATCAATAAAGTTATACATGAGAAAGGAGACATTATAACCAACAGCACAGAAATATCAAAGGATCATGATAGATTACAACAAAGAGCTTTAAGCCAATAAAATGTAGAATCTGGAAGCCACAGACTACTTCTTAGGAACTCAACTAAGAGGAAACAGAAAATATGAACACAACATTACAACCACTAATATTGATGCTGCTATGAAAAATTTGTCAGCTTACAACATTCAAGTTCCAGATATTGTAACAGGTGTTTTATGAACCTTAATTTAAATGTTAACATATGAGTTTCTTAAACATTTCCAAAATACTACAACGGTAGGAAACCCCACAAACTCATCCTATGAGTACAGCGTCACCTGATAGCAAAGACAAAGTTAAGAAAGAAAAGGAAAATTATAGACCAGTATCACATAGACAAACATAGAGGCAAACATCTTCAACAAAATAATCCCAAGAAGAATCCAACAACACATTAACAGTATCAAAAAGCTTTAATATTGAGGTTTTCCCCAGATATGCAGATATTCTCCAATAGCTGCATATCAATCCATGAGATACATCATAACAAATTTCAGGATTGAAACCATATGATCACCTCAGTTCTGTTCAGTTCAGTTCAGTTCAGTCTCTAAGTCTGTCTGACTCTTCGTTACCCCATGAATCGCAGTACGCCAGGCCTCCCTGTCCATCACCAACTCCCAGAGTTCACTCAACTCATGTCCATTGAGTCGGTGATGCCATCCAGCCATCTCATTCTCTGTCGTCCCCTTCTCCTACTGCCCCCAATCCCTCCCAGCATCAAAGTCTTTTCCAGTGAGTCAACACTTCTCATGAGTTGGCCAAAGTGTTGGAGTTTCACTGTTAGCATCAGTCCTTCTAATGAATAACCAGTACTGATCTCCTTTAGAATGGACTGGTTGGATCTCCATGCAGTCCAAGGGATTCTCAAGAGTCTTCTCCAACACCACAGTTCAAAAGCATCAATTCTTTGGCGATCAGTTTTTTTTCACAGTCCACCTCTCACATCTGTACATGACCACTGGAAAAACCATAGGCTTCACTAGATGGAACTTTGTTGGCAAAGTAATGTCTCTGCTTTTTATTATGCCATCTAGGTTGGTCAAAACTTTCCTTCCAAGGAGTAACATCTTTTAATTTCATGGCTGCAATCAGCATCCACAGTGATTTTGGAGCCCAAAACAATAAGTCTGACACGGTTACCACTGTTTCCCCATCTATTTTCCATGAAGTACATATTCATAGAAACTAATGACAATGAAATTGTTATTTCATAAAACACATGAAACAGGATAAAACACTAATTAAACTTACAACTAAAGCAATTAGACAGAAGAATAAACACAAAACCAAAAACTGGTTTTGGGAAAAAAAAAAAAAAACAGAGAAGAGCGGGGTGGGGGGGGAGAGATGAAAATAATAGCAAAGATCAATAATACTAAAAGGGGGCTCTTGGAGAGAATAAAGAAAATACATAAAACATGAGCCAGAGCCATCAACAAAAAAAGGAAAACACTCAAATCAATAAAGTCATACATCAGAAAGGACACATTATAACCAACAGCACAGAAATACCAAAAGATCATGATAGATTACTACAAAGAACTTTAAGCCAATAAAATGTAGAATCTGGAAACCGCAGACTACTTCTTATGAACTCAGCTAAGAGGAACCAGCAAATTTGAACACAACATTACAACCACTAATATTGCTACTGCTATGAAAAATTTGTCAGCTAACAACATTCAAGGTCCAGATGATGTCACAGGTGTTTTATGAACCTTTAAGTTATATGTTAACATATGGGCTTCTTAAACATTTCCAAAATACTACAATGGTAGGAGACCCCACAAACTCATCCTATGAGTCAGCATCACCTGATAGCAAAGAAAATGTTAACACAGAAAAGGAAAATTATAGACCAGTATCACATAGACAAATATAGAGGCAAACATCCTCAACAAAATCATCCCAAGAAGATTCCATTAACACTTTAAAAGTATCGAACAGTTTTAATATTGAGGTTTTTCCCTAGATATGCAGACATTCTCCGGTGGCTGTGTGTTAATCCATGAGATGCATCATAACAAATTTCAGGATTAAAACCATATGATCACCTCAGTTCAGTTCAGTTTCTCAGTGTGTCTGACTCTTTGTGATCCCATGAATCAGAGCACGCCAGGCCTCCCTGTCCATCACCAACTCCCGGAGTACACTCCACTCATGTCCATTGAGTCGGTGACGCCATCCAGCCATCTCATCCTCTGTCGTCCCCTTCTCCTACTGCCCCCAATCCCTCCCAGCATCAAAGTATTTTCCACTTCGCATGAGGTGGTCAAAATATCGGAATTTCAACTTTACCATCAGTCCTTCCAATAAACACCCAGGACTGATCTCCTTACTGGTTGGATCACCTTGCAGTCCAAGGGACTCTCAAGAGTCTTCTCCAACATTACAATTCAAAAGCATCGATTCTTTGGCGATCAGCTTTCTTCACAGTCCACCTCTCACATCTTTACATGACCACTGGAAAAACCATACCCTTGACTAGAAAGACCATTGTTGGTAAAGTAGTCTCTACTCTTTTAAAATGCTATTTACGCTGGTGGTAACTTTCCTTCCAAGGAGTAAACGTCTTTAAATTTCATGGCTGTGACCAGCATCTTCAGTGATTCTGGAGCCCCAAAAAGTTCTCACACTGTTTCCACATCAATTTACTATGAAGTGATGGAACCAGATGCCATGATTTTAGTTTTCTGAATGTTGAGCTTTAAGTCAACTTTTTCCCTGTCCTCTTACACTTTCCTCAAGAGGTGTTTTAGTTCCTCTTCACTTTCTGCCATAAGGGTGGTGTCATCTGCATATCTGCGGTTATTGGTATTTCTCCCAGCAATCTTGATTCCCGCTTCTGGTTCTTCATCCCAGTGTTCCTCATGATGTACTCTGCATATAACTTAAATAATCAGCGTGACCATATACAGCCTTGACATACTCCTTTTCCTATTTGGAAACAGTCTGTCCCATGTCCAGTTCTGTTGCTTCCTTACCTGCATATAGGTTTCTCAAGAGGCAGGTCAGGTGGTCTGGTATACCCATCCCTTTCATAATTTTCTAGCGTTTATTGTGATCCACATAGTCAAAGACTTTGACATAGTAAAGCAGAAATCGATGTTTTTCTAGAAATCTCTTACTTTTTCCATGATCCAGCGGATGTTGGCAATTTGATCTCTGGTTCCCCTGCATTTTCTAAAACCAGCATGAACATCTGGAAGTTCACCATTCATGCATGCTGGAAGCCTGGCTTGTGAATTTTGAGCCTGATATTGTTAGCGTGTGAGATGAGTGCAATTGTGCGGTAGTTTGAGCATTCCTTGGTATTGGCTTTGTTTGGGTTTGGAATGAAAACTGATCTTTACCAGTCCTGTGTCCACTTCTGAGTTTTCCAAATTTGCTGGCCTATTGAGTGCAGCACTTTCACAGCATCATCTTTCAGGATTTGAAATAGCTTAACTGGAATTTCATCACCTCCACTAGCTTTGTTCATAGTGATGCTTTCCAAGTCCCACTTGACTTCACCTTCCAAGAAATCTGGCTCTAGGTGATTGATCACACCATCGTGATTAACTTGATCTTTTTTGTACAGATCTTCTGCGTATTTTTGCCACCTTTTTTTAATGATCACCTCAATAGAAAAAAAATGAAACTTTAATAAAATCCAACAAGCATGTGTGATAAAAAATCTTTCAGAAACTGAGCGTAGCAAACATTACCTCAACATAATAAAGGCATACAAATCCAAACAACTGTGAGGTATCATACACTATTCTGCATGGTGATCATCATAAAATCGACAGTAGGGTCCTTCCTTGATGGTCCAGTGGCTAAGACACTATGATTCCAAATCAGGGGTTCCATGTTTGATCCCTGGTCATGGAACTAGACTCCATATGCATCATTTAAGGCCTGGTGTAACCAAATAATGAAGCAAATGTGTGTGTGTGTGTGTGTGTGTGTGTGTGATGTGTATATTTATATATACATATAAAATACAATTTAAAAATATAATACAAATATAATTAAAATATAAAAATAAAATTAAAATAATATAGAAATATATAATATAAATAAATATAAATATATAATATAAATAAATATAAATAAATGCAAATATTTATATTATAAATTAACAATCATTTTATATATATACACTGGAGAAGGGAATGGCAAACCACTTCAGTATACTTGCCTTGAGAACCCCAAGAATAAAATAAAATTAAAATAATATACAAATTTATAAATATAATATGCAAATATTTACATTATATATTAACAAACATTTAAAATTTATATATATATACACACACACACACGCATACACATAAACCGTAAAACAATGAATATAGGAGATGATGTGAAGGAAAGGGAACACTCTTCAGTGTTTTTCAGATCAGTTCATTTCAGTTCAGTCGCTCAGTTGTGTCCGACTCTTCGTGACCCCATGAATCACAGCACGCCACTCCTCCCTGTCCATCACCAACTCCCACCAAGATAGAGCAGAGTATGAATATTCTTTAGAAAATTATTAATAAAACTACCATATGTCCAAAATCCCACTGTTTGACATATACAAAGAAGAAGCCACCATTGGAAAAAGAAAAAAAAAATGTGCATCCCAGTATCCACTGCAATACCATTTACGTTAAACAAGTTATGTAACAATCTAGGTGTCCATCTACTGATGAATGGATAAAGAAGTTATGGCACATCCTTTAGGTGGAACATTTCTCATCCAGATAGAGGAAAATCGTGGATTAGTTCTAGAGATATGGATGTATCTAGAGCCTATCATATAGAGTGAAGTAATTTAGAAAAGGAAAGTCTAATATTGTAGATTAACGCATATATGTGGAATCTAGAAATCTGGTTCTGAAGAATCTATCTGAAGAGTGGGAAAAGAAATGCATAGTTTAAGAACAGACTTGGACAAAAAAGTGTAAGTAGAGAGTGGCACAATTTGAGCAGGATGCCCTGACATATGTACAATACCAACTATGGAGTAGTTAGCTGGTGAGAAGCTCCTCCTCAGGGCTCTGGGGTGCCCTAGAGGAGTGGACTGTGGGGTAGCAGAGCAGGCTCAAGAACAGGTGGGAGGGCTGCTCAAAAGGGAGGCTCATGTATGTATACTGATAGCCGATTTACATTGTGATACAGCAGAAAGTAACAAACATTGTAAAGCTATTATTCTCCAATTTCAAATTGCTTATTAAATTGAAAAATGAGTCAGTCCTTGGCCAACTTGGGCAAGTGGCAAGAAATGCATCACAGTGCACATGTCAAGTAAAATATGTACCAGCGCATTTGTCAAGTAAAATCTGCACCAAGGACTGCTTTAGTATGTGTAGACAAACCATAAAGCAAAAACTTAAAATTCCGAGCTAAAATAGAATAAATTCAGACTCTAGACATAAATATTCCTCACTTCATTTGATTCCCATTTTTTTCTTTTATGTTTTTTAATATTTTTAAAATTTATTTAATTGGAGGCTAATTACTTTACATTATTTTATTGGTTTCGCCCTATATTGACATGAATCTGCCCCGGGTGCACATGTGTTCCCCATCGTGAAAGCCCTCCACCTCTCTTCTCATGACATCCCTCTGGTTCAACCCAGTACACCAGCCCCGAGTATCCTGCATCATGCATCGAATGTGGACTGGCGATTTGTTTCACATATGATAATATACTTGTTTCAATGCCATTCTCCGAAATCATCCCACCCTCACCCTCTTCCACAGAGGTTCTGGGTTGGATGCACATCTCTGGCCTGAGTCACTCAGGTTCAGGTACTTGGGTTTTGCACAAAGGTGCACACTTGATTGGGCCTGCGTTTTGTGCCCTTCCCTGATCTGAGCAGTTCAGGTGACCAGGTGTTTGGCTAGCACAGTCGCTGCGACTTATGATCTCTGTGGTCCCTGCTGCTGGGTGTTCCGGGTGTACAACCAGTGCACCTTCTCAGGGGTATGTCAACCAGCCAGAAACACAAGAAGTCCTGGCCAGCAATGAAACCTGCCTGCATTTTGGAATCAGACGCTTTTCTGGGGACACAATTGCCCTCTTCTGGCTCTGACTGCTCTCCCCTGCATGTCTCAGCGGGGGATGGGTTTTCGCAGCTAGTTAATTCTGCTCAGTCCTTTGTACTGTTAGCGGGTCTGGCGGAGTCTTAGGTTTGGGCTTTTCGCCTTTTCCTGGGGTAGCTATTCCACAGTCTGTTTTTCTATCTCCAGTTAGCTCTCAGATTGCCCTGAGGTATTCAGGCCGGGTCCTCAATGCAGCCTGCCCCTCCTTGCCCAGCCCCGACTTGCTGTTGGTGGATGTGGGCTTCTGTGTTGCTTCTCTGCCAAGAGTTACCATTGGGTGAGTAATCTGTGGGTTTTGATTGTTTCTTTCTTTTTCCTCCTGGTTATGTTGCCCTCTGAATTTCCAAGGCTCTCCACAGACTTACAAGTGAGAGTGCTTCCTGGTGTTCAGAAACTTCTCTCTTTTTTATACCTCCCTTCCCGGGACGGAGCTCCCATAACTACCTCTTTTGTCTCTCTTTTTATCTTATGTTCTTTCCCAACTCTTTAGAAGACAATGTGCTGCTTTTCTGGGTGCCTGATGTCCTCTGCCAGCATTCAGTTGTTTTGTGGAATTTGCTCAGTGTTCAAATGTTCTTTTGATGAATGTATTGGGGAGAAAGTGGTCTCCCAATCCTATTCCTCCACCATCTTCTTCCCTCCCTCCATTTGTTTTTTCTTAAAGTAAGGAAGGATTATCAGTTGATGTCACCAATTTATAGAAACATTAATTCCTTCATATTTTAGTACCTATTAGTAAGCCTCTGATATTCAGGACTATCCTAAGTAGGAAATTAGAAATGTAGTTTGAAAGTTGAGGTGCTGTACAAGGATCACTTAATTTAAAATCCTGGAATTTTTTCTACTGATTGGGAAAAATGCCCAGCCAAAAAGTTGAGAATTGTGTTTTCTTCAGCCAGACTTAATCCTGAGGGGGGCTCAGGATTGGGAACATATTTAATCCCATGGCATATTCATATCAATGAAGGGCAAAATCCACTACAATACTTTAATTATACTCAAAGTAAAACAAATTTAAAAAACTGTTGTATAATAATATTGAATGCCATTTGTCTCAAAACATTTTTGCTTAAAAGACTTAATTGTCTACTATTAGGATAGCCACGAGTGTTCCTTTATTGCTTATTGCTTGGATGTAATTTTACTTGCACACTTATTCTTTTACTTATTTTTATTTATAATTATTATTTTTTATTGGCCACTCATGACAATATTATATTGGTTTTGCAGTACATTGACATGAATCCGCCCCCCCTGTACGTGAGTTCCCCTTCTTGAACTCCCCTCTCACATCTCTCCTCCCATTATACTCCCTCCAGCTCAACACCGTGCACCAGCCAAAATCTTCCTACATCCTGCTTCGAACCTGAACTGGTGATTCACTTCACACATGATAATACACATGATTCAATGCCATTCTCCCAAATCATCCCTCTCCCACAGAGTCCAAAGGACTGTTTTATACCTGTGTCTCTTTTGCTGTCTCGTGAATGGGACGACAGAGAATGAGATGGTTGGATGGATTCACCGCCTCGATGGACATGAGTTTGAGTGAATTCCGGGAGTTGGTGATGGACAGGGAGGTATGGCGTGCTGTGATTCATGGGGTCACAAAGAGTTGGACATGACTGAGCGACTGAACTGAACTGAAGTGAACTGATACAGGGTTATCGTTACCATATTTCAAAATTCCATATATATGCATGAATACACTGTATTGGTGATTTTTTTTTTTTTCTGGCTTACTTCACTATGTATAATAGGCTTCATTTTCATCCACCTCATTAGAACTGATTCAATTGTATTCTTTTTAATGGCTGAGTAATACTCCGTTGTGTATATGTACCAAAGCTTTCTTATCCATTGGTCTGCAGATGGACATCTAGGTTAATTCCATGACCTTGCTATTATAAACCGTGCTGCAATGAACATTGGAATACATGTGTCTCTTTCAGTTCTGGTTTCTCAGTGTGTGTGCCCAGGAGTGCGACTGCTGGATTGTATGGCAGTTCTAATTCCAGTTTTTTAAGGAATCTCCACAATGTTCTCTATAGTGGCTATATTAGTGTGCAGTCCCACCGACTGTGTAACAGGGTTCCCTTTTCTCCAAACCCTTTCCAGCATTTATTGCTTGTAGACTTTTGGATAGCAGCCATTCTGACTGGTGTGCAATGGTACTTCACTGTGATTTTAATTTGTATTTCTCTGATTATGAGGGATGTTGAGCATTTTTTCACTTGCTTCATAGCCATCTCTATGACTTCTTTGGATAAATGTCTGTTTAGTTCCTTGTCCCATTTTTTGATTGTGTCTTTATTTTTTTTTTCTGGAATTGAGCTACAGGAGCGGCTTGTATATTTTGGAGATTAATTATTTTTCAGTTGCTTCAGTGGCTATTATTTTCTCCCATTCTGAAGGCTGTCTTTACATCTTGTTAATGGTTTCCTTTGTTGTGAAGAAGCTTTTAATTTTAATTAGGTCCCATTTGTTTATTTTGCTTTTAGTTCGAATATTCTGGAATGTGAGTCATGGAGGATCCTGCTGTGATTTATATCGGAGAGTGTTTTGCCTATGTTCTCCTCTAGGGTTTTATAGTTTCTGGTCTTATATTTAGTTCTCTAAATCATTTTGTGTTTATTTTTGTGTATGGTGTTAGGAAGTGTTCCAGATTCATTGTTTTACAAGTGCCTGACCAGTTTTCCCATCACCACTTGTTAAAGAGACTGTCTTTTCTCCATTTTATATTCTTGCCTCCTTTATCAAAGATAAGGTGTCCATAGGTGCGTGGATTTATCTCTGGGCTTTCTATTTTGTTCCATTGATCTATATTTCTGTATTTATGCCAGTACCATACTGTCTTGATGACTGTGGCTTTGTATTAGAGCCTGAAGTCCAGCAGATTGATTCCCTCAGTTCCATTCTATTTCAGGATTTCTTTGGCTTTCGAGATTTTTTTGTATTTTCGTACAAATTGTGAGATTATATGTTCTAGCTCTGTGAAAAATACAGTTAGTAGCTTGATAGGGATTGCATTGAATGTATAAATTACTTTAAACAGTGTGCACATTTTCACAATATTTAACTTCTAATTCACGAACACAGTATATTTCACCATCTATTAGTGTCCTATTTTGTTTTTTTCACCAGTGTCTTACAGTTTTCTATATATAAGTCTTCTGTTTCTTTAGGTGGATATGCAGGTCAGGAAGCAACAGTTAGACCTGTACATGGAATAACAGACTGGTTTCAAATAGGAAAAGGAGTAAGTCAATGCTGTATATTGTCACCCTGCTTATTTAACTTATAGGCAGAGTACATCATGAGGAACGCCAGACTTTAAGAAGCACAAGCTGGAATCAAACTTGCTGGGAGAAATATCAATAACCTCAGATATGCAGATGACACCACCCTTATGGCAGAAAGTGAAGAGGAACTCAAAGGCCTCTTGATAAAAGTGAAAGAGGAGAGTGGAAAGGTTGGCTTCAAGCTCATCATTCAGAATACGAATATCATGGCATGTGGTCCCATCATTTCATGGGAAATAGATGGGGAAACAGTGGAAACAGTGTCAGACTTCATTTTTTGGGGGCTCCAAAATCACTGCGGATCCTGAATGCAGCCAGGAAATTAAAAGACGCTTACTCCTTGGAAGGAAAGTTATGACCAGCCTAGATAGCGTATTAAAAAGCAGAGACATTACTTTGCCAACCAAGGTCCGTCCAGTCAAGGCTATGGTTTTTCCCATTGTCATGTATGGATGTGAGAGTTGGACTGTGATAAAGCAGATCGCCAAAGAATTAATGCCTTTGAACTGTGGTGCTGGAGAAGATGTTTGAGGGCCACTTGGACTGCAAGGAGACCCAAAAAGTCCATTCTAAAGGAGATCAATCCTGGGTGTTCATTGGAAGGACTGATTCTAAAGCTGAAACTCCATTATTTTGGCCACCTCACGTGACGAGTTGACTCACTGGAAAACAGTTTGATGCTGGGAGGGATTGAGGGTAGGAGGAGACGGGGACAACAGAGGATGAGATTGCTGGATGGCATCACCGACTCGATGGACATGAGTTTGAGTGAACTCCGGGAGTTGGTGATGGACAGGGAGGCCTGGCGTGCTGTGGTTCATGGAGTCCCAAAGAGTCAGACACGACTGAGCGACTGAACTGAACTGATCCCAAAGTATTTTATTCTTTATGTTGCAACAATTTATGGAATAATTTCCTTAATTTATCTTTCTATTATCTCATTATTAGTGAATAGGAATGCAAGGGATTTCTGTGTGTTGATTTTAAAATTTGCAACTTTACTTTATTCATTGATTAGCCCTAGTATTTTTCTGGTAGAGTCTTTAGGGATTTCTGTGTAGAGGGTCATGTCAGTGGCAAACTGTGAGGGATTTACATCTTCTTTTCCAGTTTGGATTCCTTTTTATTCTTTTCTGCTCTGATTGCTGTGACCAAAACTTCCAGAACTATGTTGAATAGTAGTGGTGAGAGTGGGCACCCTTGTCTTGTTCCTGACTTTAGGGGAAATGCTTTCAGTTTTTCAGCATTGACAATAATGTTTCCTGTGGGTTTGTCATATATAGCTTTAAATATGTTAAGATATGTCCCTTCTATTCCCACCTTCTAGAGGGATTTTATCATAAAGCGGTGTTGAATTTTGTCCAAGGCTTTCTCTGCATCTTTTGAGATAATCATATGGTGATTTTTTTTTCCTTTTTGTTAATGTGCTGTATTAGAATGATTGATTTGCGAATATTGAAGAATTCTTGCATTCCTGGGATAAAGCCCACTTGGTCATGATGTATGATATTCTTAATGTGTTATTCGATTCAGATTGCTAGAATTTTGTTAAGGAATGTTGCATCTATGTTCATCAGTGATATTGGCCTGTAGTTTTCTGTTTTTGTGGGATCTTTGCCAGGTTTTGTGATTATGGTGATGGTGGGATCTAGAATGATTTTGGAAGTTTACCTTCATCAGAAATTTTCTGGGAGAGTTTGAGTAGAATAGGTGTTAGCTCTTCTCTAAATTTTTGGTAGAATTAAGTTGTGAAGCCCTCTGGCCCTGGGGTTTTTTTTTGCTGGAAGATTTCTAATTACAGCTTCTATTTCCATGCTTGTGATGGAAAATATTAAGATTTTCTACGTCTTCCTGGTTCAGTTTTGGAAGGTTGTACTTTTCTAAGAATTTGTCCATTTCTTCCAAGTTGTCCATTTTAATGCCATATAATTGGTGATAGTAGTGTCTTATGATCCTTTGTATTTCTGTGTTGTCTGTTGTGATCTCTCCCATTTCTTTTCTAATTTAATTGATTTGGGTTTTTTTCTTGTTGTTTTTTGATGACTCTGACTATTGGTTTGTCAATTTTATTTACCCTCTCAAAGAGCCAACTTTTGGCTTTGTTGATTTTCGCTATGGTCTCTTTAGTTTCTTTTGCATTTATTTCTGCCCTAATTTTAATGTTTGTTTCCTTGTACTAACCCTGGGCTTCTTCATTTCTTCCTTTTCTATTTGCTTTAGGTGTAGAGATAGGCTATTTAGTTGACTTTTTTCTTATTTCTTGAGGTATGCCTGTAGTGCTATGAACCTCTGCCTAGCACCGCTTTTGCAGTGTTCCATAAGTTTTGGGTTGCCGTTTTTTCATTTTCATTCATTTCTATGCACATTTTGATTTCTTTTTTGATTTCTTCTATGATTTGTTGGTTATTCAGCAGTGTGTTTTTCAGCCTCCATATGTTGGCATTTTTAATAATTTTTCTCCTGTAATTGAGATCAAATCTTACTGCATTGTGGTCAGAAAAGATGCTTGGAATGATTTCAGTTTTTTTTTTTTTTTTTTACCAAGCCTAGATTTATGGAGCAGGATGTGATCTATCCTGGAAAATGTTCCGTGTGTGTTTGAGAAAAAGGTGAAATTCATTGTTTGGGGGTGAAATGTCTTATAGATATCCATTAGGTCTAACTGGTCTATTGTATCATTTAAAGTTTGTCTTTCATTGTTAATTTTCTGTTTAGTTGATCTATCCATAGGTGTGAGTGGGCTATTAAAGTCTTCTACTATTATTGTATTGTTGTTAATTTCCCCTTTCATACTTGCTAGTAATTGTCTTACATATTGTGGTGCTCCTATGTTGGGTGCATATATTTATAATTGCTATATCTTCTTCTTGGATTGATCCTTTGATCACTATGTAATGTCCTTGTTTGTCTCTTTTCACAGCCTTTATTTTAAAGTCTATTTTTATCCGATATGAGTATTGCTACTCCTGCTTTCTTTAGGTCTCTATTTGCGTGGAATGTCTTTTTCAAGCATTTCACTTTCAGTCTGTATGTGTCCCTTGATTTGAGGTGGGTCTCTTGCAGACAACATATATAGGGGTCTTGCTTTTGTATCCATTCAGCCAGCATTTGTTTTTTGGATGGGACATTCAACCCATTTACATTTAAGATAATTATTGATAAGTGTGACCCCGTTGCAATTTTCTTTATGTTTGGGGTTCGAGTTTATATACCGTTTCTGTGTTTCCTGTCTAGAGATGATCCTTTAGCATTTGTTGGAGAGCTGGATTGGTGATGATGAATTCTCTCAGTTTTTCCTTGTCTGTAAAGCTTTTGATTTCTCCTTCGTATTTGAATGAAATCCTTGATGGGTATAGTAACCTTGGCTGTAGGATATTTTATATCATCACTTTAACTATGTCTTGCCATTCCCTCCTGGCCTGAAGAGTTTCTGTGGAAAGATAAGCTGTTATTTTTATGGGAAATCGTTGTGTGTTATTTGTTGGTTTTCCCTTGTGCTTTTAATGTTTGTTCTTTGTGTTTGATCTTTGTTAGTTTGATTAATGTTTGTCTTGGAGTATTTCGCCTTGGGTTTATCGTGTTAGGGACTCTCTGTGTTTCTTGGAATTGGGTGATTATTTCCTTCCCCATTTAAGGAAGTTTTCAACTATTATCTCCTCAAGTATTCTCTCATGGCCTTTCTTTTTGTCTTTTCTTCTGGGACTTCTATGATTCCAATATTGGGGAATTTAACATTGTCCCAGTGGTCTCAGAGATGGTCCTCATTTATTTTCAATCATTTTTCTTTTTTCCTCTCTGAATCATTTATTTCTACAATTCTGTCTTCTAGGTCACTTATCAACTGTTTTCTGCCTCCGTTATTCTTGTTGGTTCCCTCCAGACTCTATCTGATCTCATCTATTGCATTATTCATTGTATATTGACTCTTTTCTATTTCTTCAAGATCCTTATTAAACCTTTCTTGCATCTTCTTAATCCTTGTCTCCAGATTATTTATCTGTAACTCCAGTATGTTTTCAAGATTTTAAATCATTTTCACTATCAATATTCGAAATTCTTTATCAAGTAGATTCCCTATATCTTACTCTTTTTTTTTTTTTTTGGTGCACATTTATCCTGTTCCTTTACTTTGTGGATATTTCTCTGCCACTTCGTCTTGCTTATATTGCTCTGTTAGTGGTGCCATTTCCGTCTTCTGGCAGTGTATGGATATTTCTTTATTGTGTAGTTTCATCGCTGTGTGTGGCCTTGGAAGGGTAGCATGTCAAGGTTGCCTGGTTCGGGAAACTTGTGTCGGTGTTCTGCGGGGTGGAGTTGGAATTCTTCCCTCTGTAGCGCAATGAAGTGTCCAGTAATGAATTATGAGATGTCATTGGGGTTGGAGTGGCTTTGGGCAGCCTTTATATTGAAGATCAGGTCTATTCTCCTGTGTTGCTGGAGAATTAGCTTGGTATGTCTTTCTCTGGAACTTGTTGACCCTTGGGTGGTGCCTGGTTTCAGTGAAGGTATGGAGGCATTTGATGAGCTCTTGTCAATTAATGTTACCTAGAACAGAAGTTCTCTGGTGTTTTCAGGATTTGGACTTAAGCCTCTGCCCCTGGTTTTCAGTCTTATTCTTGCACTAGGCTCAAGACTTCTCCATCTGTCTCTTCCATTTCACTTCCTTCTGTTTAAGCTTCTTCTGTTTGATGGTTTCTTTGGTGTCTATTTCCTGTCCTGACACAACGGCTGTGGTAGACAGTTTTTTAAGCTCACCTGTTCGGTAGTACTGTGGTGAGGGAGGTAAGCTGCAGACAAATATCAGTGGCATCAGTGGGGAGTGCTTGAAGTGTCTTGGATACACTGGGTTTGCCCCCGCTCACAGCGTGTTTGCTGTCCCAGTCTACACTGCACAGGCTTTAAGTTACTCTACCGGGAAGCGTCCGAGGCCGGCACTGGGTTGGATGTACATCCCTGGTCTAAGCCGCTCAGGTTCTGGTTCTCAGATACTCCACAAAGGTGCAGACTTGGTTGGGCCTAAGTTTTGTGCCCTTGCCCGGTCTGAGCAGCTCAGGTACCAGGTTTTTGGCCAGCACAGTCGCTGTGACTTATTGCCTCCCCCGTCACTGTTGCTTGGTTTTCCGGGCGTACAATCAGTGCACCTTCTCAGGCGGATATCGACCGGCCAGAACCCAAGAAGTCTTGGTTAGCAAAGAAGCCTGCTTACAGCTTGATATTGGATGTCTCTCTGGAGCTGAGATTGCCCACTTCCAGCTCTGGCTGCCCTTCCCTGCCTGCCTCAGCGTGGGATGGTGGATGGGGTGACCTCACCCGGCTAGCTCTGTTCAGTCCTTTGTTCTATGAGAAAGTCTGGCATTGTCTTAGCTTGGGTCATTTTGCCTTTCACGGGGTAGCTATCCCTCAGTCTGCTTAGCTATCTTAAGTTAGCTCCTTCAGATTGCCCTCAGTGTTTTCAGGACCGGTCCTTACTCTAAGGGACTCAGCCCGTGCCTACCTTCCCAGTCCCCGCTTGCTAGTTGGGGGTGTGGGCGGCTGAGCTGCTTCTCCCCTGGAGTTACTGCTGAGCATGTAGTCTGTAGATTTTAATTATTTATTTATTTTTCCTCCACGTTATGTTGACCTCTGAGGTTCCAAAGATTGCCACAGATTCACTAGTGAGTGTTTCCAGGTGTTTGGAAACTTCTCTGTTTTTTAAGCCTCCCATCTCTTGATGTACCTCCATCCCTCCCTCTTTTGCCTCTCTTTTTAGCATTTATGTTATTTCTTACCTCTTTTCCAAGACAATGGTCTGCTTTTCTGGGTGCCTGATGTCCTCTACCGGCATTCAGAAGTTGCTTTGTGGGATTTACTCAGTGTTCAAATGTCCTTTGGATGAATTTGTGGCGGAGAAAGTTGTCTCCTCTTCATATTCCTCCTCCATCATCCTGTTTCCTCCCTCACACTAATACTTAAAATTTATTCAATTCTAAGCTTTGTTTCTTTCAGAGTCTACAGTTCCCATATTTTAAAAAAAAATCATTAAACCATCTTCTATTATATGACCTTAGTTGTTATTTGTTACTACTTTCTTTAAATATAATAGAGTGATTTGTAGAAGTAACTCTAGAGATATTGAGTGTCATTGTTCAGTCAACAAGTTGTCTTCAACTGTTTTTTGACGCCATAGACTGTTGCACAAAAGGCCTCTCTATCTTTCATTATCTTCCAGAGTTTGTTCAAATGCATACCTATTGTATTTCTGATACAGTCCAACCATCTCATCATCTATTACTCCCTTCTTCTCCTGCCATCAATCTTAAAAAGCATCATAGACTTTTCCAGTGAAGGGACACTTTGCATCAGCTGGCCAAAACTGAAGTTTCAACTTCATCATTAGGCCTTCGAATGAATACTTAGGGTTGATTTCCTTTAGGATGAATTGGTTTAATCTCCTTGCAGTCCAAGTGACCCCTAAGAGTCTATTTCTTGGGGATTCAATATCACTGCAGATGGTGATTGTAACCATGAAATTAAAAGACGCTCTCTCCTTGGAAGGAAAGTTACAACCAACCTAGATATCATATTAAAAAGCAGGGGCATTCCTTTGCCAACAAAGGTCCATCTAGGCAAGGCTGTGGTTTACTCAGTGGTCATGTATGAATGTGAGAGTTACACTGTAAGAAAAGCTGAGAGACGAAAATTTGATGCTTTCTAACTGTGGTGTTGGAGAAGACTCTTGAGCCTGCCTTGGACCGCAAGAAGATCCAACCAATCCATCCTAAATGAGATCAGCCCTGGGTGTGCATTGGAATGTCTCATGGTGAAGCTGAAACTCCAATAGTTTAGATAGCTGATGCTAAGAGCTGACTCATTGGAAAAGTCCCTGTTGCTGGGTAAGGTTGAGGGCAGGAGGAGAATAGAATGGCAGAGGATGAGATGTGTGGATGGCATTGCCTATCAATGGACATGAGTTGGGGTGGTCTCTGGGAGTTAGTGTTGGACAGGGAGGCCTGGTGTGCTGCGGTTCGTGGGGTCAAAAAGAGTTGAACACGACTGAGTGACTGAACTGAATTGAAGTTTCTTCGGCAGCAGCACAGTTGAAAGCCATAGAATGTCCTCTCAGTCTTCTTTATATCCCAGCTCCCACATCTTCACATGACTACTGGATAAACAACAGGGGTTTGTGAAGTGGAGGCCTTTGTTACCAAGGTGAATGTCTCTTCTAAATACAATGTTTAGGTTTGCATAGAGTTTTCTCCAAGAAGAAATTGTCTTTTACTTTGATGACAGCCCTTCACCAAAGTGGAAAGAATGTGGTCCACTGGAGAATGGAATGGCAAACCACTTCAGTATTCTTGCCTTGAGAACCCAATGAAAACCATGAAAACAAATAGAAAGGACACTGAAAGATGAACCATCGGTAGCTGCCCACTATGCTTCTAGAGGTCAGTGGGTAAATAACTCCAGAAGTAATGAAGCAATCGAGTCAAAACAAAATCTACAACCAGTTGTGAACGGGACTGGTGATGGAAGCAGGGTTTGATACTGTTAAGAGCAATATTGCAAAAGAACCTGGAATGTTAGGTCCATCAATCAAGGCAAATTGGAAGTGGTCAAACAGGAGATGACAAGAGTGAACACTGACATCCTAGGAATCAGTGAACGAAGATGGACTGGAATGGGAGAATTTAACTCACATGACCATTATATCTATTATTGTGGGCAGGAATCTCTTTGAAGAAATGGAGTAGCCATCATAGTCAACAAAAGAGTCCAAAATGCAGTACTTGGGAGCAATATCAAAAACGACAGAATGAACTCTGTTCTTTTCCAAGGCAAACGATTCAATATCATGGTAATCAAAATCTATGCTCTGCTCAGTAACACTGAAGAAGCTGAAGTTGAAAGTTCTGTGAAGACCTACAAGACCTTCTAAAACTAACAAAAAAGATGTCCTTTTCAGTATAGGGGACTGGAAAGCAGAAGTAGGAAGTCAAGAAACACCTAGAGTACCAGGCAAATTGGCTGTGAATTACAGAATGAAACAGGGCAAAGGCTAATAGAGTTCTGCCAAGAGAACGCACGGGTCAAGCAAACACCCTCTTCCAACAACACAAGAGAAGACTCTACACATGGACATCACCAGATGGTCGACACTGAAATCAGATTGATTATGTTTTTGCAGCCAAAATAAAGAAGCTCTATACAGTCAGCAAAAACAAGACAGGAAGCTGACTGTGGCTCAGATCCTGAACTCCTTATTGCCAAATTCAGACAGAAGTTGAAAAAACTGGAGGAAACCACTAGACCATTCAAGTATGACCTAAATCAAATCCCTTATGACACTACACTGGAAATGCAAATTAGATTTAAGGTACTAGATTTGATTGACTGAGTGCCTGATGAGCTATGGATGAAGGTACCTGAGAGTGTACAGGAGACAGGGATCATGACCATCCCCAGGTAAAGAAATGCAAAAAAAAAAAATGAATGGCTCCCTGAGGAGGTCTTATAAATAGCTATGAAAACAAGGGAAACAAAAAGCAAAAGAGAAAAGGAAAGATATATCCATTTGAATTCAAATTTCTAAAGAAAATCAAGGAGAGAAAAGAAAGCCTTCCTCAGGGATCAGTGCAAAAAAAGAAGGGAAACAATAGAATGGTAAAGACGGGAGATCTCTTCAAGAACATTGGAGATCCCAAGAGAACATCTCATGCAAAGAAGGGCTCAATAAAGCACAGAAACGGTAGGGAAATAACTGAAGCAGAAATTATTAAGAAGCGGTGGTAAGAATACACGGAACTTTACAAAAAAGATCTTCACGACCCAGATAATCACAATGGACTGATCACTCATCTAGAGCCATATATCTTGGAATGTGAAGTCAAGTGGGTCTTAGGAAACATCACTACGAACTAAACTAGTGTAGATGGTGGAATTTCAGTTGAACTTCTTCAAATCCTGAAAGATGATGCTTTAAAAGCGCTGCAACTCAATATGACAGCTAATTTGGAAAATTCAGCAGTGGCCACAAGACTGGAAAAGGGCAATATGTTTTCAATCCCAAAGAAAGGAAATGCCATAGAATGTGCAACCTACCGCACAATTTCGCTCATCTCACACACTAGTAATAGTAAAATAATGCTCTATATTCTCCAAGCCAAGCTTCAGCAATACGTGAACTGTGAACATCCAGATTTTCAACCTGGTTTTAAAAACAGCAGAGGAACCAGAGATCAAATTGCCAACATCTGATGGATCATCGAAAAAGGAAGAGAGCTCCAGAAAAGCATCTATGTCTTCTTTACTGACTATGCCAAGCCCCTGACTGCGTGGATCACTATAAAATGTGGAAAATTGGAAAGAGATGGGAATACCGGACCACCTGACCTGCCTCTTGAGAAACCTATATGCAGGTCACGAAGCAACAGAACTGGATATGGAACAACAGACTGGTTCCAAATAGGAAAAGGAGTACGTCAAGGATGTATAGTATCAATCTCCTTATTTAACTTATATGCAGAGGATATCATGAGAAGTGCTGGGCTGGAGTAAGCACAAGCTGGAATCAAGTTTTCTGGGTGAAATATCAATAACCTCAGATATGCCGATGATACCTCCCTTTCAGCAGAAAGTGAAAAATAACTAAAGAACGGCATGATGACATTGAAAGAGGATAGGGAAAAATTCGCTTAAATCTCAACATTCAGAAAACTAACATCATGGTATACAGTCCCATTGCTTCATGGCAAAAGGTGGGGAAACAGTGGAAATCATTACTCACGGTTTCTTAGGCTCCAAGATTGCTGCAGATGGTGACTGCCGCCATAAAATTAAAACACGCTTACTCCTTGGAAGGAAAGTTATGACCAGCCTAATCAGCATATCAAAAAGCAGAGGCATTACTTTGCCAACAAAGGTCCATCTAGTAAAGGCTATGGTTTCTCCAATGGGCATGTATGGATATGAGAGTTGTACTATAAAGAAATCTGAGTGCTGAAGAATTGATGCTTTTGAACTGTGGTGTAGGTGAAGACTCTTGAGAGTCCCTTGGACTGAAGGGAGATCTACCAGTCCATCCTAATGGAGATCAGTCCTGGGTGTTCATTGGAGTGATTGATGTTGAAGATGAAATTGCAATACTTTGGCCACCTGATGCGATTAAGTGACTCACTGGGAAATTTCCTGAGGCTGTGAAATATTGAGGGCAGGAAAGAGAAAGTGATGACAGAGGATAAGATAATTGGATAGCATCACAAACTCAAGGAGTTGGTAATGGACAAGGAGGCCTGGTGTGCTGTGGTTAATGGGTCACAAAGAGTCGGATATGACAGAGTGATTGAAGTGAGCATTACATATAATTTAAATAGACAGAGTGACAATATGCAGCCTTGTCATAATCCTTTCCCTAATTGGAAGCAGTCTGTTGTTTTCCATCCAGTTCTCACTGGTGCTTCTTGATCTGCATACAGATTTCCTAAGAGGCAGGTCGGGCGATCTGCTGTTGCTATCACTTTAAGAATTTTCCACCGTTTGTTGTGATTCACACAGTCAAAACCTTTGTTATAAACAATGAAGTAGAAGAGTATGTTTATTTGTTTGTTTGTTCCTGGAACTGTCTTGTTATTTTCATGATCCCACGGATTTTGGATATTTGATTTGTGGTTCCTCTTACTGAGAACATAAACACTGGACATACTGATTTATACCTGGAGCCCTGAGGGAAAATCAGTGCCACTTGCTCATGGTCATATTTCCCACCAACACGAAGGTGACACAAGATCT
Organism: Moschus berezovskii; assembly: GCF_049115385.1. Lineage (NCBI taxonomy): Eukaryota > Metazoa > Chordata > Mammalia > Artiodactyla > Moschidae > Moschus > Moschus berezovskii. The sequence continues at coordinate 60,568,572 of NC_142489.1, forward strand.
TCAGCATCATTAACGTTTCTATGAAGTTCTGGGAAATGAGTTCTTTAAAAACAAACAAGCAAACAGGAAAGAAAACAAAGGTGAAACCCTTGAAAACTGACTGGGTCATATACAGAGATTTCTGTCCCACTTCTCTGAGCTCTACTTTGTCTATCTACCTATTTCTCCATCTTTAGCTGTTAAAAGGAGATAAAGAAGGGAAATTCTGTTATTTGTTTAACAAAAATGAGCTTCACTGAATTATAAGGTAGGTCAGGTTTCGAGGTTTACCTTTTCCTTTAATTTGTATCTGCCTTGCTGTGATCATGAGAGTCCAAAATATTTCAATCATTTCTCATTCACAATGGTATCTTTGGAATTTCAGAAAGATTCACTGGAGCAAAGAGCCTGTATAATTTATTTTGTGTTGAAAGAGATGCAAGAAAATCATGGATAATATTTTTATTCATTGTATACATCTAACAGTGGAGTAGGAAATGGCCACAGAAAGCAACTATCTTGTCTGGTAAATCCCATGAGCAGAGGAGCCTGGTGTTCTACATTCCATTTCGTTGCAGAGTTGGACAAGAATGAACATACAAACAAACATGTAACTTAGAGTCAGATGCAATTGTGTTCTATATATTCTCTCATAGGACTTTCGGTCACTCACACTGAAGTGCTTAACATTTTTCTAAATTATCTCTGTGACTTTATTAAAGTCCACTGGCTGTTTCTTTACCTTCAAAAAAAGAGAAAAAGAAGAAGAAATAAATGAAAATGTATCCTATGTGGAGAGTCTTATGCTTCTTTTTCTCCATCCAAGATTTGAAACTTCTTTCCTAGTATATGAAATAAAGACACTGTTTTGACTTGATAGAAATTGGTCTACTGGGACGTTTCTTTCCTATTTGGGAATGATAAGCTCTAATTTACGTTTTCCCTTGTCTGGACCAGTAAGGAGCACAACAGAAAGATCTGGCACTGAAAGGAAATGATAATCTTGATACCCATATATATCTCTTCCTTTCTAGAAACAGGCTGCTTTAGGCATTGTACAGGTCTGTCGTAGAACAAAAGAACCCCAAGAACTTTGCACCTCACATACGTGTGGCTTTGTGTGCTGTCTTTCCCATGCTGTCTCATCATTTTTAATGTCATATGTGAAAGGGCTTATTAGTTCCATCGTATTACCCACTTCTTTCCATAGCAAGAGTGAGCATATTCCTCATATTCTTTCCCACGAGTTACATGACCTTTACCAAGCATTTATCAGGAAGGCTGAGACTCCGTTTTCTGATGGCGTTCTCAGTATTAGTGAAGTTTTCCAGGCCTTTTTAGCATATTTGTCTATTTCACACTTTAATGAGATTGATAAGAGGTCATGAGGGTTGTTCAGTTGCCTTCATGAGCAACAGATGGAGCAACTTATGGAGGCACCTGGTGCTCAGGGGAACATGGAGATGATGTTAGCAAGAAGAAAGGATGGGCTCCACAGTGACATATCTGAAGGCCTCAGTCACAGTGGGTGAGACTACTCATTGTTACAGTAAAAGAAAAGTGAATGGCAAGGAAGTTATAAGCATTCATCTCATGAGCCTAAGGCAGAAGTTTGAATGTCTGGTTTTGATTTGAGATCAACCTGATTCATCCCCCACTAGGCTGGGTATCGATGAGTGGATAGAGTCTATGAGAGCTAACTGAGAGAAAATAATTTTTTTTTTACTGTAATACAAGTGAACTATTTTCGTGGTTACTGAATTCTCATCAGAGCTTCCTCCACACTACTATATCAGTCAGCCATCTCATGGACTCGTCCTTCTGGTTTGTCCCACAGCAGCACTTTTGCATGCCTTGCTTCATGTAATGAGCTTCAACTGGTTATCTGTTCTCCATATGATAATATAAATGTTTCAGTGTTTCATGCTTCAATGCTATTCTTTCCTAGTATCCCACCCTCGCCATATCCCACATAGTCCCAAATTCTTTTCTTTATATAAGTGTCACTTTTATTGTCTCGCTTATGGCATCGTTGTTACTTCTTTCTAAATTTCATATATAAATTTTCATATACTATGTTGGTGTTTCTCTTTCTGGCTTGCTTCCCTCTGTATAATAGGCTGCAGTTTCATCCACCTCATAGCACTGACTCAAACACGTCCTTTTTTTAATAGCTGAATATTCCATTGTGTATATGACAGCTTCATCCTTAACCATTGGTCTTCAAAGTGGACAAGGTTGTTTCAATTTCCAAGCTATAGTAAAGAGTGTTGCAATGAACATTGGAGTACATATGTTTCATGGAATTCTAGTTGTCTTGGTCTGTATGCCCAGAAGTAGGATCACTGGGTCATATGGTAATTCTATTTCCATTTATTATTATTTTTTTGGTAAGGAATCTCCACACTGTCCTCCATAGTGCCCGTACTAGTGTGCCTTCCCACCAACAACGTAAGAATGTTCCCTTTCTCCACTCCCTTTTCAGCATTGCTGGATTGTAGAGTTTTTTGATGGTAGTTTTTAATGGTAGTTTTTTGACCAGTGTGAAATGGTACCTCACTGTAGTATTGATTTGAGTTTCTCTGATAATGAGTGATGTGGAGCAGATTTTCAGGTGTTTGTTAGACACCTGCATGTATCCTTTGGAGAAATCTCTTTAGATCTTTGTCCCACTTTTTGATTGGATTACTTATTTTTCTGGTATTGAACTGCATGAGCTGCTTGTATATTTTGGAGACTAATTTGATGTCAGTTAATTTTTTTACTATTATTTTCTCCCATTTGGAAGGCTGCCATTTCACCTTGCTTATTGTTTCCTTCATTGTGTAAAACTTTTAAGTTTAATGATGTCCCATGTTTGTTTTTGTTTTTATTTCTGTCACTCAGGAGGGTCACAGAGAATGATACTGTGATTTGTGTTAGAGTCTGTTCTGTCTATGTTTTCCTCTGAGAGTTGTATAGTTTCTAGACTTATGTTTATATGTTTAATCCATTTTAAGTGTATTGTTGTATAGGGTGGTAAAATGTTTTTTAGCACCATTCTTTTACAGTTGTTGACAGTTTTCCCCAGCAGCGCTTTTTAGAGTGGTTTTCTCTCCTCCATTATATATTTTTGCCTCTTTTGCCAAAGATAAAGTGTCCATATGTGTGTGGATATATCTCTGGGCTTTCTATATTGTTCCATTGATCTGTATTTTTGTCTTGTGCAGGTACCTTTCTTTCTTGATGACTATAGCTCTGTAGTATAACCTGAAGTCAGGCAGGTTGATCCCACTATATCCATTCTTCTTTTTCAAGATTGCTTTGGCTATTAAAGGTTGAAATTGTTTGTTCTTGTTCTGTGGAAACAACAACAACAACAGCAACAACACTGTTAGATAGTGGTGAACATATTGTGTTTTGGCTAGTGTACTCATTTTCACGTATTGATTCTTCTGATCTAAGAACCTGACATATTTCTCTGTCTGTTTCTATTATCTTTATTTCTGCAGTGTTTTAGGTTTCGATATATAGATTCAGGTCTTTTGTTTCTTTAGGTAAATTTATTCCTAAGTACTTTATACTTCTCTTTTCAATGGAGAATGGGAATTTTTCCCATTAAAATTCTGAAGCATTATCAGTTAATGGGTCAGAGAGTTCTTTAACAGTTTCCTTTCCCTGAAAACCTGGGTATGAACAGTAGGCTTCTTTTGAACTTGAAAGCTTATTTTCAGGAGGCAGTGGTATATGTCTTTTCAAGGTTTTCTCTAACAGCATGTCATAAAGCAGGTAGCTTCAGTAAATGTTTTCTTATACTTGCAGGATCTAGCCAGTAATAAAAGGGTTACCAGATTTGCTTTCTTCTGAGGCCTCTTTTGGATGGTGACACATCATCACATGGCTTTGTCTTCACATATAAATGTCTTTGTGTTTTTTGTGTCTGCTCTCCTTTCCTGATAAAAACCTTGTCCTGTATATCAAAATATCTACCTAAAAACCCTATTGGCAAAAAGGTTCAGAAAGAAATTACACATTGCTCATAATTTTGACTCTGTACAAAGTACAGTAAGTTCAGTTCAGTCACTCAGTCATGTCCGACTTTCTTTGACCCCGTGAATCACAGCATGCCAGGCCTCCCTGTCCATCACCAACTCCTGGAGTTCACTCAAACTCATGTCCATCGAGTCGGTGATGCCATCGGCTTCAAAATACACATTTTGAGAGGACAACATTATTCTACAATATTGATTTTCTTCTTTTCACTTGTTACCGGTCTATACTAATCTGTCTCTGAGTGTTCACCCCACTAATCAGATCTACCCAATTGAGAATGCAGATTCTTAAGAAAAAGGGGTTCTTTGGGATCAATACAATTATAAACAACACTTAGAGTTTCTTGCCAATCTCCATATCCTCTCCATAAAGGCATTAGGTAAAGAAAAAATTTATTTTGTATAAGTATTAAACCAAACGGTGATGCACATATACAAACTACAAAATTGATGTAAAGTCAAAATACTATATTTTATATATGTATACTAGCAAAAATATAATATATGTATAATAGCAAATCAGTTCATTAAAATATTTTCAAAGTTATAAGTATTCTTCAAATAGACCTGATTACATCTGTCACAGTAATTTGGTCCTTAATAAGCTTGATAATCGGGGTAGCCATCAGGTTTTGTTAATTTGTTTTTATTATTATCATTATTTTAAATGTATTTATTTTAATTAGAGGCTGATTAGTTTACAATATTGTATTGGTTTTGCCATACACTGACATGAATTCGCCTCGAGTGTACACATGTTCCCCATCTTGACCCCACACCCACCTCGCTCCCCATCCCATCCCTCTGGTTCATCCCAGTGCACCAGCTAATTTGTTTTATACTGGAAAATGATAAACTTCTCATGTACACATGAGAGAAAGTGGTTTTGAAATGAGGCACTCTCTCATCCACCTAACTGAGACATAAGATGCTACTGCTAATAAATACCTATTATTAGACTGTTATTTCCAAAGATTGGGGTTTAAATACTAGAGGTTTTCATTGCAGAGCAATGCAAGATGTGTGGCTTATGCCTTTAATTACAGCGAACTCCTCAGCTTTCAACACAGCTCACTTAGAGGAAAGGTAAGTGAGGGTTGTGATTAGGTGTTGCAAATATCTTGCTGTCAGATCCTGTTATTGAGGTAAGGTCATGGTCACGTAATACTGTTTCTGTAAACCTGTACTGAAGCAAATATCAATCCGTAACCTAAAAGGAAATATCCTAAAATGACATTCATCATCCAACATCCTGGTTACGAGGAGGGTTTCCCTCTGAAGGCTGGTTATCCTGTCTGGGCGCAGGCTCGATCTCAACATCTGGTCTTGGTTCTCCAATCAGTGCCCAGTCCCAGCTGAAGGGGAAGCTGTCTGTTCTCCGTTTCGTTCTCTTTCCAAGGTTCTCATACATTGTCCAGTCATTTTAATGAGGGAGTCAAGTGCCCGAAACACAGTTGGCCCTCGGTATTCTCATACTATCCAAAAGGGGGCTGGGTGTCATAGACTGTTACCCCTACGGTTTGCCACAACTATTAGGTCATGGAGGTGAGCATCAGACATGTTGGCTACTTCTTCGAACCCTGGTGAAGGCCAGGGAATGGCTCCATCAAGGGATCTGGGCCTCTGAAATACATAGCCTTTTGCGTTTCCTGAAGTTCTGCCTTTCACTACCCGGCCCTAGGGTAGAAGGCCTAGAAGGTCCTGAGCAATGGGAGCAATATATATTCTACTACACAGCATTGAGAGTGTGACTGTGGTTGGAGTTGCATTTCCAACTTCTCTAATAATCTTGAGCTAAGATCTGCAGATCTATGTCCGTCCTGTCTCTATTAGAACATCTTCCTTGAAGAAATATTTGACCTATGATACAAGTTGGTAACTTGAACAATCGTGCTCAATTTTGAATAAGCTCAGATAACAATTTTCAACTCACTTTTCCTAAATTCACATGTTTTAACTAAAACCATCAGGTGGTTAAAGTTTCTGTTACCTTGTAACTGAAATATTTCACTTACCATCATGTTCTCAATGACCAAAATATTGCAAATGGTGGAACAATTTATTTGTTCACTGCTTGAGGTACAGTTGACTTGTAATATTGCTTTAAGAAATTTTATTTTATAAAAATTGTACAATCTTCTCTTATTTTTTGTAATATATCAAAATGAATGACACTTCTGTGTACATAAATCCCTGAATTTTTAGACTTCCTTCACATTTAGGTCATCAGAGAGCACCAAGTAGAATTCTTTTATTTTCTTTACTCCTTTTTCATAATTTAGTTTAAAAAATTAAGTGGACGGTAATCATAATCGAATATTGGGATGGTTTTTGTAATATACACATACTAATGACCCATAATTATACAAGGAGAATGTCAATTAGCATTAAAGAAAGCCAGTGCCAAAGAATGTTTACACTACCACACAATTGCAATCATCTTACACACTAGCAAAATAATGATCGAAATTCTCCAGACCAGGCTTCAACAGTACATAAACCATGAATTTCCAGGTGTTCAAGTTTGATTTTTGAAAGGCAGAGGAACCAGAAATCAAGTTATCAACAGCTTTTGGATCAGCAACACAGGAAGAGTCCAGAAGAAAAAATTCTACTTCTTCATCATTGACTACACCAAACCTTTGACTACGGGTCACAACAAACTATGGAAAATTCCTCAGGAGATGACAATACCAGACCACCTGACCTGCCTCCTGAAAAATCTGTATGCAGATCAAGACGCAAGTTAGAACTGGAAATGGAAAGACAATCTGAATCCAAAGGGAAAGGAGTACGTCAAGGCTGTATACGGACATGCTGCTTATGTATATTATATGCAGATTACATCATGAGAAATGCCAGGTTGCATAAACACACCCTGGAATCAAGATAGCCAGGTGAAATATCAATAATCTCTTATCTGGAGATGGAACCAAGTTTATGGCAGAAAGGGAAGACGAACTAAAGAGCCCCTTGATGAAAGTGAAAGTGGAGAGTGAAATAGATGACATAAAACTCAAAATTCAGACAACAATGATCATGGCCACCGATCCCATCACTTCATGGCAAATAGAAGGGGAAACAATGGAAAGAATGAGAGTTTTTTTTTTTTTTTTGCCAGGGGTGGGGTTTGGGGAGTGGAAGTGTATTCAAAATCACAGCAGATTGGGAATGAAGCCGTAACATTAAAAGATGCTTTCTCTTTGGAAGAAAAATATGACCAAATTAGACAGAATATCAAACATCAGAGAGATTACTTTCCAAAATATTTCTGTCTAGTCAAAGTTATGGTTTTGCCAGTAGTCATGTAGGGATGGGAGATTTGGACTATAAAGAAAGCCAAAGAATTGATGCTTTTGAATTGTGATGATGGAGAAGTGGTTTGAGAGTCTTTTGAATGGTGAGGAGATCCAAGGAGTCCATCCTAAAGGAAATCAGTCCAGAACATTCATTGGAAGGCCTGATGTTGCAGCTACGACCCAATATTTTGGCCACATGATGTGAAGAACTGATTCATTTTTAAAAGACCTTGATGCTGGGAAAAGTTCAAGGTGGGAGAATAACAGTAGACAGAAGATGAGACGATTGGAGAGCAGCGCCGACTTCATTAACATGAGTTTGAGTAAACTCGATGAGTTGGTGATGGACAGGGAGGACTGACATGCTGCAGTGCATAGGGTCACAAAGATTTGTCAATGACTGAGCCACTGAACTGCACTGAACTGAGCTTGGCTCTACCCATCTGAAAAAGAACCAGTTTCCCTTAGTCAGTCGTTCCCATCAGGAAGCTCCCATAAACTCTTGACCTTATCCATCAGAAGTCAGAGCGAATGAAAACCATAATCTCAGAAAGCTAGCCAAATTGATTACATGGGATACAGCCTTGTCTAACTCACTCAATGAAACTATGTGCCATGCTTGTAGGGCCACCCAAGATGGACGGGTGATGGTAGTGGTTTCTGACGAATAGTGGTCCTTGGAGAAGGGAATGGAAAACCTCATCAGTATTCCTGCCTGAAGAACTCCATGAGCAGCATGTAAAGGCAAAATATAGCATACTGAAAGACAAACTCCAAGGTTGGTAGCTGCCCAATATGATATGGGAGATCAGTGCAGAGGAAACTCTAAAAAGAATGACGCAGTGGAGCCAAAGCCAAAACAGTACCCAGTTGCAGATATGACTAGTGATGGAAGAACACCCCGATGCTGTGAAGAGCAAGATTGCATAGGAACGTTAAAGGGTAGGTCCATGAATCAAGGAAAATAGGAAGGGGTCAAAACGGCGACATCAAGAGTGAACATTGACATTTTAGGGATCAGTGAACTAAAATGGACAGGAATGGATGAATTTAACTCAGATTACCATTATGTCTACTACAGTGGGAAAGAAACCCTCAGAAGAAACGGAGTAGCCATTATAGTAAACAAAAGAGTCTGGAATGTAGTATTTGTTGGCAATCTGAAAACCGGCAGAATGATCTCTGTTTCTTTCCAAGGGAATCCATTCAATAGCACAGTAAACCAAGTCTGCCCTGACCAGTCATGCTGAAGTAGCTGAATTAGAACGATTCTATGAAGACCTACAAGACTTTCTAGAAGTAACAGACAAGAAAAATGACTTTTGCATCACAGGGAAAGGAATGCAAAAGTAGGAAGTCAAGAGATACCACGGGTAACAGGCAAATTTGGCCTTAGATTACAAAATGAAGTCTTCCAAATGTTAACAGAGATTTGCCAAGAGAACACACTGCTAATGGCAAGCACCATCTTCTGGGAACATGAGAGAATACTAAAAATGTATCTCATAATATGGTTAATACTGAAGTCACATTGACCTTTACTTCACAGCCAAAGATGCAGAAGATCTGTAGAGTCGGCAAAGCAAGACTGGGAGTGGACAGTGGCTCAGGACATGAATTCCTTATTGCCAAAGCAAAAGTTAAATTGAAGAAAGTAGGGAAAACCACTAGATCATTCAGCTATGTCCTACATGAAATCCCTTATGATTACACGGTGAAACTGACAAGTAGATTCAAAGGATTAGATCTGATACAAAGAATGCCTGATGAACTATTGAGAGAGGATTGTGACATTGTACAATAGGCAGTGATCAAGACCCTCCTCAAGAAAAATACATAAAGGCAAAATGGTTTGCTGAAGATGCCTTACAAATAGATGAGAAAATAAGCTGAATCAAAGGAAAAAATTAAAGATATAACAATCTGAATGCAAAGATCCAAGGAATCGGAAGGAGTGATAAAAAATCATTTTTTCAGTGATTAATGGTAAGAAATAGAGGAAAATAATGGAATGGGAAAGACTAGAGACCTCTTCAAGAAACTTAGAGCTACCAAGGAAGCATTTCATGCAGACATATTCAACATAAAGACAGAAATTGCATGGACCTCAATGAAGCGGAAGATATTAAGAAGAGGTGGCAAAGTTACACAGAAGAACTATATTAACAGAATCTTCATGACCCAGATAACCGCGATGATGTGATCACTCACCTATAGCCAGTCCTCTTGGAATGTGAAGTCAAGCCATCCTTATGAAACTTCACTATGAACAAAACTACTGAAACTGATGATATTCCAGTTTAGCTATTTCATAGCCTGAAAAATGATCATCTCTAAGTGCTGTATTCAGTATGCAAGGAATTTGGAAAACTAAGCAGTGGCCACAGGACAGGAAACATTCAGTTTTTATTCCTTTCCAAAGAAAGGCAATTCCACAAACTGTTCCCACTGGTAAATAGATGGGGAAAGAGTGGAAACAGTGTCAGACTTTATTTTTTGGGCTCCAAAATCACAGTGGATGCTGATTGCAGCCATGAAATTAAAAGACGCTTACTCCTTGGAAGGAAAGTTATGACCAACATTTATAGTATACTAAAAAGCAGAGACATTATTTGGCCATCAAATGTTCGTCTAGTCAAGGCTATGGTTTTTCCAGTGGTCATGTATGGATGTGAGAGTTGGACTGTGAAGAAAGCTGATCTCCAAAGAATTGATGCTTTTGAACTGTGGTGTGGAGAAGACTCTTGTGAGTCCCTTGGACTGCAAGGAGATCCAACCAGTCCATTCTAAAGGAGATCAATCCTGGGTGTTCATTGGAAGGACTGATGCTAAAGCTGAAACTGCAATACTTTGGCCACCTCATGCGACGACTTGACTCACTGGAAAAGACACGGATGCTGGGAGGGATTGGGGCAGGAGGAGACGGGGACAACAGAAAATGAGATGGCTGGATGGCATCACCGACTCGATGGATATGAGTTTGAATGAACTCCGGGAGTTGGTGATGGACAGAGAGTATTGGCTTCCTGTGATTCATGGGGTCGCAAATGTCAGACACGACTGAGAGACTGAACTGAACTGATACTTTTACATTGGAGAAGGAAATGGCAGCCCACTCCAGTATTCTTGCCTGGAGAATTTCAGGAACGGCGGAGCCTGGTGGACTGCCTTCTATGGGGTCGCACAGACTCGGACATGACTGAAGCGACTTAGCAGCAGCAGCATACTTTTACATGCAAATACAGTGATACCAGTATTACTCCATGATATTTGTATTTTTTATTTCACTCTGTGAAAATCTGGATTCTGTTTTACTTATGTGAAATGTGGAATTCTCTATTACTCATGTATGAAAATCTGCATGGTGGTTTTCTGGCATTTAATGTGGAATTCTGTATATTTCCCATATGGAAATCTTGGCACTGGTTCTCTGAAGATATGGAGAACCAGTATGGATTTGGAATGATCTCTCTTGCACAAATGAAATTAGGGCACCACTGTTTCTTCTTTAAGTTTAGAGTTTATTGTATTTCTCATATATATATCAAAACATAATTTTGTCCAGGAAATGTGAAATGCTCCTTATTGACTCTATTCAATCCTAGGTGACAATTCTCCACTTTGGAAGTTGCACACCTCTATATTTCATATTGGAGATGAGAATGGAGACTTCCCTTGGAGAAATATGGAAATCTCTAAATTTGATATGAAGAACTGGTTTTTCAGCTACAGAAAAACTTTTGTTCCCTGTTTGCTATGTTTCCCTGTGCCTCTGAACATTTGTGTTTACATGTGTGGGTAGACATGGCTGTGTTTGTGTGTGTTTCTGTATGTGGCTGTGTGTCCAACTACAGCCGAAGTAGAAATGAAGGTGAGAGATCACGAGATATGCAGCAAGCAGAATTAGGCATGAGGTGTCCACAGAGTGGAGAAGACTGGCCCATGCATCTCTGAGGTGCTCCTGTTCAGCACAGGAATGAGGAAAGGACGGCGAGTGACAATTCAGGAAAGTGGGTCCATAAATCTGGATTTACCTCAAGAGACATAAAGAAACTCACAGTTTGTGCCACGTTGATGTGTGAATTTCTACCAAGAAGCAGATGGGAAGCTTTGAGAACTCACCCAGTGTAAATTCAATGGTGTGAGTATTTTAAAGTATAGCCTTTGGACACTTTAGTCTATGGGAACTGGGGTATCCTCTGGAAATGGTAAGCATGGCTATAACAGGATCCAAGACTTTAAAGAGGTCAAGGTCCTTCCGAAACGAACAGAGACTGGAAGGAGGAAGAACAGAAAGATAGCCTACTGCACTAGAGAATTTTTACACATTAGAGGAAGGCCCTGGCCTACTGCTGTTTCAGACCCGTCCATCAGGCAGCATACTCCCTCTCTGATGTGGCCAATGATAGCATCATGTGAGACAAATAACATGATCATATAGACTCCTTCATCGTGAAACCACAGGCATCCTCGGATACAGTGTGTGAGCATGCAATCTACCCGGGTGCTTCTTGCATAACTGGCAGTGTAGAAAGGTGAAGAAAGTGCAGCTGTGGGGTATATGATTCTTCCCCTTTGCTAGTGTGTACCTGTGAGGGAGAAAAGATGGCCAAGTAGAAGGGTGTTCACTTACCTTTTCCTGAGTGAGCTCCAAATTTGCAGCTTGCTACTGAATGCTGATGGACAAGAGAATGTCAGGGTCCCACCAAAAAGATGTACACCATGTCCACGGGGGACAGATAAGTCCCAAGAAGACTGTAGGAGGGGTGAAATTGTGTTTAGAAGCAATACCTTTCAGCCACACTCAGAGGACGCACAGAAAACATTTGGTGCACTGATACACAGAGACTGACAGACCCAGAGTCAGACCTGTCTTTCAGTGATTGAGTGTCTCCCGCAGAGGCATGGGTCAGCAGTGGCCTGACAGGGGAGAGGGTCTCTGGCTGCTACAGACCTGGGTCATGCAGTTTATGGCATATGCCCTCTTGGAGGAGTTTGCCATTCAATCCACAATAAAGCCAGCTAGCAGACATCCACAAATTGAAAAATAATTAATCCGAAGAAAGTCTCGTACAGTTAAGGAAGTTCTAGGAGCACTGCACACTTCCTCACCTGGGGCTCTGGCAAAGGGATTGAGAACCCCAGAGGAAATTTGACTTTGGAGGTCAGTGGGATTTGATTACAGAACTTCCACAGAACTGAAGCAGACTGATGGAGGGCACAAACAAAACTTTGTGTGAACCAGGAGAAAAGAATAAGGAAAAGTGTCCCCACAATAGACTGAGCCAGATTTGCCTGGGAGTGTCAAGGAGTCTCCAGCAGAGGCGTGGGCAAAGAGTGGGCTGCAGCAGGATGAGGGGCACTGAATACAACAGTGCTTGCATAAGCCCTTTTGAAGAAGATCACAATTACTTTCATTACTCATACCGGAGTTTATCCTCAGTTCAAACAACAGGGCTGGAACAAAACAACCCGCACCCCACCCTCCTGCCACTGCAAACAGAAAATCGGATTAAAGATTTACTGAACATGGCCCCACCTATATAAAAACGACTCAGGTTCACTCACAGTCTGTCCCTCCCATCAGAAAGCTTCTATAAGCCTTTTATGCTTATACATTAGAGGGCAGACAAAATGGAAACCACAATCACAGAAAACTAACCAAACTGATGAAGTGGATCACAGTTTTGTCTAATGCAATGAAACTATGAGTCACGCCACGTAGGACCATCCAGGATGGATGGGTCATGATGGAGGGTTCTGACAAAACGTGGGCCAATGTAGAAGTGAATTGCAAATAGCTTCAGTATTTTGCCTTGAAACACCACGAACAGTATGAAAAGGCAAACAGATGGGACACTGAAAGATATACTCCCCAGGTTGGCAGGTGCTAATGTGCTTCTGGAAATCAGTGGAGAGTAACTCCAAAAATAAAGAAGAGATGAAGTCAGAGCAAAAACAACACCCAGCTGTGGTAGTGACTGGTGATGGAAGTAAAGCCTCACTCTGTACAGAACAATAGTGCACAGAAACTAAGAAAGTTAGGTCCATGACTCAAGTAAACTTGGAATTTGTCAAACAGGATATATCAATGGTGAATATCAACGTTTCAGGAATCAGTGAATTAAAATTGACTGGAATGGGCAAATTTAATTAAGATGACCATTTTATCTACTACGGTGGGTAAGAATTCCTAGAGAAGAAATGGTGTAGCACTCATAGTCAACAAAAGTGTGTGAAATACAGTTATTGGGTGCATTCTTAAGAATAGCAGAAAGATCTCTGCTGATTCTCAAGGCACACTATGCAACAGCACAGTAATCCAAATATATGTCCTGACCAGCAATGTTCAAGTAGAAATTGAGCTGAAGGTCAGTGAGAAGCTGAAGTTGAGTGGTTCTATGTTCACCAACAGGATCTGCTAGAATTAACAGACACACACACACACACATAAAGATATAATTTGCATCATAGGGGACTGGAATGCAAAAGGAGGACATCAAGAGATATTTAGATTCACAGACAATTTTGGCCTTTGCGTACAAAATGAACCAGGACAGTGTCTAACACAGTTTTGCCAAGACAACGCGCTGTCATAGGAAACTTTTTTCCAACAACAAATGAGACGACTCTACACATGCACACAGTTCAGTTTAGTTCAGTCGCTCAGTCGTGTCCGATTCTCTGCGACCCCATGAATCACAGCACGCCAGACCTCCCTGTCCATCACCAACTCCCGGAGTTCACTCAAACTCATGTCCACAGAGTCAGTGATGTCATCCAGCCATCTCATTCTTGGTCGTCCCCTTCTCCTCCAGCCCCCAACCTTTCACAGCATCAGAGTCTTTTAAGAAAATGGTTAATACCGAAATCAAACTAATTATATGCTTTACAGCTGAAGATGGAGAAGCTCGATGCAGCCACCCAAAACAAAACTGGGAGCTAACTGTGGCTCAGATCATTAGCTCATACTGAAACATTCAGACGTATTTCAACAAAAGTAGGAAAATCCCTAGATCATTCAGGTTGACCTAAGTAAAAGCCATTTTGATTATCATTGGAAATCTAATAGAGTTCCTGGAGAACTAAGGGCAGAGGTTCGTGATATTGTACACGAGCAGCAATGAAGACTATCCCCAAGACAAAGAAATGCACAAAGGCAAACGGTTTTCTGAAGACACTTTACACTAGCTAAGAAGAAGAAAAAAAGAAAAAGGAGAGAGAGAGAAGTGGAAGTGAAACGAGAATGGCAAAGGTACACCTATTTGAATGTAGAATTTTGAAGAATAGCTAGGGCAGGTAAGAAAACCTTCCTCACTGATCAATGCCAAGAAGGGGAGGTTAAAAATATGATCAGATAGACTAGAGGTCGCTTCAAGAAATTTAAAGATACCATGGGAAGATTTCATGCAAAGAAGTACACAATAAAGGTCAGAAATATTAGGGACCTAACAGAAGCAGAAACTATTAAAATGTGTCAAGAATACAGAGAACTCTACAAAGAAACTCTTCATGACCAGATAACCAAGATGGTGTCATCACTCAACTAGATCCATGTCATGATCTTCGTAGACCCGGACCTGGTGAATGCAGTTAACAGAAAAGGATGCAGGGGACAGAAGTCTCCAGTGAAACAAGGGTACTTTTTTTTTGCAGAAATACATGCTTATATATCGTCAATAAAATTATTATTCTGCCACCAAAAATAATGAAATTCCACCAGTGGCAACAAAATGTTTAATCCTTTGAGACACTGAAGGGAATCCAAGCAGGTGTCCTCTCCCATAATCCCAGTCGTGAGAACTGCGTTCAGATCTGCTCATCCCTGTTTTGCAGGAACTAAGAATGAACAGAGAGTCCTTGAGAAATGGTACACAAGGGAAGAAAACATATTGGATCCCTTAAAGTTGAACGTCCCCTGACTATTCCCCCTGTTTTATTTTTTCATAATTGGGGGTGACTGCCTATGCTTCTGTGAAAAAGGCACTGACCAATTGGGTTTGCCTGTTTAGTCTGAACATTTTAGTTGAAAGGCATTAGTATACTACAAATATAATCACCATGATAATTATCAGCATTATGGCTCCAGATCCAATACGATGTGTAATGCTTTGATGTCATCCTCAAGTGAGTAGCCCAAATAATTGATCAGCTAGCTGTTCAGCTAAGGTTTCTAAATTTTTGGAAAAGGATGGACTCTTAGAGGAGATTTCAAAGATTTTCTTTTGGAACAATTGTACATTTAAGGAAGCATTTTTATGAATATCTTGTAAATGAAATTTGCTTTGTTCGCAGTTGTAAGCACTATTGTTGAACCAAACAGGAGTAACGCAAAACTGTGTAGAAATCCAATCACATTTTAATAATATTTGCATTTTTAAATCTATTAATTGTTCTCTGACCAATTGGATGCCTGCTTTTAATTCTTGTATTTTATCCTGAACGTCCTCATCCGGCTGAGGCTGGGTAGCCCACACAGTATCAGCATCTTTAGTAAAAATTTGAATAAAGTTTTGGGTGTGAATTGAGGTTTGTAAAGCAATGCCTGCAACTCTGGCAGTGATGCAAATGGCTATTAGTCCCAAAATGCCAAGAGTTAACCACTCAATAAATCGCTTAGATCGTTGGAGTAATTTAGAGAGTAACCGGGAGGCAAGTCCTACCATGGGACCTTCTTCCCAGGGCCGTCGGAGATCTACTTGGCAACCACAGACTGTACCGAGAACGAAGAATCAAAAGGGATTCATTATTTTTAGAGAGAAATAGAGGAATTTAGACAAGTATACAATTTACATTCTATACAAGTCACAGAACATAAAGTTTTATTAAATTGTGAGTTCCCTACGGCTATAACAAAAGGAAGGGGGATGCAAGCTTGTATAAAATATGAATGATTATAACGGAAGGAAGAGTTACTATGACAACGACTGGTCCTTGTGAGATATCAAGTCCATGTTCCAAGTATTTCAGTACATACATCAAGTTTCCAGATGTCCCATTGTTCAGGTCCAATTCATTTATTGAGGATGATTCGAGAGCGAGGAGTTGCCATTTTGCTGTCAAGCCAGGCAAAGAGTCCTATGACATGGAAGTTTTCCATTGAACTGTTGGTAATCTTCCATTCTACTTGAGTAACATAATCACACAGTGTATTATTAAGATCATCTGAGCAGTTAGATAGCCACATTCTATGGGTTCCCCAATCAACAATGGTGCAAATGGCCAGAAAAATTAATTTCCATGATTTAGCTTGATGTCTACCCCAGTAAACAGGAATATATGTAGAGTCCTTATACGTAAACCCCTTACATTTCAACTTTTGTCCTTTTCCGAAAGTTTGGGTAGTATCCACATGGTTTTCATAAAAGGACAGGGCAGGAAACAGTCCAAGCAATGAACGGAAATTCTTTTTTGGAGGCAGGATGAAAGCCCACTTTTGTTGACTAACATTAATACAGAATTCTGCTGGGACCATGCATAAAGGAAGGATTTCATAGCCTAGAGAAATGCTTATTAGTCTTCCATCTTGAGAGAGGGCAGGTCAAATCTCCAAGGAGAATACATATGTACTGTGTCATTAGTGGATATGATTGGTTCTGTATCTGTCCATTCTACAACTTGCAATAAAGGAGGCCTAGGTATATAAGTCTAATCAGTTCAGTTCAGTTCAGTCGATCAGTTGTGCCCGACTCTATGCGACCCAATAAACCACAGCACTCCAGGCCTCCCTGTCCATCACCAACTCCGGGAGTTCACTCAAATTCACGTCCACAGAGTCGGTGATGCCATCCAGCCAACTCATTCTCTGTCGTCAACTTCTCCTGCCGTCCCCAACCTTTCCCAGCAACAGAGTCTTTTATAGTGAGTAAACTCGTCACATGAGGTGGCCAAAGTATTGCAGTTTTAGCTTTAGCATCAGTCCTTCCAGGGAACACCCAGGATTGATTTCCTTTAGAATGGACTGGTTTGATCTCCTTGCAGTCCAAGGGACTCAAAAGAGTCTTCTCCAACACCACAGTTCAAAAACATCAATTCTTTGGTGATCAGGTTTCTTCACAGTCCAACACTCACATCCATACATTACCACGGGAAAAACCATAGCCTTGAACAGACGGACCTTGGTTGGCAAAGTAATGTCTCTGCTTTTTAATATACTATCTAGGTTGGTCATAACTTTCCTTCCAAGGAGTAAGCGTCTTTTAATTTCATGGCTGAAGTCAGCATCTGCAGTGATTTTGGAGCCCCAAAAAATAAAGTCTGACACTGTTTCCACTGTTTTTCCATCCATTTCCCATGAAGTGATGGGACCAGATGCCATGATCTTTGTTTTCTGAATGTTGAGCTTCAAGCCAACGTTTTCACTCTCCTTTTTCACTTTCATCAAGAGGCTTTTGAGTTCCTCTTCATTTTCTGTCATAAGGGTGGTGTCATCTGCATATTAGAGGTTATTGATATTTCTCCCAGCAATCTTGATCCAGCTTGTGCTTCTTCTGGCCAGTGTTCCTCATGATGTACTCTGAATATAAGTTAAATAAGCAAGGTGACAATATACAGCCTTGACGTACTCCTTTTCCTATTTGGAACCAGTCTGTTGTTCCATGTACAGTTCTGACGGTTGCTTCCTGACCTACATACAGATTTCTCAAGAGGCAGGTCAAGTGATCTGGTATTCCCATCTCTTTCAGAATGTTCCACAGTTTATTGTGATCCCCAGAGTCAAAGGCTGTGGCATAGTCAATGAAGCAGAAATAGATGTTTTTCTGGAACTCTCTTGCTTTCTCCATGATCCAGCGGATGTTGGCAATTTGATCTCTTGTGCCTCTGCCTTTTCTAAAACCTGCTTGAACATTTGGGAGTTCACGGTTCACATATTGCTGAAGCCTTGCTTGGAGAATTTTGAGCATGACTTTACTAGCGTGTGAGATGAGTGCAATTGTGCGGTATTTTGAGCATTCTTTGGTATTCCCTTTCTTTGGGATTGGAATGAAGACTAACATTTTCCAGCCCCGTGGCCACTGCTGAGTTTTCCAAAATTGCTGGCATATTGAGTGCAGCATTTTCACAGAATCGTCTTTCAAGTTTTGAAGTAGCTCAAGTGGAATTCCATCACCTCCACTAGCTTTGTTCGTAGTGATGCTTCCTAAGGCCCACTTGACTTCACATTCCAAGATGTCTGGCTCTAGGTCAGTGATCACGTTTTCGTGACTATCTTGGTCATGAAGATCTTTTTTGTACAGTTGTTCTGTGTATTCTTGCCACCTCTTCTTAATATCTTCTTCTTCTATTCGGTCCATACCATTTCTGTCCTTTATCGAGCCCATCTTTGCATGAAATGTTCCCTTGGAATCTAATTTTCTTGAAGAGCTCTCTTGTTTTTCCTATTTTGTTTTTTTCCTCTATTTCTTTGCATTGATCACTGAGGAAGGCTTTCTTATCTCTCCTTGCTATTCTTTGGACGTCTGCATTCAGATGCTTATATCTTTCCTTTTCTCTTTTGTTTTTCGCTTCTCTTCTTTTCACAGCTTTTGTAAGGCTTCCTCACACAGCCATTTCGCTTTTTTGCATTTCTTTTCCATGAGGATGGTTTTGGTCCCTGTCTCCTGTACAATGTCATGAACCTCCGTCCAGAGTTCATCAGGCACTCTATCAATCAGATCTAGTCCCTTAAATCTATTTCTCACTTCCACTGTATAATCATACGGGATTTGATTTAGGTTATATCTGAATGGTCTAGTGGTTTTCCCTATTTTTTTCATTTTAAGTCTGAATTTGGCAATAAGGAGTTCAGGATGTGAGCCACAGTCAGCTCCTGGTCTTGTTTTTGCTAACTGTATAGACCTTCTCCATATTTCACAGAAGAGAATATAATCAATCTGATCTCGGTATTGACCATCTGGTGATCTCCATGTGTAGAGTGTTCTCTTGTGTTGTTGGACAAGCGTGTTTGCTATGACCAGTGCATTCTCTTGACAAAACTCTATTAGCCTTTGCCCTGCTTCATTCCGTGCTCCAAGGCCAAATTTGCCTGTTATTCCAGGTGTTTCTTGACTTCCTCCTTTTACATTCCAGTCCCCTATGATGAAAAGGACATCTTTTTCAGGTGTTAGTTCTAAAAGATCTTATAGGTCTTCATAGAACTGTTGAACTTCGGCTTCTTCAGCGTTACCGGTTGGGGCATAGGCATGGATTACTGTAATATAGAATGGTTTGCCTTGGAAACGAACAGAAATCATTCTGTCATTTTCAAAATTGCATCCAAGAACTGCATTTCAGACTCTTTTGTTGACTATGATGGCTACTCCATTTCTTCTAAGGGATTGCTGCCCACAGTGGTAAATATAATGGTCATCTGAGTTAAATTCACCCATTCCAGTCCTTTTTAGTTCACTGATTCCTAGATTGTCTATCTTCACTCTTGCCATCTCCTGTTTGACCACTTCCAATTTGCCTTGGTTCATGGGCCTAACATTCCAGGTTCCTATGCAATACTGCTCTTTACAGAACAGGACCTTGCTTCTATCACCAGTGACATTCACAACTGAGTATTGGTTTTGCTTTTGCTCCACCCCTTCTTTCCTTCTAGAGTTATTTCTGCACTGATCTCAAGTAACATACTGGACACCTACCGACCAGGGGAATTCCTCATTCAGTATTGTATCATTTTGCCATTTGATACTGTTCATGGGGCCTAATAAGTGTGATTAATCAAGTCAGCCTCAGCGGGCAAAGCCAAAGCAAGCAAAACAAGCGTAGTAACAAAATTATTCTCAGAATTTTAGGGCATTTCCTGTTCAAAAGCTAGATTTTCAGCGTGATTATTAAGAGTTTTTATCTGTCTCCGAGTATGGAGATCATTAGGTCAATGACGTGAAGTTTGGCATTTCTTGGAAATTTTTAAAGCCGCCATGGCTTATACTGGAATGTTCTCCTCCCGGGGATTTCACCTTTTCCTCTCTATCTTAGCTCCTTTGGAGTGGATCTTCCGAAGCGGGAGCCAAATGACTTCGTTGGTCCATCTGGGAAATACAATCATGCCCCTTTCTTGCTAATATTAATTTTCCACATCCGTTGTTTAGTCATCCGTCTTGATACAAAACAGGCAGAGGAAGAAAAGTGTCCTTCAGTTCCTAGAAATGGTTTTCTGCTTTTGTCACAATATCTCCTTGTGGTAAGTTTAAAAAATTTAAAACAAACAGCTGTATTAGTGATAGTTATACGATTAGAGAATACATTGCATTGGATTCTAGATAGCATATTAAAAAGCATAGACATTACTTTGCCAACAATGGTCCGTCAAATCAAAGCTGTGTTTTTTTCAGTGGTCATGTATGGGTGTGAGAGTTGGACTGTGAAGAAAGCTGATAGCTGAAAAATTGATGCTTTTGAACTGTGATTTTGGAGAAAAGGCTTGAGAGTCTTTTGGATGGCAAGGATATCCAAGCAGTCCATCCTAAAGGAGATCAATCCTGGGTGTTCATTGGAAGAACTGTTGCTGAAGATGAAACTACAATATTTGGCCACCTCATGCGAAGAGTTGATTCACTGGAAAAGACTCTGGTTTGCTGGGAGGGATTGTAGGCAGGAGGAGAAGGGGATGACAGAGAATGAGATGGCTGGATGGCATCACCAACTCAATGGACATGGGTTTGAGTGAGCCAGTGTACCCCTTTGCAACATCGAAGGCAGACTCCTGGAGGCTTTTTAGTAGTTGTATTTTTTTCTGTGTGTTTTTTAGGTCAATCAGTTTTTTTTTTTTTTCCAATAGCGCTTATCCCCACAAACAAAACACCCTTCATTCCCCTTTTTAAAGGAAGTAAACATTGCGTCAGCTAAAGTTTGCATTTTCTGAGCTTCTGACCCTAAGTTACAAGAAGAGCATTCCTAATCTCATGAGTGAGAGTGATGGTTCTCTGACATTCCTGATTTTCATTCTCCATATTCAAAGAGTTTTTCAAATTGCATTTTGGCTTCCTTTTCGACAGTACCACAGGAGAGAACAACTCCCAGTCTATCTAAAGAATAAAATAAAATTTCCAATATAAGATGCCATAATGTTTAGAAGCTCTTTAGCAAACGGAGAAGGAGGGCTGTACATAGTTACAGCCTTTTTCATTTGTTGTATGTGAGAAAAATCAACGCCTTTGTATTGAGGCATTAGTTACCCTTGAGCATTACCATTTCTTAACACAGAATAGAGAAAAAGATCATCAGCCTCAGAGACTCGAGTTTGCAAATCCAGTAAATCAGAAAGCCTTTGTCGTAAAAGAGAATGAGTGGAGAGTCTCTTTTCATAAATAGGAGTGCATTTTAGGAGCTTATCATTGTCATATATCTATCTATATCTATATTTCTATATCTATATATATATTTGGCTTTAGTGTCAAAGAGAGCATCAGAAGTATCAACATCAGATTCATCTTCTCCTCGAATTGGGGGACCTTCGGTTTCATGTCCATTACAAGAGGAGGAGGAGCGCTTGGGACAGCCAGAACAGGGATGTTGGGAACGTTTTGAAAGATTGTATGTTGCTCTAATTGGGCTTTATGTAAAGTCTCATCATCTAGTTTATATTCGTATAATGAGCACTAGCTTGTTGACGAATATGGAGGTTGCAGTTAGAATTGCCTTGAAATGAAACTGCTTTAATGAGGGTCCAAAAGCGTCAGAAATTTGTTGGACTATTTACTCCCCATCTTGTGGTTCGTTCAACATTTCCTTTAACCCGGTTTCAAATTTCTAAATCCAAACTGCCTTCACCAGGGAAACACGGATTCTATTCAGCCACTGTTTGGAGATGAGCCTTTATCTGCTGATGTGAAACCAAATGTCGTTGAACCTTAAATAAATGATGAAGTAAAGTAGAAAGGAGGTGGGGATTTCCAGCCGTTTCTTTCATAACCCCGCACTTACTGACCTCCCCAGGACCTAACAGTCACTCCGTCTGCTTGCCAAGGGTGTTCACCATGTCCCTGTTCGGGCACCAGTTCTCACGGTCAGTGTAGACTGGGATCTGGGGAATGGAGTTGATGAGAAGGAAGCAGGGGACCCAAGTGTTGAGTGAAACAGGGTACTTTATTTGAAGAAACACGTGCATATATATCTTCAGTAAAATGATTACTCAGTCATTACAAACAATGAAATTTCACCAGTTGCAACAAAATGGATAGTCCTTTCCGTACAAAGTCACTGAAGAGAGTCACCGAAGGGAGTCACTGAAGTGAATCCAAGTAGGTGACTTTTCCCATGATCTCAGTCCTGAGAATTGTGTGCAGCTCTGATCGTTCCTGTTTTGCAGGAACTGATTAGGAACAGAGAGTCCTTGAGAAACAGCACACAAAGAAGACAACATATTGGATCCCTTAAAAGTGAATGCAACCTGACAGACCCAGACATCCTGGAATGCAAAATCAAGTAGGCCTTAGGAAACATCAGCAAGAAAAAGCTGTTGGAAGTAGTGAATATCCAGTTGAGTTATGTGTAATTCTAACAGATGATGCTGTGAAAATGCTTCAATTTGCAGGCAAACTTGGAAAACTCAGCAGTGGCCAAGGAACTGGAAAAGATCAGTTCATTCCAATCCCAAAAAAGCCAATGCGAAAGACTGTTTGAACTAATGCACAATAGCACTCATCTCACACAGTCAAAAATTAATGCCTGAATTCTCCAAGGAAGGTTTCAACAAATGAAGAATTTCCAGAGGTTCAAGCTGGATTAGGAAAGGCAGAGCAACCAGAGACTAAATTGCCAACACCCATTGTTTGATTGAAAAAGCAAGACAGTTCCAGAAAAACATCTATTTTTGCTTTAATGACTATGCCATAGTCATTGACTTGTGGAACATGAAAAACTGGAACATTCTTCAAGAGATGGGAATCCTAGGCCACCTGACCTGCTTCCTGAGAAATCTGTATGCAGGTTAAGGAGCAACAGTACCATGGACTTGGAAAAATAAACTGGTTCGAGAGTTGGGGAAAGTGGTACCTCAAGGCTCTATATTGTCACCAGTTTACTCAAACGCAGACTACATCATGTGAAATGCCAGGCAGGATGAAGCACAAGCTGGAATCAAGTTTGCTGGGAGAATTGTCAATAATCCCAGATATGCAGATGATACCACTCTCATGGCAGAAAGTGAAGAGAAAGTAAAAAGCCTCTTGATGAAAGTGAAAGAGCAGATTTGAATAGGTGGTTTAAAACTGACCATTCAATAAATGAAGATCATGACATCTGGTCCCACCACTTTATGGCAAATAAATTGGGAAACAGTGGAAACAGTGAGAGGCTTTGTTTCCTTGGGCTCCAAAATCACTGTAGATGATGACTGCAGCGCTGAAATTAAAAGACACTTGCTCCTTGCAAGAAAATATGTGACAAATATAGACATTATTGAAAATCCACAGAAAATATTTTGCTAACAAATGGCCATCTAGTCAAATCTATGGTGTTTCCAGGAGTCATGTATGGCTGTGAATTTTGGACCATAAAGCTGAGCACTGGAAGAACTGATATTTTTGAACTATAGTATTTAAGAAGACTCATTAGAGTCCTGCACTGCATGTAGTTTAAACCAGTCAATCCTAAAGGAAATTGGTCATGAGTATTCAATGCAAGGACGGATGCTGAAACTGAAAACTCAATATTTTGTACACTTTTGTGAACAACTGACACTGTAAAAGACCCTGATCCTGGGAAAGATTGAAGACAGGAGAACTGGATGACAGAGAATCAGATTGTTGGACAGCATCATAATTTTCCAAAGAATAGCAAGAGAGATACTGAATCACCACTTGATGGACATGTGTTTGAGCAAGCTCTGGGAGTTTTAGATGACCAGTGAAGACTGGCATGCTGTAGTCCATGGGGTCACAAAGTGTCAGATAAATGAGGGATGGAAATGAAGTGAACTGATTTGTGGTGGGCTGTTTGCATGAAGTAACCCTGGGACAGCGGGAGTATTGATGCCCATGGCAGCAGTTCAGGCTTAGGGACTAGGGAATAGCCGTCCTGATGAAGACGTCCCATTGCTCATGCCCAAAATCCTGACATGAATTCTTTCCTTTCTTTTTGTATTATCCTTGGTTGTGGATAGCAAAGGAACAATGTGGGTCTGTCTGCACATGAGTGATGGT
Source organism: Moschus berezovskii (assembly GCF_049115385.1). Taxonomy (NCBI): domain Eukaryota; kingdom Metazoa; phylum Chordata; class Mammalia; order Artiodactyla; family Moschidae; genus Moschus; species Moschus berezovskii. Next base: position 60,593,010 of record NC_142489.1, read on the forward strand.
TCTCACAATCTCCTTGGAGTAGAATATCTGATATTGTCATGGTAAACTTTAAGGAGATATGCACCATGAGACATTCACAGGTACCCTTGATTTGAAGTGGGCAACCATGGATGTTCCCAAATCCAACCTTTAGCCGCATTTGTGGTATGCCAACTTCTCAGGTTAGCAGGGATCTTGAACTATAGGCAGATCTACCACATTCTGATGAGGGAAGCTGAAAGAGAGTGTTGACATTTAACAAGTTAGTGAGTCCTGGCCTGGAATCAAGCCCTCTTGGAGCATTTGGGAGAGGAATGCTGCTTTTTGCACAATGGAGGCATGAGCTGTGGGTCCAGGGAAGGCAGACTCCTCAGGGTGTAATCCGTGTGGGAGCTATGGGCATGAGTGGGCAGAAATAAAGTGTAGTGGTGACAAAAAGGGAGGCCACTGGACCTTTTTGACCTCACATTCAGTGCCTTGTTTCAGCAGAGGTCCTTTGGATCTGCGTGCACCTTCTTCATGATATTGTTTCAGACACAGGCATGTCACATTTTCTTTGCCCTTTTGGAGGTCCAGACATCAGATTGGTCTTTCCAAGCTACAGGGAGACAACATTTAGGGGGGAAATGGAAACAGTTGCAAACAGACTATTACACAGTCGGGAGGAGCAGGATCACCTTGATCAGAAGGTCTTGGTCCTAATTGGGCACTGGGCCTGCCTCAAGAGCCCAGTATCAACTAGGAATGGTTTTGAGAGGTGTAGGCTGAGATTCGTAGTTTCAAGTCACTGCAGTCCCAATCCACTTGCTATTTCTTGTGTCATTCCTTGAATGAAAACACGTGAAATGGAATCATGCCAAAATGATTGCCACTGTGAAACAGTCAATGTGATGAGAGAATACATGACATGAGCACCCATCAATCAGCTGTTCACCACGAACACTTCAAGCCCACTGAACGTCTTTCCAAGTCAGTCCTTCTCACGAGTAAATCCCCAAATTTATAATCTTCCAGAATAAAGTATAGAGATAGAACAGGACACTAACTTGAATGACAAGTTAGTGAAAGAAAACAACCAGAATATAAAGAGGTACTTACCAAAGTCCATAACCCTGGAAAACAAAGCTATGACAATTTGCATATTTTCATATGCAAATGTGGAAATTTCCTTTTAGGGTTGTATGTATGTATGTGTGTGTGCCTACCAGCAGAAATGTGCATATGAGCTGTCAGAACTGGCCTGACTGAGAGAAGAAAAATGAATACCGAAAAAATGAACAAACTTATGTAAACTACATTAACTGTGGGAAAGCCAAAGCACTGATGCCAGGGAATCAAGCCCAGGGATGTCATCGAGAAAGGATGACATGCTGCTGGACCCTGGGTCACTAAGCAGAAAGGAACGGCAGGAAGAAAATATTCAGGGCCATACAGGGAGATGAAAAGGAGCAAGAAACAGAATGGGCAAGATTACCAGGCTTAGAGATGGGGTATGCACAGCCCCTACAAAGAGTTTTCTGTCCTTCCCCAGTACAGCAGTATTCTTTCTCCCACAGGACCAGGCACATGAGCACATCTGGCCGTTTTTGTAAGGTTTTAGAGACTGACGGCACTATAGCATAAGCAGCTGCTACCTGCAGAGTATGCCGGTTTGAAACATCCTTCTTTAAGGTCTTGGCAGAACGCCTGAGTTATCAGGACTCTGCAAAGCATGGCTTAGGATGATCCTCTAGCTACTCGCAGCCCCGCAGCCCTGGGGTGACGGGGTAGGGTGGCATGTCTTCTCACCAGGAAGCAGGATGATAACAGAACCACTTTGAAATGGCCTCTGTACAGGAAATGAACAGACTTCAATTCCTCTGACAATGATGAGTCAGGTCCCTTAGGTGGATGCTGACCATAGCATCTCTTATTTAGAGATGCTTTATCTGTAAATCTCTTTATATCGAGAGAATTTCATCTCTAAAAATGGAGTTCTCTGTATGTCACATCACCTATCCAGTTGCCAAATTGACTACTAGAAATATGGAATTCCTATTTTTCACATAGGCAAATCAGTGTCAATATTCATATCTGAAATATTAATTCTCTACATTTCACGTATGAATATTGCTGAAGATTTTCCCTCATGACATATAGAATTATCTGTATTTCACAGCTGATATGCAGGATGTTTTTTTTTTCCTACAAAGAATGTGGAGTACTCTCTCTTGAACATGACCATCTGGTTGCGGATTTTCCTACATAAACAATGGCAATCTCTGCGTTTCACTTCTTTACCATGAGGTACCAGGGGACTTGACCAGTTGTAGGAAAACCTTCAGGGATTTCTAGAATTAATAATGAAAAAAACAAAAGATGTCCATTTCATCATACAGTTCTGGAACGTAAAAGCAGGAAGTCAAAGATATATGGAGTAACAGGCATATTTGGCTGTGGTGTTCAAAAAGAGGTGGGGCAAACTATAGCAATGCTTTGGCAAATAGAAAGGGTAAAAATGGAAAGAGTGACAGTTTTCTAGGGCTCTAATATGACTGGGAACAGTGATTACAGCCATGAATATAAAAGACACCTTCTCCTGGGAAGAAATGTTCGGAGAAGCCTAGACACAGGTACTGAAAAGAAGGGACATCTCTTTGCCAACAAAGGTCCACATAGGCAGGACGATGGTTTTACCAGTACACATGTACGAACGTGCTAGTATCACTAGAAAGAAGGCTGAGTGCCAAAGAATTGAGGCTTTGCAACTGTGGTGATGAACATGGCTCTTGAGAGAACCTTGGACAGGAAGGAGACCAACCCCCTCAATTCTAAAAGAAACTAACCCTAAATATTCATTGGAAGGGCTGATGCTGATGCTGAAGTTCTAATACTTTGGCTACCTTGTATGAAGAAGTGATTCAGGGGAAAAAAACATGAGGTTCTTCCTTGTCTTTAAAAAAAGAAAATCATTGGCTTGATATGGGTAGATGGAGGGCAGGAGAAGATTGGGGCGACAGAGGGTGAGATGCTTGGACAGCATCACTTGACTCAATGAACATGAGTCTCAGCAAAGTGTTGGAGGCAGTAAAGGATAGGGAGGCCTGGAATGATACAGTCCACAGTGTTACAAAGAGTTGGACATGACTGAGTGACTGAATGTCAACAACTTTATTTCACATATATCAATCAAGATGATATTTTTGAACCTGGAACTTGGAATTTTCTATATATCCATAGAAAAATTAGATATTCCTACATGAAATAAGGAATTTTCTCTGTTTCATTAATGAAATCTGCATGCAGAACTTCCCTCTGAAACTATAAGAGTTTCAATATTTCATGCATCAAAATCAGAATAAAAATACACTGACAAGAAATATGGATAGGAAAAATGATGAAATATTTTACATTTCAAATATGAAAATCTGGTGGTACATTTTCTAATACCAGAACACCTGACCTGCCTCTTGAGAAACCTGTATGCAGGTCAGGAAGCAACTGTTAGAACTGGACATAGAACAACAGACTGGTTCTAAATAGGAAAAGGAGTATGTCAAAGTTCTATATTGTCACCCTGCTTATTTAACTTATATGCAGAGTACATCATGAGGAACGCTGGGCTAGAAGAAGCACTAGCTGGAATCAAGATTGCCGGGAGAAATATCAATAACCTCAGATATGCAGATGACACCACCCTTATGGCAGAGAGTGAAGAGGAACTCAAAAGCCCCTTGATGAAAGTGAAAGAGGAGAGTGAAAAGGTTGGCTTGAAGCTCAATATTCAGAAAACAAAGATCATGGCAACTGGTCCCATCACTTCGTGTGAAATAGATGGGAAAACAGTGGAATCAGTGTCAGACTTTATTTTTTGGGGCTCCAAAATCTCTGTAGATGCTGATTGCAGCCATGAAATTAAAAGACACTTACTCCTTGGAAGGAAATTTATGACCAACCTAGATAGCATTGTAAAAAGCAGAGACATTACTTTGCCAACCAAAATCTATCTAGTCAAGGCTATGGTTTTTCCAGTGGTCATGTATGGATGTGAGAGTTGGACTACGAAGAAAGCTGATCGCCAAAGAATTGATGCTTTTGAACTGTGGTGTTGGAGAAGATTCTTCTGAGTCCCTTGGACTGCAAGGAGATCCAAACAGTCCATTCTAAAGGAGATCAATCCTGAGTGTTCATTGTAGGGACTGATACAAAAGCTGAAATTCCAATACTTTTGCCACCTCATGCGAAGTGTTGACTCACTGGAAAAGACTCTGATGCTGGGAAATATTAGGGGCAGCAGGAGAAAGGGACGACAGAGTGTGAGATGGCTGGAAGTTATCATCGACTTGATGGACATGAGTTTGAGTGAACTCTGCGAGTTGGTGATGGACAGGGAGGCCTGGTGTGCTGTGATTCATGGGGTCACAAAGAGTCAGACACGACTGAGCAATTGAACTGAACTGATGGATGCACTATCGATTTTATGTTTCATATATTGAAATCTAGTATTACATGAAAGACGAAATTCTCAGTTTCACATATGAAACTCTACATGCAGATTTTATTCCATGAAATATGAAATTCCATATTTCACATATGAAAATCTGGGGATATCTGTATATCATATGAAAGTATGCACACAGAATATTTGGCATGAAATATGAAAATATTGACATGCAATTATCTTAATGTATTTCAGTTCAGTTAGGTTCAGTTCAGTCTCTCAGTCATGTCCGACTCTTTGCGACACATGAATCACAGCAGGCCAGGCTTCCCTGTCCATCACCACCTCCCAGAGTTCAATCACAAAGTGTAATTATAATGCAATTTTCATATTTCTCATTTGAAAATCAATGTGTAGCTTTCATTCATGAATACAGAATATTGCGGATTTCATATTTGAAAAACGACATTCATTTTACTATAAGAAATACAGAAACTTCTATCTGATTAGAGAAAATATGATTTTCATGCTGAGCTATAAAATTGTCCATATTCCACAGTAAAGTTCTTCCAACATGAAATATGGAATTCAGTATATTTCTCTTTGAAAATATGAGGATAAATTTGCTCATATGAATACATAGCCTCTGTTATTAATATTTGAAAACGTGTGTCAGAATTTTCACACATAAAACTGGAATTGTCTGTGATACAGAAATTAAGATCTGGGACAAGCAATCAAATATAGGATCAACTTATTTGTTGTATCACTGTCTGGTCCCTGATTTCCTTATTGAAATTTACATGTCTCTGGATTGCTCTTATAAAAGCCCTTGTGAAGATTTCACAACATGAAATACGTAATATTTATTTATTTTTATTTCACTTAATTTAATTAGAGCCTGATTACTTTATATTTAAAAAAAAATACATAAAGCAGTAAAAAAAAGAAATATGTAATCAACTATGTTTCACACCTGAAAATCTGGGTGCCATATTTCTACATGAAAATATGTACATTGCTATAGTAACAATTGGATTTCTAAATTTTGGATTTCCCACATGCACTATAGAAATCTGTATATTTCACATACGAAAGAGTGGATGTCTTTTTCCCTGCATGAAATATGGAATCATCCCTATTTCTCATTTGAAAATTTGAGCGAAAGATTTCTTACATGGAATAAGGAATCTCTGTAATTCATTCAGGAAAATATGGGTGCAGATAGTCTCATGTGCATTTTGGAATCCTCTAAATCTCACGTATAAAATCAAGGCACATATTTTCCTACATGAAATATAGTATTCTTTATATTTCATATTTCACCATTTAGGTGTAGCTATCTCTAGCTGATATATGGGATACTCTATATCCCACATTTTAGATCTGCAAGCAGATTTACCTGCGTGCACTATGGAATACTCTATATTTCACATTTGAAATCTGTCCACACATTATCTACATGATATATAACATACACTCTATATCTCATAGAAAAATATCTGCTGAAATTTTCCTAGATGAAGACTGAAATTTATGTACATCACATATGAAAAACGATTTCCGCATGAAATATAGGATTCTGTACATTTCAGACACCAAAATCAGTGCAGGCATAGTCCTACATAAAATATGGAATTCTGTATATTTCACATCTGAAAAAATAATGGTGACAATTTTACTCAATTAAATATCAAACTGTATATGTTACATATGAAAATCTTGATGCTGATTTTAGTATACAATACAGTGAATTTTCTGGCATTTCACAATATAAGCATCCGGATGCTACTTTTCTTACCCGAAACGTGGATTTCTCTATATATCATATATGAAAATCTGGGTGGTAATTTTCTTAGATGAAACATGGCATTAATTATATTTCACATATGAGAAACTTGGCTTTGTTTTTCTCTCTTTTTTATACATGTTTTATCATATTCTTTATTTTTTATTTTCATTTTTAATTTTAGTCAGTTCAGTTCAGTCGTTCAGTCATGTCCCACCCTGCGACCCGATGAATCACAGCACACCAGGCCTCCCTGTCCAACACCAATTCCCAGAATTCACACAAACTCACGTCCATCGAGTCGGTGATGCTATCCAGCCATCTCATTCTCTGTTATCCTTGTCTCCTCCTACCCCCAGTGCCTCCCAGCATCAGAGTCTTTTCCAGTGAGTCAACTCATCGCATGAGGTGGCCAAAGTATTGCAGTTTCAGCTTTAGCCTCAGTCCTTCCAATGAACACCCAGGATTGATCTTCTTTAGAATGGACTGGTTGGATCTCCTTGCAGTATAAGGGACTCTCAAGAGTCTTCTCCAGCACCACAGTTCAAAAGCATCAATTCTTCGACGATCAGCTTTCTTCACAGTCCAACTCTCACATCCATACATGACCACTAGTTCCTTTTATATTACTGTATTGATTTTGCCATATAATGACATGAATCTGCCCTGGGTCTACATGTGTTCCCCATTTTGAACCCTGTCCTACATCCCTCCCCAAGTCATCCCTCTCGGTCATCCCAGTGCACCACCCCCGAGCATCCTGTATCATGCTATTTTTCTTACCCAAAGTGTAGAGTTCCCTACATATCATATACGAAAATTTGGGTGGTGATTTTCTGAAATGAAATACGGAATTATCTATATTTCACATATGAAAACCTTGGCATTGGTTTTCTTAAGATACAGAGAATCGTTAGGGAATTGAAATCATCTCTATTTTACAAAGAAAATCTGGCCATCACTCTTTCTTCAAGAGATATGGAATTCTTGGTATTTCTCAAAGATATATCAACAGAACCAATTTTCACCCTGAAATACGGAATTCTCTGTATTTCCTGTGTGAAAATCTTGGTTAATCCTCCTTCATGGAAGTAGGGCTTCTCTATATTTCACAGTTGAAGATCAGAAATGAGATTTTCCTGTAAGAAATATGGAAATCTCTATATTTCATAAGAACCGCTGGGTCTTCAGCTACTGAAACACCTGCCTCCCCTATTTGCACTTTGACATTGTTGCTCATGAAAACAGCTTCCATGTATTCTATGCTTGTGTTGATCAGAGATGGGCATCTGGCTCACTGTGGCCAGAGTGCTCCCGAGGAAATGCCTTTAGCCTTCATTTGATTGGTTCTTGAAGTGTTTGGAAGGTCAGCGTGTAGAAGCCAGGCCCTTCCCACCAACATACTACACATGGGTGATGACATAAGGATCTGCCTGTGTGCCTCACCTTCCCTTCTGGAAGTGTTGGCAAGTAATCAATTGGTGGGGAGTGACTGAAGCCAGTGGGCCCGCTGTGCCAGTCAGTTGCTTTGATTCCAGGCCCACCTCTTTCACAAACCTGAAACATGGCCAGGGACACAAGGAGAGGAAGACCAGAAGAAGTCTGGAGTGCCCCTGAGAGCTTTAATCTTCTTACTTGTGAGACTGGTTTTCAGGCCACATGGGCCATGCGAACTGCTGGCTTGGTGGGGTCATCAGGGACGTTACAGGGAGCGGGGGCAGGGGACACCAGGCAAGGAGGGCACCCTCTTCAGATTGGAGGTGGTGGAGGAAGGCAAAACTTTGCAGGAAGGAGAGATGGCGGGGTTCTGGCAAGACCTCCAACCGCTGGTGGAAGACATGATGGAGGAGGTGAAGCTGCTGTCGGTTGTGGAGGAACAGGAGCTGCTGTCCTTTCAAGAGTGTGAGGAGAACCTAAAGGAGCAGGACCAGGAACACCCAAGACATGGAGCTCCGAGGAATTAGCCCACTCTGTCCCCACTTCGGGTGCTGGAGGCATTGACTTTCCCACAGGTAGAGCTGAGCTGTGGGGGTGAAACTTACTGCAGGGCCTACTTTCCGCTCAGGTCTAAGAACCTTCGAGGAAAAGGGTCGCTTGTCTGGGAGAAGTGGCATCATCCAGGGCATTCCTGGCTCCTTTGGCAAAGTCATATCCTTACTACTGCTTCTTAGGGTCGGTTGTTCAGGAGGAGAGAAGGAGCAGGAGCAGGAGGAGGGATGTGTGTGAGGGCACAGGGAAACACATGGGGTGGAGGGAAGTGGGGACTGGGAGGAGTGGTGTGCACCAACGTCAAGTGCCAGCAAAGCCAGGTCAGATCTCCACTGTGTGTGTCTGATCCATGACTCTGGGTGACTCCTTTCGGCCTGCATCTGAATGGAAGTGGTACCCTGGAGCTGGAACTCTGTGTGACTAGAGACAGTGTGCCAGAACATCATTCTCAAAGCCTTATTATTGTAATTGTAGATTATCTGGGAAAGCAACAGAGACATTCAGAGTCCAATAACCCATGCTGTTCATTTAGAGCCCCTGTATTTGTCCCAGTTAGTGCAGTGTAAAAGTAGGACATTGTCCACTCACCTAAGGTGGAGCAGAAAGGAGCTACTCTTTTCATCCCTAGTTAGGGCCACACCACTCCAGACATATCCGAATGCCGTATGGTGAAGACAGGGAGAAGGTGAGAGTCCTAGGGATCTCTTGCCAAACACACTAACTCTCTCTCACACACACACGTGTGCACAAACAGAGGATACACGGGCCTGCAGACAAGGCATGCTACAGGGACTACAGACACTGATGTTTTAAGTAGTGACATGCCACTACGCAGCACACACAGACCAGGCAGATCAGAAACCATAAGACACAGAATGTCCCTCAGTGGAAGTAGAGAAGGAACCTGGAAGACCATGGGGAACATAGAACTATGAGCGTATTTGATGGTATGCCAGGGGATGGAGATGTCAGTGGCGTGGTCTAGCAAGCAGGAATGCCCACATCCTTTGATGATGCCTGTTCCATCTACTTGCTTTTGTACTTGTACTGGCTCCTTGACCTAAAGCAGTTTATGAACCACCCCCAGATGTATCTCATGATCAGTGACCAAGATAAAGACTTCCTTATGGACGTGTTTAATTTGAAGGTGAATGAGGAAGGCTGAAGACAGGTGGATGAGGGTGCTGGGCAGGGAAGGTGGGAGAAGGGGCGTATCATATTATCTGTGCATGTGCAGCGTGAGTGTTTGGAGAAGAGAAGCAGAACGCTTTGATGCCTTCCTGGCATGCAAGCCGAGGACCCTAGAAGCTTGCACCTTTTCCCTCCTCCTGGTCCTGGCATATGCAGGAACTAGTCCATCCCAAGTCCAACTGCAACCTGATATTTTCCTTTTGTGACAGCCCTTACTTCTGGAATGCAGTCATCATGAAGGAGTACTACATGACATCACTGGTATGATGTGGCTTCCAGTCATTGTGGGTGGGTGGTGGAAAGAGTGGATGCTCCTCCTGTGTGAACCTTCCCTGTCCCACTTGTCCACTCCCAGGGTATAGGGTATATCATTTCACTCCAGTCCACTTTTTCTGGGATTATGGATGGGGAGTTCCTAGCCTCAGTCTGGACACCAGCAGCCTTTACTTCCTCAACTGGTTGTCAAACCACAACTGACCAGGATTGATCAGGATTGCAAAGGTGGTATCCCTCTGGGCCTTCTGCAGAATTGGAGATGGATATTGGAGTTCTTGTCTACACATGAGAGGGTTTGGGGCTTCTTCAGACGTGTTCTGACATTTTTTATGTTGCCAGCAGTATATCTTCGATGACTGTTGATCGATCCCCTGCAGTACTACCCCTGGGAGGAAAGCCCTACCATAATGGTACCTGAGAGGAAAACAGGTTTTGAGGGAAACAGGAGGTGGTCCCTGAAGTCCCAGACTTGTAGAGTCTGGGACACTCTCCTTTCCCAAATGGGGAAGCTAGGCTCATGCAGGATGGCTGCCGAGCCTGGATTTGGATCATGAAGGTAGATAGTGACAGTCCGAGTTGGGGGTCTTGGGGACTTCCTGTGTCCAAATCTCACTCAAAGTATCTGTAGGTTAACATGTGAATCCTAGGTGATCCTGATGCAGGCAGGGAGAATTAAGCACCTTTGTCTGAATCAGTATTCCCCAGGTCCTGCCAACCTACGGCCTCCTGCCGCTCATTGAGTTTGAGATTACCTTGGCTCTTCTCTGCTGCCCCTCCTCCTGGGAAAGCCTAGCTGTCAGAAGCGGTTCCTCTCTGGTGTACCATTAAATTTTGTTTTGTTCTGTTTTAATTAATTTATTTAAGTGAAGGCTAATTATTTTACAATATTGTAGTGCTTATTTCCATATATTCACGGAAATCTGCCACGGGTGCACATGTATCCCACATCCTGAACCCCCCTCCCACCTTCTTCCCTATTCCACCCACAAGCATTGTCCCAGTGCACCGGTGCAGGGAACCCTGTCTCATGAATCAAACAGAGACTGGAAAGCTGTTTCACATATGGCAATGTCCAAGTTTCAAAATTATCATCTCCCTCAGAATCCAAAAGTCTGTCCTTTACCTATGAGTCCCTTTTGCTCTCTCACACATAGGGTCATTGTTATCACCTTTCTAAATTCCATTTATAGGCGTTACTATACTGTAGTGAAAAGCAGAGACATTACTTTGCCAAACAAGGTCTGTCTAATCAAGGCTATGGTTTTTCCCATGGTCATGTATGGATGTGAGAGTTGGACTGTGAAGAAAGCTGATCGCCGAAGAATTGATGCTTTTGAACTGTGCTACTGGAGAAGACTCTTGAGACTCCCTTGGACTGCAAGGAAATCCAACCAGTCCATTCTAAAAGAGATCAATCCTGGATATTCATTGGAAGAACTTATGCTAAAGCTGAAACTCCAATACTTTGGCCACCTCATGTGACGAGTTGACGCACTGGAAAAGAGTCTGATGCTGGGAGGGATTGGGGGTAGGAGGAGACGGGAATGACAGAGAATGATATGTCTGGATGGCATCACCGACTCGATGGACGTGGGTTTGAGTGAACTCCGGGAGTTGGTGATGGACAGGGAGGCCGGGCGTGCTGTGGTTCATTGGGTCGCAAATATCTGGACATGACTAAGCGACTGAACTGAACTGAACTAATACTATAGTGGTGTTTTTCATTCTGACTTACTTCACTGTATAATAGGTTCTGGTTTCATCCACCTCATTAGACCTGATTCAAATGTTTTAAACAGCCAAATAATATTCCATTGTGTATATGTACCAAGTTTCCTTACCCATTCATGTACCGATGGACATCTAGGTTGGTTCCATATCCTAGCTATTGTAAACAGTGCTGCATTGAACATTGGGGTGAACATGTCTCTTTCAATTCTGATTTCCTCGGTGTGTATTATGCCCAGAGGTGGGATTACTGAGTCGTATGGCAGGTTTATTTCCAGGGTTTTAAGGAATCACCACACCATTCTCCATACTGGTTGTACTAGTTTGCATTCCCTCCAACAGTGTAAGAGGGTTCCCCTTTCTCTGTACCCTCTCCAGCATTTATCGTTTGTAGACTTTTTGATAGCAGGCATTGTGACTGGTGTGAGATGGTACCTCATTGTGGTTCAGATTTGCATTTCTCTGGTAATGAGGTATACTGAGTATCTTTTCATGTGTTTTTTAGGTGTCTGTAATGTCTTCTTTGGAGAACAATCTGTTTAGCTCTTTGGCCCACTTTTTGAAAGTGTCGTTTATTTTTCTAGAATTGAGCCGAATGTGTTGCATGTATATTTTTAAAGTTAATTCTTTGCCAGTTGTTCAGTTTCCTATATTTTCTCCCATTCGATTTCTTCATTGTGCAAAAGCTTTTAAATTTACTTCATTCCTATTTATTTTTCTTTTATTTACATTACTTTGGGAGGTTGTTGATAGACTATCCTGCTGTGATTTATATCAGAAAATGTTTGGCCTTTGTGTTCCTCTAGCAGTTTTGGAGTTTCTCGTCTTACATGTAGATCCTTAATACATTCTGTGTTTATTTATTTATTTTTTAATTTATTTTATTGGAGGCAAATTACCTTACATTAATATATTGGTTGATTTTGCCATACCTTAACACGAATCCGCCTTGGATGTACATGTGTTCCCTTTCTGGAACCCCCCTCCCACCTCCCTCTTCACCATATCCTCCCTCCAGGTCAACCCCGTGCACCAGCCCCAAGCATACTGTATCATGCGTCAAACCTGGACTGGTGATTTATTTCACGTATGATAATATACATGCTACAATGCCGTTCTCCCCAAACATCCCATCTTCACCCTCTCCCACAGAGTCCCAAAGACAGATCTATACATCTGTGTCTCTTTCGCTGTCTCGTATACAGGGTTAAGGTTACCATCTTTCTAAATTCCATATATATGCGTTATTATACTGTATTGATATTTTTCTTTCTGGCTTACTTCACTCTGTATAATAGGCTCCAGTTTCATCCACCTCATTAAAACTGATTCCAATGAATTCTTTTTGATGGCTGAAAAATACTCCATTGTGTATATGTACCAAAGCTTTCTTATAAATTCATCTGCAGATGGACATCTAGGTTGCTTCCATGTCCTGGTTATTATAAACAGTGCTGCAATGAACATTGGAGTATATATGTCTCTTAAAATTCTGGTTTCCTCAGTGTGTATGCCCAGGAGTGCGATTGCTATATCATAGGGCAGTTCTACTTCCAGATTTTTTAAGGAATCTCCACACCTTTCTCCGTAGTGGCTGTACTAATTCACATTCCCACCAACAGTGAAAGAGGGTTCCCTTTTCTCCACACCCTCTCCAGCATATATTGCTTGTAGACTTTTGGATAGCAGACATTCTGACTGGTGTGAAATGATATCTCATTGTGGTTTTGATGTGCATTTCTCTGATTATAAGGGATGTTGAGCATTTTTTCATATGTTTGTTAGCGACCTTTATGTCTTCTTTGGAGAAAGGGTCTGTTTAGTTCTCTGGACCATTTCTTGATTGGGTCATTTATTTTTCTGGAACTGAGCTTCAGGAGCTGCTTGTATATTTTGGAGATTAATCCTTTATCACTTGCTTCATTTTGATTATTTTCTCCCATTCTGAAGGCTGTCTTTTCACCTTGCTTATGGTTTCCTTTGCTGTGCAGAAGCTTTTGATTTTAATTAGGTCCCATTTGTTTATTTTTGCTTTTATTTCCAATATTCTGGGAGGTGGGTCTTGGAGGATCCTGCTGTGATTTATGTCGGAGAGTGTTTTGCTTACGTTCTCCTCTAGGAGTTTTAGAGAATCTGGTCTTACATTTAGCTCTCTAATCCATCTTGAGTTTATTTTAGTTTATGGTGTTAGGGAGTGTTCTAGTTTCATTCTTTCACAAGTGGCTGACCAGTTTTCCCAGCACCACTTGTTAAAGAGACTGTCTTTTCTCCATTTTATATTCTTGCCTCCTTTGTCGAAGATAAGGTGTCCATAGGTGTGTGGATTTATCTATGGGCTTTCTATTTTGTTCCATTGATCTATATTTCTGTCTTTATGCCAGTACCATACTGTCTTGATGACTGTGGCTTTGTAGTAGAGCCTGAAGTCCTGCAGGTTAATTCCTCCAGTTCCATTCTTCTTCTTCAAGATTTCTTTGGCTATTCGAGGTTTTTTGTATTTCCATACAAATTGTGAGATTATTTTTTCTAGTTCTGTGAAAAATATCATTGGTAGCTTGATAAGGATTCCATTGAATGTATAAATTACTTTGGTTAGTGTACTCATTTTCAAAATATTTATTCTTCCAATCCACAAACACGGGTATATTTCTCTATTAGTGTCGTCTTTGATTACTTTCAGTAGTGTTTTATAGTTTTCTATGTACAAGTCTTTTGTTTCCTTAGGTGGATATATTCCTAAGTATTTAATTGTTTTCGTTGCAACAGTGAATGGAATAGTTTTCTTAATTTCTCTTTCTATTTTCTCATTATTAGTGTATAGAATTGCAAGGGATTTCAGTGTGTTGATTTTATACCACACAACTTTACTGTATTCATTGACTAGCTCTAGCAGTTTTCTGGTAGAGTCTTTAGGGTTTTCTGTGTAGCGGATCATGTCATCAACTAACAGTGAAAGTTTTACTTCTTCTTTTCCAATTTGTATTCTTTTATGTCTTTTTCTGCTCTGATTGCTGTAGCCAAAACTTCCAGAACTATGTTGAACAGTAGTGGTGAGAGTGGGCACTCTGTCTTGTTCCTGACTTTTGGGGAAATGCTTTCAGTTTTTCACCATTGAGGATAATGTTTGCTCTGGGTTTGTCATATATAGTTTTTATTATGTTGAGATATGTCCCTTCTATTCCCACAAAAAACAGTTTGTTTTTTGTATTTTCTCAAAGGCTTTCTCTGCATCTATTGAGATAATTATATGTTTTTTATTTTTCAGTTTGTTAATGTGGTGTATTACGTTGATTGATTTTCGGATATTGAAGAATCCTTGCATTCCTGGGATAAAGCCCACTTGGTCATGATGTATGATCTTCTTAATATTTTGTTGTATTCTGATTGCAAGAATTTTGTTAAGGATGCTTGCATCTATGTTCATAAGTGATATTGGCCTGTAGTTTTCTTTTTTGTGGGATCTTTACCAGGTTTTGGAATTAGGGTGATGGTGGCCTCATAGAATGAGTTTGGAAGTTTCCCTTCCTCAGCAATTATTTGGAAGAGTTTGAGTAGAATAGGTGTTAGCTCTTCTCTAATATTTTGGTAGAATTCAGCTGTGAAGCCGTCTGGATCTGGGCTTTTATTTGCTGGAAGATTTCTGATTACTTCCTCTAGTTCGGTGCTTGTGATGAGTCTACAGATTTTTTATTTCTTCCTGGTTCAGTTTTGGCAAGGTGTACATTTCTAGGAATTTGTCCATTTCTTCCAAGTTATTCATTTTATTGCCATATAATTGCTATTAGTATTCTCTAATAATTCTTTGTATTTCTGTGTTGTCGCTTGTGATCTCTCCATTTTCATTTCTAATTTTACTGATTTGGTTCTTCTTCCTTTATTTCTTGATGAGTCTGGCTAGTGGTTTGTCAATTTTATTTACCTTCTCAAAGAACCAGCTTTTGGCTTTGTTGATTTTGGCTATGGTCTCTTTTGTTTCTTTTGAATTTATCTCTGCCCTAATTTTTACTATTTATTTCCTTCTATTAAGGCTGAGGTTCTTCAATTCTTCCTTTTCTAGTTTCTTTAGATGTAGAGTTAGGTTATTTAGTTGACTTTCTTCTTGTTTCTTGAGGTGTGCCTGTATTTCTATGAACTTCCCCCTGAGCACTGCTTTTAAAGTGTCCCAGAGGTTTTGGGTTGTTTTGTTTTCATTTTCATTCATTTCTATGCATATTTTGATTTCTCTTTTGATTTCTTCTATGATTTGTTCATTATTCAGCAGCGTGTTGTTCAGCATCCATATGTTGGCATTTTTAATAGTTTTTCTCCTGTAATTGAGATCTAATCTTACTGCATTGTGGTCAGAAAAGATGCTTGGAATGATTTCAATTTTTTTTTGAATTTACCCAGGCTAGAGTTATGGCCCAGGATGTGATCTATCCTGGAAACGGTTCCATGTGCGCTTGAGAAAAAGGTGAAATTCATTGTTTTGGGGTAAAATGTCCTATAGAGATCTATTAGGACTAACTGGTCTATTGTATCATTTAAAGTTTGTGTTTCCTTGTTAATTTTCTGTTTAGTTGATCTATTCATAGGTGTAAGTGGGGTATTAAAGTGTCCCACTATTATTGTGTTATTGTTAATTTCCCCTTTCATACTTGTTAGTAAATGTCTTACATATTGCGGTGCTCCTATGTTGGGTGCATAAATATTTTTAATTTTTATAACTTCTTCTTGGATTGATCCTTTGATCCATATGTAGTTTCCTTCTTTGTCTCTTTTCACAGCCTTTGTTTTAAAATCTATTTTATCTGATATGAGTATTGTTACTCCTGCTTTTTTTGGTCTCTATTTGCGTGGAATACCTTTTCTCAGCCCTTCACTTTCAGTCTGTATGTGTCCCTCGATTTGAGGTGGGTCTCTTGTAGACAAAATATATGGGGGTCTTGTCTTTGTATCCATTCAACCAGCCTTTGTCTTTTGGTTGGGGCATTCAACCGATTTAAGTTTAAGGTGATTATTGATAAGTATTATCCCATTGCCATTTTATTTATTGTTTTGGGTTCAAGTTTATATACCCTTTCTGTGTTTCCTGTCTAGAGAAGATCGTTTAGTATTTGTTGGAGAGCTGGTTTGGTGATGCTGAATTATCTCAGCTTTTGCTTGCCTGTAAAGCTTTTGATCTCTCCTTCATATTTGAATGAGATCCTTCCTGGGTATAGTAATCTGGGCTGTAGGTTACTTTCTTTCATCACCTTAAGTATGTCTTGCCATTTCTTCCTGGCCTGAAGAGTTTCTGCTGAAAGATCAGCTGTTATCCTTATGGGAATTCCCTTGAGTGTTATTTGTTGTTTTTCCCTTGCTGCTTTTAATATACATTCTTTGCAATGATCTTTGTTAATTAGATTAATATATGCCTTGGCATTTTTCGCCTTGGATTTATCCTCTCTGTGTTTCTTGAACTTGGGTGATTATTTCCTTCCCCATTTTAGGGAAGTTTTCAACTATTATCTCCTCAACTGTCTCCTTATGGTCATTCTTTTTTGTCTTCTTCTTCTGAGAGTCATATGATTCGAATGTTCGGGTGTTTAACATTGTCCCAGAGGTCTCTGAGATTGTCCTCATTTCTTTTAATTTACTTTTCTTTATTCCTCTGTTTAATTTATTTCTACCACTCTCTCTTCTATCTCACTTTTCTTCTCTTCTGCCTTCTTTATTCTATTGTGGTTCCCTCCAGAGTTTTTTTTTTTTTTTGTCTCATATATCACATTATTCATTGTATATTGACTCTTTTTATTTCTTCTAGATCCTTGTTAAACCTTTCTTCCATCTTCTCGATTCTTGTCTCCAGGTTTTTTACCTGTAACTCCAATTTGTTTTCAAGATTTTGGATCATTTTCACTGTCATTATTGGTAATTCTTTATCAGGTAGATTCCCTATCTCTTCCTCTTTTATTTGAATTGGTGAGCATTTATTCTGATCCTTTACTTGCTGGGCATTTCTCTGCCTCTTCATGGTGCTTATATTGCTGTGTTTGGGGTAGCTTTTCCGCCTTCTGGTAGTTTGTGGATTTCTCTTTATTGTGGAGTTTCCTCGCTGTGGGTGGCATTGGACAGGTGGCTTTTCAAGGTTCCCTGGTTAGCAACGCTTACGTTGGTGTTCTGGTGGGTGAAGTTGTATTTCTTCTCTCTGGAGTGCAATGAAGTGTCCAGTAATGATTTATTAGATGTCGATGGGTTTGAAGTCATTTTGAGCAACCTGTATATTGAACTCAGGGCTATTTTCCTGTGTTGCTGGAGAACATTTTTTGGTATCTCTTGCTCTGGAACTTGTTGACACTTGGGTAGTGCTTGGTTTCAGTGTAGGTATGGAGGCGTTCGATGAGCTCCTATGGATTAATATTCCCTGAAGTCAGGAGTTCTCTGCTGTTTTCAGGATTTGGACTTAAGACTCCTGCCTCTAGTTTTAAGTCTTATTCTTGCAGTAGCCTCAAGACTTCTCCATCTGTCACTTCCAAGGCAGTTCCCTCTGTTTTAGCTTCTTCAGTTTGCTGGTCTCTTCAATGTCTGATTTCCGATATGACACAAGGGGGCGGTGGTGAACACATTTTTGGCTCACTTGTTCAGTCATGCTGTGGGGAGGGAGGAACGCTGCAAACAAATATCACTGACGTCTGTGGGGAGTGCTTGCAGTGTCTCAGCCACACGGTGCTTGTCCCCACTCACAGTGTGTGTGCTTTCCCTGTTTATACTGCTTAGGCTCTAGGTTGCTCTGCCAGGAAGAGTCTGAAGACTTCCCTGGGTTGTATGCATTTCCCAGGTCTAAGCCCCTCAGGTTCAGGTACTCGGGCACTCCTCAAAGGCTCAGACTTGGTTGGACCTGCGTTTTGTGCCCTTCTCTGAGCAGCTCAGGTGACCAGATATTTGGCGAGCGTGGTCACTGTGACTTATCTCCTCCCCAGTCCCTGCCCGTGTGTTTTCTGAGTGTAAAACCAGCGTACCTTCTCAGGTGGATGTCGACTGGCCTGAATCCCAGGAAGTCTTGTTTAGCAATGAAGCATGCCTGCAGTTTGATATCAGATGCCTCTCTGAGGGCGCGATTGCCCCCTTCTGGCTCTGGCTGCCCTACCCTGCTTGTCTTGGCAGGGATAGACCATCCACAGCTGGCTAGCTCTGCTCAGTCCTTTGTTCAGTGAGCATGTCTAGCAGTGTCTTAAGTTAGGGCTTTTCGCCTTTTCAGGGGGTAGGTATCCCACAGTCTGCTTTGGTATTTAAAGTTAGTTCCCTGAGATTGCCTTTGGGGCATTCAGGCCCAATCTACCCTAAGCAATGCAACCTGTGCCACCCTGCCCAGCCCCTCTTTTCTAGTGAGGATGCGGGCGTCTGCGCTGCTTCTCCACTGGGAGTTACCATTGGAAATATAATCTGTGGGTTTAAATTATTTATTTATTTTTCCTCCCGGTTATGTTTCCCTCTGAGCTTCCAAGTCTTGCCACAGACTTGCCAGTGAGTGTTTCCTGGTGTATGGAAACTTCTCTCTCTTTTTTTTAAGTCTACCTTCTCCGGACAGATCTCCATCCCTACCTCTTTTGTCTCTCTTTTTATATTTTATTTTACTTCCTACCTCCTTTTGAAGACAATGAGCTGCTTTTCTGGGTTCTTGATGTCTCTGCCAACACTTAGAAGTTGTCTTGTGGAATTTACTCAGCGTCCAAATGTTCTTTTGATGAATTGCGAGGGGTTGGGGGAGTGGTCTCCCCATCCTATTCCTCTGCCATCTTCCTCCCTCTGCTGTTTTAACACATTTTAAAGGAGTGGTTCTAGAACGTCATTCTCTCATCTGTAAAAGAGAAAAAAGCTCCTTTCACCAGGAGGTGTCCCTCCCTACTCTAGAAGTGGGTGGAGACAGATTTTCCAACAAAGCTTTCCTTCCGTGTTCGGACTTAGTCTGTTCCTTACCAGCAAAGGCGTGTTACTGGTCCCTCCCGGTTATACCACTGAGGCAGGGTGGAGATACACCAGGGGTAGACCTGATGGCATCGCAGACTGTTTTCTAGTTACTTATCAACAAGACCTTTGTTTGATTTTCACTTTAGTCAGATACCACCCAGAGTGTAACACAGTAGCTTTCAGAATGTTTCTCAAACTAGGACTACTAGGGGAGGCATCCATCTAACGTGTACCTGTGCACATTCCTGAGTAGTCATGACCACAATAGAAGCAGTGAGTCATAAAGGAATGATCAAGAACCAAGATTTCCCATCTGAGTTTCACCACGCTAGTATGTTTGAAATCAAGAGGTGGTAGAGGGTTGGCCAGCAAGGGAAAAGTGAATTTTCTCCTCCAGTTACTAGGGCCAACACTTCCAGTTCATTTCCACAGATTCTACAAAACAACTATCTATATAATAGAAACTGAAGCCACTGAGGAGCTTTGTCTGGTTTGTTAAGAGCTAGCACTACCAAAGGAAGAAGTCCATTGCTCTTCCAATGCACATAGATCTATCAATCAGAGACACAGCATGACAAAGCGTCATTTCCAGGTCGCTAGCCCCTGAGCCAGGCAGCAAAGTGGGTTGGTGCTGAAGCTAGAGTTCCAAATCATTTCCAAATGTGTTGCTGTAACTTTTGGGCCCTAACAAGGCTAGGTGTTTACATACATGGGGGCTAAGTAAAAGTACACAGCAACAGTATGGCTCTCAAGTCCCTTGAAAGTGGATAATCTGACAGATGAGGTTAGTAGTTATACATCCTGATGCGATTATGAAATGGTCAAAGAGATCATGAAAAGCTGACCTAGAAAGGAATGTTCAGTCCACACACTTCACCAATTTCTAGCCACTCCCTTCACAGGGATGTTGTGTGCCTCTTGGTATTGGCAGTTTTGTATAAACCCCTGAGAAGGCACCCCTTTTGGGGACTACTTTTAGTCATTATGAGGCACTGAGAAACCACAGAGCAGGGCTCAAGGTTCATTTCTGCAAGTTGTCATTCATTCACACATTCACACTGAAGAGTTAGAAAAGTAAAGCAGAAAACATGTATATTGTGAAAGCAGAGAGGCTAGAGCTCTGGAATGTTACTACCTTGTCCTGAAGATCCTGTTTGAGATGATCGATTATGGTGAAAGTTCAGCCACCTAAAAATGACTGGAATTAACAGCTGAGTTTAACGAAGTTACTGGATACAAAATTAACCTAAAGAAATCTCTTTCCTTCTTATGTACTAACAGCAAAAAGACAAAAATTTAAATTTAAGAAGCAATCCCACTCACCACAACAACAACTGGAATGAAATTCCTGGGAATATATCTACTTCAGTTCAGTTTAGTCGCTCAGTCGTGTCCGACTCTCCGCGACCCCATGAATCACAGCACGCCAGGCCTCCCTGTCCATCACCAACTCCCAGGATAATACTGGTGTGCAGCAAAGAATAAGGCAGAAATGAAATGATTCAAAATAACACAAAGAAGTGGAGAGATATACTGTTATCTTGCAGTGGAATAATCAATATTGGGGAATGCCTACACAAAAAAAGGAGTTTACAGGTTCAATGTAATTCCTATGCAATTTCTAATAGCATCTGTCACAAAAGTAGAAAGAAAAAAAAACAGTTTACACTCCTCAGTAGACAAATCCATAAATGAGCTTGATTTCAGCTTTGGTCAAACCTCGTCACGCTTTCTACAGCCATTAGTAATTTTCCTCTGCTCTTCCTTAGTAGCATACTGAACACATTCTGAACTGAAGGACTCAACTTTCAGTGTCATCGGTGGTTTTTTTTTTTTTTTTTTTTTTGCCTTTTTACACATTCATGAGGGAATTAGGGCAAGTGCACTGAAGTGGTTTGCCATGCCATTCATCAGCGGATAGCTGGAGTCACTCCTTCAGTTCAGTTCAGTTCAGTTCAAACTCATGTCCACAGAGTCGGTGATGCCATCCAGCCATCTCATTCTCAGTCTTCCCCTTCTCCTCCCGCCCCCAACCTTGCCCAGCATCAGTCTTTTCCAGTGAGTCAACTCGTCGCATGAGGTGGCCAAAGTATTGCAGTAAAAGATAACCTCAAGATGGATGAAAGACCCAAATATAATCCCAGCGAGTTTAAATCTATAACATTAGAAGAAAGTATAAGTACCCTC
This sequence comes from Moschus berezovskii, assembly GCF_049115385.1. Lineage (NCBI taxonomy): Eukaryota > Metazoa > Chordata > Mammalia > Artiodactyla > Moschidae > Moschus > Moschus berezovskii. Next base: position 60,614,498 of record NC_142489.1, read on the forward strand.
TTTGACATAAATTATATCAACATATCTTTATTTTTTATCTTTCACCTACCTCCTATTTTAATCAAAATAAAGCAAAATCAACCAAATAAATGCAACCTAATTAAACATAAATGGCTTGCACAGCAAAACGACAAATAAGACAGAAAATGATTCACACTATGGGAGAAAATATTTTGCAATGAAGGAAATTAAAAGAGGTTAAATTCCAAAATATGAAGCAGCTCATGTTGCCCAATAACAGAAAAACAAACAACGAAATTGAAAAAAAAAAAAGGACAGAAAACGAAATACACATTTCTCTCAAGAAGATATAGAGATGGCCAATATGTATGAGGAGATGCTCAAAATCACTGACTGTTAGAGACAAGAAGATAAAAACTTCAATGAGATATCAACTCTCATTGGCCCTAATGGCAAGTATCTAAAAATCTACCAAAAAAATAAATCCTAGACAAGGTGTGAAGAAAAGAGAATCCTTCTCTCCTCCTGCTTGGTATATACGTTGAAGGAGTCACTATGGAGAACAATATGGAGGTTCCTTTAAAAAATAATAATGCAAACTACCTTATGATCCACAATCCCACTACTGGTCATATACCTGAAGAAAATCTAAACTCCAAAATATACATATCCCCAAATTGATGACGGCAATAATTAAAATAGCTAGCACCTGGAATAAGCAAGTTTCCACCTACGGAGAAATATATAAAGACAATTTGGCACACGATCACCGAAGAATTGATGCGTTTGAACTGTGGTGCTGGAGAAGACTCTTGAGAGTCCCTGGGACTGCAAGGAGATCCAACCAGTCCATTCTAAAGGAGATCGACCCTGGGTGTTCATTGAAAGGACTGATGCTAAAGCTGAAACTCTGATACTTTGGCCACCTCATGCCACGAGTTGACTCACTGGAAAAGAGTCTGAAGCTAGGAGGGATTGGGGGGTGGGAGGATATGGGGACAACAGAGAATGAGGTGGATGGATGGTATCACCAACTCGATGGACATGAGTTTGAGTGAACTCTGGGAGCTGGTGATGGACAGGGAGGCCTGTCGTTCTGTGATTCATGGGGTCGGAAAGAGTCAGACACGACTGAGCGACTGAACTGAACTAAACTGATATATTAGACTATCACTCAGTCTTTTATTTTTTATTTTATTCAATTATTTATTTTTATTGGAGGCTAATTACTTTACAATATTGGTTTTGCCATACATTGACATAAATCCGTCCCTGGTGTACATGTGTTCCCTTTTTTGAACCCCCGCTCCCTCCTCTCCTTATCCTCCCTCCGGATCATCCCCATGCACCAGTCCCAAGAATCCTGTATCATGTGTCGAACCTGGACTGGTGATTTGTTTCACATATGATAATATACAAGTTTCAATGCTATTCTCCCAAAACATCCCACCCTCACCCTCTACCACAGAGTCCAGTCTTAAAGAGGAAAGAAATCAGGTCAATTGTAGAAATGTGTCTGGATTCAGAAAAGGTTATATCAGTTCAGTTCAGTTCAGTCTCTCAGTCGTGTCTGACTCTTTGCGACCCCAAGAACCACAGCAAACCAGGCCTCCCTGTCCATCATCACCTCCCGGAATTTATGAAAACTCATCTCCATTGAGTCGGTGATGCCACCCAGCCATCTCATCATCTGTCATCCCCTTCTCCTCCTGTCTCCAACCTTCCTAGAATCAGGGTCTTTTCCAGAGATTCAACTCTTCGCATGAGGTAGCCAAAGTATTGGAGTTTCAGCTTCAACATCAGTCCTTCCAATGAATACCCAGACTGATCTCATTTACGATAGACAGGCTGGATCTCCTAGCAGTCCAAGGGACTCTCAAGAGTCTTCTCAAACACCACAGTTCAAAAGTATCACTTCTTCTGTGCTCAGCTTTCTTCACAGTCCAACTCTCACAGGCATACATGACTACTGGAAAAACCACTCTCTTGACTAGATGGACATTTGTTGGCAAAGTAATGTCTTTGTTTTTTTAATGTGTTATCTAGGTTGGTGATGTATTTCCTTCCAAGGAGTAAGTGTCTTTTAATTTCATGGCTACAGTCACCATCTGCAGTGATTTTGGAGCCTCCTCCCAAAATAAAGTCTGACACTGTTTCTACATTTCCCCCATCTATTTGCTATGAAGTGATGGGACCAGGTGTCATGATCTTAGTTTTCTGAATGTTGAGCTTTAAGCCAACATTTTCACCCTCCTCTTTCACTTTCACCAAGAGGCTTTTGAGTTCCTCTTCAATTTCTGCCATAAGGCTGGTGTCATCTGCATACCTGAGGTTATTGATATTTCTCCCAGCAATTTTGATACCAGGTTGGGCTTCTTCTGCCCAGCGTTTCTCATGATGCACTCTGCATATAAGTTAAATAATCAGGGTGAGAATATACAACCTTGATGTACTCCTTTTCTTTTTGGGTACTAGTCTGTTGTTTCATGTCCGGTTCTAACTGTTGCTTCCTGACCTGCATATAGGTTTCTCAAAAGGCAGGTCAGGTGGCCTGGTATTCCCATTTCTTTCAGAATTTTCCACAGTTTATAGTGATCCAAATAGCCAAAGTCAATAAAGGAGAAATAGACTTTTTTTCTGGAAATCTCTTGCTTTTTCAATGATCCATCAGACGTTGGTAATTTGATCTCTGCTTCCTCTGCCTTTTCTAAAACTAACTTGGACATCTGGATGGTCACGGTTCGCATATGGCTGCAGCCTGGCTTTGAGAATTTCATTACTAACATGTGAGATGAGTGCAATTGTGTGGTAGTTTGAGCATTCTTTGGCATTGGAATGAAAACTGACTTTTTCCAGTCCTGTATCCATTGCAAAGTTGTCCATATTTTGTGACAGGTTGAGTGCAGCACTTTCACAGCATCATCTTTCAGGATTAGAAATAGCTCAATTGGAATTCCATCACTTCCACTAGCTTTGTTCGTCGTGATGCTTTCTAAGGCCCACTTGACTTCACATTCCAGGATGTCTGACTCCAGGTCAGTGATCACACCATCGTGATTATCTTGGTTGTGAAGATATTTTTTGTGCAGTTTTTCTGTGTATTCTTGCCACCTCTTCTTAATATCTTCTGCTTCTCTTAGGTCCATACCATTTCTGTCCTTTATTGCTCCCATCTTGCATGAAATGTTCCCTTGGTATCTCTAATTTTCTTGAAGAGATCGCTTATCTGTTGTTTTCCACTATTTCTTTACATTGATGGCTGAGGAAGGCTTTCTCATCTCTCCTTGCTATTCTTTGAACCTCTGCATTCAAATGGGAATATCTTTCCTTTTCTCCTTTGCTTTTCACTTCTCTTCACAGCTATTTGTAAAGCTTCCTCAGACAGCCATTTTGCTTTTTTTCATTTCTTTTACATGGGGATGGTCTTGATCCATGTCTCCTATACAATGTCACGAACCTCCATCCATATTTCATCCTGCAGTCTATCTATTAGATCTAGCCCCTTAAATCTATTTCTCATTTCTACTGTATAATCACAAAGAACTAAAATGCAAAAAGGAAAACAAATATTACAGATTAACACATATATGGACTCTAAGAAACTGATAGAGATGATCTTATTTGAGAAGCAATGATAGGGACACAGATATAGAGAAGAAATATAAGGATGCACGGAGGAAACGGTTTGTGGTGGAAGCTACTGGGAGATCGTAACTGACACACATGTGCTTATGATGCCTATATGAAACACAGGGAAATCTACCTAATGCACTGTGTTGACCTAAATTGGGAGGAAGTCTAAAATTGAAGGTTTAGATATATGGTTATGGTTCCATCACTAAGGCATTTCTGAGTCTTTTCTACCCCACAGAATGCAATATGCAAGCATTGTGGTTTAGAGTAGAAATTAGCAAAGTATTCTTAATCAGTTATACTCCAATAAAATTAACTGTTCAATGTATATTAATGATTTTACCAAAATAGTATAAGTCTTGGTGGATCTCACCTCAATTTGGAAGTCAAAATAAGAAATCTAAATGTCAGTATCTTACTGAAAATTTCAATTGTCATCCAACTATATAATACACTTATTAAGAAAATAGTAAAATCAAGCTGAATGTTTTGTACATATATTAGTGTATATGTGCATGTTAAAAGACTAAAAGTTTTTTTTTTCCCCCAAAGAAAATCTACTTTAAAAGTGGTGGCAACAGAACTATTATCAGTAACCTGGATATAATCGATACAGGTTACCTTTGGGTCTATTTGTTATGTTTTAATTTTTTATGTACTTAATTCTATTCAAAATCTTTCATACATGTATTCTATGTCTCACAAAATATTTTACTGGATACTTTAGAAAATCTGGACACAAGCTTTTGTGCAATAATATAGTATTCTCTCTAATTTACATTTGAGAACTTGGCACAGATATTCCCAAATGAAATATGGAATGCTCAATATTAGGCATTTGAAACTCTACGCATAGATTTTCCTACGAGAAATAGGGACCTTTGTATATTTCACAAAGAAAAAAGGATTGCATAATTTTCTGTTGAAACCTTTGTTTCTCTATATACTCACATTGAAAATCAGAATGAATACTTTCTGAAATATAGTATGAAATTTTATACATTTTATATATGGTAACCTGAAAAAAGAAATTCAAACATGAAATATCAAGTTTCTATATTTCATATATGGATACTAGAATGTTGATTTAAATACATGATATATAGAATTCTCTAATGCCATATATTGAAATCTGGTCCTACCTATTCTGAAATGTGTATTTCATCTTTAATTCCATATATCATGTTGAAAACCTGTGCTCAAAATTTATGCCTGTAATATAGAAAAATAAATATCATATATTCATTTATCAAATGAAAATAATCAAATTTCATGGAGGGAAATCTGTTCCGAGATTTTCATATGTGAAATTCAGAGATTTCCCAATTTCATAAAGGAAAATGCAAATCCAGATTTTGATATGTAAAATAAAGAATTCAGTATTATGAGTAGGAAAATCTTTGACAAACTTACACATGTGAAATCAAGAGAAATTAAAATTGTGCGTAAAAATTCTTCACACAGAATTTTACAGGTGAAATACAGATTTCCATATATTATGTTTGTGTATATATTCATTTCCATATATTATGTGTAAAATAATAAGCTCTTGGAGTTTCATATGCTAAATACAGAGAATGGCATTTTGATTTTAGAAATCTGTGCACATATTTTCCCTATGGAAAATATAGTATTTCATCTTTTATTAAAAGTATACACTGTGACATTGCCATTTAAAATATAGAATTCAACATTTCATCTGAGAGAATCTATGCCCAGATGTTCACATGTGAAATATAGGAAAGTCAATATTTCATACTGTGAAATATATAAAACTCCAAGTTTATGTGGGAAAATCTGTACCTACATTCTTATGTGAAATATAGAGATTTCAGACAGAAAATTCTCCTCTGTACAAATTGAGATATAGAGAATCCCATATTTCATCCAGGGAAACCAGGATTTATGTTTTCATATGTCATATATAGAGAATTCCATATTTCATTTAGGATCATCTGCACTCTAATCTGCTAATGTTCAACATAGATTGTTCCATATTTTAGACAGAAAAATAGACAGCAATATTTTTCCAATGTGAAATATAGCGGATTCCACATTTCATGTAGAAAATCTGCACTCAAATGTTCAGATATGAAATACAGCAATTTCTACATTTCATTTTGGAACATCCGCATCCATTTCCAAATACAACATACAGAGGCTTTCATGTACTTCACATAGAAACACCATTGTCCAGATTTTCTTATACAATATATAAAGGATTTCATATTTCATGTTTGGAAATTCAAAACATTATCACATATAAATTTCTAGAATTTTCATATTTCACATATGAAAAGCTTTCTGTAGATTTTCATATACATTTAGGAAAATTATAAATATCTTATAAGTAAATAGCCAGCCAGATTTGAATACACAAAACAGAAATATCCATATTTAGTCTATTAAGAACTGAACACAAATTCTCAATAAGACAAATAGAAATTTTCATAATACATCTCAGTAAAGTGCTCGCGGATTTTCACATGTATGATCACTTGAAATGTATTATAAGTAGGAATATTTGCACCCATACATCCCTCTATGAAATATAGAGAAACCCAAGTTTTTCTGAGAAAATCTGCATTCAACTTTTCAAATATGAAATGCAGAGAATTCCGTATTCTCACACTTATACATGTGTAATATTGAGAAATCCATATTTCACATGGAAAATATCACCTGGACGTTCATGTATGAACTATAGATAATTCCACATTTTCTGTTGGAAAATCTGCAGCTAGATATTCATATGTGAAATACAGAGAATTCCAAACAGTATGGAAATTCTGGGGCTACATTTTCAATGTTAAATACATTGGAATCCCACTTTCATTTGAGAAAATGTGTGAATAGGTTTTCATACGTGATATGTACATAAATAGGGACCCATACGATCATATATGCATGTATCATATCATAATTCCATGCCCTATATCAGAAAAATGAGCCCAAAATTTCCTATGTGATGTGAAGGGAAATTTATGTTTCTGAACCAGATTTTTGATAGGTGAAACACAGTAGAGAATTCCATTTTTCATGCAAACACTAGTAGATCTTAATATTCATAAGTACTATCTAGAGAAATACATAAGGGTAATTGCCACTCAGATTACATACATAAATGATATCTAGAGAATTCCATATGGAAAAATTACCACCCACAATTTGATATGCAAACCATAGAGAATTCCATATTTCCTGTAGGAAAACCTGTGATAAGATTTTCATATGAGAAATATACCAAATCTATATTGTATGTAGGGATATCTACTCCAAGTGTTGATATGTGAAATAAGGAGTACCATAAGTATCCTATAGAAAAATCACCCCTCTGATGCTCATACGTGAAATAGAAAGAAAGGCGTATTTCACTTCGGAATATCTTCATCCTAAATTGATACATGAAGCCTAGAGAATACTGCATGAAAATAATCTGTGTCAAGAATTTCATATGTGAAAAAATGATTCCATATTGGATATAAGAATATTTTCAAATATGAGTTTGTATTTCAAGTTAATCTTAAAAATCCATGTTTGGATTTTATTTGCATAATATAGAGAAACCCACATTCACTTAAGAAAAAATATCTATCCCAGATTTTCCTATGTGAAATAATGAAATTTCCCAATTTCATGTAGGAGAATCAACATACAGATTTTCACAGGTAAACTAAAGAATTCAGTAAGTTATGGAGGAAAATCTTTGATAAGATTTTCATATGTGAAATATAGAGAATTCAATTTTGAATGTACAAGATTCTGCACAGAGAATTTTAAAGGAGACATACAGATTCCATATGTCATGTTCGATAATAAACTCTTGGATTATCATACGTTAAACACAAATAATTCTGTACTGCATGTGGAAACTCTGCACAAACTTCCCTGTGGAAAATATACAGTATTTTATATTGCAGCTAAATATCCTATTCAACATTTCTTCTGAGAAAATTCTGTCGAGATGCACACAAGTGAAATGTAGAGAATTAAACATTTCATATATAGGTTAACTGGCTCGCATACAATCATCTATGTAATAAGGAAAATTCCAAATTTCATATACGAAAAAAGGTGGGAAAATGTTCAGATGTGAAAGCATAGAGAAATCACTTTTTTATATAGGATCATCTCTACCATTTCATAATTGAAAATAGAAAATTCCATGTTTTATGGGAATCTTATGGACGGAGAATCCTGAAAATCACAATCCAAGGTCACAAAGAGTCTAGCACGAATGCAGCAACTGAGCATGAATAATTCATGTAGGCAAAGAAACTAGATTAGTATATTAAATTCAGAGAATTCCATATTTAATTAAGAAAATCTGTGTCCAGATATTCATGCATGAAATATATCTAATTCAGTTCATGATATAGGAAAACCTTATAGCTTATAAGTGACCGATAGAGGGTTGCAAGTGTCATGCAGGGAAATTGCACACCTGGATTTAGCCACTTGCACATTTCTTGGAGAATTTACATCCATATTTGCTCATGTGAAATAGAATATGAAATTTTCTCTATATTCCAGAGTCCAGATTTTTGTATGATAGATTGCAGAATTCCATAATTCATGGGAGATAATTGACATGCAGATTTTCATATGTAAAATGGCGACTTCGGTACTATATTTAGAATCTTTTAGAAGATTCACATATGCAGGCAATACACTCATTCAGCTGAAATTGAACATGAAGTATGCAGAATTTCACGGGTTATGGAAGAATATCTTGGCCCAGATTTTCCTATGGGCAATACAGAGAATTCTCTATTTCATGTAGGAAAATCAGTGATCATAGCTTACATTTGAAATACAGAATATTCTGTTTATATGTGGGAAAATAGACACCCATATGGGAAAGAAAGAAAATTCCATACTTCATGTGGAGTAATCAGTGCTTCGATTTTTATATGTAAGAATAGAAAATTCCAAAATTCCTCATGGAAAATCAGTGCCCAATGTTTAATATGTGAAGCATACAAAATTCCATATTTCATGAAGGATATTGATGATGAGATTTTCATGTTTCCTAAAGTTATTTATTGTGATATATTGCATAAAATATATACTTAATAGTGGAAATATGTCCTTAGAAGTTTAGATATAAAATATAGACAATCCCATATTTTTTGGATGATTACCTGGTCACAGATTTTCACATGTGGAAGAGAAAATTTCTTTGCAATCATAGAACTTTTGGCTAGAGTTTTGTCTAGATTTTTATACACTAAATACAGGAAATTCCATATTTTATGCATTAAATTCTATCCATACATTCACACATGAAATATTTTAAATTCAGTAATTCATTTAAAAAACCTCCAACACGATTTCATACAAAAAATCTGGAAAGTGACATTTTTCATGTAAGAAAATCTCTGGTTTTCATACTTATATCATATTGAGAATTCCATATTTCATGTAGAATAGAAAAATCTACCATCTGATAAACCTATGTAAAATAAGGAGGATCACATAACTCATGGAGAAATTTTGGTGTGTAGAATTGATATATGAAGCAAAGTTAATTGTATAGTAAATTCAAGAGGAAAACCTGGACCCATATTTTCATGCATGAAATATAGATAGGAAATATTTAACATGAAAATAAGTCAAGATTTCATATGTAAAACAGATCATTCCATATGTTGTACAGAAAATCTGGGTATGTTTTAAATTTATGAAATATAAAAAATTCCCAATTACATGGGAGAAAGTCTGTACCTGCATTCTTATGTGAATTATAGAGAATTCATATGTAAAATTGTCCTGTGAAAATGTTTTCATACAAATAATAAAAATACCACATTTCATCTAAGAAAAACAGTGCTTAGGTTTTTCCTATGTGAAATATAGAGAATTTCAAATGTCATTTAGGATGATCTGCACCCTAATCTGCTAATAGCAAATAGACAGTGTTCCATATTTTAGATAGACACTGATATTTTCACATGTGAAATTTAAAGGATTCCACATTTCATGTAGAAAACAGCACCCAGATGTTCAGAAATGAAATATACAAATCCCAAATTTCATTTTGGAACATCTGCATGTCAAACTCCAAATGTAACATAAAGAGGCTTTCATGTCTTCACATAAGAAAAACGTTGCCCAGATTTTCATATACAAAATGTACAAACTCCATGGTTCATGTTTGGAAGTCTGAAGCTATTTTAACATATATAATGTTAGAATTTTTATATTTCATATACTAAAAACCGTAAGTAGATTTCATATAAATTCAGTAAAATGACAAATATTTTATATAGAAATCTTTTATATTTTATATAGAATCCCAGTTTGCATATAAAAAACAGGGAAATTTGCATATTTTACTCTATATATCATGCTAAAAAACCTGTGCCCAGGTTTACATATATTGAATGTAGGGAATTTCATGTTTCATAAAGGAGAAGGTGTGTGCAGATTTTCGTAGGCAAAACATAGAGAACCCTACTGTAAGATAATTTGTTTACAGGATTCCTGTGTTAAACACTGAGAATTCAATATTTCTTACAGCGAAATCAGAGTCCAGGCTTTCATATGAAGAGTAGAAACTTTTCATGTTGCATGTAAGATAAGATATGCCCAAATTTATTATGTGAAATACACAGCATCCTATATTTCAGGTAGATGGTTGCCATCTGGATTTTCATAAAAGAAAAGGAGAGAATTCCATTTTTCCTGTAAAAACTGGAGCACATATATTCATATATGATATACAGAAAATCTGAAATTTCATGTAAGAAATTTGTGTCCAGAGGTTCCAATGTGAAATAGAGTTTATTCTGTTTCATATGAGAAAATATGCACTCAGGTTTCCATATTAACAATATAGGAAATTTCATATTTCATGCTTGAAAGACTAAGTGATTTCTTTATGTTTAAAATACCAAATAATCCTATCTTACACATGAAAATTTGGGTTTAGGACTGCATATAAACTTTTTACTTTCCAAATATATTTATGAAAATGTACCCACATTTTCCTATGAATGATAACGCAATCCATATTTCATCTATCAAAAAGTCATGTCAAAAATCTTTATTCAGATGTCCATATATGAAACACAGTTAATTCCATATATTAAATTGAAAAATTATATTCATATTCTCATATGTAAAATATACACAATTATATACTTTATGTAGTAAATTCTATCTGCAGAATTTCATATATATAATATAGGTTGATCCATATTTCAACACACCTAGGATGAATATATTAATTATATGTAATGTCATTTTTCATGTCAGAAAATCAAGTCAGTTCTCATATGTTAATTACAGAGAATACAAGGTTCCCTGTTGGAACATCTATGTACAAATTTTCATATGTGAAATGTGGAGATTCGTATACTGTTGTAGAATAATCAGTGCAAGTACTAAATATGTGTTCATAGAGAACTCCGTATTTCATAGAAGAGAACCAGCACATTGATTACCATACAAAAATTTGGAGAAATAAATGACTCATGTATAAACATGTACACACAGAATCATACATGAACTAATAGAGAGAGTTCTAATTATCACTTAGGAAAAGGTGTGTTCAGCTTTTCATGGGCAAAATAAATGACAAAACCTATTTCATGGGGGAAAATCTAAAGTTTTCATACATGATTTTTCTATCTTCATGTAGGAAAAATCAGTGCAGAGTTCATTAAACATTTACAAAATTTCCGATTATCTTGTGAAATATACGCACCCAGATTTTAAAATATAAAATTGCAAAATTCCATGTTTCACTTCAAATTTTAATGTTTCAAATCACCATCAATGTTTTCACACAGGAACTATAAGGAATTCTTTATTTTCTTTTAGGAAAACACATGTGCAGGTCTTCATGTCAGCAAGAAAGAGAAATCTATGTTTCGTATAGAAATATCCTGGGGTTGATTTCCATTTTATGTGAAACATAAAAACTTCCAAAATGTATTCACAAAAATCAAGACCAATATAGTTTCATATGGGAAATTCAGAGATTTTATATTTCATGTAGAAAATTCCATATTTTAAGAAAAAATATTAGGACTTGATTTTATATTGGTAACATATAAAATTCTATATCTCATGTGTGAAAAGCTAGAAAAACAGTGGAAACAGTGTCAGACTTTATTTTTTTGGGCTCCAAAATCACTGCAGATGCTGATTGCAGCCATGAAATTAAAAGACGCTTGCTCCTTGGAAGGAAACTTATGACCAACCTTGATAGTATATTAAAAAGCGGAGACATTACTTTGCCAACCAAGGTCCGTCTAGTCAAGGCTATGGTTTTTCCCGTGGTCATGTATGGATGTGAGAGTTGGACTGTGAAGAAAGCTGATCGCCGAAGAATTGATGCTTTTGAACTGTGGTGTTGGAGAAGACTCTTGAGAGTCCCTTATACTGCAAGGATATCCAACCAGTCCATTCTAAAGGAGATCGATCCTGGGTGTTCATTGGAAGGACTAATGCTAAAGCTGAAACTGCAATACTTTGGCCACCTCATGTGACGAGTTGACTCTCTGGAAAAGACTCTGATGCTGGGAAAGTTTGGGGTCGGGAGAAGACAGGGACGACAGAGAATGAGATGGCTGGATGGCATCACTGACTCTGTGGACATGAGTTTGAGTGTACTCCGGGAGTTGGTGATGGACAGGGAGGCCTGGCGCGCTGTGATTCATGGGGTCGTGGAGAGTCGGACACGACTGAGCGACTGAACTGACTGACTGACTGAATGACATTTTCACATGTGAAATACAGAGATTTCACGTTAATTGTAAGAATATCTTCCCCCAGTTTTCAAATGTGAAGCATACAAAATTCAATATTTCATGCAAGCAACACCCCCCCCCACCTTTTATTTTGTCCCACTTCTTTGTTATTTCTTTTTTTCACTCCCTCTTCAATCAAGTCAAGCACCTCTTCCACTTCTGCTAATTATCCTGGAAGGTTCCTAACCAGGTGGGCAGGTTTGGAAGTGCTCACTATGGACAGCTGAGAAATGAAGAACAGTGTTCTGTATTCTCACATCACCTTGGACAGAGTTACAGTGTTATTCACGTTGGCATGATTCTATCCTCTGTGCTTTCTTTCCAAAAACCACAGACAAATAGCATAGGGCTTTGTGCTCAGCTGACTTGGAAAAACCCCAAATCTGCCTGCACCTCTCAATATCATTATTTGTCAACGCCATGCCCTCATCACATATACGTCATGTGCAGTTGAGATATCACACAAATTTGGTACCAGGTGGGTGACAATAAAGTCAAACAAACGTAACTGATTCTAAACATGATAACGAGTAAAATTAAGATACCTGAGATATGGAGAGGGTGTGGTGGATAGAAAATGAAGCAGTTGAGAATAAGTAATGGTCTCAATCACAGAGGAGAGAATTTGTTTCTCTTCCAGGAAATCATGTCCAACTTTGTGAGCCCATGGACTAGAGCCTGTCAGACTTCCTTTCACTATCTCCCAGAATTTGTTCAGATTCATGTCTATAGAGTTGGTGAAGTTATCTAACTGTCCCAACATCTTCTGCCCACCTCTCCTTTGACCTTCAATATCTTCCACCATCTGAGCCTTTTCTAATGAGTCAGTTCTTTGCATTAGGTGGACAAAGGAAGAAAGAACACTAAAAGACAACTAACTTTTAAGAGGAAAGATCTTGAAACAGTTTAGGATAGAGATGTAGTAAAAGTTTTTGACGAAATGGAAGACCCATTCATAATAAACCCTGTATATAACTTGTGGGAACAGCCAGAACCATCTGCAAACTAATAAAGTCCACATATGGATAAACTCACTGCAAACTTGATTCTCAATGGTGAAAACCTGCAAATGTGACCCCTAATTCATGACTAAGACAAAAATACCCACTCTCACCACTGGTATTCAGCATAGACTTTGGATTCCTCATTATACCAATCAGAATAGAGGAAATACAATTTCAAACAAACGGGAAAAGGAATAAAACTGCCACTGTTTACACGTACTATGCTACTATGCCTGGAGATCCAAAGATGCCACCAGAAAATTACTAGAGGTAATCAATAAGTTTAGGGGAGTTGCTAGATATAAAATTAATACTCAGAAATCCCTTGTATTCCTACACACTCACAACAAAATATCAAAAATAGAAGTGAAGGAAACAATCCCATTCACCATGGAAACAAGAAGAGTAAAATTCCTGGTAATAAACCTACCGAGGCAGGGGAAAGACTGGTGTGCAGAAAATAATAAAGCATGGAAGAAACAAAGCAAAGCTGACACAAAGAGATGGACAGATATACCATTCACATGCACTGGAAGAAACAATATTGTGAAAATGGCTACACTATAAACAGCAGCTTAAAGTTTCAATGCAGTTGCTATCAAGATACCAATGGCATTTTTAACAGAACTAGAACAAAATCTTTTTGGAACTAGTATGGAAATGCGAAAGACCTTGAATAGCCATGCAAGCTTGAGAAAGAAAACAGAGCTGAAGGAATCAAGTTTCATGACATAAGTCAATACTACAAAGCTACAGTAATCAGTACAGCATGGAATGGGCCCAAAGCAGAAATATAAGCCATTGGGATGGATAGAAACCCTGATCATCACTTGCCCAAGTGGTTATCTAATCTCTGACAAATGAGACAACAATATACAATGGAGACAACATAATCTCTTTTATAAGTGATGTTGGAAAATCTGGACAGCTAAAAGTAAAAGAATGAGATTAGAACACTGGCTTGTTGTGATGCCGTGGAGTGTGGCATGCCAAGCTTCCCTGTCCCACACCATCTCCTGAAGGTTACCCAAGTTCATGTTCATTGCATCACTGATGCAACCCAATCATCTCATCCTTCGTGCCCTCTTCTCCTTTTGCCTTCAATCTTCCCCAGCATCAGGGTCTTTTCCAATGAGTTGTCTCTTCACATAAGGTGGGCAAATTATTAGAGCATAAACTTCAGTAGCAATCCTTCCAATGGGTATTTCAGGGTGATTTTTTAAGATTGACTGATTTCTTCTCTTTGCTGTCCAAGAGACTCTCCAGAGTCTTCTCCAGCACCCTGGTTGAAAAGTATTAGTTCTTCAGTTGTTCTGCCTCCTTTATGGTCCCTCACACAACAGTATATGACTACGGGAAAGACCATAGCTTTGACTGTAATGGACCTTTGCCAGCAAGGTGATTTCTTTCATTGTAACACTTTATCTAATTCTGTCATACATTTTCTGTAAAGAAGCATTTATTTTCTAATTTCATGGCTGCAGACACTCTGCCTTGATGTCAGAGCCCAAGAAGGGGAAACCTGACATTGTTTTTTCCTTTTACCCCTTCTCTTTGCGTTGAAGTGATGGCATCGGAGGTTGTGATCTGAGTTTTTATACCATTGAGTTTTATGCCTGCTCTGGCGGGACAAATGGTAAAGCGTCTGCTTGCAAGGCAGGGGAGCAGAGTTAGACCGTGGGTTAGGAAAATTCCCTGGAGAAGAAAATGTCAAACCACTCCAATACTCTTGCCTTGTAAATTCCATGGACAGAAGAGCCTGTTAGGCTATAATCCATGGGCCTATTAGGCTATAATCTCAAAGACTGGGACACGACTAAATTACTTCACTTTCACTTTGCACTCTTCAAAAGCTTTTGCTTACTTCAGTCTGTACAATGGGGGTTTTTAAGATGGGGAACACATGTACACCTGGGGCAGATTCATGTCAATTGGCAAAACAAATACAATAATGTAAATAATTAGTCTCCAATTAAAATAAATAAATTTAAAAAAAGAAAATAAAGAAATGAGTAATAAAGGAAACCACCCTGTCACCACTGCCCAAAAAAAAAAAAAGCTTTTGTACTCCTTCACCTTCATTAAGAGGTTCTTTAGTTCATCTTCTTTTTCTATCATTAGGAGAAGGCAATGGCAAGCCACTCCAGTACTCTTGCTTGGAGACTCCCATGGATGGAGGAGCCTGGCGGGCTGCAGTCCATGGGGTCGATAAGGGTCGGACACGATTGAGTGACATCACTTTCACTTTTCACTTTCACACATTGGAGAAGGAAATGGCAACCCACTCCAATGTTCTTGCCTGGAGAATCCCAGGGATGGGGGAGCCTGGTGGGCTTCCATCTATGGGGTCACACAGAGTCGGACACGACTGAAGTGACTTAGCAGTAGTAGCAGTAGCAGCAGAGTGATAGTCACACACATATTTGAGGTTGGTGACATTGTCCCCAGTAATCTTGATTCAGCTTGTAAGTTATCCAGCCTGGCATTTCTCATGCTTTGCTATGCATATAAGTTAAATAAATGAGGGGACAACCAACAACATTATCATACTCCTTTCTCAATCCCGAGCTAGTCAGTCATTGCATACTTGACCCTATTGCTTCGGGACCTGCCTACAGGTCAAGTATGAAGGAGACAGGTAAAATGTTCTGCTATTCCCATCTCTTTAAGAGTTTTCCGCAATTTATATGTTCCCCAGACTATGGTTTTACAGTGGTCAATGAAAAACAGGCAGAGATTTTCTGGAATTCATTTGGTATTTCTATGATCCAGTAATCGGTGATCATTTGATCTGTGGTTCCTCTGATGTTTCTAATCCCAGCTCAAACTTCTGGAAGTTCTCAGTTCATGTAATGTTGAAGACTAGCTTGAAGGAATTTGAGCATAACTTTACTAGCATGGGAATGTGTGAAATTGAGTGGTGGTTTGAACTTTGTTTAGTACTGTCCTTATTGGAAATCTGGATAAGGATTAACCTTTTCCAGTCCCCTGATCATTGCTATGTTTTCCACATATGCACCATTTTGATTGCAGCACATTGAGAGCATTTAAGATTTCAACAGTTCTGCTGGAAATCCATCACCTCCACTAGTTCTGTGGTCAGAAATGCTTTGTAAGACTTGACTTCACATTTCAGAATGAGTGTCTGTGGGTGAATGCTCACACCTTGTGGTTATCTGGGTTATTATGGTCTTTTTTTTTTTTTCCTACAGTTTTTCTTTGTATTCTTTCTATCCTGCCTTGATCTCTTCTGCTTCTTTAGTCTTTATGTTTCTGTCCTTTATTGTGTCCATCTTTGGAGGAAAAGATCTTTTGATCTTTTCAATTTTCTTGAATAGATCACTTGTATTTCCCTATCTGCTTGCTTTCTTCTATTTATCCCCGTTGTTTATTGAAGATACCCTCTTGTCTCTTCAATTTCTCTGGAATAATGCATTTAGTTGGGCTAACTTTATATTTTTCAGTTGTTTTTTGCTTCTCGTCTTTCCACAGCTATATATAAACCCTCCTCAGAAAATCAATTTGTCTTTGAGATTTTCCTTTTTTTTAGGATGGTTTTGTTCACTGCTCCCTGTACAACATTTTGAAGCTCCTTCTGTAGTTCTTGGGGAGCTGTTTACTAGATTTAAGTCCTTAAAGCTGGTTGTGATTTCCACTGCCTTTTCCAGAGGCAATTTGATTTTTGTTGTACCTGGTTAGCCTAGCGGTTCCAACCCAATCAACTCTTTCTTTATTTTAAACCTGAACTTTGTCATGATAATCTGACGATCTGAGCCACAATCAACTCCAGGTCTTGTTTTTGCTGACTCTATACAGCTTCTCCATCTTGATTGCTACCGAGAATAATCAAGCTGATAATCCTTACAGACCTTTCGGTGAGATTCATGTGTAAAGTCGGTTCTTGTGACATAGTTAAAAAATGTTTGCTCTGACCAGTGCATTCTCTGGGTGTAATTCTATTTGTCTTTGCCCTACTTCATTTTGTACTCCAAGGTCAAAGTTGCTCCAGTTTGGTCCATGTATTTATTGACTTCATTCGTTTGAATTGTACTCCCCTATGGTGATGGGGACATCTTTCATTCGGTCTTAGTTCTAGGAGTTCTTGCAGTCTTCATAGAACTGATCAATTTCAATTTCTTTGGATCAGCTTTTGGGACCTACACTTGGATTACAGTGATGTTGAATGTTTTGCCTTGGAAACGAACTGAGATCATTCTGTCGCTTTTGAGGCTGCTCCCAAATACTGCATTTAAGACTCTTTGGTTGATTATGATTACTATTCCTTTACTACTATGAGACTCTTGCCCACTGTAATAGAAAAAATAGTCATCTGAATTAAATTCACCCATTCCTCTCCATTTTAGTTCCATGAATCCTAGTTGATGTTTACTCTTGCTTTCTCCCATTTGACCCCATCCAATTTACCTTGATTTATGGTCCTATCTTTCCGTGTTCTTATGCATTATTGTTCTTTGCACATCAGATTTTACTTTCATCATCAGACATATCCATAACTGAGCTTCATTTCCTCTTTCATCTCACCACTTTATGTTTCCTACAGCCATTAGAAATCGCCCTCTGCTCTTCCCCAGTAGCATTTTGGACAGCTTCTGCACCGGGAGAGACACCTTTCAGGGTAATATATTTTTACCTTTTTATAGAGTTAATTCATGGCTGTATTGGAGTGTTTTGCCATTCACTTCTTCAGTGGATCACCTTTAGTGACTCCTTAACATCATGCAAGAAGATAAACTCAGGCTGGATAAATACCTAAATATAAAGTCATTTACTCTAAATCTATATTATTAGAGGAAATCATAGGTAGAACACATTTTGACATAAAATGGAGAATGATATATATATATATATTTTTTTTCTTTTTAAATCTAGCTCCTAAAGCAATGAAGATAAAGTTAAGAATAACAAGTAGGACTTAATTAAACTTAATAACTTTCACACAGCAACACCATAAGCAAGACAGAAAACAATTTTCATTGTGGGAGAAAATATTTGTAAATGAAGGAAATGGAAACAGATTAAATTCCAAAATAAGCAAATAGCACACGTGGCTGAATAGCAGAGAAACTAACAACCCCATTGGAAAAAAGTGGACCGAGAGGAAATAGACGTTACTCCCAAGAAGACTAACAGTTTTTCAATATCATAAGAGAATATACTCAACATCACTATTAGAAAAAGGGAAACAAAACCTTCAATGAGGTAGCACCTAACACTGGCCTGAGTGACCCTTATCAACAACAACAACAGCAACAAAAATCTACAAATAAATAAATTCTTCAGAGGGTGTGGAGAAAATGTAACCCTCCCAAGTGGCTTGAATGGAAATAATCCAGCAGTAATGCAGGAGACTAGGATTCAATCCCGTGGTTATGAAAATTCCCCTGGAGAAGGGAATTGCCCTGAATATTTTAATTCAGATTCTGAATTCAGGAACTCAGATTCCTCAGAAAAAGCATTCTGGACTAGAGAATTCCAGTCTGACACAAAGATTTGGACATGGCATCGTGACGTTCACTTTCATTTTCTTTCCAGTCCTGCTGGAAGGAATATACATTGATACAGCCACTATGTATGCAGATCAGTATGAAGAGTCTTTAAAAATCTAACAATGAAGAAACTATATGATCTAGCAATTCCACTGCTGGGATTGTTGGGATTTACCTAAAGAACATCATAATTACAAAAGATGCATAACAACAGTATTGATGGCTCCAGGATTTACAACAGCAGAACTCTGAAGCAACAGAAATGTCCATTTACAAAGAAATGAATAAAGATAATTTGGTATATATATAAAATAGAACATTACACAATCAAAAAAGGAATGAAATCGTGTCATTTGTAGAGAGGTGGACGGATTGAAAAAGAGTCCTATATAATGAAATAAAATAGAAAAAGGAAAACAAATATCACTTATTAACATACATATAAACTGTTAATAGATTATATATAACATATTTTATCACATATATTATAAATAACATAACTTTATATAACATAGACTGTTTATCTAACATAAACTTGTAATATATTGTGTAATATATATATTTATATTTCATAGCGTATATTTTATATATAACATAACTTTATATAAATATACATATATATGTATATGTATAAACTGTATCAGTTCAGTTCAGGCGCTTAGTCATGTCCGACTCTTTGTGACACCATGAACCACAGCACACCAGGCCTCCTTGTCCATCATCAACTCCCGGAGTTCACCCAAACCCATGTGCATTGAGTTAATGATATCATCCAACCATCTCATACTCTGTCATCCCCTTCTCCTCCTGCCCTCAATCTTTCCCAGGATCAGAGTCTTTTCAAATCAGCTAGCTATTCATATCAAGTGGCCAAAGTATTGAAGTTTCAGCTTCAAAATCAATCCTTCCAATGAACACCCAGGACTGATCTCCTTTAGGAAGGACTGGTTGGATCTCGTTGCAGTCCAAGGGACTCTCAAGTGTTTTCTCCAACACCACAATTAAAAAGTATCAGTTTTTCTGCACTCAACTTTCTTTATAGTCCAACTCTCACATCCATACATGATCACTGGAAAAACCACAGCCTTGACTAAGGGAATTTTTTAAGCAAAATAATGTCTCTGCTTTTTAATATGCTGTGTAGTTTAGTCATAACATCCTTCCAAGGAGTAAGTGTCTTTTAATTTCACGGCTGCAATCACCATCCGCAGTAATTTTGGAGCCTAGAAAATTAAAGTCAGCCACTATTTCCACTGTTTTCCCATCTATTTGCCTTGAAGTGATGGAACTGGATTCCGTGATCTTAGTTTTCTGAATGTTGAGCTTTAAACTTTAAGGTGGCTTAAAAAGTTCATGACCATTATATCTACTACTGTGGGCAGGAATCCCTTAGAAGTAATGGAGTAGCCATCATGGTCAACAAAAGAGTCCAAAATGCAGTACTTGGATGCAATCTTAAAAACGACAGAATGATTCCTGTTTGTTTCCAAGGCAAACCATTCAGTATTACAGTAATCCAGGCCTATGCCCCAACCAGTAATGCTGAAGAAGACGAAGTTAATCGGTTCTATGAAGACCTACAAGACCTTTTAGAACTGACACCCAAAAAAGATGTCCTTTGCATTATCGGGGACTGGAATGCAAAAGTAGGAAGTCAAGAAACACCTGGAGTATCAGGCAAATTTGGCCTTGGAGCACGGAATGAAGCAGGGCAAAGGCTAATAGAGTTTTGTCAAGAGAATGCACTGGTCATAGAAAACACCCTCTTCCAACAACACAAGAGAAGACTCTACACATGGACATCACCAGATGGTCAACACCGAAATCAGACTGATTATATTCTTTGCAATCAAAGATGGAGAAGCTGTATACAGTTAGTGAAAAAAAGACCAGGAGCTGACTGTGGCTCAGATCATGAACTCCTTATTGCAAAATTCAGATTTAAATTGAAGACAGTAGGGAAAACCACTAGACCATTCAGATATGACCTCAATCAAATCCCTTATGATTATACAGTGGATGTGAGAAATAGATTTAAGGGACTAGATCTGATTGATAGAGTGCCTGATGAACTCTGGACAGAGGTTCGTGACATTGTACAGGAGACAGGGACCAAGAATATCCCCATGGAATAGAAATGCAAAAGAGCGAATTGGCTGTCTGAGGAGGCCTTACAAATTGCTGTGAAAAGAAGAGAGGTGAAAAGCAAAGGAGAAAAGGAAGGATATATGCATCTGAATGCAGACTTCCAAAGAATAGCTAGGAGAGATAAGAAAGACTTCCTCAGTGATCAATGCAAAGAAACAGAAAAAAGAAAAAAGAATAGGAATAACAAGACACCTCTTCAAGAAAATTAGAGATTTCATGGGAACATTTCATGCAAAGATGGGCTCGATAAAGGACAGAAATGGTATGGACCTAACAGAAGCAGAAGTTATTAAGAAGAGGTGGCAGGAATACACAGAAGAACTGTACAAAAAAGATCTTCATGACCAAGATAGTCACGATAACGTGATCACTGACGTAGAGCCAGACATCTTGGAATGGGAAGTCAAGTGGGCCTTAGAAAGCATCACTACGAACAAAGCTAGTGAAGGTGATGGAATTCCAGTTGAGCTATTTCAAGTCTTGAAAGATGATGCTGTGAAAGTGCTGCACTCAATATGCCAGCAGATATGGAAAACTCAGCAGTGGCCACAGGACTGGAAGAGGTCAGTCTTCATTCCAATCCCCAAGAAAGGGAATGCCAAAGAATGCTCAAACTACCGCACAATTGCACTCATCTCACACGCTAGTAAAGTCATGCTCAAAATTCTCCAAGCCAGGCTTGGTTCACAGCAATATGTGAACCGTGAAATCCCAGAGGTTCAAGCAGGTTTTAGAAAAGGCAGAGGCACCAGAGATCAAATTGCCAACATCCGCTGGATCATGGAGAAAGCAAGAGAGTTTCAGAAAAACATCTATTTCTGCTTCATTGACTATGCCAAAGCCTTTGACTGTGTCGATCACAATAAACTGTGGAACATTCTGAAAGGGATGGGAATCCCAGACCACCTGAACTGCCTCTTGAGAAATCTGTATGCAGGTCATGAAGCAACAGTTAGAACTGGACATCGAACAACAGACTGTTTCCAAATAGGAAAAGGTGTACATCAAGGTTGTATATTGTCACCTTGCTTATTTAGCTTATATGCAGAGTACATCATGAGGAACGCTGGGCTGGAAGAATCACAAGCTGGAATCAAGATTGCTGGGAGAAACATCAATAACCTCAGATATGCAGATGACACTACCCTTATGGAAGAAAGTGAAGAGGAACTCAAAAGCCTCTTGATGAAAGTGAAAGAGGAGAGTGAAAAGGTTGGCTTGAAGCTCAATATTCAGAAAACGAAGATCATGGCATCTGGTCCCATCACTTCATGGGAAATAGACGGGGAAACAGTGGAAACAGTGTCAGACTTTATTTTTTTGGGCTCCAAAATCACTGCAGATGCTGATTGCAGCCATGAAATTAAAAGATGCTTGCTCCTTGGAAGGAAAATTATGACCAACCTTGATAGTATATTAAAAAGCAGAGACATTACTTTGCCAAGCAAGGTCCGTCTAATCAAGGCAATGGTTTTTCCCGTGGTCATGTATGGATGTGAGAGTTGGATTGTGAAGAAAGCTGATGCTTTTGAACTGTGGTGTTGGAGAAGACTCTTGAGAGTTCCTTATACTGCAAAGAGATCCAAACAGTCCATTCTGAAGGAGATCAATCCTGGATGTTCATTGGAGGGACTGATGCTAAAGCTGAAACTGCAATACTTTGGCCACCTCATGCGACGAGTTGACTCACTGGAAAAGACTCTGATGCTGGGCAAGGTTTGGGGCGGGAGGAGAAGGAGATGACGGAGAATGAGATGGCTGGATGGCATCACCGACTCTGTGGACATGAATTTGAGTTAGCTCCGGGAGTTGGTGATGGATAGGGAGGCCTGGCATGCTGTGATTCATGGGGTCGCGGAGAGTCGGACATGACTGAGCGACTGAACTGAACTGAAAGAGTTATTATGACTCTTTCACTTTCATCAAGAGGCTCTTTACGTCTTCACTTTCTGCCATAAAACTGGTGTCATCTGTATATCTGAGGTTACTGATATTTCTCCTCCAATCATGATTCCAGCTTGTACTTCCTCCAGCCCACGGTTTCTCATGATGTACTCTGCATATAAAGAAAACAAACTGTATAGATGATCTCATAAGAGAAGCAAAAGTAGGGACACATTTATAGAGAAGAAACTTATGGATATCAAGGATAAACTGAATGCTGGTGAAAGGATTTGGGAGATTGCAACTGACAGTTGTACACTATTGATGCATATATATATATATATATATATATATATATATATATATATATATATATATATATATATATATATATATATATATATATATATACAGCACAGGGAACATCACTGTGGTGATGTGAATCAGAAAGAAGTCTCAAAATGAGAGGATAGATGTATGATTGTTCAATTACTTAATGGTGTCCGAGTCTTTGGAAACATTGGATTGCAGCATGCTATAATTTTGCTGTAGAGTGGAAACTAAGAAAAGAGTCTTAAGCAATTATACTCCAATAAAAATTTAAATTTCAAAGTATATTCAACTAAAAAAAGGCATACCTCTTACTGCTTCTCATGTTACTTATGAATTCCAAAAAAGAACTCAAAATATGTATACCTGAGTGACAAATTGACTATAAAGCCCTGAAAACTGAATTTTATTTGATAATGCACTTATCATGAAAATAGTATGAATAAAAATAAATGTGAAGTACAGAAATTAGTGTATATGTGTATGTCAAAAGGTTGAAAGATTTTTTGAAAAGAAAAAATACCTTTTAAATAAGTGGCAACAGAACTATTATCAGTCACCTGGATTTAGTTATTCAATTGATTCTTTAAAATGTATGTTTTATTTGTCACACACAGTCTTTTACTAACCTGTTATGGATGAATATTAAACGTCTTTTCCACATTCATTTAAAATATATGAGTTTTTCATTGACAAGAAAAGTATATTTCCAAAATGTTTAAACAGTTTTATATATATATATATATATATTTATCATTATATATATATAACATGTATATATTATATATGTATTTAACATTATATATATATAATGTTTAAACAGTTTTATATATATATATATATATATATTTATCATTATATATATATAACATGTATATATTATATACGTATTTAACATTATATATATAATGTTAAATACGTATATAATATATACATGTTATATATATATATTTATCATTATATATATATAACATGTATATATTATATACATTATAACATTATATATATATAACATTATATATATAATGTTAAATACGTATATAATATATACATGTTATATATATATAATGATAAATATATATATAATGTTATATATATATATATAATGTTAAATTATGTTGTCATGATTGTTACAGGTTCTTGAAAATTAGTTTTTTTTAAGTTGGACTGTAAAGAATGCTGAGTGCCAATGAGTCAATGCTTTTGAACTGTTTTTGTTGGAGAAGACTCTTGCGAGTCCCTTGGACTGCAAGAAGATCCAAACAGTCCATCCTAAAGGAGATCAGTCTTGAATGTTCATTGAAAGGACTGATGTTGAAGCTGAAATTCCAATACTTTGGCACCTGATGTGAAGAACTGACTCATTTGAGAAGACCCTGATGCTGGGAAAGATGGATAGCAGGAGGAGAATGGGATGTCAGAGGATGAAATGATTGTATGAAAGGACTGATGTTGAAGCTGAAATTCCAATACTTTGGCACCTGATGTGAAGAACTGACTCATTTGAGAAGACCCTGATGCTGGGAAAGATGGATAGCAGGAGGAGAATGGGATGTCAGAGGATGAAATGATTGTATGACATCACCTACCAATGGACATGAGTTAAAGTAAACTCCAGGAGCTGGGGACAGACAGGGAGGCATGGCGTGCTGCAGTCTATGGGGACACAAATAGTCCGACACGACTGAGCGACTGAACTGAACTGAACACAAGGTAATCTGAGTGCCAGTTTTCCTACATAATGTATGGGATCTTCTGAATTTCATAGAAGAAATTCCAAGTGCAAAATTTTTCTACATAAATTGTAATTCTCTGTATGTCATAATTAGATATGTGGGTTAAATTTTCCTATATGAAATAATGGGACTGTATACTTCACATATGAAAATATGTATGTAGTTTTCCTGAAGGAATGTGGAATTCTCTGTATTTCACAGATGAAAATTTTGGCGCATAGTTTTCAAAACGAAAATTCTGTATATATCACAAGAAAATCTGTGTACCTATTTTCCTATATCCAATATGGAATTGTATGTATTTCACATAAAAAATAATGTGGGCTTTTCTACATGAAATTTGTAATTTTGCATATTTGACATGAACATCTGACCATAGATGTCATTACACCAAATACCGTATTCTATTTCATGTATGCAAACCAGAGCACTCACATTTCTACATTTATATGGAATGCTCTATATATCACATATGAAAATCCTGGCACTGACCTAACTCAGTGAAATATGTAATTACCTATATTTCATATAGGTAAACCTGGGTTAGGATTTCCATGCAGATATTGAAATCTCTATTTCACAGTGAAAATCTGTGCAATGATAGTCCTTCATGAAATATGGAATTCTCTATTATTGACATGTGAAAATCTAGGCACTGAGCTTTTTCCCCTGAAATATGATTTTTTAAAATATTTCACATTGAATATCTAGATGTAGAATTAACCCCTTAAAAATTAGATTACCCATATTTTACATATGAAAAATATGATTGATTTTCCCACATGAAATATATATTCTCTAGATTTCATATATGAATATTTTGGTGTAGATTATCCTACATGAAATAAAGAATTCTCCACATTTCACATATGAACATCTAGTTGCCAATTTTATGTGAAAGATGGAATTCTGGAATTCTCTGTATTTCACATTTGAAAATCTGAACGGACAGTTTTCCTAGAGGTAATGTGGAAGTCACTATTTTTTACATGTACATCTAAATGTAGATTTTCCTACATGAAAAAAGGAAGTCTCTGTATTTCAATTCTTTACCATCTAAGTGACTAGGAAAATTAACAGTTCTGTGAAGACCTACGAGACCTGCTGGCATTATCACCAAGAAAAGATATCCTTTTCATCACAGGGGAGCTGAATGAAAAAGCAGGAAGTCAAGAGACACCTGGAGTAACAGGCAAGTTTGGCACTGGAGTACAAAATGAGGCAGGACAAGGCTAACAGTTTTGGCAAATAGAAATGGTAAAAGTGGAAACAGTGACAGACAATTTTCTTGGGCTCCAAAATCACTGGGGACAGTGACTACAGTCATGAAAATAAAAGACCCTTGATCCTGGGAAGAAAAGCTATGGCAAACCTGGGGGCAATGGATTGAAAAGCAGAGATATCACTAGCTGACCTTTGTCCACATAGTGAAAGCTATGGTGTTACAGGAGTTGCGTGTGGCTGTGACATTTCAGCTATAAAGAAGGATGAATGCCAAAGAAATGAGTCTTTGGAACTGTGGTGCTGAAGATGACTCTTCAGAGTCCACTGGTCAGAATGGAGGTCAATCCAAGATGCTAACCTGAATATTCATTCGAATGGATGATGTTGAAACTCCAATATTTTGGGCACCTGATGTGAAGAGCTGACCCATTGGAAAAGCCACTGATGCTTGGAAAGATTGAGTATGGAAGAAGAGGGTGATGGAGGATAAGATGGTTGGATGGCATAACTGACTCAGTGAATGAGTTTGAACACACTGTGGGTCACAGTGAAGGACAGGGAAGCCCGGAGATCTCAATCCATGATGTCACAGACAGTTGTGATTGACATCCAGAAATAGATGGCTCTACCTAATATATGGAATTCCCTATATTTCACATATTTCAATC
This sequence comes from Moschus berezovskii, assembly GCF_049115385.1. Taxonomy (NCBI): domain Eukaryota; kingdom Metazoa; phylum Chordata; class Mammalia; order Artiodactyla; family Moschidae; genus Moschus; species Moschus berezovskii. The sequence continues at coordinate 60,641,352 of NC_142489.1, forward strand.
TGCAGGCAGATTTTCTTCTTCAGCATGCCACATGTGGAGAAAATTAATGCCGTGATATTCAAAGGTGAAAGAGAGATAACTGCATAACCTAACGCAGGAAAATTTGCACCCAGACATTCAAATGTGGAATATAAATAATGACATGTTTAAGTCATAAAATATATGCTCAGATTTAGACATCGAAAATGTGGAGAATTTCATCTTTCATGGGGGAAAATCAATGTCCATATTTTCTCGTGTTAATTATAGAGTCTCACATTTTATGTAGGAAAACCTGCACCCAGATATTCATATGGAGAGTTCCATATTACATGTATGAAAACTGGCATCCAGATTCCCATACGTGAAATATAAAGATTTCCATATTTTCTGTGGAAAAATCCAAATCACGAAATTCAATTATTAAGAGAGAATTAAAAATCATATAGACATATTGACAGTCCGTGTTTCAGATATGAAATATAGATTATTCCATATCTCATATAGGGAAGTCTTCAACCAGATTTTCATTCTTGAAACATAGAGAATTTCAAATAATTTTAGAACAATCTGTGACAAAATGTTCATATACAAAAAATAGTAGATTCTATATTTGGCAATTTGGGCCATATTATACGTTCTGAATCATAGAAAATTCATACTTTATGTTTGAAAAATCTGTCCACAAATTTTCATATGTGATATATTGACATTCATATTTCACATAAGAAAATTTGTTCCCAATTGTGAAAGAGACAGATTTTTATATTGCATGTTGGAAAGCATCCATTCAAATTTTCTTCACTAAAATAAAAATTTTATGTTTCAAGCAGGACAGATTTTCATATGTAAAATATAAAATTCCATTATTTCTTAAGGAAAATTAATGCCAATTTGTTCAAATGTTACATGTAGAGAATTCCATACTTCATGAAGAAAAATCAACAGAGATTTTCAAATGAGAAATACGAAAAATTACACATTTCATGTTAGAAAAAGTAGACCGTATTTTGACGTGTGAAATAGAGAAATTTTTCTGTCATGGTAGAAAATTTGCATCCAGAATTTCAAAAGTGAAATATAAAGAATTCCACATTTCATACAGAAAGACCTGTATCCATATTCAATATGTGAAATATAGATTTATATAGAGATGAAATATATATTTTATATTTCTGTATTTTCACTTGGAAAATCTGTCCCCAGATATTCATAAGTGAATTACAGAGAATTTCATATTCCATGTCCTAAAGTCTGCACTTACATTTTCATATGTAAAACTGAGAATCTCATCTTTCAAGTGGGAATATCTGGTGTCATATTTCAATACATGAAATATAGAAATTTCCATATTACACCATAATCATATGTGAGATATAGATAATTGATATCTCCTAGAAGAAAATTTTCTCTCAGACTTTCATGTGTGAAATGTACAATATCTCATATTACATATCAAATTTTTATAGAGATTACATAATTCTCATAGGAAAATTTAGGCCCAGATATTCATATGTGAAATGTAGAATTCCATATTTCATATCAGAATATGTAAGCCTAGAATTCAATATAGGACACATAAAAAATTTAATCCACGTACTCAAATCTTCATTCATATGTTCATATGTAAAATATAGAGATCTCATTTTTCATGTATGACTATCTCACTTCAGAATATCATAAGTAAAATGAACACCGTTCTGTGTTTCATGATTCAAACTACTCATTCAGATTTTCATAGGCAAATAAGGGTAATTAATATTTAAATAGAAAAATATGCACAAGTTTTCACTGTGAAATATAGAGAGATTCATGTTTCCTTTATAAAAATGTATGTCTAGGCTTTCAAATGTTAAGTATTGAGCAGTCCATATTTTTTATGGGAAAATCTGTACTCAGGTTTCCAAATGTAAAATAAAGAGTATGCCATATTTATGTAACAAATTTTTTGTCCAGATTTTCATACACCGAATAATAAAGAGCATTTGCCTCTTGGAGGAAGCTGCCATTTGACCCATCACAGAGCCACCGAGCAGATGACCCACCAACTGAAAAACGATTATACCAAAGAAATTCTCGCACTGTTACTAAAGTTCTAAGACCCACAGAAGATTTACAAAGCTGGGTATCTATAAAAGGGACGGAAAACCTCCAGGGAATTTGACTCTGCAGGCCAGGGGGATTTAATGACAGAACTTCCACAGGACTGGGGATACAGACTCTTGGAGGACACAAACAAAACCTTGTGTGCACCAGGAGCCAGAAGAAAGGAGCAGTGTTCCCACAAATGACTGAGTTGGACTTCCCTGTTAGAGTCCAGGAGTCTCTGGTGGAAGCATATGTCAACACTTTGGCCTCAGACCCAAACACCTGGAGGGAACACAGCCTCCCCCATTAACAGAAAATTGGATTAAATATTACTGAGTGTGGCTCCGCCAATCAGAATAAGACCCAGATTCCCCCAGTCATTGTCTCCCATCAGGAAGCTTCCATAACTCTCTTTTCCCTATCCATAAGAGGGCAGACAGAAAGAAAACCACAAACAGAGAAAACTAAACAAACTGATCACATGGACTACAGCCTTGTCTAAATCAATGAAACTACGAGCCATGCTGTGTAGGGTTTCCCAAGATGGACGGGTCACGGTGGAGAGTTCAGACAAAATGTGGTCCACTGAAGAAGGCAATGCCAAACCACTTCAGTATTCTTACCTTGGGAACCCCATGAACAGTATGAAAAGGCAAACAGACATGACATTGAGAGATGAACTCCCCACGTCAGTACGTGCCCAATATGCTCCTGCAGAAGAGTGGAGAAGTAACTCCAGAAAGAATGAAGAGTCAGGGCAAAAGGGAAAACAGTGCCCAGTTGTGGATGTGACTGGTTATGGAAGTAATGTCCGATACCATAAAGAACAGTATTGCATAGGAACTGGAATGTTAGGTCCATGATCACAGTAAACTGGATGTGATCAAATAGGAGATGGCAAGAGTGAACACTGACATTTTAGGAATCAGTGAACTAAAGTGGAATATAATGGGTGAATTTAATTCAGATGATCATTACATCTACTATTGTGGGCAAGAATCCCTTAGAAGAAATGGAGTATCCCTTATAGTCAACTAAAGAGTCCAAAATGCAGTTCTTGGGTTCAGTCTCAAAAACGACAATGATCTCGGTTCATTTCCCTGCAGCCAATATGAAAATCAATGTATAGGGAATGGAATTTTGAGTTCTTTATATTACATAAAGGGATTTCTCTGTGCACATTTTCCTACACGATATATGTAATCCCCTGTTTGTCACCTCTGAAAATATGGACATTCATTCGTCCTCCATTCAATATTAAATTATCTATCAGTTCTGTTCAGTTCAGTCACTCAGTCCTGTCTGACTGTTTGAGAACCCATGGGCTGCAGCAGGCCAGACCTCCATGTCCATCACCAATTTCCACAGTTCATGCCAACTCATGTCCACTGAGTCTGTGACGCTGTGCAACCATCTCATCTTCTGTCATTCCCGTCTCCTCCCGCCTTCAATCGTTCCTAGCCTCAGGGACCTTTCTAGTTAGTCAGTTTTTTGCATCAGATGGCCAAATTATTGGAGTTTCCGCTTCAGCCTGAGTCCTTCCAATGTGTATTCAGAACTGATTTCCTTTAGAATGGGCCACTTGGATCTGCTTGCTTTCCCAGGGACTCTCAAGAATCTTCTCCAACAGGACAGTTCAAAAGCATCCAATCTTCCACGCTCAGCTTTCTTTCAAGAACAACATTCACATCCCTACATGACTACCGGGGAAACCGTAGTTTTACTAGATGGACATTTGCTGGCAAAGTAATGTTCCTGTTTTTCACACGTGTCTAAGTTGTTCATAACTTTTCCGACAAGAAGCCAGCATCTTTGAACTTCCTGGCTGTAGCCAACATTTGCAGTGATTTTTGTCGTTAATTCCACAAGATCCACACAAGGAATACAATTCTGAGTCAGGATCTTCTTTGTCCCAATGGAGCTTCCGCTTGTGAAAGACCGTGTGTTTCAGCTCACAGTAGGCCCTTTAGGGGGTCCAAGGATTGTGGCTTAAAAGCCCCACACCAGTGGGTGACTCCTCAAAACCTCAACACCTTCCTCCCAGTACAAACACACACAACAACACAGCAAACATTCTGAGCATGTTCATGTCTCTTAAGGTCATTCCAGATTTGTGGAACCACTGTCCTCTGTAATCATCAGCCATTCTTTCCAATTTCAAGTCCTGAACAGGGGCACTGTGGAAATATATTAACCAGTCTCCTGCTGTCTGTGGATGTTTTGTGCCATCTCTTCGGGTTACCCCAAATTTCATCTACTGCTGTCTTCTTGTTGGCATCGTCAGTGGGCTGGATACACACACACACACACACACACACACAGAGGCACAGGTGTTCCAGTAGTGAAAATGTTTCTAGGCCCTGTATCCTGCCCTTTTGGTATCCTTTTCCATTTCTTCCCACAACCCTTCAGTATTGACCTGAACCAGCCTTAAGCCATTACATCCTTTGCCTGTGCAGTGGTGGTGAAAGGCCACATGGTGAGTGGAAATTGAGAGAAGACCCCAACATCAGCCAAGATGTAATGGTGCACCCTAATACCAAAACCAGACAAGGATGCCACAAAGAAAGAAATCTACAGGCCAATATCAGTGATGTACACAGATGCAAAAATCTTCAACAAATTTCTAGCAAACAGAATCCAAGAGCATATTAAAAAGATTACACATCGTGACCAAGGGGGATTTAAAGCAGTGATGCAAGGATTTTTCAATATTTGCATATCAACCAATGGATTACACCACGTTAACACATTGAGACATAAAAACAAAACAAACAAAAGGCATACGATTTTCTCAATAAATGCAGAGGAAGCCTTTGACCAAATTCAACATCAATTTATGATCAAATCCTCCAGACAGCATGCCTAGAATGCACATACCTGAATATAATAAAAGCCATATATGATAAAATCACAGCAAACAGTATCCTCAATGGTGAATAATTGAAAGCATTTCTCAAAGTCAGGAATAAGACGTATGCCCACTCTCACCACTACTATTCAACATAATTGCTTAAGTTTTAGCCACAGCAATCAGAGAAGAAAAATATATGAAAAGAATGTTTGAGAAAGAGCAAATAAGCCTCTCCCTGTTTGCAAAGAACATGATCCTCTATATAAAATAAATAAAGACAACAGCGGAAAATTACTAGAGCTAATCAATGAATATTGTATCGAGGCAGGATATAATAGCATAGAGAAATCCCTTGCATTCTTGTACACAAACAATGAGAAAACAGAAAGAAATTAAGGAACAAATACCATTCACCATTGCAGAGAATAGATTAATATACTCAGGAATATATCTACCTAAAGAAACAAAGATCTCTACATAGAGAACTATAAAGCACTGAAAAAAATCAAAGATAACACAAGTAGATGGAGAAATATACCATTTTCATGGATTCAAAACATCAGTATATTAAAAATGAGTATAATACCCAAAGCAATCTATGGATTCACGCAATCCCTATCAAGTTACCAACGATATTTTTTTTAAATAATTGGAAAAATAACTTCGCAATTTGTATGGGGAAATAAACAAACAGAAAACCTTTACTAGCCAAAGCAAGCTTGAGAAAGAAGAATGGAATTGGAGGAATCTACCTGTCTGACTTCAGACTATACCACAAAGCTACAGTCATCAAGACAGTATGCTATTGAACAAAGACAAAAATATAGATCAGTAGAATAAAGCAGAAAGCCAAGACATAAATTCAGACAGCTATGGACACTTTGACAAAAGCAGCAAGAATATACAATCAAGAAACGACAATTTCTTTACCAAATGGTGCTGGGAAAACTGGTCAACCACTTGTAAAAGAGTGAAATTTCAACACTTTCTAACACCACACTAAAAAATAAACTCAGAATGGATTAGGTATCTAAATATAAGACGAGAAAGTCCAAAACTCCTAGAGGAAATCAAAGGCAAAATACTTTCTGACATAAATCACAGCAGGATAGTCTATGAACAACTTATTTTATTCATGTTTGTTAAGGAAATTTTTTTTTTGGTTCCTTATCATTCTCTTACATTCATTTCTATATACTATATTACAAGTTTGAGAATTATTTTGGCTTCTATCATTTTTCCAGTATTTATAGTAGTTTATATAGATATAGACAGCATATTAAAAAGCAGAGACATTACTTTGCCAAACAACGTCTGTCTAGTCAATGGTTTTCTAGTGGTCATGTATGGATGTGAGAGTTGGACTGTGATGAAAGCTGATCGCCAAAGAATTGATGCTTTTGAACTGTGGTACTGGAGAAGACTCTTCAGAGTCCTTTGGACTGCAAGGAGATCCAACCAGTCTATTCTAATGGAGATCAGTCCTGGGTGTTCACTGGAAGGACTGATGCTAAAGCTGAAAGTCCAATACTTTGGACACCTCATGCGAAGATATGACTCACTGGAAAAGACTCTGATGCTGGGAGGGATTGGGGGCAGGATGAAAAGGGGACGACAGAGAATGAGATGGCTGGATTGCATCACCGACTCGATAGACATGAGTTTGTGTGAACTCCGGGAATTGGTGTTGGTCAGGGAGGCCTGGGGTGCTGTGATCCATGGGGTCACAGAGAGTCGGATACTACTGAGAGACTGAACTGAACTGACAGTAGTTTAAATTCTATTCTAGGTTCTCAATCTTTGACTTTTGAAACTTTTTATTAGTCAATGTTTATACCTTTAGGAATTCTATCTTTAGAATCTATTTTCACTTATGGATTTATTTCCTGAGTTGATTGCATGCTGGCTTTTTTACTCTCCCCTTTCTTCTCCTAGAAACCTCTATCTCCCACCTTAATTTGCTCTGCTCCAAAGAACTCTGTGAATCCTTTTGATTTTTTTGGCTATGGAAAATTGTTTCGCAATAAACCTTGGAATTTATCTTCTGTCTGAGGATGTAGAATTCTTGATGCTTCTGTAACTCAGGGACCAAACCCAGAGGCCACGAGGTGAATTCCCAATGTTTAGATCATTGTTGAACTCCTGACACCAAGGAACATTAAAAGAGAAGCACATTTAAAAGTTTCCATGCCTGCATGGAAATCAAGCCCCGAGTTGAAGCCAGCAATTTCTGTGCAAGTCAACCCGCACCTATTCTCCAGCAAAGCAGAAACACAAAAATAAATAATATAAAAGTGCTACCTGAAGGCATACCAAAGCCACAGACCCCGCAAATCACCTTGCAGGACAATTCATTGCACTTCATAGAGAAGTGACCCAGCGCATCCTGACAGACCACAGGCACAAGATCCCCCAAACATTAAACCTTGGAAACTTACTGGCCCAATCCAACGCACAAAATCAGCTCCAACAGTAAATTGGATCCATATCCCTCCGGCCTGCAGAAAGCTGACGCAAACCGCAGCAATCTAAACAAAATGAAAAGGGAGAGAATTATGCAACTGCTGAAGGTACATGATAAAAACACACCAAAACTAACAAAAGAAGAGGGAATAGGAAGTCTTCCTGAAAAATAATTCAGAATAATGAGAGTAAAGATGTATAACATCTGCTAGTAAATACCTGGAGGCCCTACTGAGAAGAAATAAGCACGTTTACCATAGATCTAGAAGAAGTAAAGAAGAATCAATTGATAATAATCAATGCAATTAGTGAGATTAACAACACCTGTTAATCTGGAATGAACCAACAGTAGAATAACTGAGACTGAGAAACAACTAATTAGAAGGAGTAAGAAAGGCGAAGGCAATCGCACCCCACTCCAGTACTCTTGCTGGGAAAATCCCATGGACAGAGGAGCCTTGTAGGCTTCAGTCCGTGGGGTCGCGAAGAGTCGGAAACGACTGAGCGAATTCACTTTCAATTTTCACTTTCATGCATTGGAGAAGGAAATGACAACCCACTCCATTTTTCTTGCCTGGAGAATCCCAGCTACGGAGGAGCCTGGTAGGCTTCCGTCTATGGGGTCGCACAGAGTTGGAAACGACTCAAGCGACTTAGCAGAAGCAGCAGCAGAAAGGAGGAAATAAACAAAACACATTGGGGTGTGTAAGAGAAAAAAAATATATATGAAAGATCTTAGAATTTTGGGACAATATTAAATGTGTTACCATGAGAATGTCCTAAAGGACAAGACCAAAAAAATAAGAAAAGAAAAAAAAGGGGGGGGGGAAGGGGTGCATGAGAAAATTATTGAAGAGATAAAATTGAGAACCTCCCTTAAATGGTGAAGGAAATAGCTCCCTGAGTCCCAACACACCAGACTGTTCCAAACAGGATCAACCCAAAGTAAAACACCCCACAACAAATATTTTAATCAAACACTGCAAATTTAAATACAAAAAACAAATATTAAAAGCAGCAAGAGGAAAGATATAAATATCATACAAGTGGATCCCCATAAAGCTGCTCTTTCAATAGAAACTCTTCAGGCCAGCAGAGGATGGTAGAACATTCTCAAAATGTTGAATGAGCCAAACCTAACACCAACAAGGATCCCATTCAGATATGAAGGAGAAACCAAATGGTTTAAGCAAAACCTTGAGCATTCATTAACATGAAACTGCCAAACTCTTAATGACGCCGTTAAACTGGGACACTGAGTTCATATGTCATCAGATTTGGAAAACTCATCAGTGGCCATGAGGGTGGAAAAGGTCAGTTTTCATTCCAACAACAAAGAATGGTAATGCCAAAAAATGTTCAAACAAGCATGCACTGTTGCTTCTTTCACATGCTAGCTGGGTAAAACTCAAAATTCTTCAAAAGAACATAAACCAAGAACTTCCAGCTGTGAAAGCTAGACTTTGAAACAATGACGAACCAGAGAACAATTAGGAAACCTTCACTGGATCCTAGAGGAAAGAAGATAATTTCAGAAAATTGTTTACTTCTGTTTCACTGACTTCACTAAAGACATTGGCTGTGTGTATCAAAGCAAACTGTGAACAGTTTGAAAGAGACTGGAGTCACAGATCTTCTTACTGTCACCTGAGAAATGTGTATGCAGCACAAGATGCAAGAGTTGGAACAAGGCATGGAACAATTGACCATTTTAAGCCTGGGAAAGATGAGGAAGAAGACTGAACATTATCACTCTGCTTATGTGAGATATATGCAGACTATACTATTCAAAATGTCAGGATGGATGAATAATTTCTGGGATAAATTTCAACTCCCTTAGACATGTAGATGGGAACACTGTAAAAAGAGAAAGTGAAAAGGAACTAAAGAGTGTCTTGATGAGTATGAGTGAGGAGAGTAGAAACCTTGCTGAGAACTCAACATTCAAAACACCAACACAGGGTGCCTGGTTCCATTACTACTTGGCAGAAAGAAGGTGGAACCGTGAAATCAGTGGCAGACTTAATTTTCTTGGGCTCCAAAATCACTGTGAATGGTGACTGCAGGCATGAAATTAACAGACACTTGCTTCTTAAAGGAAAATCTATGACAAACCTAAATCTTGTGTGAAAAAGAATTGACATGAGCTTATTAACAAAAACCTCCTCAGTCACAAACCTCTGCATAGATGTGAGAATTGTAATCTAAAGAAGGCTGAGAGCTGAAGAACTGATGCCTTCAAACTGAGGTGCTGGAGAAAACTCTTAGGAGTCCCTTGGACTGCAAGGAGATCAAATCAATCAATCTTCAAGGAAACCAAACCTGAACATACTTTTGAAGCACTAATGCTGAAGCTGAAACTCGAGGATTTTGCCAATCTGACAATAAGAGCCAACGTTGGAAAATACCATTACACTGGGAAAGATGGAAGACAGGAGGAGAAGGGGGTGACATAGGGTGAGAAAGTTGGACGGCATCACCTGTTCAATGGTCATGTGTTAGAACAAACTATGGGAAACAGTGAAAGAGAGGGAGGCCTGGTGTGCTGAAGTCCAGGGAGTGACAAAAGAGTTGGACATGACTGAATGACTGAATAACATCAATCAAAATATCTCAAAATACTTCTTAAAATCACTCTAAATGTTATTTAGTAAAATAAATAGCAACAACAACAAAACCCACACTTTAAGGTGGTAAACTAGAAGATGGGAAAATTGATTTTTTTTTTCTCTTAATATGGCAAAGATAGACTGTCAAAGAGACAAATCTTACAATTGAATACATTCTCAACATTACACTGTAAGGAACATTTTATGCAAACAATAAGTAATAGAGTGTCATAGTTACTGTACTAATAGTAGACAAAACAGACTTTAAATAAAAAATGGTATGAAACAAATGGCATTAAGTATATTGAGCTTCGTCATACAGTCGTATATGATTCTGCCACCCCATGGATTGCAGCATCCTAGGCCTCCCTGTCCAAAACCAACTCCCGGTGTTTTCTCAAACTCCTGTCCATTAAGTTGGTAATGCCATCCAACCATACATCCTCTGTTGCCCACTTCTCCTCTTGCTTTCAAACTTTCCCAGCAACAAGTTTTTCCAAATGAGTCAGTTCTTCACATCAGGTGGCCAAATATTGGAGTCGCAGCTTCAGCATCAGTCATTCCAATGATTATATTAATTATATATTTTCTATTTTTTGGAATATTGCATCTTTTTTTTTTTTAATCAGAGGCTAATTATTTTACATTAATACATTGGTTGGTTTTGCATACATGAACATGAATCCGCCCTGGGTGTATATGTGTTCCCCTTCTTGAATCACCCTCCCATCTCCCTCCTCCCCATATACTCCCTCCAGGTCATCCCCGTGCACCAGCCCCTAGCACCTTGTATCATGCGTCGAACTTGGACTGGTGATTCGTTTCACATATGACAATATACATGCTTCAATGCCATTCTCCCCATCTTCACCCTCTCCCACAGAGTCCCATAGACTGTTCTATATACCTATGTCTCTCTTGCTATCTCGTATACAGGGTTAAGTTTACCATCTTTCTAAATTCCATATATATTCATTAGTATACTGTATTGATGTTTTTCTTTCTGACTTACTTCACTCTGCATAATAGGCTCCAGTTTCATCCACCTTATTAGAACTGATTCAAATGCATTATTTTTGATGGCTGAAAAATACTCCATTGTGTACATATACCAAAGCTTTCTTTTCCGTTCATCTGCAGATGGACATCTAGGTTGCTTCCATGTCCTGGCTATTATAAACAGTGTTGCAATGAACATTGGAGTACATGTGTCCCCTTCAATTCTGGTTTCCTTGGTGTGTATGCCCAGGAGTGCAATTGCTGGATCATATGGCAGTTCTATTTCCAGTTTTTAATGGAATCTCCACACTGTTCTCCATAGTGTCTGTACTAGTTTGCATTCCCACCAACAGTGTTAGAGAGTTCCCATTTCTCCAAATCCTCTCCAGCATTTATTGCATGTAGATTTTTGGATAGCAGCTATTCTGACTCTTGTGAAATGGTATCTCATTGTGGTTTTGATTTGCATTTCTCTGATTACGAGGGATGTTGAGCATTGTTTCATGTGTTTGTTAGCCATCTGTATGTCTTCTTTGGAGAAATGGCTGTTTAGTTTGTTGGCCCATTTTTTGATTGGGTCGTTTATTTTTCTGGAATTGAGCTGCGGGAGCTGCTTGTATATTTTGGAGATTAATTCTTTGTCATTTGTTTCATTTGTTATTATTTTCTCCCATTCTGAAGGCTGTTTTTTCACCTTGCTTATAGTTTCCTTTGCTCTGCAGAATCTTTTAATTTTAATTAGGTCCCATTTGCTTATTTTTGCTTTTATTTCCAATTTTCTGGGAGATGGGTCTTGGAGGATCCTGTTGTGATTTAAGTCGGAAAGTGTTTTGCCTATGTTCTGCTCTAGGAGATTTATAGTTTCTGGTCTTACATTTAGATCTCTAATCCATTTTGAGTTTATTTCAGTGTTAGGAATTATCATTTATTTCAGTGTTAGGAATTATTCTAGTTTCATTCTTTTACAAGTGGCTGACCAGTTTTCCCAACACCACTTATTAAAGAGACTATCTTTTCTTCATTTTATATTCTTGCCTCCTTTGTCAAAGATAAGGTATCCATAGGTGCGTGGATTTATCTCTGGGCTTTCTATTTTGTTCCATTGATCTATATTTCTGTCTTTATGCCAGTACCATACTGTCTTGATGACTGTGGATTTGCAGTAGAGCCTGAAGTCCAGCAGGTTAATTCCCGCAGTTCCATTCTTCTTCCTCAAGATGCTTTGGCTATTTTAGGTTTTTTGTATTTCCATACAAATTGTGAGGTTATTTGTTCTAGTTCTGTGAAAAATATCGTTGGTAGCTTGATAGCGATTACATCGAATGTATAAATTACTTTGGGTAGTATACTCATTTTCACAATATTTAATCTTCCAATCCACGAACACTGTATATTCACAGTATCATCTTTGATTAATTTCACAAGTGTTTTACAGTTTTCTACGTACAAGTCTTTTTTTCTTTAGGTAGATATATTCCTACATTTTTAATTATTTTCACTGCAACAGTGAATGGAATAGTTTCCTTAATTTCTCTTTCTATTTTCTCATTATTAGTGTATAGGTATGCAAGAGATTTCTGTCTGTTGATTTTACATCCTGCAACTTTTCTGTATTCATTGATTATCTCTAGTAGTTTTCTGGTGGAGTCTTTAGGGTATTCTCTGTAGAGGATCATGTCATCAGGGAACAGTGAAAGTTTTACTTCTTCTTTTACAATTTGTATTCCTTTGATGTCGTTTTCTGCTGTGATTGCTGTGGCCCAAACATCCAGAACTAAGTTGAATAGTAGCAGTGAGAGTGGGCACGCTTGTCTTCTTCCTGACTTTAGGAGAAATGCTTTCAGTTTTTCACCATTGAGGATAATGTTTGCTGTGGGTTTGTCATATATAGCTTTTATTATGTTGATGTATGTCCCTTCTATTCCCATTTCCTGGAGGGTTTTTATCATAAATGGATGTTGAATTTTGTCGAAGGCTTTGTCTGCATCTATTGAGATATTAATATGGTTTTTAATATTTTTTTTTATTTTTTATTTATTTATTTATTTTATTTTTTCAAAAACAATTTTAGGAAACTTTACTTAAAAACAACCTTATCGTAAAATGGAGTAACTTTGGTTTTACTAGCAGCAAGCAAAGTACAGAACCATAAAAGGATTACAGGAGCATTAAGTTCTACATTAGGTCACAGAGTCTAATCTGAAATCACACCCATAACATCATTTTTCAGGATATCTGGGAAATAGTTATTTCCCAGGATGTCTGAACCATAGCTACTCTATTTTGACTTTTAATTGTAAAAAAAAAAAAAATTAATAGCCAAAGCAGATTTCACCATTAATGACGTGTTTTTGTAGGTATGCAAGAACTGGAACTCATAAAACCTTTTTCTGAAAAGGTCTAACTATCTGAAGGCCTATTCTACCAGTTTTCGTTTTTGTTTTTTCAGAGCACAGAGTGTCTCATTCCTGATTTTCACCCTGAAATTCTTTCAGGGGGTGTTGAAGGTCATAAGCTTGTAATGGTCATGATGTAATCTTTGTAGAGGCAGCTGGCAAGGACCAACTTCCAGTCAGCAGGGTCCCTTCATAGCCACATATCTGACCATGTGACACCATATCATGGCCATTGTGTCCCGCAGTGCTGGGAAGGCTCATTCCCAGGTCTAGGGATGTGATGGGCCACTCAGTGTGCTAAAATTGGATCAGGCCTTGCAAGTAGCAAAAGTCTTTGGGCCACTGTCTTACTAGCCACCTGGTCCAGGAAAATATTTCCTCTTGTCGCTTTTTCACGTACCCAGAGTCACATTATTACAATTATTGATCTCATTTGGAACTGTCAGTTTAGCATTATATCACAGGCTCAGTGAAACAAGTGATATAGAAAATAATATAGCCATAGCTAGCAGTTATTAGTAAAATAAGAATTATAAGTCAAGAACTTTCATTAGATAAAG